>NC_134097.1:15823477-16518477 GCF_000715075.1 Nicotiana tabacum | reverse complement strand
CATAAAAAAAGATAAACTAGGTTATACATTTTCATTATAAATCAATGCAAAACTAAAAAATAAATATCCAACACTATTGTCATTTTTAGTGTTGAATTGAATTTTCTTTATTAGCATTAGCATTGATTTGAACTTTATTTGACTTACTACCTTTATATAAACTTTATTGGACAATTCAAGAATGTTAAGTCCAAACTTTAAATAATACTTTTAAAGATAAAATTGTGAACAAATTTAAGAAATATTTATAAATTATATTACAATAAATATTTATATGCATAAAATATTTTTTTAAATTGTATAAATATAATGTCGGGTTGTTTTGGTTTCGGTTTGATATTTTTTAGTTAAAACCAAACCAAACCGATTATGGTCGGGTTTTTTTCCAACACCAAACCACAATCAGATTTTTTTTCACGGTTTGACTCGGATTATCGGGTTAGTGCGATTTATCGGTTATCTTTGTACATCCCTAGTGAAAAGAAATGGTCCATATTCTATTTGATCTTGTTCTGTATGTTAATTTATTTTAATCAATTAGAAACTGATTATCTAATCAATATATGATTATACACATATTATACATAGAGTAAGAATTTATTATATATTAATCGATTAATTTTAGTTTAAGTGGTTGGGTAGATGGCTATTTGAATTAATTCTTCATATATATATATATACTAGTCTTAAGGTACGCGCTTTGCGCGTGTACCTGTGCGTGTCAATGAATATACAAATTTTAAAAGTTACATAAATATTATTAAATAATATATATTTTTTATTATTGAATAAGTATTAAAGAAAAAAATGTAAGTTCCTAAAATAACGAATATTAATCTGACTAAGCTATCTCAACAAAACAAAAAAATCCTACTTCACATAAGTTTTTATATGCCCTTATTATGATTTATGAGGCGCGAAATATCTTATGAAAATTATTGTTATCTTTGTTACCAAATACTATAAGCAAATAACACAAAAGATACTTTTACCACAATTATTCAAAGAGAACAAAACAAATTGAAGAATTTGAATTTTTTGGTATTTTAGAAATTTGTGAGTGATGAGGTAGAACTCCTCATAGAAAAATATTAATAAATAACAATAAAAGTTTTAAGTAACTAATATTGAATTACAAAAATATATAATACTATATTAAAAAATATAGGGAATTATCATTTATTGGAATGAATATACAAAGAAAGAAAAATGATAACAACACTTCTTTTGAATACCTTTCGTCTTATGTTATATCCTTAAAATTCAACTTAGCTTGTTTATCAATCTACTTTTTAATACTATTTTATTAATGGATTTTGCTCTATTTTCTTATTTCTTTCACAGCCGATGCTTTTCTAGTGAAAATAAATTTATGTACCTTAAAAGTTTCATCAACTTGACAAATAATTTTACTTACATAATGATTTTGAAAAATATTGAATTGAATTTGTTTGCTGATTTATTAATTCAAAGGCTTAATTATTTCTTGAGATTTCATGCTGTTAAGATAGTATAGAAGATTCTCTCTATCAATTTGTATAATATTTATATAATTTTTACTATTTAAAAATATATTTTATATTGGACAAAATAGTAATTTATTTATCTTCCTAATATTTAGGACTTCTAAATCAACTAAAATTTTATTTATTATATCTTTCCTTATTCGAATTCTGTAGAAAATAACTTTAAAATTAATTATAATTTTACCTTATATAAATTATTTAATTTAATTATGACACAACTATAACTATACTTTTTCTAATGTTTAGGGAAAAAGGGAATAGAATATGCGGATCATTTCCGTAAATCTACGTTATCAATTTTCCTTTCCACTAAGAGTGTTTTAATTTGTTTGGCCAAAATCACTTAGCTTGAATATTCATTAATTCTACATAAATCAAATAAGGAAAGATATAATAAATAAAATTTTAGTTGATTTAGAATTCCTAAATATTAGGAAGATAAAAAAATTACTATTTTGTCCAATATAAAATATATTTCTAAGGGTAAAAAAGGCGAACGACATTTCGCTAAGGGTATTCGTGCTTTTAATTGCGTTGCACGATAACAATGTCATGTTGATATTTGATCGCTAAAATCTTTCACTTTCCGGCTGCAGGGTCTCTAAATACGTATGCAATTATGTTTTATTACTTAATATTCATGGATATCCCTTAAAACAATTGAGTAGCATGGATGTATTATTTATTCGTAGAAGTGATTACTAAAAAAAGTAAAAGAAGCTTTGTCATACAAAATAGAAGAAAAACAAAATTAACTCGCTAGGGGCAAACTTGTCTATTTTTAGTCAATTAATAGTTTTGTTACACCAAATATGAAAAAGGGAGGTAAACGTAATATTGTGAACTGATGTGTGACTATAATTCATGGTTTAGCATATTATTCGCCTTGCATTTTATACGCTTTAATGATAAATTATACTTTATTTGCTCGTAATGAAGTCCATTTTATGTGTAGGTGAATTGAAGATTAAAATAGAGCAAAAGGGATACTTAAAAGTCGAAAGCGTGCTCGGGAGCAGTTGAAAAAGAGAAGCTGGCAAAGCCAGGCCTACACCAGGCGTTATACCTAGCGAAGCCAGGCCTAGAGCAGGCCTTATACCTGGCGACGCCAGGCTTATAGCTGGCGAGAGACCTGGAGAGGCGGGGCAGAAGGCGAGCTTGACCAGGCCTTATACCTGGCTACGCCAGGCCTGGAACGAGGTCCACCAGGCGTTAGGCCCCGCGAGGCCAGGTTTGGGCGTGCACAGTCCGAATTTTGAAGACTTATTTCATCTCCGGGTTTGACTAGGACTTTGCCTACACGTTTAGGTCTTTTCCTACACATATAAATAGACCTAAAAATGCCACTTTTGGGGGACTTTTGCAACCGGAGGCAAGAATAGCTTGTGGAGTCACCCGTTGGGAGTTAGAATCACCGATTTCTACATCCTTTCATCTTTACTTTATAATTGAATTATGCAAAATATTTGAAATTTTTTTACTATGAGTATGAGTAGCTAAACTCCTAATCTAGGGTTTTGATGGAACCTATTGAATGATGATTTTCTTGTTACGTTAATATAAATTTGCCGTAGTATTTTCTCTATTTGTTCAACAATATTATTCATGTGGTTGATTGAAGGCCCCTCAATTAGCTGTACCTATTTAGTATGTATTACTCGGGAGAGAGTACATATTTAGGTAGTTGTTGAACAATATCACTCCTAACGTATATGAGGGATCAATACGGATGGTTTAAAGGTGGGATTAGGGATAACGAAACCTTGGTACGATCTGAGTGAGTTGTACTTAAGGCCAACTAGCGTAATTTAGGAGAATATGTCTAGTCAATTATGGTAATTACTCGGGAGAGAGTTACGATAGTCAGAGTGCTCATGATCGGTAGAGAAAACTTAGGCGAATTTATAGAAAACCTACCGGAAAAGATTCCGACAATAGGGGAAATCACAACCTTAGATCATTCCAATTCTTATTTACAAACCGTTCGCAGTTAGTTATTTATTATTGCATTTTTATTACGTAATATTTAGTTAATAAACATCTAAATTGTTGTTTAAATATTTCTGAAGATTGATTGCGTGAATTTGTGCGAGTCTAGCAGCTGTGGTTGATAGGTTAATTTCATGTGGGATTCGACTCCGGACTTATTAGCCGGGATATATTTGCGACGACCGCTTGTCCTTTTTATAAGGTATAGTTGGGCGTGATTAAATTTTGGCTCAGTTTTTGGGGACTTAACGGTGTTATTAATTGCAGCTAAAAGAAGTGCTAGAATTCTTAGTGTAGTCAATTTTCTTCGTTCTAAATCAAATACATTGAAATTCTAACGTTTGTAGTCTTGGGTGTTACATGTGCATGCCTAGGAACTCCTCAAGAACTGGTGAACTGCTCGAAGCGTTATCAGATCCTGAGAAAGTTTTCAAGGCACTAAATCATGCAAACAAGAAAAGCAAACAACAACAAAACTTGACAGAACAAATCGAACCAAACATGGATGACGGAATAGAAAATCCAATCAACAACAGAAACAATGCGAATGAACCAAAAAATCAGGGTGTGGTGCCTCTTGTACCAAAAGCAGCATTATATGATTGGGCACAACCCACCACCGATAATCTGGCAACCGCAACTGCAGTCCCTCAAATACAAGTGGAATCATTTCAAATCACAAACAACATGCTACATTTGTTGCAGAACAAGGGACTGTTCTCAAGGTCACACATTGAAGATCCTCAACAATATCTGAAGAATTTCTTGTCGATATGTGTCATGCAAAGGCAACCTAACGTGACACCGGACGCAATAAAGCTGTTATTGTTCCGATTCTCGGTGACAGGAGAAGCTCAGACTTGGCTTAATTCACTCCCCATAAACTCCATCACTACTTGGGAGGAATTAGTCAAGCAATCTTTGAACAAATTCTACCCACCCAATAAAACTGCCCAACAGATTGATGGTATATTGAACTATAGGCAGAGACCAACAGAATCACTACAAGAAACGTGGGATAGGTTCAAGGATATGCTGGTTAAGTGTCCATATCATGGCATTCCCGAACAGATATTGGTGCAGAGATTCTACATGGGACTGGCTGACGGCTTAAAGGCGAATGTTGATGCTTCAGCAGGTCCATATCGGAGAATGCAAGATCCTACTTGATAAGATGGCCCAAAACTCAGGATGGATGACGAGAGCCTCTACGATCACTCCGGTAGTTCACTCAGTGGCTTTGGACCCAAACAACTCCATAGCTGAGAATATGGCCACTCTAATGATACAAATGAGTAACCTCACAAAGAAGATTGATGAATCATGCCAGAAGCAGCAGGTTCACATAGTTGACGCAACTAATGGGGGCTTATGTACACCATACATTAACCAACCATATGTTTGCTCGTGGAGTGTGGAAGGTGACAACCAGCACTATCAGGAATATATAAATTATGTAGCCAACTATGGGGGACAGAGGCAAGTATCCAGAATTGGGGTCAACAGAATCAACAATATAGACCAACACAGTAACAGTACAATAACAACAACAATCCTCGAGCTATGCGACCACAGGGTCAAGTGGTGCCTTACCAAAGGTTACAACCAGCAAAATCAGCAGCTGGCTTATCAACACCCTCAGCAACAACAGATTGTGAGACAAGATGATGGGTTCACTGAACTTAAGGGAATGCTGGACAACAACAACCGTATGTTGCAACAACTGATTGAGTCCTCTGAAAAAATGCAAGAGAGAGTAGACTCACATGAATCAACGATAAAGGGTATTGAGGTTCAATTAGGACAAATTTCTATGGATCTAAACAATCATCCCCAAGGGACGTTACCTGCAGACACACAAATCAATACAAAAGATCAGGGCCCGAAACAGCTTATGGCAGTGAGTCTACGAAATAGTAGAGACCTAGATCTGGAGCAAGAGATTGCTCGTGAAAGCCGACCTACTGAAACAATTGTGCCAGTACCCATTGAGATCGATAAATTAACAGGGTTAACTGAGGTGATGGTACAACATGCACAAGAGAGCACAAGCAAACAAAAAGAGGTTGCGAAGGAGACTGAGGTAGCACAAGAAACGACAGTAGAAGCAGTGCCTGAGCAAGATAAAACTCAAATCATAGGAAAGAAGCGACCTCCAACACGATTCCCGCAGAGATTAGCAAAATATCAGAAGGACGAGCAATATAAGAAATTCATGGAGATGTTGAAACAAATACAAGTGAACATTCCACTGATTGATGCGTTGCGAGAGATGCCTAGGTATGCCAAAATGATGAAAGATTTAATGTCTCGGAAATTCGACTTTCAAGACCTGTCCACTGTTACATTGACACAGACTTGTAGTGCAGTCGTGACGAACCCATAACTGAGAAGTTATCAGACCTAGGGAGTTTCACAATCCCATGCACGATAGGAAGCTATGCTTTTGCTAAAGCATTGTGTGATTTAGGGGCAAGCATAAACTTGATGCCCTTGGCTATCTACAAAATGTTAGGCATATGAAGAGCTAGACCCACGCCCATATTACTACAGCTAGCTGACCGGACAGTGAAGAGGCCCTCTGGTATTCTTGATGATGTATTAGTCCAGGTTGGAAAGTTTGTGTTCCCAGTAGATTTTTTTATTCTAGACTGCCGGGTTGACGAGGAGATTCCCATAATTTTGGGAAGACCATTCTTGGCCACTAGGAGAGATTTAATTGACTGTGAAACTGGAGAACTCAAAATGAGACTAAATGATGAAGAGATAACATTCAACGTGCAGAAATCTATGCGGCGACCGAATGAATTTGCTAACTGCTCTCTAATAGAAGTCGTGGATGTAATTTTGGAGGAGGAAGATGAGACCTTGAACTCTAAAGACCATCTAGCAGCCTGTCTCTTGAACTTAGATGAGGTAAATGGAGAGGATTTGGCGGAGTGGGTGCTGGCTCTTGAAGGCCAAGGGTTTTGGAAAAGAGAGCTCAAATTTGAGCCTTTACACTTAGAAGAAAGAAAAATTCCTCCAGCTAAGCCATCGATAGAAGAGCCACCAAAGTTAGAATTGAAACCGCTACCACCTCACCTCAGGTATGCTTTCTTGGGACTTAACTCAACTTTACCTGTTATTATCTCATCTGGTTTGTTAGATTTGCATAAAGAATAGCTTTTGCAGGTATTGAGTGAGTGCAAAACCGCAATTGATTGGACCATTACAGACATTAAGGGAATCATCCCGGCCTTCTGTACGCATAAGATTCTACTGAAAGATGGCCACAGACCTTCCAGAGAACATCAAAGAAGGCTGAACCCCAACATGAAGGAAGTTGTGAAAAAGGAAGTGATAAAGTGGTTAGATGCGGGGATCATTTTCCCAATCTCCGACAGCAACTGGATCAGCCTAGTCCAATGTGTGCCTAAGAAAGGTGGGATGACTGTAGTGCATAACGAGAACAATGAGTTGATATCAACAAGAACAATCACCGGATGACGAATTTGTATGGACTACAGAAGATTGAACAAGGCCACCCGAAAAGACCACTTTCCCTTGCCATTCATTGATCAAATGCTAGATAGATTGGCCGGGAAGTCCCACTTTTGCTTTCTGGATGGATACTTGGGGTATAATCAAATATCCATTGCCCTGAAAGATAGAGAGAAAACATTATTCTCCTGTCCATATGGCGTTTACGCCTTCCAGAGGATGCCGTTCGGCCTATGTAATGCACCTGCCACATTTCAAAGGTGCATGATGGCCATCTTCACGGAAATGGTAGAGGACATCATTGAGATCTTTATGGATAATTTCTCAGTGGTGGGAGACTCATTCGATGATTGCCTAAGGAATTTGAAAAGATTTCTAAAAAGATGTACCGAGACTAATCTGGTACTCAATTGGAAAAAATGTCATTTCATGGTACAGAAAGGTATAGTCTTGGGGCACCTAGTGTCGAGTAAGGGCATCGAGGTAGTTCGTGCAAAGGTTGATGTGATCGAAAAGCTTCCACCACCCACTTCCGTCAAAGCAATAAGAAGTTTCCTTGGCCACGTCGGGTTCTATAGACGGTTTATAAAAGATTTTTCCAAAATTGCTAACCCCTTGTGTAAATTGCTTGAAAAATATCACCCTTTTGTGTTTTCTGATGATTGCAGGGTAGCTTTTGAGGAATTGAAGAAAAGGCTGGTGAAAGCACCCAACATAGTTGCACCTGACTAGGAGCAACCGTTTGAGCTGATGTGTGACGCAAGCGACTATGCTGTGGGAGCAGTGCTTGGACAACGCAAAGACAAAGTCATGCATCCAATATACTACACTAGTAGAACTTTGAGTGGTGCCCAACTAAATTACACAGTGACCGAGAAGGAGATGCTAGCAGTGGTGTTCACATTTGACAAATTCAGGTCATACCTGATAGGCTCTAAGGTAATTATTTATACTGACCATGCTGCTCTCAAGTACTTAATTGATAAGAAGGATTCAAAGCCGCGCCTGATTTGATGGGTGCTACTACTGCAAGAATTTGACTTAGAAATCTGTGACCGAAAGGGAACGGAGAACCAAATGGCTGATCACTTGTCCAGGCTGGAAGGAGCCAAGAAGAAGGTTGACGTGGAAGAGATTGTGGAGACCTTCCCGGATGAACAACTACTAGCCACGAGTCTTGAGGTAGCGCCATGGTATACAGACATTGCAAACTACTTGGCAAGCGGTATTGTCCCCTATGACCTTTTTTCTATTCAAAAGAAAAAGTTCTTTCGTGACTGTCGCATGTATTATTGGGATGAGCCTTATATGTTCAGGATTTGTGTTGATAACATGATCCGGAAATGTATCCCCGAGATAGACCAATCTTCTATTTTGTAGGCGTGTCACGCGTCACTATATGGTGGCCATTTCGGGGGAGTAAGGACAGTTGCGAAAGTCTTGGAGTCGGGCTTCTATTGGCCGACATTGTTCAAAGATGCACACTTATGGGTGAAATATTGTAATGAATGCCAACGAACCGAGAATATTCCCACCGACATGAGATGCCTATGAACCCAATTCAGGAGGTAAAAGTGTTTGATGTATAGGGAATCGATTTCATGGGGCCTTTTGTCATCTCATATGGCAACAAGTACATACTCGTAGCTGTGGACTATGTGTCCAAATGGGTGGAGGCTGCAACGCTCCCTACAAATGATGCAAATGGGGTAATTGGGTTTTTAAGAAAGAATATATTCACCTGATTTGGCACTCCAAGGGCAATAATTAGTAACAGAGGCACTCACTTCTGTAATCGAGCCTTCGCAAAGTTGTTAGAAAAGTATGATGTACGCCACAAGGTCGCCAGCCCATATCATCCACAAACGAGTGGGCAAGTGGAAGTTTCAAACAGAGAGATAAAGAGTGTTTTAACAAAGCCTGTGAATGCTACAAGAACGGATTGGGCGAGAAAGTTAGATGATGCACTCTGGGCCTATCGTACTGCTTTCAAAACTCCGATTGGCATGTCGCTGTATAAATTGGTATTTGGGAAGGTGTGTCACTTACTAGTGGAGTTTGAGCATAGAGCTTTGTGGACATTGATGCAATTGAATCTCGATATAGAAGCTACGGGTACAAGTAGAGTCACATAGTTGCACGAGCTTGATGAGTTTCGTTACCACACTTTTGAGAGCACAAGATTATACAAGGAGAGAATGAAAATGATGCATGATAAAAATATTCTTGAGCGGAGCTTTAAACCCGGAGATATGGTATTGCTATACAATTCAAGATTGAGGTTATTTCCGGGTAAATTAAAGTCAAGATGGTCAGGACCATTTAGTGTGGTAGAGATTCACCCGACCGGAGCCGTAGAGATTGCTGCAGTAAATGACTCTCGCACGTTTAGAGTCAATGGGGACAGGTTAAAACATTATTTGGGCATGGAAGATGCGAAAGTAGTGTCAGTGACTCATTTGCTCGAGCCACCAAGGTTAAGCGAGCCTTAAGTGCAATTATCTGCGTCGTGCCGCAACGTTAAATCAGGCGCTTCATGGGAGACAACCTATTGTAATGTTGTATTCGTCGTGCCGCGACGTTAACTGAGGCCCTGCATTAGTGTTTTGTTCAGTATTTTGGGCTATAATTCATGATTTAGCACATTATTCGCCTTGCATTTTATACGCTTTAATGATAAATTACACTTTATTTTCTCGTAATAAAGTCCATTTTATGTGTAGGTGAATTGGAGATGAAAGTAGAGCAAAAGAGATATTTAAAAGTCGAAAGCGTGCTCGGGAGCAGTTGAAAAGGAGAAGCTGGCAAAGCCAGGCCTACATCAGGCGTTATACCTGGCGAAGCCAGGCCTACACCAGGCGTTATACCTGGCGACGCCAGGCTTGTAGCTGGCGAGAGACCTAGCGAGGCGGGGCAGAAGGAGAGCTTGACCAGGCCTTATACCTGGCGACGCCAGGCCTGGGGCGAGGTCCACTAGGCGTTAGGCCCCGCGAGGCCAGGTCTGGGCGTGCACAGTTCGAGTTTTGAAGACTTATTTCGTCTTCGGGTTTGACTAGGACTTTGCCTACACATTTAGATATTTTCCTACACATATAAATAGATCTAAAAACGTCACTTTTGGGGGGACTTTTGCAACTGGAGGCAAGAATAGCTTGTGGAATCACCCGTTGGGAGTTAGAATCATCGATTTCTACATCATTTCATCTTTACTTTGTAATTGAATTATGCAAAATATTTGGAATATTGTTACTATGAGTATGAGTCGCTAAGCTCCTAATCTAGGGTTTTGATGGAACCTATTGAAGGATAATTTTCTTGTTACGTTAATATAAATTTACCGTAGTATTTTCTCTATTTGTTCAACTATATTATTCATATGGTTGATTGAAGGGCCCTCAATTAGCTGTGCCTATTTACTATGTATTACTCGGGAGAGAGTACATATTTAGGTAGTTGTTGAACAACATCACTCCTAACGTATATGAGAGATTAATACAGAGGGTTTAAAGGTGGGATTAGGGATATCGAAACCTTGGTATGATCTGAGTGAGCTGCACTTAAGGTCAACTAACGTAATTCGGGAGAATATATTTAGTAAATTGTAGTAATTACTCGGGACAGAGTTACGACAGTCAGAGTGCTCATGATCGATAGAGAAGACTTAAGCGAATTTATAGAAAACATAGCGAAAAAGATTCCGACAATAGGGGAAATCACAACCTTAGATCATTCCAATTCTTGTTTACAAACTGTTCGTAGTTAGTTATTTATTATTGCATTTTTATTACATAATATTTAGTTAATAAACATTCAAATTATTATTTAAATATTTCTGTAGATTGATTGCGTGAATTTGTGCAAGTCTAGCAGTTGTGGTTGATAGGTTAATTCCCTGTGGTATTCGACTCCAGACTTATTAGCCGGGATATATTTGCGACAACCGCTTGTCCTTTTTATAAGGTATAGTTGGGTGTGATCATGAACCACAAGGGATGTTAGTGTTATGAAGCCAAACCTGAAGGGAGGTTTCTGAAATTATCTCTATTTAATATTGTTTATGATGCAAGTTGTGTATTGATTGGCAAGTACATTATAGATATGTATTAGAATAGGATTTATGAGATCTTTGGACAACTTGCTTTAGGCTTTTATATTTTAAAATAAATTCTTGAGAAGAGTGAAATCCTTAATTCTAGATGATTTTATTATACAAGTATTTTAAGAAAGACATAATGTATGATAATATAATTTTGTAACAGAAAAGAGAACTGGATAAGTGATACCCTCCTATGTCCCAATTTACAGAACTGTGCTAAAAATTTATACTGATATTCCCATTGGGTCTATTAAAGTGAAGCGTAAGTTCAACCAAAACAAAGAAGATATCGGGTTTTTTAAAAAAATTACCTTTAAAGAAAGAACAATAATATCAATGTACTGCATGCTGATATACTTCATGAATTCTCCATTAGATATATTAAGTTAATCTTTAAGAGAAATTCATGAAATTAAGAAATTAAATTACCTCTAGAAAGACTTATGTCCTTTGAGTGTAACAACAGATGATGAAGCGCATTATTAAAGAATGTCATCATATCAGGACGAATAAATAATATACTGGAATAAGAAGCCAAGCTGACATAGTTTATTCTCCATTGAGATCGTTACAACTTACAATTCCTTTTATTTTTAATCTCGAGAAGGAACTCATGTTATGAAATTATATAAAAAAAAAATCTTAACTAGATTTAACATACAAAGTTGTTGAAGTAAATTTCTCACTCCGCCAAAGTTCAAATGCTACTACATGCAGCTATGCGCTTGCTTCCTCTGCGAGTTTGATGCTTCGTTTATGTCTAAACTTGTTGAGTTAGATACATGAAACTAATCTTTAAGAGAAAATTATGTAACGAATACTACCTAATTTTTTGATGTAGACATATATAAATTATACAAAGTGTCCTTTTTCATGTCGATAAGTGTTTAAAAGTGCTTGTGTCCATGTCGGATTGGTACGGAACTTCCACATTATTAGTAGAATACATATGGTAAATAGATAAAAAGTTGGAACGTGATTGGTGTTAGAAGCTTGTTCAAATTCATAATTATTTCCAACTTTACCACTTTTTAGTTGAATTAGAAGTTCTCAATATTGGTAGAGTAGGAATTTTTACGCCGTGTATGTGGAGTTCAAATTGAAAAATAATTCCATCATTAGGTAATTTACAATTAGATCCTTAAATTATACAAATATTTAAGGGCATAAAAGTTTATCAAAATTTTGGGGATATTTTAGTCGCTTAACATTAACATAAATTATTCGTGCTTTTAGTTTCTACGTTCGTGCATTGCACGAGATTCTTAAGTCAATAATTTATGAAAGAATTCCAAATTAAAATTTTGAAACATATTACAAAAAGAAAGAATTATTTTTCATGCAAATGATGTAGGAAAAATGTGATATGTAGCAATTAGGCCGAATACAAATCTTTTTTCTATTTTATATTATCGGTTAAAGATTCCAAACATAGTACTATGTGAATTCTTTGTAGGTATGTCTGTACTTGTTGTCTATTGAGAACGTTCTGAAATAATCAATAAAATATGGTTTGATTGACATTGTCCAAATCAAAATTTTAATATTTAGTTATTTAATAAAAGAATAATAAAGTAGATTGTTGGTATAATTATTTTACCTGAATTTTTGTGTAGGTGATGTAGCTGAAGGCCGAAGTTAAGCATACATTTGAATATTTACGTAAAGAAGAAATCAAAATTATATGACTCTCATCTAAGACAACAAAATTATTTAAAGTACGATAAAAATGGAATAGTTTGTTGTTTAAAAATATACCATTCAGTATTCCTTCTAACTTCCTCATCCATTTTCATCGGTTGATACCGCAAATTATACCTTCTCTGTTAATTAATATATTCTCATCTTCCTCTTTAAGTGTCCTCCTATTACAATATAGTTCCCATTATTTCGAGTGTAACTTAATTTAATCATTACATCAATATCCCTTCCAACAAACAAACAAAAATCTGTCTTAACAACCCATAAAGATGTGGATGAATTATCAGCCAACATGCACAAAATTAAACATTCAACTTCGTAATTGTCAGTAGCTTTCTTTTGGTTATGTTAGAGAGCCAAAATATAATCTATAAAATAAGATACTGAAAGAGACGAAAATTACCTCTAAAAGATCCGCGTACAGATGTTTTGTATTACAATAGCGTGAATACAATGAAATTATTTATATAGATGCGATATGTGTGTCACGACCCAAAATCCCACCACATGCGTCGTGATGGCACCTAGTCTCTAAGATTAGGTAAGCCGATTTCAATTACATTTTGAAGCCATTTATTTTTTAAACCAACAGCGGAAATAATTACAATATACCTCCCAAGACTGGTAGTACTGAGTCACGAACTCTAACTGAATACATGGAATGATCACGAGGACCGAATATACAATATTGCTTGATTAAAAATTAACAGTACAATGAAATGAAAAGACTCCAAGGGACTGCGATACCAAGCAGCTCTATCTTACGATCCCGCTTTAACTCTGCTCAAGTCCGATATCTCCAATACCTGGCTCTGCACAAAAATATACAGAAGTATAATATGAGTACACCACGGTCGGTACCCAGTAAGTATCAAGACTAACCTCAGTGGAGTAGAGACGAGGTACAGTCAAGACACTCCCTAGTCTAATAACCTGTGCAATATAATATACAAAATAATAGGAAACAAATAACAATAAGGGCAACATAAAACAATCAGTGATATGCACAGTAAGACAATAAAATCACCATTAATATCGCTCAACAATTGATAAATACAATTAAACTCAGTTAAATCAAATTCTTCAATTAAATATCTTTCGCATATAATTCTTACGAATAAAACTCTTTTTCAAATACAATTTTCTCAAATAAATATCTTTCGAATATAAAATTCTTTCACTAAATCTGTTCAAATATAATTTTCTCAAATAAATATCTTTCAAATACAATTCTTTTTGAATAAATATCCTTCCAAATAAATATTTTAAATATAATTCTTTCAATTAAAAAGTCACCATGTGATACCTCGTTTCATAATCATAAAAATACGGGTTTCGGCCCATTTTTATATTTTTCATAAACACGGGTCTCATCCTATTTTCATATTTTCAAGGCACTTCGTGCCCATAATTGAATCATCATATTTTTCCGGTACCTCGTGCCCATTTTTCATATCACAGCTATACGGACAGTTCACGTGCCAATATTATTATCATTTAATCACAGTACCTCGTGCCCACATTTCATATCACAACTGTACGGACAATTCACGTGCCAATATCTTCATTATTTACTCACGGTACCTCGTGCCCACATTTCATTTTATAATCCTTCTGGCAATAGCCACAGACTCTCAATTTCAACATAAATCAGATTGTTATCAATTACCAACAACAAGACAAATTGCACAAGGTATAAAATAAACACAAGAAAATCACAACATCAAATGAAAATCACCTACACTATAACTCCACATCATCACATATCGTCCCTGACAATAGCCACCCTTATCTCTCCTATAGCCGCCCTTATCACTCCTATAATAGCCACCCTTATCCCTCCGCCCTGACAATATCAATAGCCACCCTTATCGCTCCTATTGCCACCCTTATCACTCCTATAATAGCCACAATTATCCCTCCGCCCTGACAATATCAATAGCCACCCTTATTGCTCCTATTGCCACCCTTATCTCTCCTATAACTACCCTTATCCCTCCGCCCAGATAATATTCCAACAAACACAACGACAGTGAAATGCCACCCTTATACCCATATAATATCAACAGTGGAATGTCACCCTTATCTCCTCAAATTAACAACTCACACAACACAATAATTTATACGAGAAATTATCACGGCAATATAACAAAAATCAATTCACGTCACAATTTGCCCAATGGCCACAACCAAATTTCAAAGGTACAACTAAATCAATTAATTTCACAACAAATAGCCGAAGGCTCCACACAATATGTATAACACCACAAAAATAATCAACAGAGATAGAAATTATTCAGCATAAAGCAAAGCCTTCAATAATCCAAATTTAGGTAATTATGTTATCACATCTTCTTAAGTTTGCTTAATTAATTATTTGCATAGGGAAAATTCATAAATGAAAATTAAATTCCAAGAATATCAACCATCAAACTCACGGAATTCACATAGATATACAAGTAATAATTACATCAAATTGTCATATAAGAACAAATTCAATAAATGTGATTTGAGGCATGGCAACTAGATAATTAAATATATGCCAACAATTATCCAATTTACTACACAATATTTCAAAGATTTTAAACCAATAAAATTTGCACATATAAGCCCGAGTACGTACTCGTCACCTCGCGTATACGATTTTTCACATTTCACAAATGGCACATAAGTCTCGATGCCTAAGGGGTAATTCTCCCACTCGAGGTTAAGCAAGACACTTACCTTTTTGAAGTTAGGCCAATATTCCAAAATAGCCTTCTTGGTTGGATTGACCTCCGGACAGCGCAAATCTAAAATTCCCCCCTTAATAATACTACAATGGTCCACCACACTAAACAAATTTTAATCTACAATAATACAACACAATTGCACCAATATTAGTAAATAAATTTTCAAATTTTTGGTCATTTAGGCATTTTATCAAACACCTAGAATACATAGCATTTTACTACCTCTATTAATGATGTTTCTTCATCCAACAATCCCTCCTTCCCACCAACAAGAGATAATAAACCATCCTTTGTCTACAAACAACCTACTTTAGCACCATTAAAATCATCAATGAACTCACATCCACCCAATTGTTGCTAATTAATTCATTACAAAAATCTCTACAACACCCAATAATCTAGTTTAAGTATTTTTGGCTTCCAAGCACCATCCAATAAGTGTTAATACATATTTCTTGCTCACATACTCATAATAAATTCATAAATGTAAGTCTAAGAGTGATGGATTACCTTTTTGGAATAAATCTTGCAAAAACCCTCCTTTGAGTTCTTGAAAAAATTTCTTGAAGATCTAAGTATTTTATATGTAGATTTCATCAATACTAGTGTATAAATGATGGAATTTCATACCAAAAAAATAGGGATTGCTTACCTTGAAGAAGAGGGGAGTTGGTGGTCTTGAGAGAGTGGAGAAGAGCTCCAAAATTCGTCCAAATGAAGTGGAAAAAATGAACCCCGAAATTGTATCTATAGGCCCAGATTTTTGGGTTTCGGATGCTGTCCCGGATGCTATGGCAGCACTTCACTGCTAGCCCTTCATTCAGATGCGGCCTCGGATGCTTCGCATCCGCAGTCTCCTCTGCCAGCCTTTGGTAATTTGATCATAACTTCTTGTAGAAATGTTTGATTGACGAACGGTTTGAAGAGTTAGATACTAGACTCGAAGATCCTTCATTTGATAGGTTGTACATCATATAACTCCTTAAATATGTGTAGATACGCTCGTCCTAAGTTAGGTCTTGTGTCGAAACATAACAAATTGATCCTGAATGACCTCAGAATTTGCACACAAGTCGTAAATGACATAACGAAATTATTCAAATTTCCGGAATCGAAGTCCAAGTCCCATACATCAAGTTCAACTCCCGGTCGACATTTTTCTTAAAATCTTCCATTTTTCAACTTTCGCTAAAATGCGTCGAATTATCCTACGGACTTCCAAATCCAAATCCGAACATACACCTAAGTCCGAAATCACCATACGAAACTATTGACATTATAAAAATCCCATTCCGGAGTCGTTTGCTCAAAAGTCAAACTCTGGTCAACTCTTTTCAACTTAAGGCTTCCAACATGGAATTTATTCTTCCGAACTAATCCCGAAACACCTAAAAATCAAAACCGATGATTCACACACGTCATAATACGTCATATGAAGCTATTCAAGAATTCAAATAGTTGGAAGGAGCGTAAATGTTCATAACGACAAGTCGGGTCATTACAATGTGTTTCATGCACGGAATATTGTTATGGGTTTGAAACTCAAAGCATATGGGATTCTACTATTGTTCTGTATAATTGTCCAGGTATAATTAGTATAGTATTAGAACTTTACATTCGATTATAATTTTAAAAAGTTCTATCATTAGTTGGTATCAAATTCTCAAATATTAGATATTACTATTTTATCCAATATGGAATTATCTTTTAGACAAAATATAAGGGTATAAAAGTCGATCAATATTTCAAGGATATTTTTGTCATTTAATATTTAGTGTAAAATATTTGTATTTTTATAATAATATAGATATAGATATAGATATAGGTATAGATTTATTACTATTATTTAGAAATGACAGTTTGGGGGTACGAAACTACGAACAGTGGGTGTACGAACAGGGGTACTATGAGTATCATAAATTATAAATATTTTTAAAGTTAAATTGGGCATTTGGTCCTAATGTTTTTCACGAGGACGCGTGTACTGTCATTTATATGAGCAGACCACGTGTATGCACTCCTAGATACATAGATTTTACTGCTTAATTCTTGATTTTATGTTCTATCGCTCAAATTCAGACTTCCGAGTTCCGAACTTCCGACCATCTCAACTTTCTAATGTGCGTCAATCCTTCAAAATGTCATTTGTTTGCTACGGTCAGTTCCTTTTGAAATTCTTTTTTCTCTTGCTTTTTTCATGAAAACTTTGCGCACTCATGCATTTTTAGATGAGTCTTTTTCTTTTCAATTTCAGTTCTAAGGTATGTGCTTTATTTGGTTCAATTATAGTGAGGTTTTCTCTATTCTTCCATTTTTTTAATGCACCGATTGCTAGTAGGAGTTTGGTGGGTATCTGATAATTTCTTACTCTTTTGGATGATTTATTATAATGTATCCAATTTGCACTGATGCACTGTAGGTTTTTGATAATATGCCTAAATCAAGTCATTCTTCTCTCTCTCTCCTTTTTTTTTGCTCTTCACTTTTTACAGGTGTTCTGCAACTGAACACATTAGTAGACTCAATATGTTGAGCACATGCATGTGCAGAATCAACAACAAATTATTCAAATGGGGAAAAAAAGAATGAAGATTGCCACCATTAAGAAGATTTACCCTTTTTCTCTCCTCCAGCACTCTTCTTTTCTTAAGTAAACTTTTATCGACCTTTCTTTCTCAATTTCGTGATATCCCATTTAGGTGTTCATTTCTGTGATTTTTAATTTCTATTTCATCTGTGCATGTTATCGTTAAGGTAATTGAAATATCTAGAAATTTGAATTTTTCTTCATTTTTGATAATCTTTTGGTTCCATTGTGGGGTAGTTTTCAAGCTCTGGGATAAGTGAATTGTGTTCGCGTTTACCTAAAGAGGGAAAGTTATCTTTTTATGGGTTTATGCACAGTTACATGGGATTGAAATGCATCTGTAGAGAATTTATTGCGAGATACAATCTGCATGTACATCTCTGTGGTGTTAAATTGGGGTGTGTGTCGTGTGTATCTCTTTAGTGATCAGAATTTATTGACTCAAAATGCTATTCAATCTTTGCACGAACCAGGGGATCAATAAATGTGATCTTAGTTTCTGGTGAGAGGTTTGTCTAAGAAAATGATTGGTGAGAAATAGTTTGATAATCTATCTTAGTTTTGAAACTATGGAGTTTCTCGATAGCAATACTATTTTCCAATCAATGAACTATGGAGTTTCCTGATAGCAAAAACTTCTTGGACCAAGCAGCTAGCTGTGGCTAATGTCCTTTGAAGCTTACTATTTGGTCTCACTTAAATTCTATTGAGCATTTTTAGTTTTGCAAAAGATCTAATGATGTATTTCATATCTTTATACAGGAAAAGTAAAACGTTGGCTACAACAGTGCCACTCCATATGCTCACAGCTCTGTGTTTTTGCCTTTGATGATTCCCTGTTGGCAAAATTTTAGTTTCTCACTCTGCTTAGTTCAGGAAAGCATTAGTTGATTGAAATAGGATGAGACTGGCTGGTCTATCTTTTTTCCATATCATGATGGTGGAGATGAAATTACTGAAACTTAAGCTAAGTTTAATGCATATTCTCCCCAACACTGGTAAATTTTGTCCTTTCTTTGATTTGGTTGCCTATTCTGCTTATTGCTCCAAAAGTTATAAATTATGAAACATAGTTGTAGTGTGTCTAAAGTTTGACAGTGTGTAAATCTTATTGCCATGACCTTTAGACAAGTGATTCATGAAACACCAAGAGAGGTGGCTTTCTATTCATTATGTTCTTTTCTAATATCAAATATAATGTCTGTCTTGCAGGTGCTAAGTGATACTAATAGGTCTGAGTTCTGTTATTCCGCCTTTGCTATCAGCAGGTATCTCCATCTTTTGCCATCACCCTCATAAGATAAATGGGCCATTTTTGTTATTGCAGAAGTTATTTTGTCTTTCTACTCTTGAAAGAAAAAAACCGTGTTATTTAATTAATCTCCCAGAGTAGCAGAAAAGATCTTTTCCCCTAATTTTACAAGAATATAAGTGCTATGTCAGAAGATTCATCTGTTTCTCTATACAACTTATTGGAATATGAGAAAGAAAAGCTATTGGTTAACTTCATCCGCATACTCCAAATTCAACATGGATGGCCCGAGATTTTTTTTTCATCGAAAACACCTGCTTACAGATTGCAGATTGATGCCCAAAAAACTTGGCAATGAGAAATTTGAAGGGTAGAAGGAATCGGTAATAAAGACGCGTGATGTTTTCTCGACACTCCCCAAATGGTAACTCCATTCCCCGTCTCTCTGTTTCTTGCATCTCACTGTGGTTTAAAAAGCATATTATTATATACTGAATTAGCTCCTTCATATTTTTCCATATGTTAGATAGGAGTTAATCAAGTTAACATGACATACTATTGGTACTTTAGTTATTTTCGGATTTGTTGTTGACTATCCAGAGATCCATGCATCTAATAACTATCTGTTTGAATGTCTTATGCTTTGCTTAGTCGAGTTGATTAATTCACGATATGCAAGTTCTTCCAATATTTATCTGTGGCTTGCTCTGCTCTAGGATTAACGGAAAAAGAAATGTCAATGTGTGATAACTATGCTTTAAATCTAGAGAGAAATGTATATTTGGCATGATCAGTATAAACACTTTGTGCGAGTAGTGCAAGCATTTGCGGACAGTGTCGACAGCTTTGTGCAACTATGGTACTCAACAAAGATATAAGTTTTAGATCACTTTCAAGTTGGTTAGAATTTGGAGTACTATTAAGAAAGTCAGTTAGAGTTTGGGGTGTTTCTAGCTTTTTACCATAACTATAAGCTGTACGTTTCTTTTTTCAGATACAATACTAAATAGTATTAAGCAGTGTTGTATCATGAAATAATAGAATTTTAAATTTACATGCCAAAAGTTTTCTAAATGTTGCTCATTTACATATTTTCCTACATTAGAAACTTTACACGATCATATGAGCTAAATTAGAGAACTTGCTGTAACTTTTCTAGCAAGAGGATCAAAGCATTGTTACAAAGTCATCTATTTTGTGACGCAACAGGGATAGCCTGAAGTTATTAAACTTAGTACTCTACTAATTAACAATCAGTCGAAGTCTATGCCAAAATGGGAAAGATACTTTTTTCTTCAATTTCCTTTTATTTTTATAAAAATAGAATTAGTCGCACAATAAACTAAATTTTCAGTTTACATACACAATATGTGATGGGAGACTTGGTTATCCTTGTAATCTTCTTGCGTGCAGCATGGGGTAGTTGTAAATATGAAAGAAGAATAATTTGGTCAGCTCAATGTTGTCTGTTCAACGTTTTATACTATGCATTCAAATTTGAAGCAACAGATTCTAACGAGGCTTTTGGGAATTTCAGTTGATGTAAATGAAAATTCCCGTGCTGGAATAGTTTTTTTTCCTTTTCTAAATTTTGATTAACAGAGAGCATTATCATTACTACACACTGTTTGTGTTCTCTTATATTTAATTGAGGTTAATTTAGTAAATACATCTTTTTTTCTCAAGTAGTTCCTATTTTCTTAATGGGGGCGCCAAACGTAAATGGTGGACCGGAGGGAGCACAAACTCACTCTATTGTGTTCATCTTCAAACTCTTCGCCCTTTTCCTCTACAAGTAATGTCTGACTGCACTAAGATCCAAATTCTGATGGGAACAAATAATTAGATTGCCGCCTGAAGCTCTATTTCTACATGTAAGTTCCCTCCCCGGATATACTCCTTTGTTGTTAGGTTTGGAATTAAAATTAGGAATTTGTAGGAAGCATATTTAAGTTCTTACAATTCTCTCTTTTCATTGTATCTTTCCGGGTTTTGATTTTTTTCTAAAACAGTTTTGTGTGTACTCTGTTCGATTTTCAATTTTTTTAGCACTGGCAACAGCTAGAATCCACTCTGTTCTCATCAAATCGAAGAGTGCGATTTAGATTTCCTCTCGCTGTAGGAAAGAGGTGTAGCCCCTTCTATCCATTAAAATTTTAAGCTTTTATTTTAGTTGGAGCTTGGTCAAGGAGCTGGTTATTAGAATATTTGAAAGAAAAAATAATGCTTCGTAATCTCTATTTAGTATTTCTCGGGTTTCAGGGTCATTTTCTTAAATTGGAATGGAATTATGTGTATGTTTCCTTTATGTTTTTGGATAAGGATTAGCCTGCATTTTTACAATTTTAGAATTTCGTGTCCGAGAAAATTTGTTTGATAATTATCTCCGTGTTCGAGAAATCATCTGATCTTTTGTGACTGAAATCATTGTTAATGGAAATCTAAATTGTCACCGAGTCCTGTGAATGAGATGAGACCGTTTATTGAGCTGTTAGTTAATGCATAGAGGGTGATTAATAAAATATCTTCGTAAGTTTATATCAAAACTTCCTACCGGGTATCTTTCAAAGTTTATTCTTTTTACTGTAAAGAGAAAAGGAAGCTACTGTAAAGGAAATGACAATAAAGCACAATTGGGAGGCAAAATGAAGAAGAAACCGAGCAATACTTCTATGTTTGAAAAACTAACAACATAACCAAGTAATAGTAGTTCTACTTAACAACATGAATTAGCAACGTAATAGTGTGAAAAAAAAACCTCACTTCTCCAGAACTTGCTCTTGGTAAAATGCAAAGAAGTTAGATTTGTCACATTATTATGTAAGTTAAATTTTGTTGAGGATTTCACAAACTTAGCCTTGACTATTAACTGTTGGCCATGAAGAATGCTACCATACATTTATAGTCTAATCAAAATGATTTGAAGGTTTAGAAACTAAATTTGGGATGGAAGTTACATACTGAGTTCACATATGGAGTAGTATTAGCAAGTGAAGATTGAAGTACCAACGGCAAGTCCAAAGTATACCAAGTAAAATACAAAATACAACCGCATCCATAAAGTAAATATTTGTTTTTGGAATATTAACCAAATCTTGAAAGATAATCTGAAAACCACATGTGAATAGTTAAGACCAGGGCTGAAGATGCTCTCACGCACTTATCCCGAGGCATTTCTCTTTCATGAATCCTAGGATTGTACCACCATAATCCAAGAGACAAGCCTATCACGATCAAAATCAAGCTAGAATCTCCGGCGTACGACCACCCACGCGCCCTAACGCGCGGCCCAGTTCCGGCGACTCATTCGACACGCGCCGGCGCGTGAGCAATATACATGCCAGATCTCAATTTTTCTTCTTCAGACAGCCCCATCGCGAGGTTGTTCCGAGCCTTCTAGTCCAAGAATATACTAATTCCGACATCTTTTACTATTTTCCGGTGTACCTCCTCATCGGAATCCTCTTTTTCCTTCTTCAAAACCAGTGTCCACCCAAGGCAACAACAAATTACAACTGTATTCTCTCTCCTACTTTCTAGGACGGTAGAACAACCTTTTCCGGTGGATTTAGTCGCCGGAAAATAACCTTTTCTTCTTAAAACTCCTCCTATACTAGTTTTCACCCACGGTGAAGACTATAAATCCGATACTTTTCATTGATTTTATAACAGGAAACAAGATCTGAAATGGGGGAAAGCAGAATCTATTTCAATGCTGGTTTTAAATCCTCTGACATTACCAGATGGTACTCCAACAAAGACACATGGTTTGACTGGGTGGAAAGAAGTCGAAACATGATGAGACGATCAACAATGAGTAAAAAGATTATGGAATGGATCTCTTTTGTACTCAAAGAGGCTTCAAAAGACCAAAAGAATGTGGTAAGGAGATGGAAAACAAAAGACCGAAATTCAGAATACTTCTGTACCAGTAAGTACAATGAACATAGGAGGTATATGAGCATCTTATCATTACAGGGGGTAGCTAGATCAATTATTATTATTCCTGAGTTAGTCATAAATGCAGAATGGAAGGATGTAGCATTTAAGATAGAAAGTTTTATTAAAGGTGAACCTCAATTAATCATCCCAGCCCCACTGAAGCAAACTACCCATATGCCAAAGCAGTTAACGAGAGTAAATAGCAACCTAACTTTCCTCATGGAGTTCAGGGCAACATTTTAAATGGAACTATAAAGATCGCGGAAATACTTGGAGCAAAGGATAATGGACTTCTAAAAAGATGCATCATTGGATATTTTGGGAAGGAAGTCAAGGAGAGACCCACCCTAGCAGATATCAGGAGATGGGTCTCTGTCGCATGGAACAAAGCTGTTGGGGTGAATATGTACGACATGGCTGGGGACTTGTACCTCTTCGAGTTCCCATGAACAGATCATCCAAGGAGAATGGAGATGGAAGAATCAAAGGTTCTACCTAGAATGGTGGAACCCCATTGCTGGGTATATACCAACTCCCTTCCAGTTAAAACTACATGGATTAGAGCCATGGGAGTACCTAGGCACCTGTGGTCACAAAAGATCTTCAAAGAAATTGGAGAACTATGCGGTGGGTGGATAGCTACCGAGGAAGAGACGAAACTCAAGAACCATATGAAGTGGGCTAGGATCGAAATAGCTGGAGATGGTCGGAATATACCATCAGAGGTTGTCATAGAAATAGACGGGGTAAAGTTTTTTATCCCAATCTGGGCGGAAAAACAAACTCGATTTGAGTTAGGCTTGCCGGAGAAGTTGGAGTCGCCGGAGTTGCTTAAACCCAATGTAATATTCAGTTTGTCGAAACCTCTGAAAAACCTTAAGGTAAAGACCCCATACGTAATAAAGGAGAAGGACAACCAACTGGCTGTGGAGCACATGGGTTGCAGCTGAACGCAAACCAGAACGCTTCTCTAAATAGTCAACCATCAACTGTCGAGGAAACTGAAAGAATGGCTAGCTACACTGGAAATTCAATTATTTGCATGGGGCCAGAAGTAGAAATTGGGGCAGGGATACAGGAAGATAAGGTAGAAGATGCTATGGCCATTACCAGTGTGGGAGAAGACCAATCAAACGTCGAATCTGGGCAGCAACAACAATTGATCCAACTCAATTCGGGGATCAATGATGAAGATTGCAGAGTCGAAGATGCTATTCCTATCTCAGTTTAGCACCACAATTCATTTCCAGAAAAAGAGATGAATGCAACACTTTGGGTACATCAAAATTTAATCAGATTGAGTAAGATGTTTGGGGTGGATTTTTAGGGTCATGAAGAAGAAGCTTTGGAGCTTCTATTGCAAATCGATAGTTGCAGACAAAGTAGAAGGATGGAATCAGATTTAAATATCAAAAAGAATAGATTCAAAGGTAAGAAAGAGTTGAAAGCTCTAGTCTCTTTTGATGTCAAGTTCAAAAGTAATGGAAAAAGAAGTATGGGGAACATTCTGCCAGTTATTGAATTATGCTGATTAATTTAGTATCATGGAATGTTAGGGGTTTGAACGATTTGGCCAAGAGGAGGATTATAAAAATTCTGGTGAGGGAGTAGAAGACAGATATTATATGCTTTCAGGAAACAAAATTAGAGGGGGGCATAAAGGAGGTTATTAGTCAGGTTTGGGGAGGGAGATGGGTGAGGTATGCATGTCTGGAAGCCAGTGGTACAAGAGGGGGTATTGCAATGCTATGGGATGGTAGAGTTTGGGAAGGAGAGTTGTTACAAATAGGAGCTTATACTCTGACATGTAAATTCAAGGCTCTTTTGCAAAATTTCACGTGTCATATCACATGGGTATATGCTCCTAATTGTGACATTGAGAGGAGAGCTGTATGGGGGGAAATATGGCCAGTAAGAGGATTGATGGAAGGGCCATGGGCTGTTTGTGGGGATTTTAATGTCACTAGATTTCCTTCTGAAAAAAGGAATTGCAACAGAAGGTCTAGAGCTATGGTGGAGTTCTCAGACTTTATCGAAGACATGGAACTTATTGATCTTCAATTAGAAGGGGGAACTTATACTTGGTTCAAAGGAGATAATCAGGTCATTGCATCCAGAATTGACAAAATCTTAATTTCAGAAGATTGGGATGGCAGATTCAGGAACATAAAACAAGTAACCCTACAAAGACTGATATCAGACCATGTTCCTATCTTACTACAATGTGGGTCTTGGGAGCAAACCAAATCCTACTTTAAGTTTGATAACTGGTGGTTGAATATAGAGGGCTTTGTAGACAGGATCAGAGAATGGTGGACCTCTTTTGAATTTCATGGGAGGCCAGACTAGGTGTTAGTATGCAAACTCAAAGCTTTAAAGGGCAAACTCAGAGAATGAAGCAAAAGTAGCCAAGGAAACTTGGGGGTCCAAAGATCCGACATGCTAAAACAATTGGCAGTCTTTGATGCTATTCAAAAAACAAGAGCACTGACTGAGGAGGAATCTGTGAGGAAGGCTTCTATCCTTATGGAATATGAAAAACACCTGAAAAATGAAGAAGTTGCATGGAGGCAAAGATCTAGGGCTCTTTGGCTTAAGGAAGGAGACAGGAACACTAAGTTCTTTCACCAAACTGCTAATGCGCATAAAAGATGCAACAACATTGATCAACTAGTGGTGAATGATGAAACAATTGAGGAACCAGGGAGAATCTAGTTTGAGATCACTGAATTCTACAAGAATCTTTACTCAGAGGCTATGGAATGGAGACCTGAAGTTAATTTCGACAACTGTCCCACAATATCTGAAGAAGAAAAAGAGCTTTTGCAAAGCAACTTTGAAGAACAAGAAGTGCTGTCATGTTTAAAGTTATGTGCAGTAGATAAGGCTCCAGGGCCTGATGGATATACTATGGGTTTCTTCATCAAATGTTGGGACATTTTGAAACAAGATATCATGGAGGCTCTTCATAATTTCCACTCTCAAGAACTGTTTGAAAGAAGCTTCAATGCAACATACATAGCCTTGATTCCTAAAAAGATTGGAGCCAAGGAACTCAGGGACTTCAGACCTATAAGCTTAATAGGAAGCTTTTATAAGCTGCTTTCGAAGGTTCTAACAGAGACTCAAAAGGGTGATAAACAAATTGGTGGATGCATAACAGATGGCTTTTATCAAAGGAAGACAAATAATGGATGTTGTTCTAATAGCCAATGAAGCAGTAGATTCAAGAAACAAACTAAAAAAACCAGGAATTTTGTGCAAACTAAACATTGAAAAGGCATATGATCATGTTAATTGGAGATTCTTGCTGAAAATGCTGGAACTAATGGGTTTTGGGAAGAAATGGATCAACTGGGTGACTGCTTGCATATCTTCAGTTAAATTCTCCATTCTCATTAATGGATCCCCTGAAGGTTTCTTCCCTGCACACAGAGGGCTCAGACAAGGAGATCCCCTATATCCTTTTCTCTTCTTAATTGCTATGGAGGGGCTGAACAATCTGATCAAAACTGCAAAAATCAATGGATGGATCAAAGGTTTTGAGGTAGCAAGAAGTGGCAACAACAACCTGGAGATTACACATCTCCAATTTGTTGACGACACTATAATTTTTTGTAATGCAAAAGAAGAGCAGTTGAGGTATTTGAGAATTATTCTGGTCTTGTTTGAAGGTATCTCAGGACTGCATATCAATTGGAAAAAGAGTCATTTGTACCCAATTAATGATGTGCTTGAGATGGAGCAACTATCACTGATTTTGGGAGGTGTAGTAGGATCTCTTCCTGTTATCTATCTTGGCATGCCTTTAGGTGCTAAGTCCAAGTCCAAGGAGATATGGAATACAGTAATTGAAAAAAGTGAGAAGAAGTTATCCATATGGAAAGCTCAGTATCTATCTATGGGAGGAAGATTGATTCTGATCAATTCAATACTTGACTCACTTCCTACATACACGATGTTACTCTTTCCCATCCCTGTAAGTGTTATTCAGAGATTGGATAGACTCAGAAGATCTTTCCTTTGGCAAAGAAACAAAGAAAAGAAGGGGTATCACTTAGTGAAATGGAAATCTCTGACGATTGGCAAAAACAAAGGTGGGCTAGGCATTAGGAACTTAAAAAACCAAAGCAAGGCTCTTAAGATGAAGTGGTTATGTAGATTCTCTCAAGAACCTCAATCCCTATGGACTAATATCATCAAAGCTAAATATGGAGAGAAAAATAACTGGGTTTCAAAGGAAGTCAATACAGCATATGAGGTTAGTTTATGGAGATCCATCAGAACACTCTGGCCTACAGTGAAGAGCCAATCCTACATCAGAGTGGAAAATGGTACCAAAACTTCCTTCTAGAAGGATAATTGGATGGGATCTGGAAGCTTGATGGAACTATTTCCTGATATGTATGGTTTAGTTCAACACCAGCAAAAGACAATAGCCGAAATGTGGACTCCTCAAGGTTGGGATTTGATACTTAGAAGAAGGCTGAATGATTGGGAGCTGACGAGGTTGGCTGAACTTTACAAGAAACTGGAAGCATTCAAAGGCCTTCAGAATGGAAGGGATTCACTATGGTGGAAGGGCCACAACAGAGAAATCTATAAGGTGAATGAGGCATATAAGATGCTTAATCATACTAACACACAGATCATTAATTGGCCATGGAAACATATCTGGAAAGTCAAGATACCTTACAAGGTATCTTGTTTCACTTGGTTACTTGCAAAGGAGGCAGTCTTGACCCAGGATAATCTTATGAAGAGAGGGATTCCACTGTGCTTTAGGTGCTTTTTATGTGGGGAAACAGCTGAGACAGTTAGCCATCTATTTCTACACTGCAGGATCACAGATCAACTATGGAAGATATTCATTAACCTCAGAGGTATTTCATGGACAATGCCCTCTAAGATTACTGAAGTGCTCACTAGTTGGGATGAAGCTGGAACTGGAGCTGGAAGCAGAGATAGATGGAGGACTGTCCCTGCATGTATATGGTGGACAATCTGGAAGGAGAGAAACTCTATATGTTTTGAGGATAGTAGCAATTCAATACAGAAGATCAAAATGAATTGTGCCCTACTTTTTTATTTTTGGTGTGAACAAAAGTGGCCAGAAGATACTGTATCGATCCTAGAAGCCCTAAAATACTGCTAGGATTATAGCTCAGTAGTATATCCTTTTGCCTATTGTAAATATGGTTTCAGTACAACCTATGTAATGTTATATATCAATACACACAAATGTTACCTTCTCAAAAAAAAAATAGTCAAGACCAGAACCTTCTGTTATTCCTTCTTGTTTGTTTGTTCTTCTTTTTTCCAGTTTTTATTTGAGGGGAGAGGATTGTTATTAGATTATATTGGGTGGATTTCCTAATATTTCATTTGTTAGAACGTGAGAGTTTACCTTTTAACTTTTTCATATTTAGCTAGTTCGAGTTCACCATCTAAATTAACAATTGGTAAGTCCTACTCTGTCTTGAAGGTTTAATGTTAATTATTTTTTTTTGTTGTGATACGTGAATGCTCGAAGAGAATAAGGTTTATTATGATGCAAATGAATTGGTTAGATTACAATGATAGAGGTTGGTGGACACACTGTTCTTGTTCAGAATTTTGATTAGAGAAAGGTATTATTCGCTAATTATAACCCCCTCCTTTTTCAAGAATACACCTGTATGAATGTGAGAATTGATTGGTGACTATTAATTTTATTATCAAAGAGCAGAGTGTTGGATTGTTTTCATTCCCAAACATTTAGTGTTTGAAGACGAATGATTTCTATTTGATATGAAGGCTACAAGTAATCAACCAAAGCAACTAAGTGCAAGTAAAGATTCTTCATAGGGATAATCTATTGACGGTTTGGAGAACTTTAGATTTACTGACCTTCTTTTTATGCTAGAAAGAATAATTTGTATGTAATTCTAATGGTAAAGATATGTGATTAAACTGATATGAAGGATATAAAATATTTGTTGTCCTTTGCTCGTACATCAACATCAGTTCACCTTTGACTTTGGCTGTCTGTTCAACTTTTAGCTACTCATACAGTAACATCAGCTGTGACACTTCACCAAGGAATTACTTTGTGATATCCATAACAACCTCAACCTTTTATTTTAAAAATCAAACCAAATTTCTTGTATCACAATTCTTTAAATTAATACTAATTTATTGCCTTTTTATTTCTTAAAATCTTCTGGCAGTATTCAAAGAGGTATAAAGTTAACACTGAGGAAGGAAGAAATTTATGTAAGAAAAGTATACCCAAAAGCAAATAGGAAGCAAATAGGAAGAAAGGCATAGTTAAACCATCGAAGAATTAGGAACCACCCATGTTTCACAACATCATAGTTTGTTTGGGCTCCAAAATCATATTTGTTTGTAACAAAGAAAGTTATGTAAGAAAAGTATACCAAGAACAAATAGGAAGACTGAATTAAACCATCAAAGAATTAAGAGCCACACCTGTTTCACAATATCATAGGTTTTATGGCTCCAAAATCATGTTTGTTTGTACCAACAGAGAGAACATACAATTCTTATGTGTAGGCATTTTAATTAACACAGTCATGAAATTTTATTTAATAGGTCTTCTGAGTTAGTTTGATTTGTAATACCATTATTGTAGACTTAGATTTGCATTTTTGTAGCACAACAAAGGGGGAAGAAAAGAGCAGAAGGACAAACTATTTAGGAAGATCATTAGGTGTTTGCACCATTGTAGGAATCAGTAAATAGGAAAACATTTCATTCATTCTTCATTAAAGAAAAAAAATTCCATTCACCAAAGCCTCCAATTATGAGAGTGCATTTTTCGTCCCTATCAACCAAAACGTTACATCATGTTAATATTTCTCATTGTTTAAATCTGATCACTTCTATATTCATAGATGATACTTTCGTCCTCCCACATTCATCCTCTTCTATAAAAGAAACCGTTGCAAAACTTTGGACTGCCAGTTTTCGCAACTCTGTAGCCTTCCATGTACATACGTGTTTTGATGCTCACCATACTTGTGCATCAAAAGTGATACAAATGGCAACCTGATATTTTTTCAAGTTACCAAAACAATTTGCCATTACTGACATCTTCTTGTTTCAAATTGCAGAAAACGTGGATATGCACTTCACTTTACGTGATTTTCTGGTATATAAATTTCTATTTTGCTAGCCGCTAAAGCATATTGGTCATGTAACTGATGTAAATAGTGGTTGCTGAATGACTCAACAATAAATCTTTGGCTTGACCTTGTTTTTTTCCTTTTATGATTTGTCCAGGTTTCAATGTGTTTGACTAACCAGACCAAATAGAAACGAAGTTACTGTTTGTTCTGTTGTTCGACCAGACAAAATAGAAACGAAGTTACTATTTGTCCCTTGTTGGCTCCGCTTGCTGGACATATACTTGCTTGCATCTGTCACTCCACCAAATAGGTTTTGTAGTAGCATTTAACTTAGCTCCCTTCTCTTTACCAAGATAATTGCCAAAGTCGGGCGGCATCAAAGTAGCAAACTTATTGTTGGAGAAGTCCACATATTTAGCTGCTATTGGTGGTAGTGAAATATCTCTCGTGAGCAGATTTGAATGCAGATCAAGGAAATCTAGAATGCCAAATCTATAAGTCTCTTGAAAATGCATGAATTGGTTGCAGAAAGATTCAGAAAATAGATTTCCATCATTGATTTCCCACAACCAGTTTGGTATTTCACCAGTAAGTTGGCTGCTTGAGAGATCTAGCATTTGCAACCTGGGCACGACACCAAGAATAAACCACCAAGCTGGGGGAGCAAGGCAAGGTCTGATTCACTTATATTTGTGAAAGGCAAGGTCTGATTCACTTATATTTGTGTCAATTGATAAGCTGTTGTGGGATAGATCAGGGCTTCCAAGGTTATTGAGCTTTGTAAACGTCTTCAAATGCAGAGTTCCATTGAAATTGTTGGATGAAATTGTAAGAGTTCCGAGCTCAAAGAAAAACTCAGGTATTGACTGTGATGACCCAAAATGTCATCTTATATTTTAGACCTCGAATCTGCGCTCTTAAGCCTTAAAATCTCATTTTTACCCTTCTCGATTTGTGTGCGCAGTTCGGGCATGTTTCTAGAAAGCTTTATGTTGAAAATTGATGAAAACAAGAATTTATGCCTTAAAAAGTTAATTTTATTTGACTTCGGTCAATATTTTTGGTAAATGGTCCTGGATCCGTGTTTTGACCGTCTCGATGGGTCCGTATCGAATTATGGGACCTGGGCGTATGCCCGGAATCGAATTCGGATGTCCCTAGATTGAGTTATGAATTTTTGATGAAAATTAAAAGTGTGAAAATTATTTATTTTTAAGAATTGATTGATGTGTGGCATTGTTAGTACCGGGTCCCTATTTTGATTCCGGAGCCCGGTACAGGTTCATTATGATATTTAAGACTTATCTGTGAAATTTGGTGAGAAACGGAGTTGATTTGACGTGATTCGGACGTCCAGTTGAGAAAATAGAAATTTTAAAGTGTTCTTGAGAATTTCATTTGATTTGGTGCTAAATTCGTAGTTTTAGGTGTTATTTTGGCGATTTGATCGCGCGAGCAAGTTCGTATGATGTTTTTAGACCTGTGTGCATATTTGGTTTAGAGCCCCGAGGGCTCGGGTGAGTTTCGAATAGGCCACGAGATGTTTTGAACTTAAAAAATTCTGGTGTTTTTGCTGTATCTGATGTCTGCAATACTGTGCTTCGCGATCGCGTAGTAACTCTCGTGATCGCGAAGGGGAAACTGGGCTGGGGGAGGATTTACTCTACGCGAACGCGAGACCATAGTCGCGAACACGGAGCATTGGGGTTGGGGGGGGGGAGTTGCTCTACGCGAACGCGACAGGTCAAACGAGTAGCTCTAGCTATCTGGGGAAGCTCTATGCGAACGCGAGCCATTTTACGCGAAGGTAAGGCGGGCTAAGCCTTCGCGAACGCGTATAGTCTCCCGCGATCACGTAAGTCCTTAGGAGGCTGCTCTTCGCGAACGCGGCAGTGTTCACGCGATCGCGATAAACACTGTCGCCCAGTGCATAAAACAAAATCAAACACGAGTTAAGCCATTTCTTCAACATTTTTCAAGAACCAAACGGGTAGAGGCGATTTTCAAGAGTCATTTTCTTCCCCAAAGTATTAGTAAGTGCTTCTAAACCATTTTTTTTCAATTACCCATTACATTTTATGAATCAACAACCTAAAATCTAGAGTTTTCATTGTAGAATTAGGGGTTAGGGTAGAAACTAGGGATTTCGGAAATTTGGGAATTTAGACCTCAATTTGAGGTCGGATTTCCAAAACTAATTATATATTCGGGCTCGGGGGTGAATGGGTAAAAGGATTTTGGTCCGGACCTCAGGTTTTGACCAAGCGGGCCCAGGGTCGATTTTTCGACTTTTTGGAGGAAAATTTGAGAAATTTAATTTATGAAATATAGTTGATTCCTTTAGCAATATTTGATATTATTGAGTCATTTTGGAATAGGTACGAGTGGTTTGGAGGTAATTCCAAAGGAAAAGCTGTGATTGAGAATTAAGTGGCCTTCGGAGCAAAGTAAGTGTTGTGTCTAATCCTGACTTGAGGGAATTAAGAACCTTAGATTATTTGCTTAGTGAAATTCATATGAGCGGCGTATATGTGAGGTGACGAGTACTTATGCGCCGCCAATTTACCTGTATTCCATGTTTCTTCTGTTTTCTTATATTGTCTCTTTCCTATGCCTAATTGCTACATGTTTATACTAGTGTTGTTAAATTGATCGTCATTATCATGGTTACAGATTTTCTGTTGGTAATCGAGTATTCATTTAAAAGTTGAGATTTATATTGTGGAACCAAATGTTGCAGTAAGGTTTGTACTTGTTATTCTATCTCACTGTTGTTATTTATGCATTGCATTGTGGTAAGGGAGAGTGTTAATGCACGAAGGGTGATGCCGTGCCATATTGTGAGTGTAAAAGCACGAAGGGTGATGTCGTGCCATATTGTGAGTGTAAAAGCACGAAGGGTGATGTCGTGCCATGATATAAGAGTTAATGCACGAAGGGTGATGCTGTGCCGTTTTTATTAGTTTTATGGTAAAATTGAGAATAAAAGCACGAAGGATGATGCCGTACATTTTTCCTTTACTGTATTCACTATTCCTGTTGATTCATGGTATATTGACTGCTCCGGTGATCATTCTGTTGTAGTTCTTTATCTTGTATTCCCCTTAGTATGTTCCCCTCCCGACATTTCCTGGTTAGTTCTTCATTTCTATTATTTGTATATACACTGTTAAATTGTACAGGTTGATTTGTAGGTGCCTTGCCTTAGCCTCGTCACTACTTCGTCGAGGTTGGGCTCGACACTTACCAGTATATGGGGTCGGTTGTACTGATACTGTACTCTGCACTTTTTGTGCAGATTTTGATACCGGCTCGAGTTGATCGAGATTTTGCTATTGGTCCGCTCTCCGGAGACTCAAGGTAGATCTGTCGGCGTTCACAGACCTTGAAGTCCCCGTTTATCTTTTCTGTTCTACTGTTTCTTTCGTTCAGACAATTGTATTTCTTTCAGACTATTACTTGTAGTAAATTCTAGAATGCTCGTGAATTGTGACTCCAGTTCCGGGTGGTAGTAATTAATACAGTTTTATGATTTTTTGTACTTATTATATTTCATCTTAGTTAATTATTGTTAATTACTGAATGAGAATAAGGAATTGGTTTAATGATTCTCTAACGTTGGCTTGCCTAGCAAGTGAAATGTTAGGCGCTATCACGGTCCCGTCGGTGGGAAATTTTGGATCGGGACATTGACCCTTCCAATTTGTTGGCACTCAAGTCAAGAGTTACTAGGGTAGAACTTACATTTTGTAATTCAGTTTTTGGGCCAGAAAATTTGTTGTTGGCCAGATATAAACTCACAAGTGAGGGTAGGTAAAAAATGATGATGGAATTAGCCCAAAAAGCGAATTATTACTCAAGTCAAGATACTCAAGATTCTCACATATGTTTTGTTTAGTCACACTCACTGGTTATCAAGTTGATTCATAATCGTCTAACTTGATAGTTTTCGTAGATCGTTATATATCAGTCAATTATAAGAAATTGGTGCTTATTATTTCATTTATCTAGAAATTTGTTATTCTTCTTGACACCTGAAATCATAATCAATTTATGTTGTGAGTTTTTGTGAATTTCTCTGTTTGGGAATTTTTTTTATTGTAGATGTTGTAGTTATATAGTATATAGATGATAAATGTACTTTCTGTTGTACAGTGTACTAATTATTTTTTTGTCATGCCAACTACATTTTCATCTTGCTATGGAATTAACTGTTTCGGCGAGATTTTTCTCTTGCTCCCATGTTATGTGAGTTTCTCTGTTTCTGCTATTCTCTATTTTATACTATGTCTATCCATTGTTTTGGTTCCAAAATTGTATTTTGAATCGACCAAGAATTGGAACTTTTGGAGATTTTGCCAAGGATTTAATTTTCATTGTACTTCAAACTTGGAGAGAGCTAATGTCTCAAAACAAATTCAAGTTGGACTCTAATCTACTCTAGCAAAAATAAAAGTATTAAATAGTTTGTATTCACACTAATTCTTAAATAAGAGATCATACTTCATGTAGAAAAAAGACTAGACTTTGAACTTCTAAACAAGATTTCTTGTATGAGCCAATAATTTTGGACTTAGCAATGTTGCTACCAGAGACTATATCACAATAACATTTTATAAATGAGTACCTGAAATTGATATATCTCAACTTCACAAATTGATCATATTACGAGTTACTCTTTATGAAAATTCACTCCTTTCATAAGGTAATATAATTGCTATCTTATTACGTTCGGGCCCGGGCTCAGCACGTTTATAGATACTAGTATATATATATATGTGTGTGTGTGTGTGTGTGTGTGTGTGTGTGTGTGTGTGTGTGTGTGTGTGTGTGTGTGTGTGAGAGAGAGAGAGAGAGAGAGAGAGAGAGAGAGAGAGAGAGAGAGAGAGAGAGAGAGAGAGAGAGAGAGAGAGAGAGAGAGATGAGTGGTTATGTCTAAAATGGAAAATGCTAATCCCTCCAAACAACTCAAGTATAAAAATTCATAGTATTATACTTATATCATTTCAAACTTGAAATGTTACATTTCCAATTAGATTTTTTTAGCATTTCAAGCCAATATTTTAGACAAGTTTTTCATTCTTATACAATAATCTATTTAGTGTTACGTCTATGCTTTAGATGTAAAGCAAGTAAATATTAAAACAAAACATGAAAGAAATAATTTCAAAAGTTAGTCTCATGTATAACACATTGTTCATGATTTTAAATTCTTGAGACTCGTTAAAGTTATATATAGATGTTAGTTTTTTTAATTAAGTCAAACATTTTTTTTTAAAATCTAGAATAAATAGGACATCTTACAAATTGAATATCGGAAAATAGAACTTCAGGGAGAGAGTGTGTGCAAAAAGTCCTAATCAATATCTTAGTTGATTATTTGTGCTTTAATGTTTTCTAATCAGTAACTATAGATCTAACATTAAATAATTCATTTGCTATTGCTAATAAGTCGCTTGTAACTACTTGCTAATTAATTGATGTTCTGTAATTATAACCAATCTGTGATGACCCAAAATGTCATCTTTAAATTTAATAATTAATTCTATGTTCTAAGACCTCGAAAAGAACTATTCATCATTTCTCGACTTGCGTAAAATTTTTCGTAAAGTTTTTATATGAAAAATTAATTAAAATGTGAAATAGAGCCTTAAAACTCAACTGAGTTGACTTTGGCCAACATTTTGAGCAAACGAACTTGGATCGGTATTTTGACAGTTTCGATAGGTCCGTATCGTGATTTGGGACTTGGGCGTATACCCAGAATTTAATTTGAAGGTCCCTAACTTGAATTATCGCAAGTTGGCGAAAACTAGAAGCCCAAAGGCTTAAAGATTTCAAAGTTTGACCACAAATTGACTTTTATTGATGCCGGGGTCGGATTCTAGTTCTAAAATTTTTTATAGGTCCGTTATGTCATTTATGACTTGTCTGTCGAATTTGATGAGAAACGGAGTTCATTTGACGTGATTCGGATGATCTGTTGTGAAAATAGAAGTTTTAAAGTTTTCTTAAAAACTTCATTTAATTTGGTATCTCATTCGTAATTCTAGGTGTTAAATTGGTGTTTTGATCGCGCGAGCGAGTTCATATGATATTTTTGGACTTGTGTGCATGTACGGTTTAGAGCTCCGAGGGCTCGGGTGAGGTTCAAATAGCCTACGGGACATTTAAACTTTGAAAAAATTTGGGTTTTGAGCTTGTGCTGTCATCTGGTGCATGGTGCTTCACGATCGCGAAGAGGAAATTTTGAGCCTTGAGTTTTATCCTTCGCATTCGCGAAGATAGGCACGCGATCGCGGACGGTTAGCTATTAGTGCACCGCGAACACGTAGAGTGGATCGCGTCAGTGTAGAAGGAATGAAGGCAGAAGCTGGACACGCCATTTGTGCTACGCGATAGCAAAAGTCAGTACGCGATCGCGTAAGGTTGAGAAAATGTTCTCCGTGATCGCATGACCATTTACGCGATCGCGTAGAGTTAAAATTCTGGGCAACCAAAATATGCTTTGCGATCACAAAGAGTTATCCGCGATCGCGAAGAGTAAACTGGACCTAGGCAGAAATTGTTCAACGCAATCGCGAACGAATTTCCGTGATCGCGATGAGTAAAAATCTGGGCAACAAAACTTAAGTTCTAGAAATGGGATTTCGTCCCATTTTCCATCATTTTCGATTTGGAGCTCGGGTAAGAAGCCTTTTGGGCGATTTTTACGGAAAAACATTGGGGTAAGTGTTCCTTATCCTATATTGATTATATTTCATAATTCCATACTCATTTATATCATGAATCCATGAATTTATGGAAGAAAAATTAGATTTTTATAAAATCTTCCAAAAATATAAAATGAAGATTTGAAAGCCAATCCGATGTCGGAATTCAATAATTTTTATATGGCTGAACTCTTATCGGAACGAGTGTTCGGATTTCGTAAGTTTTTCGGGATTCGAAACGTGGGTCCCACTGTTATTTTTGAAATAAATTTTGGATTTTAATCCGAAAAAATTAGTAAATTCATTTGGAATTAATTCCTACGATTTGTATTGAGTATATTGAATTGTTTATGACTAGATTTGAGGATTTCAGACACGAATTCGCGAGACAAGGGTGTATTAGAAACTTGAATTTGGTTGCGAAGCGAGGTAAGTATCGTGGTTAACCTTGACTTGAGGGAATAAAACCCTTGAATTATTTGCTATGTGAATTTCATGTGTAACGGTATATAGGCAAGGTGACGAGTGCCTATACTTTGTCAATTTAATTGTTTGTTTAATTATTTAAATATTTTAAATTGTTTTAAGACATAAATTAATTGTTATAATAATTATTTCTCTCATATTCCTTGTCAAATATTAATTCTTGAATTCTTGTAATAATTGTCACATGCTTATTTGATTTATGTGTCTTAAATGCTACTTGACATTTAGCATATTAAATATTATACTGCCTATTTTCTCCCTGATTTTCATAATTAATTGCTACTTGTCATTGTTTGTTTCATAAATGAATCATAATTATTGTATGCTTGTTGTCTTATAATTTCATATCAATTGTTGCATTTATTGGAGTAATTTCTTTTATAAGAATTAGTAAACGGATATATTGGAGGAGCGGGTTGCACGCCGCAACGGAAATGAAAGTGAATATATTGAAGGAGCGGGTTGCACGCCGCAACAGAATTGAATATGAACATATTGGGGGTTCGGGTTACATGCTGTAACAGAGTTATTTAAAGTTTATATTGGGGGATCGGGTTGCACGCCGCAACATATTTATTTAAAGGTTATATTGTTGGAGCGGGTTGCACGCCGCAACGAAAATTTATGTAGGAATTATATTATTGGGGTGGGTTGCACGTCGTAACGGAAGTTGTTTGAAATAATAATTGGTTATGACTGCCGAGTTGACTTCAACTATTAAATTTAGTTACCAGATTTATTTCTATTATTGTTGTTATTATTATTATTGCGTACAGGTTAATGTAAGTGACCTGCCTTAGCCTCGTCACTACTTCGTCGATGTTAGGCTCTGCATTTACCAGTACATGGGGTCGGTTATACTGATACTACACTCTGCACTTCTTGTGCAGATTTCGGAGTTGGTCCCGACGGCGTATTGTAGATTTTCCCAGATACAGCTACCAGTGGAGACTTGAGGTATAACTACACAGCGTTCGCAGTTCTGAAGTCCCCTTCTATCTTATCTCAGCCGTATATTATATTTCAAACAACTTTAATTTTATTCAGACCTTTATTTGTATTATTCTAGAAGCTCGTGCACTTGTGACTCCAAATTTTAGGATGGTATTTAAATATCACATCTATTATAGATTATTCACTTTATTTCATACTTTATTTCCGCACTTGTTTTATTTGTTATTAGTTAATAAAATTGTGTTAAATCGGCAAATTATATTCTAACGTTGGCTTGCCTAGCAAGTGAAATGTTAGGCATCATCACGGTCCCGAAGGTAAAAATTTCGGGTCGTGACAGATGGTATCAGAGCACTAGGTTACATAGGTCTTAGAGTCACGAGCAAACTTAGTAGAGTCTGAAGGATCGATACGAAGACGTCTGTATTTATCTTTCAGAGGCTATGAAGTTTAGGAACAATATCACTTCTTTCTTATCTTGTTGTGCGATTTTATTCTATCATCGCTAATTGAACCATTCTATTCTTATTCTCTCGCAGATGGCGAGGACATATAATACATCTACCAACGGACAGGGACCAGAGCCCCCGGTGGTAACTATGTCTAGGGGTAGAGGTCGAGGCCGAGGTTGTGCTAGAGGCCGAGGCAGAGGTAAAGCTCAGTCTAGAGCTCGAGCAGCAGCACCTGTTGTAGAACCTCAGGAGGATCTTCAGGAGGAGGTTTCAGTACATACTGTACCAGTTGGACCAGTTCAGGTCCCGGAAGGATTCATAGCTACTCTAGTGCTTCAGGACGCTCTAGTCCGTTTGGTGAGTCTTATGGAGGACGTGGACCAGAATGGTACATTTCTAGTGGCACCAGCCATCTCACAGGCTGGGGGAGGAGCAAAAAATCCCACTACTCCCGCTCCGGAGCAGATGGCTCCCCAGAATCAGGCTCCAGCAGCCCCGCCAGTTGAGGTAGTTCAGCCAGTTTTTGCGGCACATGCCGATGATAGGCCCGCCATGTATTCTGAGGCCTTATTGAGACTGGATAAGTTTATTAAGCTCTTTCCAGTTCACTTCAGTGGTACACCTTCTGAGGACCCACAGGATTATCTTGACCGTTGCAATGAGGTGCTGCGGAACATGGGTATAGTTGAAACCAATGGGGTCGATTTTGCTCTATTTCAGATGACGGGTTCCGCCAAGGGTGGTGGAGAGATTATACATTGACCAGACCAGTTGGATCACCTGCATTGACCTGGGAGCAGTTTTCACAGCTATTTCTAGAGAAATTCCTCCCTATCACATTGAGAGAGGATTACCGCAATCAATTTGAGCGTCTACAGTAGGGCAGTATGACTGTTACTCAGTATGAGTCCCATTTTGTGGATTTAGCCCGTCATTTTCTCCTTTTACTACCTACTGAGGGAGAGAGAGTAAGGAGGTTTATTGAGAGATTCACTCACCCTATTAGGCTTCAGATGGCCAAGGAGACCAGAAGTGAGATTTTCTTTCAGGCGGCTGCTAATGTCGCGGGGAGGATCGAGATGGTACTTGCACAGGAGAGAGGGCAGAGGTCTGATAAGAGGCCTCATCAGTTCCGGTGGTTTCAGTGGTGACTCGTCTGGAGGCAGGGGTAATTTTGGTAGGGGTCATCCTCCCAGACCGTTTCATTCAGCATTTCGGGCATCTCCCGGTGCTTCAGGGAGTCATGGTCCTATTATGCCTTACTCTGGGCAGCCAACATTTAGTGCATATTCAGCTCATATCAGTGCACCTCCACTCCAGATTCACTACAGTGGTTATCCGGCTCGTTCGAGTCAGCTTCAACTTCAGCAGCCACGGCATCAGGATGGGTGTTATGAGTGTGGGAACATTGGTCACATTAGGAGGTATTGCCCCAGGTTGTCGAGTAACAGATCTCGATAGGATTCTCGTGCCATCATACCGACACCGGTTGCTTCACCGCCTGCTCAGCCAGCTAGAGATAGGGGTCAGGCAGCTAGAGGTGGAGGTCAGGCCATTAGAGGTGGAGGTCAGGCCGTTAGAGGTGGAGGTCAGCCAGTTAGAGGCCGTCCCAGAGACGCAGTTCAGAGTGGTGGGGCCCAGCCCCAATTTTATGCTTTTCTATCTAGGCCTGAGGCCGAGTCATCTGATACCGTGATCACAGGTATTATTCCAGTTTGCCATAGAGATGCTTCATTTCTATTTGATCCAGGATCTACTTATTCCTATGTGTCCTCCTATTTTGCTTCGTATTTGGTTGTGCATCGTGATTCTCTGAGTGCTTCTGTGTGTGTATCTACACCGGTGGGAGACTATGTAGACCATGCTTATCGTTTGTGTGTGATTACTATTGGTAGTCTTGAGACTAGTGTGGATCTTCTACTTCTTGATATGGTAGATTTTGATGTCATCTTGGGTATGGATTGGCTGTCATCTTATCATGCTATATTAGATTGTCATGCCAAGATGGTGACCTTAGCCATGCTGGGGTTACCTCGGTTAGAGTGGAAAGGAACTCCTGGTTATTTCTACCAGCAAAGTTATTTCTTATATGAAGGCTCGGCATATGATCGAGAAGGGGTGTCTAGCCTATTTGGCTTATATTCGCGATCCCAATGCGGATGTTCCTTCTATGGACTCAGTACCAGTTGTTCGTGAATTTCCAGAAGTATTCCCTGCAAATTTGCAGGGAATGCCACCCGACAGAGATATTGATTTCTGTATTGATTTAGCTCCGGGCACTCAGACTATTTCTATCCCACCATACCGTATGGCCCCGCCAGAGTTGAAATAATTGAAGGAGCAGTTACAAGACTTGCTTGATCAGGGATTCATTAGACCCAGTGTCTCATCCCGGGGTACACCAGTATTATTTGTAAAGAATAAATATGGTTCAATGCGAATGTGTATAGATTATCGACAGTTGAACAAGGCTACTATCAAGAACAAGTATCCACTGCCAAGAATGGATGACTTATTTGATCAGCTTTAAGGTGCCAAGGTGTTTTCAAAGATCGACTTGAGGTCTGGTTACCATCAGTTGAAGATTAGGGCATCTGATGTCCCTAAGATAACTTTTCAAACTCGGTATAGGCATTACGAATTCCTAGTTATGTCATTTGGGTTGACAAATGCACTAGCAACATTTATGGATTTGATGAATCGAGTGTTCAAGCCCTATTTGGATTCTTTTGTGGTTGTATTCATTAATGATATCTTGATTTACTCCATCAGTCAAGAGGAGCATGAGCAGCATCTTCGGAGTGTGCTGCAGACATTGAAAAATAATCAGTTATATGCTAAATTTTCAAAATACGAGTTTTGGTTAAACTCAGTCGCCTTTTTGGGGCATGTTGAATCAGCATAAGGCATAAAGATGGATCCTAAGAAGATTGAGGCTGTTCAGAATTGGCCTAAACCTACTTCAGTCACAGAGATCTAGAGTTTCCTGGGTTTGGCAGGTTATTATCGTCAGTTCGTGGAAGGGTTTTCATCTATAGCAAGCCTATTGACCAGACTGACCCAGAAAGGTGCCCCATTTAGATGGTTAGACGAGTGTGAGTTGAGCTTTCAGAAGCTCAAGACTGCTCTCACTACGACGCTAGTATTGGTATTACCCACAGGTTCAGGATCTTATATGGTATATTGTGATGCATCTCATATTGGGCTTGGTGCAGTAATAATGCCAGATGGCAGGGTGATTGTATACGCGTCGCGACAATTGAAAGTTCACGAGAAGAATTATCATGTTCATAACATAGAATTGCAGCCATTGTTCAGGCGCTGAAGATTTGGAAACATTACCTCTACGGTGTCTCGTGTGAGGTATTTACTGATCATCGTAGCCTTCAGTATCTATTCAAACAAAAATATCTTAATTTGAGGCAGAGAATATGGTTGGAGTTGTTGAAAGACTATGATATTACCATTTTGTATCACCCCGGAAAAGCTAATGTGGTGGCCGATGCTTTGAGTAGAAAGGCTGTGAGTATGAGAAGCCTTGCTTATATTCCGGTTTGTGAGAGGCCGTTACCTGTAGATGTCCAGACTTTGGCTAGTCAGTTCGTGAGGTTAGATGTTTCAGAACCTAGTCGGGTTCTAGCTTGAACAATCGTTCGATTTTCTTTATATGAGCGCATCAGAGAACGACAGTATGATGATCCTCATTTACTTGTCCTTAAGGACACGGTGCAGAATGGTGATGCAAAACAGGTTGATGAGGGGGAAGATGGAGTTCTGCGAATGCAGGGTCGTATTTATGTGCCTAATGTGGATGGGCTTCGTGAATTAATTTTGGAAGAGACCCACAGTTCCATATATTCTATTCATCCAGGTGCCGCCAAAATGTATCAAGATTTGCGGCAACATTATTGGTGGAGGAGAATAAAGAAGGATATAGTTGCATATGTAGCTCGGTGTCTAAATTGTCAGCAAGTCAAGTATGAACATCAGAGACCTGGTGGTTTGCTTCAGAAGTTAGAAATTCCCAAGTGGAAGTGGGAGCATATCAATATGGATTTTGTTGTTGGGCTCCCATGGACTCAGAGAAAATTTGACGCAGTTTGGGTCATTGTGGACAGGTTGACCAAGTCAGCACATTTCATTCCAGTAGAAGTTACCTATTCTTCTGAGCGGTTAGTTGATATTTACATCGTGAGATTGTTCTCCTTCACGGTGAGCCCGTGTCTATTATTTCATATCGAGGTACGCAATTTAACCCATACTTCTGGAGGGCTGTACAACGTGAGTTAGGCACGCGGGTTGAGTTGAGCACATCATTTCATCCACAGAGAGATGGACAGTTAGAGCGCACCATTCAGATATTGGAAGATATGTTTCACGCTTGTGTTATAGACTTTGGAGGTTCTTGGGATCAGTTCTTGCCACTTGCGGAGTTTGCTTATAATAATAGCTACCAGTCGAGCATTCAGATGGCTCCATATGAGGCATTATATGGAAGGCGATGTCGATCGCCAGTTGGCTGGTTTGAACCGGGAGAGGCTCGGTTGTTGGGTACCGATTTGGTGCAAGATGCCTTGGATAAGGTCAAGATTATTCAGGATCGACTTCGCATAACTCAGTCTAGGCAAAAGAGTTATGCCAACCGTAAAGTTCGTGATATTGCTTCATGGTTGGAAAAAGAGTATTTCTCTGGATTTTACCTATGAAAGGTGTAATGAGGTTCGGAAAGAAGGGCAAATTGAGCCTTAGGTATATTGGACCCTTTGAAAGTCTTGAAAGGATGGGTGAAGTAGCCTACAGGCTTGCATTACCACCTAGTTTATCAGCGGTTCATCCGGTGTTCCATATGTGCTGCGCCCCATTTTTCTTCGCGAAATCGGGCTTCGACACGTGTCAAATCTTTTAAGGAGGTATTAAAATAGGAGAGTCGCCACCTAACCATTTTAAAGTGTGTTAGGGAACCTATTATGCAAATAACTCTGTTTTAACTAGTCAACGCCACCAAAGATCAGGTAAGGGCTCAAGTTTCCTCGAAGAGAAGGTGTAGGCACTCCTCGAGGTCCATAACTGTGGGTCTCGGTCGAACTTAAATTATATGGATTAGCCTATATGATCAAGTAAGCAAAGAGAGTACAAAATCTAAGAATTTTATTATAAAGAGATCTTGAATAGGGAGGTGCAACTATTTTTCCGTTTTAATAGGGGGGTCCTAAGTTTTTTAGCCTAAAGGATCATCCCGTGCAACATAAATAATATTTCGCAACTCCCTTAGAATAGGGAGTTACTCATATTATTCAGCGGGCACAGACTATCATCTCATGCTACCCGATTACTATGTTAAAGTTATTACCTAAAAGAGTTCTAATTCAATTCTAAGTCGTACCCTATGTGTGCATTACCCGTCCCATACCTATGGTCCAGGAGGCATTGGACCTCTATTTAGGGTGGTTCTAGACTTTATTTAGGCTCCTCAAAATGATAAAACTAGGCGACATACAAAACACATATTGGACTTCAAATATGGCAGTTAAGGGCTCAAGTTTGCCTCCGCACTTAAGCAACAAATGCACGCAAAACAAATTTCAGATTAAGCAATTCAGAATTAAGAAAACTTAAATCCCTATAGACATGATTTCTATGTGACAAGGCATCAAGGCATGCAAGTAGTTTTCAGAGGCCAAGCGTTGCTTATCTCCAAATAATTATACGATTGTTGCATGCTAATTTGAGATTGTAGATTTGCAGTTATTTAACCTATAGATGATGTGTCTAGGTGACTTACGCACTAAGTGACAATGAAATCTATTGGAGGAAAGCCCAGAATTATCCATGCTTTTCGAGCAGCAAGCAACGTTTCGAAAATTAACACTTTTTGGCGAGTAGTAATACCCTATATGCAGGATCTCTAACAATTGGCGATTGGAACCAATTCTATTATTATACTTTAACCTTATAGGCATGTTTTCTAGGTGAACAGTGTGATACAATAGCGAATGAAATGATTAAAATCCTATAGGCATGATTTCTAGTGGATATGCTGCAGCGATGCAAATTGAAGGAAAGTTCATTGACATTTGTTTCAATAGGCAGGTTTCTAATGTATTTGAAAGTAGTCATGCAGATTGAAGGAGTGTTTGCTTCCTATAGGCATGCTGTCTATAAATACATAGAAGTAGACATAGTATTTGAACTCATGATTAATGGTAAACAAGTAGTGTATGTGTGCTTCTCCTAATATCATGATTTCTATAGTGCTCATGTAATCGAACAACGCATATAGCAAACACATTATTAAGTCCTATAGGCATGCTATCTACCCGTTGCATGTAGATATTAAACTCTACCCATTCCCTTTTTACTAACACCCCAATTATTTGTACAAAGGTTATTACATGCCCAATAATGAGTAAAAGTAATAAATGTTACATAACAGTGATAATAGACCCATAGCAGGCCCAAACAAACAAATATCCAGCATTTCCTGGACTTTCAATAACTCTTACACGGCATATCCAGGCCTTCTACAAAGAGCCACATTCAATATACGACTCAGGGATCCATAGAGGAGTCCAAAACCAGTTTACTTAGCCACAACACCAAGTGTTGCATCACTTGAAGGAATCAATTCAGGTACACAACACATAACAAGGGAAATGGAGTGAATAGGAACATTTTTGAGATTAAGGGAGTGTCTAAGGACCAAGCCCTAGTGTGTCAGAGTTCACAAGGGCCTCAATTGGACCCCGAGCAGTGCTCACACTAGGGAGGCCAATAATAGAATCTGGATAGCCTTGGCTTTCAGCCGGCTAAGAATAAAGGATTCAGAATAGCATAAGTAGCAAGTAAGGAAGGTGGATAGTGATGAAGGGACAGAAGTTAGGTGATACATTTATACTTAAAGTTTGACAAAAGTTAACACAAACAGGTTGAGACCTAAGAAGTCCAATTTAGGTTAAGTATACATCTTAGCATCAATAAGATAGACATATTAATTCTCATCAGGGAACAGGACTTCATTTGAGACATGATAGGGAGCACACATTATGGCAAAACCACACGTGGAAAGGGTCAGGGGAGAAATAAGTTTGCAGTCACAGATGCACAATACAAATAAGTTAAAACCTAAGAGATTATGCTAAACATGCATCCTAGTGTCATGCTAATCAGTATTGAGACATGATAGGGGATGCACATTGTGACAAGCCAAATAATCACTGAAAGAACAAGATATCAGATGAACCATAGACATGCTGGGGAACATATTGGCACAGAAGCAAGATCATAGAGAATGGTCTTAATACAAATTGAAACACATTGTACATGCAAGACAAATATTGCAGAGATTCAGAGCAGTGTGAGGTAGCAAGTTCATACCAAATAGCACATGTAGGGATTCTGGGATTGACACAATAGACTAATTAACTAAAAAAGATCTAAGTTATGCCATAAAACAAAATGGTTCAAACAGGGCAGAGAAAACAAGTTGAGGTAGCTGTTAAGATCTCAGTCAATCACTAATGGGATATGGGGATCATGTTGAGTGATATAATATCTGGGGAACATGTCATAATTAACACAGGAAGTTCTAGCACAAGTGTGAAGCATGCATTATAGAGATTAAGGACAAAGCAAATAAGCATGTTTTAGGGAACATTCGGGCACTAATATAGTGGCTAAACCAAACTTAAGAGGGTCGGATTATCCAAGTTAGACTTAGGCAATCTCAGGACTAGCAGCATTAGGAGAAAGTCAAATGCTAAAGAGACTTAGAACAAAGTAGAATTAACAGAATCGTGCACAAAAGGAATCCAGAAAATATATTAAGCCATGGATTCCAGAGGTGAGAACACATGTAAATCAAAGACACATAGGGATGAAATTATGAAAGTCAAGCAGCTTACCAGTTAAACGGACAACAATAAAGAATAAAAGATCCATAAAAACCCAAAAACCTCGATGTGTCAAAGTTCCCAAGAGCTTTGAAAGAACCTTGGGCAATGCTCGCACTAAGAGAAAGTTCGAACAGCAGACTCTCAGTGGCCTTGGCTTTCAGCCAGCCAACACAAAACTCAGAACAAGATAATAAAGGAATTAACAGATCAAAGCTTTCAAATTTTTAGTATGATTATATTGATTTCCCCCTCAAAGGGGAATGGGGAGGGGTTTATATAGTAGCAAAATTAGATAAATAAATGAGGAAACAAAGTAAATAAAACCTAAAATAAGTAAAGAAAGCATGCAAAATCGATTCAGATCAATTTAGGAGAGAAAACGGGTAAACCCTAGTTTAGACGAGGAATAAAAAATGGCCAAAATCTCGTTGAATCTAAGCCAAGGAGTCTGATAGTTAATGTATCAGGTCAGAAACATGAAGATGATACAGAATCGGAATCAAACAAACACAACGACTCAGCTTCCATAAATAATCAAATAACCAATACTTGTAGCGTTCAAAAGATGGTAAGTAACTCCGCGTATGCAAGAAAGGAAAGGAATCATGGATGGTTTCCATGTAATGTCGGATTGGGACTGAGATTTGATTGAGGACGGTTAGGGTTTAGGTTTGAGAGATGAGAGCGGGTGAGGATACAAAGGCGGTGGGGTAGGGATTTGTCTCTAGGGTTTGGGGTATTGGGGATATAAGGAAAGGGTAGGGTAATTATGGATCGGTGATCATTTAAGATCAACGACCAAGATTGAACAGGGCAGCGGGGCGAGTAATTAAGCGGATCGCGATCGGGTTAATTTCAGGGGTCATTTGGATTGGGCTTTGAGGGATTGGGCCAGAGATTTGGGGCTTGTTTGGTCCGAAAATTGGCTCAAAATTTGGGCCAGCCTTTAAATAAGAAATTAAGGGATAAAATATTTTAATAAAATAAATAAATAAATTATAAAAATGTTGTTTATGCAAATTAATACCTTAAAACAATAGTATAAGATTAAAAAATATAAGATATTATTTTGACCCTGAATAAAATGACAAATGCAATACAATTGTAAAATATAGGCTATTATTGCGAGATTGTACAAATAGCCTGAAAATACTAATGTAATTATAAAAAATAGAGTAAAATACCTGAAGCAAATATTATAGATGCAAAATAAGGATTTAGGTAATTGAGTCATCACAAAATAATTTGAAGGAATAATTAATAATTATTCAAGCAATTTAAATACAAAAAATCAATTTAAAAGCTCTAAAAATTATGAAAAATTATATAAGATACTTGCATAAATCTTGTAAATTAAATAATGATGCAAGTTAATATTTTGAAAGCATATACGTTTATTTGCAAAATTGTGAGGGTAAAATTGGGTGTCAACAATATGTCTCTGCTTCGTAAATATAATGTTGATCCGTCCCATGTGTTAGATTTCAGCTCAGTCCAATTGAACAAGGATTTGACTTATGAGGAGGAGCCGGTAGGTATTCTAGCCGGGCAGGACCGACAGTTAAGGTCTAAGAGTTATCCTTCAGGTCGGGTGCAATGGAGAGGTCAGCCGGTAGAAGCATCTACCTGGGAGTCCGAGTGGGACATGCGGAGTAAATATCCATACCTTTTCACCAGCTCAGGTACCTTTTCTAATTTCGTTTGAGGACGAACGTTTGTTTTAGAGGTGGAGAATGTGATGACCCAAAAGGTCAACTTAAAATTTAATAATTAATTCTATGTTCTAAGACCTCGAAAAGTACTATTCATCATTCCTCGACTTACGTGTACAGTCCGTAAAAGTTTTCGAAAAGTTTTTATATGAAAAATTGATTAAAATGTGAATTAGAGCCTTAAAACTCAACTGAGTTGACTTTGGTCAACATTTTGAGTAAACGGACTCAGATCAGTGTTTTGACAGTTCCAGTAGGTCCGTATCATGATTTGGGACTTGGGCGTATGCCCGGAATTTAATTTAGAGGTCCCTAGCTTGAATTATCGTCAGCTGGCGAAAACTAGAAGCCCAAAGGCTTAAAGATTTCAGAATTTGACCACAAATTGACTTTTATTGATGTCGGGTTCGGATTCGAGTTGTCTGTCGAATTTGGTGAGAAACAGAGTTGATTTGACGTGATTCGGATGGTCGGTTGTGAAAATAAAAGTTTTAAAGTTTTCTTAAAAACTTCATTTAATTTGGTGTCTGATTCGTAATTTTAGGTGTTAAATTGGTGTTTTGATCGCGCGAGCGAGTTCGCATGATGTTTTTGGACTTGTGTGCATGTACAGTTTAGAGCCCCGAGGGCTCGGGTGAGTTTCGGATAGTCTACGGACTATTTAAACTTTGGAAAAATCTGGTTTTTGAGCTTGTGCTATCATCTGGTGCATGGTGCTTCGCGATCGCGAAGCCATTTCCGCGATCGCGAAGAGGGAATTTTAAGCCTTGAGTTTTACCCTTCACGTTCGCGAAGATAGGCACGCGATCGCCGACGGTTAGTTCCTAGTGCACCGCGAACGCGTAGAGTGGATTGCGTCTGCGTAGAAAGAATGAAGGCAGAAGCAGGGCACGACATTTGTACTATGCGATCGTAAAAGTCAGTATGCGATCGCGTAAGGTTGAGAAGATGTTCTCCGCGATCGCATGACCATTTATGCGATCGCGTAGAGTTAAAATTCTGGGCAACCAAAATATGCTTCACGATCGCAAAGAGTTATCCGCGATCGCAAAGAGTAAAATGGACCTAGGCAGAAATTGTTCTACGCGATCGCGAACGAATTCCCGCGATCGCGATGAGTAAAAATCTAGGCAACAGAACTTAAGTTCTGGAAATGAGATTTCGTCCCATTTTCCACCATTTTCGATTTTGAGCTCGGGTAAGAAGCTTTTTAGGCGATTTTCACGAAAAAACATTGGGGTAAGTGTTCCTTATCCTATATTGATTATATTTCATAATTCCATACTCATTTACATCATGAATCCGTGAATTTATGGAAAAAAAAAATCAGATTTTTATAAAATCTTCCAAAAATGTAAAATGAAGATTTGAAAGCCAATCCGATGTTGGAATTCGATAATTTTTATATGGCTGAACTCGTATCGGAACGAGTGTTCAGATTTTATGAGCTTTTTTTGGGATTCGAGACATGGGTCCCACTGTTATTTTTAAAATAAATTTTGGATTTTAATCCGAAAAAATTAGTAAATTCATATGGAATTAATTCCTACGGTTTGTATTGAGTATATTGAATTGTTTATGACTAGATTTGAGGATTTCGGACATGAATTCGCGAGGCAAGAGTGTATTGAAAACTTGAATTTGGTTGCGAAACGAGGTAAGTGTCGTGGTGAACCTTGACTTGAGGGAATAGAACCCTTGAATTATTTACTATGTGAATTTCATGTGCAACGATGTATAGGCAAGGTGACGAGTGCCTACACTTTGTCATTTTAATTTTTTGTTTAGTTATTTAAACTTCTTAAATTGTTTTAAGACATGAATTAATTTTTATAATAATTGTTTCTCTATTATTTCTTGTCAAATATTAATTCTTGAATTCCTATAATAATTGTCACATGCTTATTTGATTTATGTGTCTTAATTGCTACTTGACATTCAGAATATTAAATATTATGCTGCCTATTTTCTCCCTGATTTCCATAATTAATTGCTACCTGTCATTGTTTGTGTCATAAATGAATCATAATTATTGTATGCTTGTTATCTTATAATTTCATATTAATTGTTGCATTTATTAGAGTAATTTCTTTTATAAGAATTGGTAAATGGATATATTGGAGGAGCGGGTTGCACGCCGCAATGGAAATGAAAGTGAATATATTGGAGGAGCGGGTTGCACGCCGCAACGAAAATGAAAGTGAATATATTGGAGGAGCGAGTTGCACGCCGCAACGAAAATGAAAGTGAATATATTGGAGGAGCGAGTTGCACGCCGCAACAGAATTGAATATGAACATATTGGGGGATCGGGTTGCACGCTGTAACAGAGTTATTTAAAGTTTATATTAGGGGATCGGATTGTACGCCGCAATAGATTTATTTAAAGGTTATATTGTTGGAGCGGGTTGCACGTCGCAACGAAAATTTATTGAGGAATTATATTGTTGGGGCGGGTTGCACGCCGTAACAGAAGTTGTTTGAAATAATAATTGGTTATGACTGCCGAGTTGACTTCAACTATTAAATTTAGTTGCCTGATTTATTTCTATTATTATTGTTATTATTATTATTGCGTACATGTTAATGTAAGTGACCTGCCTTAGCCTCGTCACTACTTCATCGATGTTAGGCTCTGCACTTTCCAGTACATGGGGTCGGTTGTACTGATACAACACTCTGCACTTCTTGTGCAGATTTCGGAATTGGTCCCGGCGACGTACTGTAGATTTGCTCGGATACAGCTACCAGTGGAGACTTGAGATATAACTGCACAGCGTTCGCAGTTCTGAAGTCCTCTTCTATCTTATCTCAGCCGTGTATTATATTTCAAACAGTTTGAATTTTATTCAGACCTTTATTTGTATTATTCTAGAAGCTCGTGCATTTGTGATTCCAAATTCTGGGATGGTATTTAGATATCGCGTCTATTATGGATTATTCACTTTATTTCAGACTTTTTTTTCGCACTTGTTTTCTTTGTTATTAGGTAATTTAAAATTGTGTTAAAATGGCTAACTATATTCTAACGCTGACTTGTCTAGCAAGTAAAATATTAGGCGCCATCACGATCCCGAAGATGAGAATTTCGGATCGTGACACAATCATAATGACAAGGACGAAATTAATCTTACAAAGAAGAAAACAAAATTAGACAATGTAATTATCTTTTGAGCTTTCCTTCTAAATTTTGACTTTACTTATAGTTGTAGCCTACCCTATCTCTAATATCCCTCTTGATTAACCTACACAAAAACTTGAACATATTAACCATCGACCATTAATATGTTTCTCGTGTTTCCTGCTTTTAGATCGATATTATTATCTGATGTTTTCTTTGCCTCCTTTTTATTTTTTCTGGCTGTTGTTACTATGTCGCTTTCCATAGTTCTTTGCCATAACTAATATGATTTTGCTTTATTGAATCGAGAGTCTTTCAAAAACAACATCTCTATCTTCACAAGGTAGGGATAAGGTCTGCGTACATACTACCATCTCCAAACCCCATTTGTGAGAATACACTGGGTATGTTGTTATTGTTATTGTTGTTGTTAATCACCGCTGGTTGTGGTGGGCTGGATGAGATTTCTCCACTCTTAATCAGATATTTCGTGTTCGAGCCTTAAAATGGAAAAAAAATCTTGGTTGAGGGTATTTTCCCTTTTAACGAGCTTTACGCGACACAAATTCAGAATATCTGGACCCCAATGCGCGTAGTTAACAGATACCGGGTGGGTAAAAAAAAAAAGAAGAACATATTAATTAGCTATATTTTCTATTGAAGGCTTTTTTATCAAACGTTTAAATTACTTTCCCTACTGATTATGATATCATAACTACATGCGTCTCATAAAGAACAAGTTTCGTAAAGAATTTAACATCCATCTCCAACCAATCTTGACTTTTCAACCATATTGCTTTTTCAACATTGTATTTTTGTGGGGTTGATTATAAAATCAAGAGTTTCATTTCATACTTGAATAGAGTCAAAAACGTGATCAACCTACTAACGATAGATTTACATTTAATTATGCACTAACACGTGCACTAACAAGAGCCTCAAGATATTAATTAAAGTTTAAGTTTTGCTAAAGAGGAAAATTTAAAGTTTTGGCAAATGAAGCATCTTTCCCTTTAATAATTTTTAAATCGTGAATCTAGATTAGTCAGGTCTCTTAGGGGTCTCTTAGTTTTTGAAAAAGAATTTTTTTGTACTTCTTTATTAACCGCAACCTTAATTTGAGTACCCCTTTTCAATTTAAATCAGACTAATTTGTTTTGAGTACTCCATGTACCGTAATTTTATTTGGTAGCTTAGTATATTAGAAGATAGCGCAAAGAACTACACTTTCTGGCACGTAAAATTAAAGGATTATGATGAGCCATTTCCGTGAAAGTAATATTTTAGCGATGATACATAAAAAAACGTAAAAGCTCGAGTTGAAATTTTACCTCCACTTTGAGATTGAGAGTTCGAGTGACCAATGGAGCAAAGGGATAGCATAAAAGCAATGCACTTAAAAATTATGCAACGTTGAAATAATATTTTTTAGGGACATGAAGAGATTTAATCTAGTTTAAGAGCTTATATAGACCTCTTCGAAAGGTTAAAAGAATATACTATTTGCTCTTTTAACCTTATTGATATCTAGCATGTTTTTCTTTTAAAACATTAAATTTTCTTGGGTTAGTGTTTGTTGGATAAATAATAATATGATAGTTAAAAGAAATAAGAACACACTAGAAGGAAACAATTAAAGTCAAGCAGGACAAGAAAAGTATAGAAAACTAATACATTCAAATCTCTCTATAACATCCATATATAACAACACTTCACTATAAAAGTCAAGCTTTTTTCGGAACCAAGTTTCATGTTATGTTATAATATATGTTCTCTATAATAGCACTTCGCAATAACAATCAAAAATATTCGAAACAAACGAAACTGTTATAGAGAGGTTTGACCGTAAAACAAAGACAAAAAATATACTTGATAGTTGATACTATGTAATACTTAAAATTCAAATTAACGTTTTTAATGACGTTTATGAAGAAGTCATGGGATACTTAGGAAGCAAACGTGTAAAAAGTAACCAAAAATATTTGACTATTTGCAGTTTGGTTCTCAGATACTTTGAACTTATTGGAATATATAAGCCAAAGGTAAAATATTGTACTATCAAACTAAATGATTATTTACTCAATAAAAGCAGACACACATACATTGTTTTTTCCATACAGTTCTATGCTCAATTATTATTCTCTAAAAATTATTCATATATAGCTAAATCGTATGCGAAGTTAAAATTTGACCTTATTTGGTGAAATATTGTAGCTTACTATTCTTAGAAAAATTAATAATTCTCGTTTCACAATAACCTAATTTGTGTCTCATTGCAGTTGAAGAAAGTATTGTATTTTGACCATGGTATGCCTACTTTATTCCCATAGTAATAGTCGATCCTTATTTCAACAGTAGTAATAGAAGTACCATAGTTGAAGAATTAGTGTTATTGATTTATTTTCTAAAAGTGTTTTTCTTTTTCGAAATTAAGCACCTTTGGTCTCTCAAAAACGCTGCTTGGTAATCTCTTTTCCGATCTTAGGTACAAAAAAATTCAAAACTTGCAAAAATGTTAGGTTTCAAATGCTGTTATAATAGATAATTGGAAAACTAAGACGAAATTGTTCATCGTATACGGTACAGTTAGATTTGTTACGTGATTTATAGACAAACGAACTGATTTGATCCAAAAAAAATAAAAAGATAAAGTTAAGATTAATAATTAAAATTTGAAGGAGATGATAAGCCTGACTCCGAATGCAATGCCTCTTAGGAAAAAAGTGAAAGTAGAGATAAAGTGTAAGTAGAGCTGTTTAATTGAGAGCAAAAGTAATACACTAAAGCTTTTCTATGCAGAAAAGTTTTGTCCCTTTACAATGGCTGTTACGCATGTTATTTATAGCTTTACCTAGGGAAATAAGATTGTAGAATCAAGCTCCTCTTAAATGATATTCCCTCCGGTCCACAATAAGTGATTTTTTGGCCTTTTTTGTGGTCCAAAATCAGTGATTTTTTCAGATTTCAAGAATGAATTAATTATTTTTTTCCTACATTGCCCTTGGGGTAAATAATGTTGGAGTATGTGTTAGGGGTGTTTATGTGAAGAGAGTAAAGGTTAATATATCGATTTCATTGCTAATTAATGTTAAAAGGTGAATTTCTTAATCGGTGTGAAAACATCCAAAAAATCACTTATTGTGGACCGGAGGGAGTAATAAAAGAGACATTGATGAACGCGTAACGGCAGACCATGAATGCAAATATTCTCTGCTACGGTCGCTCATTTAATGTTACTCCCTCTGTTCCAATTTATGTGAACCTGTTTGACTGGGCACGGAGTTTAAGAAAAAATGAAGACTTTTAGAATTTGTGGTCCTAAACAATTTAAAAAGGGACCCAGAGTATTTGCGTGGTTATAAAAGTTTCTCATTAAGGGTAGAATTGTAAGTTTAAGCAAAATTATTTCCAAATTTAGAAAAGGGTCATTCTTTTTGGAACGGACCAGAAAGGAAATAGATTTACATAAACTAGAACGGAGGTATTAGTAAATATTCTCTCATTGAATGATATCCGATCACAAACCTTTAATCTTCTCCCGATAGCTACGCTCCCTTCAGAATTTATCCAATATCAATTGCATTCGTTGTATTCGAAATTGATTATTTTTTGACTTTCCCTTTGCCTATCTTCGGTTCCATGTGTCATGTTACCATTTGATTATTTGTTATAAACCGAGTTTAACCCATACAAATAATCTTTCTACTTTCCGATGACATGTCTTTGTGTTACTGGAAAGTTGGTGAAGAGTCCTTTCTTGCGGGAAAGCTCCTGAACAACTCTAACGCTTTAAAGGACGCACGTCTTCTCGCATTTAATACCCCTAAACACGTGTTACCCCATGATTCAACAAATATTTTCACCGATTTTTGTGGTAATCATGACCACGATTTTTATCGTCTATAACTTCCTTGCTACTCAACATTTTTACTTCACTTTTACAACTTTCAAAAGTCTTTCTTTCTATTTGCATCCGCTTAGGAGTTTATCTATCTTCTTCAACTTTCTCAGCAAAAGTTTTACTAACCTTTCATCACCATGGCTTCTTTCACTGCTTTTTTGGGAAACACTGGTCTACTCTTCGGTGGAGGCTCAAAGAAAAATAAGACAAGGAGGTCGAAGTTGATTCTAAACCTTCCCCTGTTAGCACCATAATACCGCAACATCTCAGTATAATGAATGATTTTCAAGAGAAGGTTTCTTCTGCCTCTTCACGAACTTGGCCAATTAGTAGGTATCCCTTCTCAATTCACCCTTCCAGTATCCCAACTGTGAAGGAGGACTGCAACTGTTCCAATCTTGAAATTCTTTTCTCGAATATGATAGAGTTGGTTACCTTCTCCAAGGAAAGGTTTATGTATGTTTATACATATCCCTTTACCCTGGGTCCATTTACTTCGGGGTCGAGTGAATGGCTTGACCCGATAATTTTGGAGTTCTGCCACCGGTATCAGGTCTGCTTAGCACAAGTAGGCCCACTATATGGAGGATGGTGGTTTTCCTTCGCCAACTGTGCACGGAAACTGGGGAATCCCTAATCTTTGCACACATGATGAATCTTTACTCTCCCAAAATTTTCCGTGGGGGAGCGATAAACTTCAGCAAGCGTGGTGGCACACTCTTCTCACCAGCATATATGATGACAATGATCGTGGATGGATGGAACGATTCGCCATCATTTCTACCAGGAAAGTCATCCCAACCACAGCTCCAACTTTTCCCGAGTCGTGGAATCGCTTTCATAAGTTTTCAGTCACTTCCTTCCTTAGTGAAAATATTGCTTCCTGCTATTATTGATTCCCTTATTTTTTTTGTTTCAACTACCCAATGGAAACCACCACGGGTTCAAGGCCTGGACCAGTGGGTTTAGAAAATTCTGGATATCACAACACCATAGTCTCGTCGGTGGAAGGAAATGGCCCCTAAATACGGGTGGAAGGCCAAACATCATGGTAAACCAAGTACTTTTTCCTTTTATCTTTATAGGAAAACAAGTAATCTCATGAAAAAGTTGTTTACTCTACTTTTTGTTTGATTCATGACTTCCAAGGAGCTCTGTCATTTGCCCCAAAATCGACATTTTAGAGGAACCCGAGGAGGCTAGAAGGGTGTTGTAAGGTGCCCTTGCCCGAAGTAGAGCTCACGGATCTGCTTTCGGTGAGGGTTCCTCCTCTCGGAGTCCCCATTCCGAGAACAAGCAACCAAAAAGACGACGCTCTTCCTCGGCTAGGACTCAAAAGAAGAAGATAAAGAAAACACTGACCAAGCCGGCCAGAGTTACAAGTGCTCCTCGGTGATGAAGAGGAAGCTAGTGTTGGAGAGGCTTCCCTTCAAAGGAGGAAAAGGTCTTCATTAGCTCAACCAGATGCTCAACCAAGAGAGCTCCAAAACACGACCAAAAAGGAAACCCGAGCACTTTGGTGTGAGATGGACGTGGTAGAGAATGCCGATTCTCTCTTCCCGGTCCCCATCGCTGTTTCCGGTCCACGGAGTTTGGAACTGGGCCTCTTCTGCTTTCGACCACCGAGCAAATAACAACCAGCATTGCTACTGCCGCAACTGCCTCTCATCCTTCCACACCAACAACTTCATGCCCATCGACACCTACTTCTTCTTCGCCACCACCAACATCTCCTCCATCGGCAACAAATGATCAAGAAAAGGATGCTTTTCCTCCTTGGTCTGCCAACCACGGGATTTCGGGACACGATTATTCAACCCCTTCTTCAGATCCTCGAGGGAGGAGAAGTGCCACTCTTCCGATTTCAAAATAGTGCCATCTTTTTTCCAAGACGATGGAGGTTGCGAATTTTCTGAAAACGTTGGCTTCAGAAAAATTTTGGAAGAAAATGCACCCCATTTTTGAGGAGTGTCTGATGAACAATGCCATGCATAGAGCGGTGCAGGTACCATACTAGTTTCTCTCGTATCTTCTTTTCTACTTACATGCTGCAATGGAAATCATAACTTTAATAGTCTTTTTTACAGGCCAACTATCTTGCTTCTAAAAAGCCTGCAAAGGTTGATCCTTGATAAGCAAGGACTTGCTTTCGACCGGGATCAACTTTTGGCCGAAAGAAATCAACTTGATGTGTGTCTTCCGGTGTTGGAAGCAAAAGCTACTGAAATGGGCAAACTTGAGACCCGGTTGCAGCAAAGTGAACAAGATAAAATGGCCTACAACCAAGAAGTTTCTCAATTACACGAACAATTTCAAGAGGCTCAGGCTAAGTGGGCCGAGCCCCATGATGTTGTGCTTGCTACTGTCGAGCGCGAATCTGCCTTCAAAGAGCAAATCAATAATTTGAAGGCCGACTTAAGCTCTAAGACTGAGGAGGCCAATGTTGCTGAGGAAAAGAGGGCCAAAATGGAAGAGAGACTCAAGAAGGCCATGGATCAGAACCGGATTCACTCAACTACAAATGTTGAGCTTGACTCTCGCCTTAGTGCCTTAAGATCTGAAAGGGATGGCCTTCAGGCCGAAATCAATAAACTCCAAGCAAAGTTCCAGGACCAAGAGGATTCTCTCGTATTTGAGAAGACTTATGCTGTATATCATATGAGGAGAAAAACCTTGGAAGAGGCCAAAATGAGAATTGTCGATATTGACGATTGCATCGTCAAGGCCCGAGAACTGAAGCTAACTGCTCGTGAAAATATTCCCGCTCGGCCTGCTGCAACTAACTCTTTGAGCACTGGTTTTGAGTACTCAAGAACCAAAGAGGAGATTGAAGAAGATGAAGATGAAGGCCCCGAACCGGTAGTGGATCCGCTTTTCTCTACCGGGGGAAACGTAGATCCCTCTCTCCCTTCGGGCTCCGGCGGTAATGATGCATAACTTCTTTTGGTCTTCTTTTTCATTTTTTTAAACTTTGTAATTGTGCCAAATCTTTCATCGAGTTTGGCACTTGATAAATAAATAAAAAAATTTTGCTTAAGTGTTATGCAAAATATATTCCTTTTGCGTTGAATTGATTAAATCTTCAGGTAGATTTTCACTCGATTGCCTTTGATTCCGGGCATAAATTCTTCCGGAACCAACCCTTTACTATGAGGATTTCATAATAGAGGGCCCTTATTTTTATGGTGCTCTTGAAAAGGACGTCTCATGTACATTCCGGCACAAGCATTTGAAGTTTTTATTAACTTTTAAATGATAAAATTAACTCATCATTTGGACAAGAAATAAGATAAAAATAAAAGGACTTTATATTATTCCTTCTATCTTTAAAAGTACATAAGCATTCATTTACTAAAGTATAAACGGCCAATATATGTGGCTAACTTGTACAACTTATTTTTATGGGGTTGATCATGCAGTCCCTGGTCCTGATGAAATATTGATTCTGATTCTCGCAGTCCCGGTTTTTATGGCATTCCTGGTATCATATCGGATATTATTTCCCCCCACACAGTTTTCGAATGCGAAGTATGCAAATTCAAACACTGAAAGTCTTGCTTCATCGGTGGAATCAAATTGTGAATGGTTGAATAATCCTTTTTTAGTGATGGAACGCAAATCTTGCCATCGAACCAAAGATTATTTAATCATCCACATAACCGTTTATCATCGATATGAAAAACATTAATGCCTTGATATCTAAAGGTCTTTGCTTTTGCCAATGACGCTCCCTACGTAGTATGCTTTTCGTTGCTACCTCATTACAAATCTTGCCAGAAAAACCCGATTGGGACAAAAATTGGTCAAAGGAAAAAATAGTGCAGCACATACTTTCAGTATGGGTAGGATCCATCAGCAGTAAACCCTTTGAGGTGAGTCACGTTCCAATTGCTGGGTAATTTACTGGTTATATTTGTAACCCGATAAGGGCCTTCTCATGTTAGTCCCAATTTCCCTACATCGACTTCCCGAGTACTCTGAGTCACCTTTCTCAAAACCAAATCTCATAACTTAAAATAATTGAGATTGGCCCTGCTATTGTAATATCTCTCCATCCTTTACTTTTGAGCCACCATCCTCACATATGCTAAGTCCATGTGTTCATCGAGCAAGTCTAGCCTCATCAGCAACGCTTCATTGTTTGCTTCTTCATTTGTTCGAAAAAACCTTAAAGTTGGTTCCCCTATTTTCACCAGTATCAGAGCCTCCGTGCCATATATGAGAGAGAAAGGTATTTCTCTTGTGCTCGACTTCGTCGTTGTCCCATACGCCCATAACACACCCGGTAGTTCTTCGAGCCATTTGTCTGTAGCAGCCTCTAGTTTCTTTTTAAGTTTATGAATAATTACCTTATTTGTTGATTATGCTTGCCCGTTGGCACTTGGATGGTACGGTTAAGATGTAATCCTCTTGACTTTCAAATCTTCCAGAAATTTTGTGACTTTTGAACCTATTAGTTGTGGCTCATTATCACATGCAATTTTCTTTGGTATTCCGAATCGGCAAATTATGTGGTTCCATATGAAGTCGACCGCTTTGCGCTTACCGATCTTCTGGTAAGGACCTGTTTTAACCCATTTATTAGTCAGTTAAAACTATAAGAAATCTTACCTTTCGGGGACCCGGTGGTAGAGGACCAACTATGTCCATCCCCCATTTCATAAATGGCCATGGGGACAACACCAAATACAAGAGTTCTGCTATTTGGTGTACCAACTGTGCATTGCGTTGACATTTGTCAAATTTTTGAACAAACGTCTATGCGTCTTGTTCCATCCGAGGCAAATAGTATCTTGCCCTGATCAACTTTAGAACTAACGAATTTGCACCGGAGTGATTCCCGCAAATTCCTTTGTAGACTTCCCTCATTACGTAGTCTGCCTCCTAGGCTCCAAGACACCAGGCCAATAGTATTTGGTATGATCTTCTGTATAACAGCCCATCTACGAGGCAGTGACGTGTTGCTTTGGTTTAAAGTGCCTGAGACGCCTTCGGGTCTTCGGGTAATTTGCCATGTTGCAGGTATTTGGCGGACTCATTCCTCAAGTCCCAAACTAAGGTAGTTGAATTGACTTCGCAGTAACTGTACACATCCAATACCGAATGCAGAAGTTTGACGGCAGTACCAGAGTCAGATCCTTTCATCTTCGTAGATGATCCCAAATTAGACAATGTATTTGCTTTCATATTTTCTTCCCTTGGAATGTATATGATTGACCATTCCCCGAGTCATGCAAGAAATGCCTGAACCTTGTTCAAATTCTGTCGCATGCGCTCTTCCATTATGTCAAAAATACTGTATACTTGGTTTACTACCACCTGGGAGTCGCACTTTATCTCGATGACCTCGGACCGAGTCCCCGGGCCAGTTCAAGTCCTGCAACCAAGCCTCATACTCGGCTTCATTGTTAGTTAAAGGAACAGTTTTAATGGCCCGCCTCAGGGTTTCTCCCGAGGGCGTGATTAGAACTATCCCGAGACCGGACCCTTGTACATTGGAAGCTCCATCCGTAAACAAGATCCAAACTTCCTATGTCATTTTAGACACTAGCACTGCTTCCTTAGCATCCAAGGGTATTAATCCGGGATTGAAATCGGCCACAAAGTCGGCCAAAACGTGTTACTTTATCGCGGTCCTAGGTTTGTATTCAATATTGAACTCACTAATTTCGACTGCCTATTTAGCCAAATGGCCTGACAACTCAAGATTGTGAAGGACATTCCTTAAGGGAAAGGTTATCACAACGACTATTGGGTGGCACTGAAAATAAGACCTAAGATTTTGAGAGGTGACTACGAGAGCTAAGGCCAGCTTTTCGAGGTGCGGATATCGAGTCTCCGCTCCCGACAGTATCTTACTAACATTATAAATATGAAATTGCATACCTTCTTTCTCTCTGACCAAAACAGCACTTACCGCTACTTTCGACACCGCTAGATATATTTATAACTGCGCGCCTTTCCCCGATTTTGACAGTAACATGGAGCTTGATAAGTACCTTTTTTAAGGCATGTTGGCATTCCGGAGTCCATTCGAAATTTTTCTTCTTTTTGAGAAGTGAGAAGAAGTGATGGCACTTTTCTAAAGATCTCGAGATGAACCTGCTTAAAGCTGCTAACCTTCCGATTAACCTCTACACTTCTTTCACGCTCGTTAGCTTGTCCTGGTTGTCTTCGATGACTTTGATTTTATAAGGATTTACCTCGATCCCTCTTTGCGAGACCAGGAGCCTCAATAACTTGACGGAACTGACCCCGAACACACATTTCTCTAGTTTAAGCTTCATGTTATGCTTCCTCAGAATGTCGAAAGTCTCTTGGAAGTGCTTCCAATGATCTCCTGCATTCAAAGACTTGACTACCATGTCATCAATATATACTTCCATTGTTTTGCCTATTTGATTCTCAAACATTTTATTAACAAGCCTTTGGTAAGTGGTTCCGACATTCTTAAGTCCAAACGGCATCACATTATAACAATATGTGACAAAGTTCGTTATGAAAGAAGTTTTTTCCTTATCCTCCTGGTTCATCTTGATTTGATTGTACCTAGAGTAAGCATTAAAGAAAATTCATTAACTCATGTCTGACCATAGCATCAATCATTTGATCAATGTTTGGCAGTGAAAACGAGTCTTTAGGGCATGCCTTATTTAAATATTTATAGCCTATGCACATCTAAATTTGTTATTCTTTTTGAGAACTACGACTACGTTGGCTAACCACTCTAGATACTTTACCCCCGGATTGAACCAATGTTGAATAATCAGGTGACCTCTTCTTTAACAAACCTGTTCCTCACCTCGGCTATCGACCACTTCTTTTGTCTTATCGGAGGGAAGTTTGGATCCAAACTTAACATATGGACCGCTACCTCCAATAGGATTCCTGCCATATAAGAGTGCGACCACGCAGAGCAGTCAACGTTATCTTTAAGAAAATTTATAAATCCTAACCTAAGCTTGGGATTTAACCTTGTTCCCTAGTGGAACTTTCTTTCCAGAAATTGCTCGAACAAAGCCACATGCTCGAGTTCTTCTGCATTTGACGTAGTTGCGTCTGCCTCCTCCGGTACCTGAAAGCATATCGTAACCTGATAAGGATTCCGATGACTCCTTGCTTTTATCGTCTTCATTCGGAAAGAGAGAAGGCATTAGTTCCTATAATTCTATTTGCTGGGCTCTTTCCCTTTGCTGTTGGAGACAGTTATTTCATTCATCTCCCTTGCCGCTGGTTGGTCTCCTTTTATTTGCTTTATTCCTTCCAGTGATGGAAATTTCAACAACTGATGGTATGTTGAAGGTACGACCTTCATCTCGTGTACCCATAGCCTTCCGAGGATTACATTGTAACCCATATCGCCATCTACCACTTCGAATAGAGTGGTCTTTGTTACTCCTTCGGCGTGTGTGAGCATCAAAATTTCTCCTCAGGTTGTCACACTCGTCAAGTTGAATCCAGCTAAGAGCTTTGTCACCAGTATAATGTTCCCGGTTAATTTTGCTTGTTCCAAAATTCTCCATTGTATTATATTGGCTGAGCTTCCCAGGTCAACCAAAACACGTTTAATTTTGAAATCTAACATTGAGAGAGATTACCAAAGCGTCATCGTGTTGCAGGAGGAGTCTACAAAGGTGATATCATCTTCTACGACTTCCCGGAGTCTCTTGTTATGAGTCACCGATATCTTTGTTTTCTTGGACGCTGAGTTGGTTACACCATTGACTACATTTCCTCCGAAAGTCATGTTGATAGTCAACCGAGGGGAGCCTTCAGCCACCTTCGAAGGCTCTGCATTGTCTAGCTTCGACCGTAGTTGTTCTTGGCTCGATCACTTAGAAATTACCTAAGATGGACATTCTTCAGCAATATCGCCACCTCTTCATGAAGATGTCGACAGTCCCCAGTTCTATTACCGCGAGTCTCATGATATTCACACCATAAATTAGGATCCCTCTGGTTTGGATCGGATTTGATTGGCTTGGGGAACCGTTCTTCTTTGATATTCCTCATTGCTGATACCAACTCTACTAAGTTGATGTTAAAGTTGTAATCTGATAACTTGGGATACGTGGAGTCCTAGTCCCCTGTTACCTCCTTCTCTTATAACGACTTGCTGCTCCGACCACGATCGATTCTCCTATCAGAAACAAACTTATCCAATGACCAAAATCCTTTGCTGTTTCGACCTTCGGTTCTCTCACTTTTAAACTTATCCTAGTTTTTGTCTCGGTACCATCCCTTAGTTGATACCGGGAACCCATGCTGATCATCTTCTACCCTTATTTTTGAGTCATAACAGTTATGGACATCCGCCCATGTAGTTTCTTGGAACTCGAGCAAGTTATCCTTCAACTTTCGAGAGGCATCAGAGCTTCGTTGATTTGGACCCTTTGTGAACGCCTCCGCTACCCACTCATCTGGTACAATTGGTAGTAGCATCCTCTCTTTCTAGAACTGGATCATGAACTCCCTCAGCGATTCAGACTCGCCCTGCGCGATTCTGAATATGTCCACCTTTCTGGCTTGAACCCTCCTTGCTCCTGCATGGGTGATGGTAGGCTAGAAACCCGTGTTGTAGCCGCATTTTGCACTCTAATTACTGTATTTTATGTGTGTTTGAGCTTAAACAATGGTTATTTGCACTTATTAAGTGTTTTATGCCTTGTAGGAAATGATTCCGAGCTAAAAGGATAAATTGGAGCTAAATCAAATAATTGGAGCTTTGAAGTCTGAGTAAAAGCCAGAGAATTAAACCGGGATTGCATCCGGGACTCTTAGATAGGCGTTGCATATGAAAGTGGGAAGAGAGTGGAAGGGCCAGAATAAATGCACTAATGCGATGCACTAAATGCAGCAGAGTACAACGCATTAGTGCAAATATGCGTCAGAAGTTTGACAAGTTCAGAGACTAGGTTTCTTTGGTCTGACGAGAAAAAGCGCTGCTGCGACGCGACCTACGATGCATGGTGCGACACACTAAGGTAAAATTCTGTCAGACACACGGAGTTCAAAGAGTTTGCAACTGAGTAAAGTGCACTGACGCGACGCAGCCTGCGAGGCTCTATGCGATGCATGAAGTGTAATAAGTTTGTAGGTTTTCCCACTTCGGCTCAAAGAGGGTAGTTCGTCCGGGTTCATTCCTACTTGATATAAATATACTGAAAACACATTATTTGGAGGACTTTTGACATATGAAAGATTGGAGAACTAACCAAGACAAGTCGACTCAAGAATTCATCAATATTTCAACCTGCAATCGGTGCAATATGGGAGTTTGTATTGAATCATTAGAATTGATATTTTCTTTGTTTTTGAACCTTATTGAGATATCTTACTCCATTGCTATGGAGTAATTTCCATTAGGGTGTTAACAGATACGGTGTTTCGATAACTTAATTAGGGATTTGATTCTTGATAATTGTTAGAATTAATTGATGGAGCTTTAATTTGTATTGTGGAGTTATTTATTATTTTGCTTAATCGAAAGAGGAGTTTGATATTGAATTTCTTCACATCTTATGCTCTAGTTTAAATTCGTGATTCAAATAGGTAATCGAAAGAGACTCTTGAATTGTTATAACTAGAAAATAGGAAAATATTCGTGAGAAGTTACCCTTTAGATCATAACCATCATTTTATTGTTGCAATTGTTTACCGTGCTTCAATTGGATTAATTACTGAAATTAATGTTTAATCGAAAGAGGAGCATTAACTTCAATTGTAATCTGATTATCGGTTGAATTCGTGAGAATCAACCGTATTATATAGTGAATTAACTCAAGAATTGGATCCCGATTCAGTTATCTTGCACATGTCTAGTCAATTATCCTTATTTCTCTTATTGATATTTCTTCGTTGCTCATCCGCTGTCTTTTATGATAAATTATTAATTGCTTAAATTTTAGTTGTTAATCATAGTAATAGTCATCGAACCAAAGTGTTAATTCTCCTGGATAGTAATCAACTGAAGATTATTCGAACACTATTTAAATCCAATTCATGTGGAGACGATAATTTAACTATACTATCATTGGCTAGCGAGCATTTTTGTGTTGTGTTTTGTGCTCGTCAAATTTTGCATACGAAAGTGGCTTGAACCTTCCTTGCTCCGGCATGGGCCTTAGTGAACGAGTCTGCAAGCATTTAAAAAGAGACAATTGAATGCTCGGGTAAGAGAGAATGCCATGTCAAGGCCCCCTTTGTGAGGGTTTCACCATACTTCTTCAGCAAATCGACTCGATCTCGTGTTGAGCCAAATCGTTCTCTTTCACAGCTCGTGGTGTAGGTTGTGATATGCTCCTGCAAATCCGAAGACCCATCATATTTTGGTATGTCCGAAATCTTGAACCTTTTTGGAATTAACTCTGGTGCTATGCTCGGCTTAAACGACAATTGCGTGAATTTTTTCAAATCTGGGCCTTTCAGTACTAGGGGTGCACCCGGAATCTGATCCATTCGAGTGTGAAACTCCTTAGCATTTTGATCCATTCGTTCATTCATTTCCCTCATAAACCTCATGAGCTCGACTTTAATGGGATTGGTCCGGTTGTTGTTTCCAGATCCGATGTCGGTCCCTCCGTCCTCATCGAAACCAACTCCACCCCTTGGGATGTTGTTATCGACCCTTTGAACTGTTTGGTTTATAGGAACACTGGGAGGAACCGGGCCCCTTTCGTTTGTTTATTGGAGGCGCCTGACAATGTGTCACGACCCAAAATACCACCACAGGCGTCGTGATAGCACCTAGTCTCTAAGACTAGGTAAGCCGATTACAATTACATTTCAAGCCATTTTTTTTATATATACCAAGAGCGGAAATAATTACAAATATAACAACCTCCTAAGACTGGTAGTACTGAGTCACGAACTCTAACTGAATACATGGAATGATCACGAGGACCGAATATACAATACTGTTTGATTAACAATTAACAGTATGATGAAATAAAAAGACTCCAAGGGATTGCTACGACCAAACAGCTCTACCTTGAATCCTTACGGTCCCGCTTTAACTCTGCTCAAGTCTGATACCTCCAATACCTGGCTCTGCACAAAAATATGCAGAAGTGTAGTATGAGTACACCACGGTCGGTACCCAGTAAGTATCAAGACTAACCTCGGTGGACTAGAGACGAGGTACAGTCAAGATACTCACTGGTCTAATAACTTGTGCAATATAGTACAGAAAATAATACTGGAAAATAACTAGCAATGATAACAAGAACATCATAATTATTGCTCAGACGAATAATAAATACAAATACACCCAATTAAATCAAATTCTTCAAATAAATGTCCTTCACATATAATTCTACCAAATAACTCTCTTTCAAATATAAATTTTCTCAAATAAATATCTTTCAAATAGAATTCTTTCATATAATACTTTCTAAATAAAAATCCTTCCAAATAAATATTTTAAATATAATGCTTCAATTAAAAAGTCACCATGTGACATCTTATCTCATAATCATAAAAATACGGGTTTTGGCCCATTTTCATATTTTTCATAAACACGGGTCTCAGCCCATTTTTTATATCTCCACGGCACTTCGTGCCCATAATTAAATCATCATATTTTTCCGGCACCTCGTGCCCTCATTTCATATCTCAACTGCACGGACAACTCACGTACCAATATCCTCAATATATATAAGATCCACACGATCAATTTATTTTTCAATAAAGGTAAAAATCTTTAAATCAAGTAAGAAATCAATAAATGAATGAATTTATTTTAGGATCATTTGGGCGGAGAAAATTACATTTCAATTAAAATGAAACATTAGATAAACTACTGATTTGGATATAAAATTTATTAAATTAAAACATACTAGAATTGTTCTTTTATTTAAAATAACTCAATTATCAAAAACAAGTACAACCCAAAAATACAAATCCTCAAAGTCTCGTACGAAAAAATAGAGGTCAACACAATACATCAAGAAATACAAAACACTTAATATTAAGTGAAATAATATATAACAGAAAATATAAGAATTTAAAATTTTCGGAAAAATAAAATAACCAAAGGCAAATGCAGCCATAGAGAAATATCAACAAAAGGGCACTCCCGAGGTACCGCCTCGTAGTCTCAACTCATAAATAAATTTATAATATCTCATTTTCTTATATTATTGCGGGAGCCTTCACATTTAATTTTAAAGAAATTATTTTTTTCCCAAAATAGCATCCCGCATTTTTAGCCACCCTTATCATACCGCATGACTTCTAGTAGTTGCCCTACTAGCCATGCGTTTCAAGCCACCCTTATCTCACCGCATGTGTTTTAACACCCTGACCTTATATCACCGTATGACTTCTAGTAGTTCCCCTACTAGCCGCGCATTTCAAGCCACCCTTATCTCACCGCACGCGCACAATATTTCACAAATCGCACCTCAAGTGCCCAGATATCACAGCATAATACAACTTGCACCTCAAGTGCCCAAATATTACAACATATCATAAATTGCACATCAAGTGCTCAAATCTTATAACATATCACAAATTGCATATCAAGTGCTCAAATCATACAATATATCACAAATTGCACATCAAGTGCTCAAATCTTACAACATATCACAAATTGCACATCAAGTACTCAAATCTTATAACATATCACAAATTGCACTTCAAGTGCTCAAATATTACAACATATCATAAATTGCACATCAAGTGCTCAAATATTATAACTTTTCACAGAAATTAACAATACATTATTTTTTCACAATAAGGAACCCACGACTCGATCATAATGTGTACAACATCTTAACAAAATGTTCAGGAGTGAACAACTCAACCGAATAATATTTCACAATTTGGCACTTTGCCTCAATATGATTCACGACCTTTTTAATTCAATACCAAATTTTCAACAACGTGAATTGAAAAGTAATTCATCAAGGAACAACACCTCTTTTAAATCACAACTTCAAGAAATAAATAGATTTACTCATCTTATTAACTAAATTTTCCATTTAAATTATCTATAGGTAAAATCAATAATGAAAGTGTTTTTCATAAAAATGACAACTCAAACAAACACAGAGTTCACGTAAAAGTAAAGTGACAATAACACCAAATTATCATATAAAAACAACATTGGCAAACAAGAAATGATGCATGACAAATAAGGGATTTATTTAGTTACAACAATTTTTCAATTTAATATTTAAGGGCGTCTACGAATTTCAACCGATATATTATGCACATATAAACCAAGTACGTACTTGTCACCTCGCGTACATAGTTTTCAATTATATAATTTTTACATAAGACTCAATGCCTAAGGGGTAATTTTCCTCAATCAAGTTTAAGTAAGATACTTACCTTTTTGAAGTTATGTCGATATTCCAAAATAGCCGTCTTGCTTGAATAAATCCTCCGGACAGCTCAAATCTATTCAAATTAATTCAATTTAGTCAATACTAATAGCATTCAAGAATTCCATATGAAAATACTAATTTTTCAATAAAATTCGAAATTTAACTCAAAAATTGTTCGTGGGGCCCACATCTCGGAATCCGGCGAAACTCACAAAATCCGATAACCCATTCAGTTACGAGTCCACCCATACTAATTTTAACAAATTTCGATAACAACGCTACCTCGAAATCTTAAATTTTTGTTTTTGGAAGATTTTGCAAAAATTTTGATTTTTCTTCCATAAATTTATGGATTCATGATGTAAATGAGTATAGAATCATGAAATATAATCGATATAGGATAAGGAACACTTACCCCAATATTTTTCCATGAAAATCGCCAAAAAATCGCCCAAGAACCGTGCTCCAAAAATCCAAAATGAAATGAAGGAAATGACCATTTTTGGTCCTTAAGTTTCTGCCCATCCGTCACTAAAAGTCCATTTTCCGTCACTAAAAGTTCAAAACTTGCTTGTACTAGCCTTTATTCAATCGATCATAACTTTATGTACAAATATCCAAATGATGAATTGCTTAACTTTATGGAAACTAGAATCACAAGACTACAACTTTCATGTTTTGATAATTTTCTGATTCTTTATGAATTGAGAGATATAAGCTTCCAAAATCGGCTCCACGCATCAGAAATTTCTGGCGAAACCGCCCTACCAGCCTTCATTCAATCTACCATAACTTTCTGAAAAAATGTCTAAATGATGTGTGGTTTAAGATTATGGAAACTAGAATCAAAGTTCTACAACTTTTATGTTTTGGAAATTTTTATATTCCTTATACATTTCAAGATATAAACTTCCAAAATCGTCTCTACGCATCAGAAATTTCTGGCGAAACTGCCCTACTAGCCTTCATTCAATCCATCATAACTTTCTGTAAAAATGTTCAAATGATGTGTGGTTTAACATTATGGAAACTAGAATCAAAGGGCTACAACTTTTATGTTTTGAGAATTTTCATATTCCTTATGCATTTTGAGATATAAGATTCCAAATTTGGCTCTGCGATTGTACCAGTTGCTGTCCAAAAACAGCTTCTGTAGCAGAAAAATTCCAGCAGCTTTTTTTTTGTCCGAATCCATTCCGTTTACCTTCCGAAATCCACCTGAGGCCCTCAGGACCTTAACCAATTATACCAACATGTCCCAAAATACAATACGAACTTAGTCGAGGCTTCAAACCACATCAAACAACATCAAAACGAAGAAGCGCACCTCAAATCAAAATCTATGAACTTTGAACTTTCAAATTCTATATCTTGTGCCGAAACACATCAAATCAATTCGGAATGACTTCCAATTTTTCACACAAGTCATAAATGACATAACGGACCTATTCAAATTTTCAGAATCGGATTCCGACCTCGATATCAAAAAGTCAACCCCCGGTCAAACTTCCTAAAAATTCAACTTTCGGCATTTCAAGTCTAATTCCACTACGGACCTCCAAATAATTTTCTGGACATGCTCCTAATCCAAAATTACCATACTGAGCTATTGACATCATTTAAAATTTCATTCCGGAGTCGTTTGCTCAAAAGTCATCTCTCCGGTCAACTCTTTCCATTTAAGCTTCTAATTAAGAATTGTTTATTTTAATAATTCCGAATCTTCCAAAAAATCAAACTCGACCACACCCGTGGGTCATAATACTAATTACGAAATTGCTCGAGACCTTAAGTCGCTGAACGAGGCATTAATTCTTAAAACGATAAGTCGGGTCGTTATATTCTCCACCTCTTAAACAAACGTTCGTCCTCTAGCGTTCTAAGAATTATTCTCAAGTTACCAAATTGATGATTTTACTTTTACACATATACTCACGGTTGATTCCACGCTACCGCATTTGAGATAAGCCCGACAATACCATCTCATTTGAGATTATTTCTTTTATCCATATTTGTAAATTTTAAGACTAATCTCTTACACTCTAAACCTTTTCAAAAGGTTTGATTTTCTCAACAACGCACAGTTTTAGTCTCAACCGGCTATAGCAACTCGTTCTCACACACACATCAACTTTCTTGATAGTATTGAACTACTTCAAAATTTCTCTGGGGTGTTATATTCTTCCCCGCTTAGGATCGTTTTCCCTCAAACGTATAACATAATTTTACTCTTCTGTCGTACATATCAATCTCCCAATTTTTTTTAACTCCCAAATTTTTCTAAAATTTCGGCAGAGTCTCCCCTGTAATTGGGCTTATCCACCTACCAAAGTAACACCAAAACAACTCCTAACAACACATCCACAACCCAACAAAATACCATAATGTATATATCAATAACACTAATCTCAGCATTACAAGCGCTGCATTATCATAATGATATCAGGATATGAAGCACATCACATGTATGCCCATCACCACATCTCTAGTCTTAAAAGTTGTTCATAATTAATTCCAGCATCAACAATTAATCTCATATTAACCACCACCTCATTTCATTTTTTTTTCACAACACTGACAACAGAATGTGAGGTATGAAGACCTCATGATTACTTACTCGGATTAATGAGTCACATTTAACGCCACCTAGACACTCATCTCATAGGCTAAAACTCAATGTTTACAGCACGAAAATAGCTGAATATGCACAGAAAATATACAAGAATTATCAAATAAGCCTAACAGGCATGACTCCCTATTAATACTATTGTGCAATTAAATTTTACAAAGGGAGAATTTAAACTCATAAATATTTCACCACAAGGACCCCGTCTTTATATAACTTTCACCGCGGCTTGTAGCCCGATTTAAATATTTCACATCATATAAAAATGCAAGAATCTCGTCCTCAACTCTAAATCACAAATATTGTACACATTGTGCCAACTGATTTTTTTTTTTCTCATAAATTCCGATAAAAACAAAATTTCACATCACATAATGAACCCCATACCGGTAGAGCATAAAATTCATAAATTTTTTAACCAAACTATCCCGAATTTATATCAAAACTCACTGTAGTGAGTAACAGAAAGTCACTTTTGGACTCTTAGCCCTCAATAGTGTACAAAACAAAATGTTAGACACAGGTTAACACCATTAAAATCTCCCAACAGGGATAAACACGGGGGTAGAGTACAAATTCACTAATCCACCATATAAGAAGCATGGAAGGAGTTCTCACCTCGATAATTGGAATCGAATCAAAATAAGAATAGTTTTATTGTAAATTGATTCATACCTGTAACGACACTATCTGATGTATCGGCATCAACCAAATTATAGCAATTATATCAACAGGTCGGGTCTCCACCTCTTAGGCTCCCTCTACCCGCCTGTCCTCCCCCCTAACTGGCTGTGCACGTGGAGTAGTAACTGATATAAAGCTTGTAGCTTGAGTGCTCTGATCTCCCAAGTTTGGGACAATTTCTCTTGATGTGTCTAGTATCACCACACTGATAACAATCCCTCTGCGGGTTCGGCTGCTCATATTGAGTCTGTGCCGGATAACTGGAATAACCATTATAGGAACCCCGTGCCGATGGTGCATTAAAAGAACTAACTGGAACACCCTGAGTATTCTAAAATTGTTTCCATGACTCTGTTGATACTGAAATGTAGAATTATTAAGGACGCGGGAATACCGCAAGTCCCACCATCATCCTATACAAATCTCAGCTCTTAATCATATACAAGTTTCGGAGAACCTTTCAATACCACATATATACATCTCAGGTCAAAACTCATATAACATATGACCCCGCAATCTAATCGTTGATAATGGACTCCCTTCACTTGGCGCGAAGACATAGGAAACAGTCCGATGATCCACAATACTAACCTTCACCACTCGTACGACACCAGTCATAAGACACCTCAAGCCATTTATTTGGCGCATGTCTTCCTCGATCTGGACGACACGTGGTAACAATAGTTGAGCAACAATGGATCCCTTATAACCCCTATGTAGTATCACGAACCGTTGGCGCATAGTTGATACCGAGTGCGCAATTTCATACATGAGTGGATGCAAAAGAGCATAAGATATATGCTTCAAGCTGAATAAATGCTGCACGATAAGGAATGAAAGAAGTGGAAATTTTCCTACTAGCTCTGTAGCCTCTCGAAGATAAGTACAGACGTCTCCGTACCGATCCGCAAGACTCTACTAAACTTGTTCGTGACTCGTAGAACCTATGAACCTAAAGCTCTGATACCAACTTGTCACGACCCAAAATCCCACCACAGGCGTCGTGATGGCACCTAGTCTCTAAGACTAGATAAGCCGATTACAATTATATTTCAAGCCATTTATTTTTATATATACCAAGAGCGGAAATAATTATAAATATAACAACCTCCCAAGACTGGTAGTACTGAGTCACGAACTCTAACTGAATACATGGAATGATCACGAGGACCGAATATACAATACTGTTTGATTAAAAATAAACAGTACGATGAAATGAAAAGACTCCAAGGGACTGCTACGACCAAACAACTCTACCTTGAATCCTTACGGTCCCGCTTTAACTCTGCTCAAGTCCGATACCTCCAATACCTGGCTCTGCACAAAAATGTGCAGAAGTATAGTATGAGTACACCACGGTCGGTACCCATTAAGTATCAAGACTAACCTCAGTAGACTAGAGACGAGGTACAGTCAAGACACTCACTAGTCTAATAACCTGTGCAATATAGTATAGAAAATAATACTGGAAAATAATTGAAAATTATAACAAGAACATCTTAATTATTGCTCAGACGAATAATAAATACAAATACACCCAATTAAATCAAATTCTTCAAATAAATGTCCTTCACATATAATTCTACCAAATAACTCTCTTTCAAATAAAATTTTTCTCAAATAAATATCTTTCAATTACAATTCTTTCATATAATACTTTCTAAATAAAAATCCTTCCAAATAAATATTATGAATATATTGCTTCAATTAAAAAGTCACCATGTGACACCTTATCTCATAATCATAAAAATACGGGTCTCAGCCCATTTTTCATATCTCCACGGCATTTCGTGCCCATAATTAAATCATCATATTTTTCCGGCACCTCGTGCCCTCATTTCATATCTCAATTGCACGGACAACTCACGTACCAATATCCTCAATATATATAAGATCCACACGATCAATTTATTTTTTTAATAAAGTAAGGTAAAAATCTTTAAATTAAGTAAGAAATCAATAAATGAATGAATTTATTTTAGGATCATTTGGGTGGAGAAAATGACATTTTAATTAAAATGAAACATCAGATAAACTACTGATTTGGATATAAAATTTATTAAATTAAAACATACTATAATTTTTCTTTTATTTAAAACAACTCAATCATCAAAAACAAGTACAACCCAAAAATACAAATCCTCAAAGTCTCGTACGAAAAAGTCGAGGTCAACACAATACATCAAAAAATACAAAACACTTAATATTAAGTGAAATAATACATCACACAAAATACAAGAATTTACAAATTTCGAAAAAATAAAATAACCAAAGGCAAGTGCAGCCATAGAGAAATATCAACAAAAGGGCACTCCCGAGGTACCGCCTCATAGTCTCAACTCATAAATAAATTCACAATATCTCATTTCCTTATATCACCGCGGGAGCCTTCACATTTAATTTTAAAGAAATTATTATTTTTCCCAAAATAGCATCCCGCTTTTTTAGCCACCCTTATTACACCGCATGACTTCTAGTAGTTTCTCAACTAGCCATGCGTTTCAAGCTACCCTTATCTCACCGCATGCATTTCAACACCCTAACCTTATACCACCGCATGACTTCTAGTAGTTCCCATACTAGCCACGCGTTTCAAGCCACCCTTATCTCACCGCATGCGCACAATATTTCACAAATCGCACCTCAAGTGCCCAAATATCACAGCATAATACAACTTGCACCTCAAGTGCCTAAATATTATAACATATCACAAATTGCACATCAAGTGCTCAAATATTACAACATATCACAAATTGCACATCAAGTGCTCAAATCTTACAACATATCACAAATTGCACATCAAGTGCTCAAATCTTACAACATATCACAAATTGCACATCAAGTACTCAAATCTTACAACATATCACAAATTGCACTTCAAGTGCTCAAATATTACAACATATCATAAATTGCACATCAAGTGCTCAAATATTATAACTTTTCACAGAAATTAACAATACATTATTTTTTCACAATAAGGAACCCACGACTCGATCATAATGTGTACAACATCTTAACAAAATGTTCAGGAGTGAACAACTCAACCGAATAATATTTCACAATTTGGCACTTTGCCTCAATATGATTCACGACCTTTTTAATTCAATACCAAATTTTCAACAACGTGAATTGAAAAGTAATTCATCAAGGAACAACACCTCTTTTAAATCACAACTTCAAGAAATAAATAGATTTATTCATCTTATTAACTAGATTTTCCATTTAAATTATCTATAGGTAAAATCAATAATGAAAGTGTTTTTCATAAAAATGGCAACTCAAACAAACACAGAGTTCACGTAAAAGTCAAGTGACAATCACACCAAATTATCATATAAAAACAACCTCGGCAAACAAGGAATGAGGCATGACAAATAAGGGATTTATTTAGTTACAACAATTTTTCAATTTAATACTTAAGGGCGTCTACGAATTTCAACCGATATAATATGCACATATAAATCAAGTACGTATTTGTCACCTCGCGTACATGGTTTTCAGTTACATAATTTTCACATAAGACTCAATGCCTAAGGGGTAATTTCCCCCACTCAAGGTTAGGTAAGATACTTACCTTTTTGAAGTTATGTCGATATTTCAAAATAGCCATTTTGCTTGAATAAATCCTCCGGACAGCTCAAATCTATTCAATTAATTCAATTTAGTCAATACTAATAGCATTCAAGAATTCCATATGAAAATACTAATTTTCCAATAATATTCGAAATTTAACTCAAAAATTGCCCGTGGGGCCCACATCTCGGAATCCGGCGAAACTCACAAAATCAGACAACCCATTCATTTACGAGTCCACCTATACCAATTTTATCAAATTCCGATAACAACTCGACCTCGAAATCTTAAATTTTTATTTTTGGAAGATTTTACAAAAATCTTGATTTTTCTTCCATAAATTCATGGATTCATGATGTAAATGAGTATGGAATCATGAAATATAATCGATATAGGATAAGGAACACTTACCCCAATATTTTTCCATAAAAATCGCCCAAGAACCGTACTCCAAAAATCCAAAATGAAATGAAGGAAATGACCATTTTTGGTCCTTAAGTTTCTGCCCATCCGTCACTAAAAGTTCAAAACTTGCTTGTACCAGCCTTTATTCAATTGATCATAACTTTATGTACAAATATCCAATTGATGAATGGTTTAACTTTCTGGAAATTAGAATCATAAGACTACAACTTTTATGTTTTGATAATTTTCTGATTCCTTATGAATTGCGAGATATAAGCTTTTAAAGTCGGCTCTATGCATCAGAAATTTCTGGCGAAACTGCCCTACCAGCCTTCATTCAATTCATCATAAATTTCTATACAAATGTCTAAATGATGTGTGATTTAACATTCTGGAAACTAAAAGCAATGATCTACAACTTTCATGTTTTGGAAATGTTCATATTCCTTATACATTTCGAGATATAAGCTTCAGAAATCGTCTCCACGCATCAGAAATTTCTGGCAAAACTGCCCTACCAACCTTCATTCAATCTATCATAACTTTCTGTACAAATGTCCAAATGATGTGTGGTTTAACATTCTAGAAACTAATCAAAGGATTACAACTTTTATGTTTTTAAAATCTTCATATTTCTTATATATTTCGAGATATAAGCTTCCACATTTGGCTCTGCAATTGTACCAGTTGCTGTCCAAAAACAGCTTCTGCAACAGAAAAAATTCCAGCAGCTCCTTTTTGTCTGAATCTATTCCGTTAACCTTCCGAAATCCACCCGAGGCTCTCGGGACCTTAACCAATTATACCAACATATCCCAAAATATAATACGAACTTAGTCGAGGTTTCAAACCACATCAAACAACATCAAAACGAAGAATCACACCTTAAATCAAAATCTATGAACTTTGAATTTTCAAATTCTATATCTTGTGCCGAAACACATCAAATCAATTCGGAATGACTTTCAATTTTGCACACAAGTCATAAATGACATAACAGACCTATTCAAATTTCCAGAATCGGATTCCGACCTCGATATCAAAAAGTCAACCCCCCCGGTCATACTTCCCAAAAATTCAACTTTCGGCATTTCAAGCCTAATTCCACTACGGACCTCCAAATAATTTTTCGGACATGTTCCTAAGTCTAAAATCACCAGACGGAGCTATTAACATTATCAAAATTTTATTCCGGAGTCGTTTGCTCAATAGTCAACTCCCCGATTAACTTTTTCTATTTAAACTTCTAATTAAGGATTATTTATTTTAATAATTCCGAATCTTCCAAAAAATTAAACTCGACCACACCCGCGGGTCATAATACTTATTACGAAATTACTCGAGACCTTAAGTCACTGAACGAGATATTAATTCTTAAAATGACAAGTCGGGTCGTTACACAATGCTTGTTTTAACTCCGCCATCACCCGATCGTGCCTTGAGAGGTATTTCATGATTGCTTTCTGCTGTTCTCTCAGGATTTTAACCGTTTCCATGACATGTTCCTCCTCCGCGTCATCGGGAGTTGACTCCCGCACATGCCGAGGGTACTGACAATCTTGAACCGGGGTCGTCTCGTCCCTTCGTTGCGAGTCTCACTGATTGAGTTATTGTGTTGGGATAATTCTTCGTGCCCTTCAACATTGTGTGTGCTGTTGATATCGTTAGCTGCCATATTTCTTTTTCACTAAGAAAAGAATCAAAACAAGTTAGTAATAAACGTAAGGATCAAAGCAATTATGCAACTATCTATGCCCCACGGTGGACGTGAACTGTTCATCGGTAAAACGGTACAGTTAAATTTGTTACGTGATTTATAGACAAGCGAACTGATTTAATCCAAAAACGACAAAGAGATAAAGTTAAAATTAAGAGTAATAATTAAAATTTGAAGAATACAAGCCTGGCTCCGAATACAATGCCTCCGAGGGCAAAAATGAATGTAGCGACAAAGTGCAAGTAGAGTTGTTTAATTGAGAGCAAAAGTAATACAGTAAAGTTTTTGTATGCAAAAAATCTTCGCCCCTTTGCAATGACTGTTGCGTCGGCTATTTATAGCTTTACTTATGAAAACAAGATTCTAGTATCAAGCTCCTCTTAAATGATAATAAAAGAGACATTGATGAACGTGTAACGACAGACCATGAATGCAAATATTCTCTGCAACGGTCGCTCATTTAATGTTAGTAAATATTCCCTCATTGAATGCTATCCGATGACAAACCTTTAGTCTTCTTCCGACGGCTACGCTCCCTTCGAGATTTATCCGATATCAATTGCATTCGTTGTATTCAAAATTGATTATTTTTTGACTTGCCGTTTGCCTATCTTCGGTTTCATGTATTATGTTACAATTCGATTATTTGTTATAAACTGATTTTACCCTATTCAGAAATAGCCTTCCTTGACTATATAATTAATTACCAGATGGACTGACTGGTCCGTTTGGCCAAAGAGGCTATTAATAACATTTGTTACATACATATAACCTAAAATAATCCTGATAGTTTTTCCATAATTGTTGCACGCACTTGTTAAAAGATATTTAAAATATGTCATAAATAAGGTTATGGCTTGACTTTTAAGATATAAATTTGAAACCGGTAGCAATTTTAGTATTTTAAGCACATTAGAAAGTGTTACAATGATTACGTTTTGACCGATTAAAGAAAGGTGGTGAATAATACCATTCCATTGTATTCTTTTTTAAAATTAATTTTGGGGGTTGGTAGACTGCGATTTTGCAAACGTGCATTGTACATCTTATGAATGAGTCTAAAATGAATCACAAACTTTGATGGTTGTAACTTTTAACTATCATGTACATATTTAAATTGAAAATCTTGAATATATATTATAGTAAAACAAGAAATGTATGAACTTTTTCTTGTATACGAGCATTTATAAGATTTTAGTTGTTGGTTTAAGGTGTTAATTGTACACTCATACCTTTTTATAACCGTCAACGTCTATAACATAACTTACTATAACAATCAAGTTTTCTTTGGAATCACTTTTTCATGTTATATTATAATATATATTTTTTATAATAGCACTTTATTATAGCAATCAAAAAATATTAGAACAAACGAGATTGTTATATAGAGGTTTGACTGTATTATATTTTAATAAACTCTCTCTCTATATATATATATATATAAAGTTGATACGGATCATGCTCTTAGGTAAGGTGTGCTAAAACCTTCTATATAATGCGAATTTTAATTAGTTAGATCAGTAAATTTAAGACGGGATGATTAAAAAAAAGATGCATTATGAATTGAACTGTCAATATAGTTGTAGTAGTACGTGATCGACCCACACACTGAAGTAGTGGGATCATGTATGTGAATCATATTTTTCACATTCATGCAAAAGTTAACCTAACTTTTCAATGCATACCTCAACTTGTTTTTGCTCATTAACTCATCTACTAAATCTCTCTCCTATCATCTATTTGTTGTCAGGGCCGCCTCTTATGTTATAGCTAATTGTTAGAAAAATAGATTTCAAATAAAAATAAGTATATATAATAACTTTTAAAAAAAATTAGGTTTTACATTAAATTTTGACTTTAGGTCACATATGTGCTTGACGATTTGAAAAAGTCTACTATTTGTTATACACAATAAATTAACAGAAAAGTTATATTATAAATTTCTTGAAAATAATTGATCGAACTGAACCATGGACACGGATCACTGGTCATTCTATGAGAGCAAAAATCCAATAGGAGTGCCAATAGATTTCTTTCGCTAATATGGAACCAATGCGAACCTAATCTTGGCAATTCATCCAATTCGGAGCTAGAGAAGACTCTTTCTCTTGAGAGTGAAGTACATTACAAATCGTCGAAAAGTTTTGAAAAAAAATCTTTAAATTTAAATTCGATTTTTGGTTCGTTGTTAAATATATCGCAACATTCTCGGTTCAAGTACTCTTGAAGTATGTTTGGACGACTTTGTCTCAAAATTACTATCAAATTGATGTCAACTATAACGCCTAGCCTTCCGAGCTAACGATGCACGTTCAATTAAGTGATCTTTTATTTCAACGGATATTTTCTAACATAAATGTTTTTGGCTATGTGAAGGAAATTTTCCAAACTAATACCAATACGAAGGAGGCGACAAAAGCTGCTTGTGAAAAGACGAGCAATCTAACAATTAGTGGAATTGAAATTAGTGGAGCACAAGAAGAGTGACGAAAAAAGTGATGGTACAAAGAATTATTGTGTACGGAAAATAGAAACGGAGCCAGGTTTATGGCTTCTGAATTTACATCGAATTCATAGCTGGTATTAGTTACTAGTAGGGATATACATGGACCGGGTTGGTTCAAATTTGATCAAAATTAAACCAAATTAACTATATCGGTTTGGATTGGCTCGGTTTTGTTGTTTTTTTGAGTTTCTCTGATTTTTTTGTTACTTGAGTATTATTACAATCTTACTTTATTAATGTTGTAGATAAAATTTTGATAAGTGAATATATATTTAGTAAAACTTTAAAAAATTGACAAACTTACAATCTATTAATATATTCTTATAGGAGTAGTTTTTTAGTAGCACATGATAGTTATTTTCTTAGTCGTCTAACAATCATCTTGATGTATACTTAACCGAATTTAATAATTATATATTAAAATCAATATGAAACCTAAATAATAATATGTCTATTTAATTTTAAAATTTTTGAAATACCGTTTTAAATTCGGAAAAGATATAAGAATTTAATGATGATACAACTCATTATTTAAAATAAATAAAAATGGACGCACTTCATAGTTCTATTAAATATTACATCCCATGAGAGGATCTCAAATATTTCTAGATGTTTTTAAAGAAAATTCTATAAAAATCTTAGAAGTATATATAAAAATTATATATTTATATGTCGGTTTGGTTCAGATTTTTTTTACTCAATACCAAACCAAATCAAACCAAACCTACTCAGGTTTTTTAATCGGTTTGGTTTGACTTTTCGATTTGGTGTAGTTTTCCGGTTCGGTTTGAACACCCCTAGTTACTAGGTTCGCAATTAAATATTCATACACATTTATTGAATTTCTAATAAAAATATAGAGTCTAAGCAAAAGTTATTGAATTCGCCTGGACTCATAACTGACACTCTCCCTCCGCGTCTGTGGAGAGGTACATACTCCCAACTCCCAATAGGTAATTGAGAGATCAAAACGACTATCGGAAGGCATTTTGTTTTAATAAAAACTTAATCGCATCGGATACTTAATTATATAAATTAATAAATACATAATTCGTTTTGATGTAAATATCTTGTGTGAGTAAGTTCTTACCCGTATATATTTGATGAGGAGAATGTTCAATTAGGATCAATTTGGTACGTTGATTTTAATTTGTCAAAGAGATATTGGAGTCCTCTCTTCAATGTTTATGGATTTAAAAGCATACATGTCACGACCCAACTGGAGGGTCATGACTAGCACCCGGGCCATACTTGCCGAGCACCAACGTACATTTTATCTAACCTTCCTTATTATCTTTAAGAGCCGACAAGACCAATATAAATGGTAGACATGGATCATGAACATCCAACAATGAAAGATAATATCATGAACATACGTAACATGGGACGACAGGACTGTCAAGAAACTATATATAAGGTACGAGCTACCATGGTGCCATGAAAGACTATACAACAAAAATCAGCCGACAAGGCATTCCAAACCATACATGAGTCGACACCTGTCTATGAGCCTCTAAAGGAACATAAGTGCTACAACATTGCCGGAACAGGGCCCCGACATACCCATAATGTCTATAACAAAATGCATACCAAGACCACGGCAAGTCCGGAGAAGGGATCTCGCCAATAACCGCTGAACTGGACAGCCTACTGTGGTGGGGGAGCTGCGTCTACCCGTCTATCAGGACCTGCAGCACGACATGCAGCGTCCACAAATAAAAAGGACGTCAGTACGAATAAAGTACTGAGTATGTAAGGCAGGAAAGCATAAGTAAGAACAGTAATATAAACAGGGATAGAGAATATACAACCTGTGACATCTGAGTACCTCTGAGGGCTACTGACATGAAATAGATGATACATACATATATATACAAACTTTTAAAACATATGCCTTTGTGGGCATCAACATCATCATATCGTACCCGGCCATAATAGGCTCGGTAAAACGTACCCGGCCATCATAGGGCTCGGTATAATCATACCCGGCCACGTGGAGCTCGGTAAAACCCAACTGATCAGTGGTTGCACAATAGGTGCCGTACCCGGCCGACTATAGCACGGCTTGGTAGAGTAAAATAGATACATATATATGATGCATGCTGGACTCATTGGAATCACATTTTGAACCTTTCGGACTGACATAAGGTCGGTATCCTTCGTACACGTTATTAGGATTAACTCTTTATCAAGAATCTTATAAGAATCAGGAACTACCAACAACATTGATAATATAAGAATAAGATAATTAACATCAATATCAATCGTTTCATAAGAAGGGCAGCAATGTAAGTACTGCTAGCTTCCAAGAGTAGAGTATCTTTGGGAGCTCGTTCAATACATTATGTACAATCGGAGTCGTGCAAAAGAATGAAGGGGATAGCCTCACATACCTTGTATATACTGCCCAACCTCAAGCTATGCAAATGTCACGACTCCTTAGTCTACAATAAGAGAAATGACACTATCATTATCGTTTAAGCGTCGTAACTATTATGTATCGACCGCAACCTATTTTACGATGAAACGGACAGCACCTCCCCTATTTATATGACTTCCCACAAGTCAATACAATCACCAAACAGCCCAAACAACATCATTAATAATCATATTGAGCCTCCAAAATAGTCCACCAACCAACAACATTACTACCAAGCCTTTCGATATATATTTCACAAGTTCTAGCTTCAACGACTTAGCCGCAACTTGGATAATCTTAAATATATATAGAGTAAGAGGTTACTTACCTTTAAACAGAAAGAACAACTCCAATTTGACCTTAATTTTCTACGAAATATCCCTTCAATTCTGCCATGAGAACAAGGAAGCGAAACTAGCAATTAATTCGGGTTTTTCGGCACTAGAATTACTTTAGAAGACTTGAAATCACCTAGGGTTGATATTAAAAACTTGAAGGTGTATTTACAGAACATAAAACACTTAAAACAACCTCCCACACGAGCTGTAACAACACAAAAATCAGCAACAACAAGAAGAACAAGAAACTTACTAGCGCCACGGGATTCCTGACATTTGATTTGTGTTGTTTGCCCTTTGTTTGTGTCTTGGATCATGAGAGAACCTTGAGAGACTATTTTTAGGGTTATAAGGTCTGAATATACTGAAACATAATGACTTAAAACGGGGTTGAGGTATCTTATATATGTCCATATGTCTTAAACCACCTTTGTGGGCCCCATAGAGAGTAGCTTGGCGCACTCTCGCGAAAATGCGAATATCTATCTATTCTGAGATCGTATCGACAAACGATTTAATGCGTTGGAAACTAGACTCATAGATCTTCAATTTGATAGGTAGATCACCCAATAATTCCAAGCACATTGGGAGAAAAATGCAGTAACATTTGACCTAAAGTTTAAGTAAAATTATAAACCTAAGTTGCGACAACTTTTGTCGACTTTTGTTTCATAACTCGCTTGACTTCAAGACTTAGGATGCGGATATTATATGATTCAAATACATTAAAACAAGACCTCTTGGAACAGTTAATCACCTCTAGTGTTACCCGAAAATACGGGTTACAACATCCTTGATTCGTTTAACTTCTAATACTTGTTAACCACTCTTATACACCCTTGTATCGTTTAAGACCAATAGGATTAACTTTTTATCATCTCAAAGATAATCTCTTCTTGGATTTATGTCGACTAACTTACGGCGTGATCTATGGTATGCGAATTTGGGTTGTAACACCCTCTCCCCCTTAGGAACATTCGTCCTCGAATGTAAGGGTTTATGGGGTGTCTAACTCATTGTGGATTCCGACGGAGATTTCCGGCTGAGTTTCCCCTATAAAATGGACACTAGCCAAACTTGCAAGCAGTTAAACCCAACCTATGGCCTTACAAGACTATACAAAGCATTATGGATATGTACATTATCTGCATATCACCATTTTGTATTAAAAAAAGAGTATTCACAAGCTATTGCTTACCTCATAGAGCCGTTTCACCTTATAATGCGTCCTTCTTTCCCCCGGCATCCTCGTTATCTTCACTCTGGAATAGGTAAGGGTATTTAGATTTCATCTCCTCTTCTGCTTCCCATGTCATTTCTTCTATATTCTTGTTCCTCCATAATACTTTCACGGAAGCTACATCCTTTGTTCTCAGCTTGCGGACTTGTCGATCTAATATAGCCACTGGCACTTCATCATATGATAGATCCTTTGTAACTTGTACATCTTTGATAGGGACGACCCGAGAAGGGTCTCCAATACATTTCCTCAACATAGATACATGGAATACCGGGTGGACAAATTCCAATTCAGATGGCAATTCTAACTCGTAAGCAACCTGTCCAATTTGTTGAAGAATTTTGTACGGCCCAATATACTGCGGACTCAACTTACCCTTTTTCCCAAAACGCATAACACCCTTCATCGGCGAGATCTTCAGGAAAACCCAATCACCAACCTCAAATTCCAGATCATGACGCCGGACATCGGAATAAGACTTTTGCCTGCTTTGTGTCGTCCTCAGTCGCTCTTGTATCACTTTCACCTTCTTAATGGCTTGGTGAATCAAATCTGGCCCATATAATTCTGTCTCTCCGACTTCGAACCATCCAACTGGTGATCTACATCTCTTCCCATACAGTGCTTCATACGGGGCCATTTTAATACTGGAATGGTAGCTATTATTGTAGGCAAATTATATAAGTGCCAGATGGTCATCCCAATTCCCCTTGAAATCTAGAACACATGCTCGTAGCATATCTTCAAGCGTCTGAATGGTACGTTCAGCCTGTCCGTCAGTCTGCGGATGGAATGCAGTGCTGAGATTTACTTGAGTGCCTAAACCCTTCTGAAAAGACCTCCAAAAGTTAGCCGTAAATTGAGCTCCTCGGTCTGATATAATAAATACCGGCACACTATGAAGCCTAACAATCTCCTTGATATATAACTTCGCATAATCTTCAGCCGTGTAAGTTATCTTAACTGGTAGAAAATGGGCAGATTTTGTAAGTCGATCAACTATCACCCAGATGGAGTCAAACTTATGATAAGAGCGAGGTAATCCAATAATGAAGTCCATATTAATCACCTCCCATTTCCAGGTCGGAATCTCTATATTCTGAATCAATCCACTGGGTTTCCGATGCTCGATCTTTACTTGTTGACAATTAGGACACTGGGCTACAAATTCTGCAATAGACTTCTTCATGTTATCCCACCAATACTGCTCCTTAACATCATGATACATCTTTGTCGAGCTAGGATGGATAGAATATCGGGACTGATGAATCTCAATCATAATCTTCTCTCGCAACCCTGCCACACTAGGCATACATAATCGGCCCTGGTATCTCAGTGTCCCATCTCCTCCGATCTTGAAAGCTATAATCTTACACTGCTGAATTCCCTCTCTCAATCTTACTAAGGTAGGATCTTCATATTGCCGTGCTTTTACCTCGGCTACCAAAGATGATTCTGTTGTATTCTGTACAGTAACACCTCCGTCATCAGAGTCCAACAATCTGATTCTCATATTGGCCAGCTGGTGAAGCTCTTTGGTCAACCCTTGTCTACCTGCCTCAATATGTATTAAGCTTCCCATTGACTTACGGCTGAGAGCATCTGCCACAACATTAGCTTTACCGGGATGGTACAATATCTCGACATCGTAGTCTTTCAGTAATTCAAGCCACCTACGCTGCCTCAAATTCAACTCCTTCTGCTTGAAGATGTATTGTAAACTCTTGTGATCTGTGTAGATGTCAACATGGACGCCGTATAAGTAGTGCCGCCATATCTTCAAAGCATATATTACTGCAGCCAATTCCAAATCATGAGTTGGGTAATTCTTTTCATGCTTCTTCAATTGTCTTGATGCATAAGCAATCACCTTCCCACGTTGCATCAATACAAACCCCAAACCTATACCTGAGGCATCACAATATACCACATAACCTTCTGTTCCTTCTGGGAGAGTGAGCACTGGCGCGGATGTCAATCGATTCTTTAGCTCCTGAAAACTATGTTCACAAGCATCAAACCACTGGAACTTGGTAGCTTTCTGTGTTAACTTAGTCAATGGTGCTGATATAGAGGAAAACCCTTCTACAAACCGCCTATAGTATCCTGCTAGCCCCAGGAAGCTGCGGACTTCTGATGGTGTTGTAGGTCTCGGCCAATTCTTCACTGCATCGATCTTCTGAGTGTCGACACTAATACCCTCATCAGATATCACATGGCCAAGGAATGCTACTGAGTTCAGCCAAAATTCACATTTAGAGAGCTTAGCATATAACTTATGATCCTGAAGGGTCTGTAATATTATCCGCAAGTGGCCCGCATGTTCCGCCTCCGAACGAGAATACACCAGAATGTCATCAATGAATACGATCACGAACACATCAAGATAGGGCCTGAATACACTATTCATGAGATCCATAAAAGCTGTTGGGGCATTTGTTAGCCCGAATGACATCACCAAGAACTCAAAATGCCCATATCTTGTCCGGAAGGCCGTCTTTGGAATATCCTTCTCCTTAACCCTCACCTGATGATACCCTGAACGCAAGTCAATCTTGGAGAAATACTTGGCACCCTGGAGTTGGTCAAACAGGTCATCAATCCTTGGAAGTGGATACTTGTTCTTTATTGTAAACTTATTCAACTGTCGATAATCGATACACATCCTTAACGACCCATCTTTCTTCCGCACGAACAAGACTGGAGCACCCCAAGGTGAAGTGCTAGGCCTAATGAAACCCTTATCCAGCAAGTCCTTCAACTGCGCCTTCAACTCTTGCAACTCTGTCGGGGCCATCCTGTATGGAGGGATAGAGATCGGTTGAGTGTCAGGCAATGCATCAATGCTAAACTCAATCTCCCTTTCAGGAGGAAGGCCTGGGAGTTCATCTGGGAAAACATCTGGAAATTCATTGACCACAGGGATTAATTGTAGAGTAGGCGGCTTTACCTCCGCATCCCTAACGCGAACAAGATGATAAATGTAACCTTTTGAGATCATCTTCCTTGCCTTAAGATAGGAAATAAACCTACCTTTCAGCGTAGCAATGTTCCCCTTCCATTCAATGGCGGGTTCACCAGGAAACTGAAACCTAACCATCTTCGTACGACAGTCAACATTTGCATAGCATGAGGCCAACCAGTCTATTCCCATTATCACATCGAAATCAACCATTTCTAACTCAAATAAATTTGCCGAGGTTTGACGACTACAAATCATCACAGTGCAACCTTTATATACCCTTCTAGCAATCACAGAATCTCCTATCGGAGTGGATATCGCAAGTGGTTTACTTATCAATTCAGGTTCAATGCCAAACTTATTAGCCACAAAGGGTGTAACATATGATAAGGTAGATCCTGGATCAATTAGCGCATATACATCATAAGAAAACACAGATAATATACCTGTAACAACATCCGGAGACGACTCGAGATCTTGTCGACCTACTAGAGCATAGGTTCGATTTTGAGCACCACTCGAACTCGGCACTGAACCTCTACCTCTACCACGACCTGTCGACTGTTGAAAACCTTGTGCTGGAGGTCGAACTGATGAGGAAGAACCAGACACAGATCCAGTCGGCTGAGCCATACCACCACCTCCTCTGTTAGGACAATCCCGCATCATATGGCCATGCTGTCCGCAAGAATAGCACGCATCGGAACCTCGACGGCACAGTCCAAAGTGGGCCTTGCCGCACTGATCACAACGAGGTGTTGGGGGTCTCGTCTGACTAGTATCTCTATGAAATTGTGAGCCTGATGCCCTCGAACTCTGACCTGAACCAGAATAGGTAAATCGATCATACCGAGGCCTCTAAAACTGTGGAGGAGCACTAGCTACAGGTGGCGCCGAACTCCTCGAAGATTGGGGCCTGATACTGCCTCTGAACTCATCAGAATACCCTGCAAATCTCGCCCTCTTATGCTGGCCCCTATCCTGCTCCCTATCTGCCCTTTGCTGGCGCTTACGATCCTCTAGGGTCTGGGCATAAGCCTGAATACGGGAAATATCCATGCCCTCTACCAAGGAGGCTGTTGTGCACTCATTTATCAGATGTGGTCCCAACCCGTTCACGAACAGATGCACCCTATCACTCATCTCGGCCACCATATGGGGAGCATACCTTGCTAAAGAATCAAACTGTATACTATACTCTCGTACACTCATATTACCCCGTCGAAGGTTCAAGAACTTATCAGCTCTAGCTCGTCGTATCTCAACTGGCAAGTAGTGACGAAGAAAGGCCTCAGAAAATTCCTTCCACATGGCTGGAGGAGCGTTCGGACCCCTAGATCTCTCCCAACTATCATACCAGAAAACCGCTAAATCCCGTAACCGATAAGAAGCCAACTCTACTGCCTCCGTATCACTAGCATGCATAACCCGCAATGTACGATGAATCTGATCAATAAATGTTTGTGGGTCCTCCTTGGGGTCTGATCCGGTAAACACTGGAGGGTCTAGATTAATAAAATCACGAACTCTCGCACTAACCGGTTTATCAGCAGCACCAGAATTCTGCTTCTGAGCCTGAGCAGCTACCAAGCTAGTTAACAATTGCACCGCACTGCGCATATCGTGGTCTGTAGTGCCAGAAGGAGGAACTGGATGTACTGGGTGCCTCCTAATATCCTCTGGAGGAGACGGAGAGGTATGAGATGGCATCTCACTCTGAGCTTCACTTTGGCCTACTCTGGCTGGAGGCACCTGAATGTTACCCTCTCCCACAGTTGTATCAAGCCGTTTACTAATCGCTTGCTTCCTAGTCGAAGGCATCGCTGAAAGAAAATAATGTGAATATTAGATATGAACACTTACGACTCAACTCTACGCACGATCTAGATTTAGGAAGAAAGTAACAACCCTAGATGTCACGTAGCCTCCTGATTATAAATGTGGCGCGCTACACATCCATAATCAAAACTCTACTAGACACGGCTCATAAACAACCCCTAGGACAGACTTGCTCTGATACCAAGTTTGTCACGACCCAAGTGGAGGGTCATGACTAGCACCCGGGCCATACTTGCCGAGCACCAACGTACATTTTATCTAACCTTCCTTATTATCTTTAAGGGTCGACAAGATCAATATAAATAGTAGACATGGATCATGAACATCCAACAATGAAAGATAATGTCATGAACATACATAACATGGGATGACAGGACTGTCAAGAAACTATATATAAGGTACGAGCTACCATGGTGCCATGAAAGACTATACAACAAAAATCAGCCAACAAGGCATTCCAAACCATACATGAGTCGACACATGTCTATGAGCCTCTAAAGGAACATAAGTGCTACAACATTGCCGGAACAGGGCCCCGACATACCCATAATGTCTATAAAAAAATGCATACCAAGACCACGGCAAGTCCGGAGAAGGGATCTCGCCAATAACTGCTGAACTGGACAGCCTACTATGGTGGGGGAGCTGCGTCTACCCATCTATCAGGACCTACAGCACGACATGCAGCGTCCACAAATAAAAAGGGCATCAGTACGAATAAAGTACTGAGTATGTAAGGCAGGAAAGCATAAGTAAGAACAGTAATGTAAACAGGGATAGAGAATATACAACCTGTGACATCTGGGTACCTCTGAGGGCTACTGACATGAAATACATGATACATACATATATATACATAAACTTTTAAAACATACGCCTTTGTGGGCATCACCATCATCATATCGTACCCGGCCGTAATAGGCTCGGTAAAACGTACCCGGCCATCATAGGGCTCGGTATAATCGTACCCGGCCACGTGAAGCTCGGTAAAACCCAACTGATCAGTGGTTGCACAATAGGTGCCGTACCCGGCCGACTATAGCGCGGCTCGGTAGAGTAAAATAGATACATATATATGATGCATGCTGGACTCATTGGAATCACATTTTGAACCTTTCGGACTGACATAAGGTCGGTATCCTTCGTACACGTTATTAGGATTAACTCTTCATCAAGAATCTTATAAGAATCAGGAACTACCAACAACATTGATAATATAAGAATAAGAGAAGTAACATCAATATCAATCGTTTCATAAGAAGGGCAGCAATGTAAGTACTGCTAGCTTCCAAGAGTAGAGTATCTTTGGGAGCTCGTTCAATACATTATGTACAATCGGAGTCGTGCAAAAGAATGAAGGGGATAGCCTCACATACCTTGTATATACTGCCCAACCTCAAGCTATGCAAATTTCACGACTCCTTAGTCTACAATAAGAGAAATGACACTATCATTATCGTTTAAGCGTCGTAACTATTATGTATCGACCGCAACCTATTTTATGATGAAACGGACAACACCTCCCCTATTTATATGACTTCCCACAAGTCAATACAATCACAAAACAGCCCAAACAACATCATTAATAATCATATTGAGCCTCCAAAACAGTCCACCAACTAATAACATTACTACCAAGCCTTTCGATATATATTTCACAAGTTCTAGCTTCAATGACTTAGCCGCAACTTGGATAATCTTAAATATATATAGAGTAAGAGGTTACTTACCTTTAAACAGAAAGAACAACTCCAATTTGACCTTACTTTTCCACGAAATATCCCTTCAATTCTGCCACGAGGACAAGGAAGCGAAACTAGCAATTAATTCGGGTTTTTCGGCACTAGAATTACTTTAGAAGACTTGAAATCACCTAGGGTTGATATTAAAAACTTGAAGGTGTATTTACAGAACATAAAACACTTAAAACAACCTCCCACACGAGCTGTAACAACACAAAAATCAGCAACAACAAGAAGAACAAGAAACTTACTAGCGCCACGGGATTCCTGACATTTAATTTGTGTTGTTTGCCCTTTGTTTGTGTCTTGGATCATGAGAGAACCTTGAGAGACTGTTTTTAGGGTTATAAGGTCTGAATATACTAAAAAATAATAACTTAAAATGGGGTTGAGGTATCTTATATATGTCCATATGTCTTAAACCGCCTTTGTGGGCCCCATAGAGAGCAGCTTGGCGCACTCTCGCGAAAACGCGAATATCTCTCTATTCCGAGATTGTATCGACAAACGGTTTAATGTGTTGGAAACTAGACTCATAGATCTTCAATTTGATAGGTAGATCACCCCATAATTCCAAGCACATTGGGAGAAAAATACAGTAACATTTGACCTAAAGTTTAAGTAAAATTATAAACCTAAGTTGCGACAACTTTTGTCGACTTTTGTTTCATAACTCGCTTGACTTCAAGACTTAGGATGCGGATATTATATGATTCAAATACATTAAAACAAGACCTCTTGGAACAGTTAATCACCTCTAGTGTTACCCGAAAATACGGGTTACAATATCCTTGATTCGTTTAACTTCTAATACTTGTTAACCACTCTTATACACCCTTGTATCGTTTAAGACCAATAGGATTAACTTCTTATCATCTCAAAGATAATCTCTTCTTGGATTTACGTCGACTAACTTACGGCGTGATCTATGGTATGCGAATTTGGGTTGTAACAATACAATTTAATACACCTCTTATTCACATACATTAGTATTTCTACTACATTATACAAGATTAAAAGAAAAGAGTAACTTATGATCATGTGAACCAACTGTTTTTTTTTTTTGGTGCAAAATTCTCCTACATAAAAAGTACTCCACATAATAGTAATCTTGAGGTAGGTTAACCATTTTATTTGCTCAATAATATCCTACTATATTTCATGAAAAAAATGTTTAACTATAAAACAGACACCTTTTATCACATCAAATGATGCCATTACAAAAGTTAATGTACCTTTTCTTTTCAGTAGCCTGAGCCTTAGAGCGACATGTGGACTGATAGTCAATATAAAATTAGTTCAATATAGAATATATTTTGTTTCAAATTCGAATAAAAAAAAAGAGTTATAGTAAATTGATAGTCAATATAAAATTAGTCATCGACGGATCCTTTCTATGGAAAATCTAAAAACACATCACATAAAGTTTGAATAGAGAAAAATGATCTTAACAGTTTTTTTATTGATCTTTCATGAAAACTATATAATTAAAATAATATTTAAGTTTAATTATAAATTTAAGTTAAATTTATATGAAGCTAAAATGATGTCACTAGTACTTTGGTTTTTTCACCAACCTTGAGTCCTAGAGCAACATGTCGATTATAGACCACAATCCTCCATTTTGGATCTCCTTCTGTTCAAACTTCATTCAAGAATTCAGCAGTTTTGAACCACCTACCCCCACTTTACCCTTAATGTCCAAAAGAACACCCTAACCCCCCACCCCCACACCACCTAAAAGCCCCCCTACCCCCAAGAAAATTAGTCCACCACACCCTTATTTTCTTTTTTTCAAGTTATTCAACCGTTGGGTTCAAAATAACATATGAAAACAAATAATGCAAATATCGATGAACAATTAGACAAGAAAGAAAAATATAGTACTAAATTAGGCATTTATTATTATTTGATGAATTGACATGCATATGATTTATTACTAATATAAAATAAAAAAATATAAATTATGAGCGAATAGTTTTTAAATAAAACTATCTAATAGATTATATTGTAAAAGTTGTGTGTAATTAAGCGAGAAAAAGTCTTAAGTTATAAAAGTTAAAAAATTCTCTTAATTAAATATGAAACAAAACCTTTTGCACTATCACTCTAGAAAAAAAAAAAAAAAACTTTTCAATCTCTCTCTCCTTCGTCGAAAAAATCGTCCCCTTGTCTATTCCTTACCTTCCCCCATTTTCCTCCATATAAAGCCCTCAGTTTTCCCTTCTCCATACACCCAATTCGCCACTTCCCAAAATCTTGCTCAAATTTCCCCTCATCTTACAAACTCTGTTTAATATTTCAAGAATCAAGATTTAATCTTTCATATTACAAAAAAATCAAGAATCAAGATTCTTTCTTTGTTTGCAGACAACATAGTATAATACCAAAATACCATGTTGTCTTTCACCCCTCTTCAATCCAAGCCAACACTACCCACCCCCACCTCAAACCCCACCCGTTGGTCTTGGTCTCATCTCACCCACCACCACCCCACTACCCGCCGCCATTTCTTTGCCTCTTCACCCTCCAAAGTCAGTTACCGCCGCCTTAACATTAATGCCATTGATGCAGCACAGCCATATGATTACGAAGCATTTGTCTCAAATCAATATGCTCAGTCAACAAGACTCAAGATTGCTATAGTTGGTTTTGGAAACTTCGGTCAGTTTCTTGCTAAAGCCTTTGTTCGTCAAGGCCATGTTGTGTTTGCTCATTCAAGAACTGATTACTCACACATTGCAAATTCTTTAGGTGTTTTATTTTTTCAAGATCCGCATGACCTTTGTGAGCAACACCCTGATGTTATTCTCCTTTGTACTTCAATTATATCTACTGAACCTGTCCTTAGATCACTCCCTATTCAAAGGCTAAAAAGAAACACATTGTTTGTTGATGTTTTGTCTGTTAAAGAGTTTCCAAAGAACATTTTTCTTCAAGTTTTGCCTTCCCATTTTGATATTTTGTGTACTCATCCTATGTTTGGACCTGAAAGTGGTAAGGATAGTTGGAAAGATTTGGCCTTTGTGTTTGATAAAGTTAGAATTGGTGAAGGGGAATCGAGAAAAGGAAGGGTTGATAGGTTTCTTGATATATTTGAGAAAGAAGGGTGTAGGATGGTGCCGATGACGTGTGCGGAGCATGATAGGTATGCTGCCGGTTCGCAGTTTATTACACATACAATGGGGAGAGTATTGGAGAAGTTGGATTTGGATACAACTCCTATTAATACGAAAGGGTACGAGACTTTGTTGAATTTGGTTGAGAATACTTCTAGTGATAGCTTTGACTTGTACTATGGGTTGTTTATGTACAATAAGAATGCGATGGAACAGTTGGAAAGGCTTGATTTGGCTTTTGAGGCTTTGAAGAAGGAGTTATTTGGGCATTTGCATGAAGTCTTGAGGAAGCAATTGTTTGGGAAGGCGGAGGAAGCGGGACAGAGGCGGATCTTAACCAAGTTGCCCAAGAATGGGTATGCACTACCAGCTCCTTCATCGGAGGCTGTTAAATCTGAGAACAATTGAAGGGAACTCTGGAACTTGGTATGTCTGCAATTTTGTTTGGTGACTTCTTGCTTTGGGATTAAAAGATATGTTTATTAGCACAACCCGTGTAATGATTCGATATGAGCAATGTAACTATGCCACAAGGACATGCTTATTGTGTTGTTTTAAGTGAAGATTAAAGCACTAATTCAACCTTCTTTTCCATTTGGAGTCGGGGTTAGGTGTTGAGTTGTAAGACCATCAAAAGGACCATAAATATTTTGTCCTGCAATGTCAGCTGTCCTTTTGATATTTTGGGAACATTTGTTGTATGAGAGTTACTTTTGATGAGATCAATTATTAGATGTTGAGAATGCAGTTTAGGATGAAAATGGCAGTTAGCATTTATCTGTTGGTCACTGGATAGGTTAAGTTAATTCTGTATCTCATGTATTTATGTTATAAGACGAGTTATGTATTTGCCTTTATTTCTTCTAAAGTGGGTTACATTTCTAAGACAGAATCTGCAATCATGAATTTCTTATTCTTTAGCGTGAAGTTTTTTTGTTAGTCATAAGTACTTGATGTATGATATTTCATTACCATGCTGTTCTCCTACGTGTTATGAGTTTCATATGCCCTTTTTTCCTCCAATATTGGTCTACTTTAAGTAGAAGAGGTAGTGTGAAGCAATATTTGGTAATTCAACATTCATCTGAAGGCAAGAGAACATATTGGCGGAAATTGTTAACACAATAAACCATTGATTGTTATAATGTTCAAGCTCATTGACTAATTTACTTATAAAGTGGGAAGGGGAAAGCAGAATTCACATTTTGCATCCTTATTTTTGCTTGTAAGTTTATGTAAGCTTTGGGAGAGAAAAGAGATGTATTGATGTCTTAATACTTTTGCATACAACTGATTTATAGGTTTCAAGAAAGATACATATGCATTTTGCAAATATGGTATCTAACTTAGGAACTCGACACTTCACATTCTAACACTAACGCTTCTTTTTTTGAGAAGATTCTAACACTAACACTTAACACTAAAACAATTTTAATCATTCTATGCATTCCACATGTGACATCTTTCTCGAATTGTTGATGTGTTCCTAAACTAATGGGGTTTGAAGGCGACTTTTTGCAGCAAGCATCTCATATATTACAGATGCTTTCTTTCCTAATAAGAGCAGAGTGTTAAAGCTGATCTACTCTTGATTCAGGTGTTTCCCCTTTCTCAACTGAAAAACTGATGCGGAAACTAAAAAATAAAAGATTCATATTGGCTGCTAGCAATTGAGATAGCATGCTTCTCGTAGTTGCTGCATGATGTTCTGTTGCTTCATTTGTTGGTTTAAAATGAAATACTAGTTGTTTTTCATTTTGTCGTAAAAAGAGTAGTTCATTTCCTTTTTAAGCTGCCATATTACCTTTTGTCTTCTTCAAATTGTCAGATGCAACCTTATACTCGGATCTATTTCATCATTCACAGCTATAGCCCCTCGACTAAGAATTATCTTTATGCATCTTGTTATAGTTTCTTAGTTGATATGTCAAATCTTTGTTTTGTCAGCTAAAGAAAACTTCATTCTGTTCATCTCATTTCATACAAAATCTGAATCCCAACTTGCCCGAAGAAAAGCATCGAAGCGTCCTATTTACTCTAGTGAAAAAGTGCTTTTATAGTTGATGCTCTAATCGAGCGGTTGAGACATGAGTAACAATTAGAGATCCCAAGTTCTAATCCAGCTACAAACCTTAATGTGTGCTTATTTGTTTCAACCTTGGTGGGTAAATTTACCCGACACCTGTGCTTGTAGGCTGTACCAGTATGCTCGGTGGATTTATTCAGATGCCACTAAGATGGCCCAGCACCACCCCGTAAAGTTGTATTTTATACTTTATGTCATAGTCGAGATTTGAGAACTTCATATCCGAGTAAATTGCATAACTTGGCTAATGGTTGTGCAATATTGTCAAAAATTTCATCCCCGGTTGATAATCCTTTAGACGTTGAATCATTTTCAGGTAAGTAATGGCTTTATTAGGAAATGGAGAATGATTAAGACCATACATGCTCCTTTATCTCTATTGGCCACTGGTATATTGGAGAAAGATAGCTAGTTTTTGAAAGTTATTACTTTTAATAAATCATTCGTTCAATTGTCACACTTGCCATTGGGAAAATGCAAGTGCTGCTTTGCAATGTCTGAGATGTTTGAAGGGTTCGATGTTGTGAAACTTGAGTTTTAGAAACACTTGAGGCCTACTTTCTATATATCCTTGCATATGGACCTAATCCTTCTTCTACAGAGAATTGAAAATAATGAAGGGAAACTAGAATTGAAGGAAAACGATACTGGGTTTGAGCATTCTTTTGTTTGCCATTTTATTTTCTATTCCAAAAACATCAGGGTAGAGATTTGCAGCTTGTTAGCAGCAAATGGTAGTTTTGTCCCACTAGATGTCATTAGTTAATGGGGACTCTCATCTTGGCTTTTACTTTGTTTATTATGTATACACGTAAGCTATGATACTTTTGGGCCAAGTCATCGTATATTCTTAATTTAATTGATGAATCTCTCCTTGATTTTACTATAGCTTGCTACACGGAATTAAATATTCTGTCAAGTTGTATTAACAGTAAATGGTGTAAGAAAATGTTGCATCCATTGCATATGGCTTGAAGTGGCACATGTTCCAGATTGGAAGCTTTACCAGAATACTGTTTCCCCAAAATGTATGTTCAGTTTCTTTTTTTTTTTTCCTCTTAAACAATATAGAAAAGAACAAGGGAGAAATCGAATAACTTGTCTTTGGGGGGGGGGGGGGATTTTTGTGGCGAGGCGGTAGGAAGGATTGGATTTAATTAAATTGAATAGTCATTTCTGAGTCGCCTTTACTTTTTTGCCTCTTCAATGTTGCATCAGCTGTCTTTACATATCATTGTGTGAGTTGAGCCCATGAATTCAGACGTCATATCGACTGCCCTGGAAAATTATCACCAGTATCACAATGGCATTCATGGAATCTTCATTATACCTCACTTAAGATATACCTCACTTAAGATACCTCTCTTAGTATTTGACAGTATCAAGGTCAATTTTGGGATTATGCTGATCCATTGGTCCCTAACATAATTCTCTAGCCAGGTGAAGGAAAACCGGTTGATGTATGGTGCATATTCTTCAGGCGGAGCTCTCTTTGTTTCATGCTTGCTTTAAGCTGCAGTATCATGCACAAACTTGAAAAGAGTATCACAGCTGACGATCTTATGGATGTCGGCAGACAAGCTATAATTATCTTGAGCATACAATTGCTGCTTCTTCTGGTCTTCTTCCTTGTTAATAGTGCGAAAGATTCCATCAATAAAAAGTTTGGAGAATAGTAACTTTCTTGTATTATCTTGGTCTTTTCTCATCTATACCGTTCTCTGGTTCAATCTCGTCTACTTCTGGAATAAGGAAAAATGACCAAAGCATTTCTTTTCTTTGCGAGTTTGTTGCCATCCTGTGCACTTGGCTCTTGAATATCCCATTACTCATGATCTGCATGCAACAAAGACTTCCTAGGATTTCAAGATTTAGGCTGCAGTGAAGGCCATTTTGGTGTATGTTTAGTATACCTCAACTTCTTTGTCTTGCAACAGGAAGCTCTCCTCCAAGTTCAGTTGCCGTGGCCTTGAGGATAATCTCAGTCAAAGACTTCTACTTTTTGATGTGTTTTCCTAACATTTTCCTGCCAGGTAATATGTTAGACGGGGATTTGTTTTAAGAGTAGGCTTGTAGCTTTAGTTTCTGGGTAAAAGTACGTATACCTAAAACATTTAGATTTTGGGGCCAGAAGGTCTACTTTCTTTGATCTTCAGGGATTACATTAAGATACAATCTGATCAGTCCGATCAAGCATTTGTTTTTCTGGGAGAATTGAATCATGTCCATATATTTCAAAGTCATTGCCCGGCATACTTATTTTTTTCAGTTGGAAGAGGAAAGAATTGATTGCTAATTTGATGCACTTTGTCAAGACATGAGTCTGCCATTCCGCGAATTATTCTCTGCTCTCTCAAGTAATTCTCCCATATGTTACTCTTTGCCTACAAATACGCAGAGAGGACGGCAGATAGCTCCTATCTTACCAACAGAGTAAATGAGTACCATTTATTTTATTTCAATTTTACCTTTTCGTTTTTCTTTTTAAAATCCTTCCCTTTACTAATGTTTAATGTGTTTCCCTAGTTTTTTCCCTATTGTATTTACAGCTTTTTCCTTCATTGCGTCTTTGTTATTAGACGTTGTGTCTTTGTTATTTCTTGTTGTTGTTATTGTTTGTTGCTTCCTTTTAACTGTTCCTTGAGCGGTCTATCAGAAACATCCTCTCTACCTTCACAAGGTAGGAGTAAGATTTGCGTACACATTATCCTTCCCAGACCCCACTTATGGGATTACACTAGATTTTTTGTTGTTGTTGTTGTTGTTTACAACTTTTTCCCTTTACTTGTGTCCCTCCACCCAGAACGGAAAAAAACTTCCAGTTTGCGTATATTGCATTTTGTGAATTTTCTCATTCACTTATTTGCTTGGATAACTTTTGAGAAAAAGTCCGATTTCAAGATCAGAAACTGGATGAAGGTTTTTTGGTGGGGGTTCAACGCCATACATGACCATCGGTGAAGTTTATGAGAAATCGGAGCTGAGAACAGCCATAAGACTTGAGACCTGATTGAAGCTTATTGAGCTCTTCTTTTCTAGCATGATTTGTGTTGTCAGTAGACTAAGATCAACTTGTGATGTGAATAGGCTATAACTGTTGAATATCAAACAGCTATATATCCTTACAACTGTCCACGAGTTCCTGAATTGGCTTGAATAGTGTTCCTATCCTGAATTGGTTGTTTAGTTGTTTTTGACTTTTTGTGTATTTTCCACGAAAAAACCACAGGAATGAACTGAAGTGGCTGGATTTTAAAATCTTTTTGTCAAGGCTTGATTTTTATAATTAGCTGGTTGTTTGTAAATCTTATTTCTCTTTAGTTCTTACCTTAATGTAGATTCTTGTCAAACATTGACAAGATGGCAATAACGGTACATATAACAACAAACGTTCAACATTGTGAAGATAAACATCTGGTCTTCACTAATATTGCTCAGATTATTCTCATACAACAAAAGTATTGTTCACGTTATTGCATAGGATTCATGGGTTACAGATATCAACTAGCGCTGTGTTAAGCACGAAAAGATGAGAGTGAAGCACTATATACTTTAGATTTTCACAGCATCGAGTGGTCTCTTTCCTTGCTGGTAGTATTGGAAGTAAGTTGAAAGATAATCCTTCGCTGTCTTGTATAATCTTGGCCTTTTATCATCAATGAGCTCCTCAACAGGCTCGATGTCACTCCCGGATTCTGGGCTAAAGAACGTAGCCACACTGATCCTCTCTTTCTCTGAGTTTGTCACAGCTCTGTGTACGGGGCTCTTAAGAAGTCCGTTACTCATTATCTGCAGGTAGTAGATATTGTTATCAAGATTAGAGAATTGGAGTTGAATTCACTTGCATTTAAAAATAGGATCATTTTCGTACCTCTACTTGATCACCAACATTGACAAGAAAAGCATAAGGCATGATGGGAACTCGGTACCATTTATTGTCTTTCAGTATTTGAAGGCCTTCAACTTCTTTATCTTGTAAGAGAATGGTAATGGCCGATCCATCTGCATGGGATTTGAGGCCACGAACAAGTTTTGGCCTCGGACATGGAGGGTAAAAGTTAAATCTTGCATATATTACTGGCCTGTCTCCATATTGTTTCAGAAATCGATCATCCGGTAAGTTCAAACACCTTGCCATGGACTTGAGGAGCTCTTCTGCTATCAGTTTTAATCTGCTGCTATATTCTTCTAAAATTTCCCTGTAAAGAGAGGATTTATCTTACATACATTGACATTTTAAAAAATTTACAAGTATATTTAACCTGTTGTAACAGGTAACATGTTCCATTCTAGGTTACTAGTTCCACCTATTGTGGACAGTTTACCTATAGTTATCTTATGGTGACTTGATAATGTATAAATATTTTTAAAATATCAGTGTATAGAAGTTAATTGTGGAAATAGCTTGTTGCAGAAATGCAGGGTAAGACTGCGTACAGTAGAGACCCTTGTGGTCCGGCCTTTCCCCGGACACCGCGCATAGCGGGGACTTAGTGCATTGGGCTGCCCTTTAGTATATAGAAGTTAAGCTCTTGAAGAAAAAGTGGTAAGTGCTCAATATTATGCACTTGAGTTTAAACATAAGGTATTCGGAACATTGTTTTAAGTTGCTGTTATTTCCATAGGTAGAGACAGAAATACCTAAACGACTTGGGATTTTCAGGCCAATACTTGAGCTTTCGCTCATCTTCTGGATGAACCAGGAGATATATTCGGTCAGTCCAATCAAGAGTTTGATTTTCAGATAGAACCATGTCATTTCCATATCCATCCATATCGTCTGCTGCTCTCCCATATTTTTGCTTCTCTTCCATTGAAAGGTCAAAGAATTGTCTTGAAGCTTTGTGTACTTCATCTATGATTGATTCTTCAATTCCATGGTTTATTGCCTGAAACTTTATACTTCTCTTAGAATATGCTAAAAGTACTCAACAGAGCTTGAAAGATGCAGTTTAAGGACAGCCTGGTGCACTAAGCTTTCGTTATGCGCGAGGTCAAAGGAAGGGTCATGCCACAAGGGTCTATTGTACGCAGTCTTACCCTGCATTTCTACAAGAGGTTGTTTCCACGGCTTGAACCCGTAACCTCCGAGGCTCCCCTTCTAAAGATGCAGTTTAACAATATACAAATCTTGGATGCAAAAAGTATCATTATGGTGAATAAGACTTCGGTTAGATATTCAAACCTGAAAACAACCCCATGAGCTTAGGGCTGATTGAAGTTTTCCAAGTTCCTCTCTCCCACAAGCTGATGAAGATGTCAAAACCTTCATATCAACTACAGGTATGTCGATTATCGGTACGTCCTCTTCTATGGCTCCATATTGAAAATCCTTGCTTACGTACTTATCCGGTATTTCATCACCATCTTTCACTATCTCTTGAACTAGTTTGCAGCCTATATCTGCTGTAATTGGAGATAGTCCAGCCATATTCTGTGAAATATTAGTAAGAAGAGTTTCTAGAGATATTTAGGGATAGCATATAGCAGTGAGGTTGATCATTATCTAAATGCTGTGTCCTCTTGTTTTATATTTATAAGCTCATCCCAGGGTTCACATTGAGGTGTACATGTGGTTGCTTTCTTATTGATAAAGATTACAACTCATTATATGTATTGCCACATCAAAGAAGAAGTTAACATGCTAGGCTGCAAAATATGGCAGTATGTGCATCATCTGTTAAACTTATCCCGTGGATATATATCTGGCGCGGTGTATCAGTTTTTTGCACAAGTGCTACAGCAAAAAGATACTCCCTCCGTTCCAATTTATGTTAACATGTTTGACTGAGCACGGAGTTTAAGAAAAAATAAAAACTTTTGGAATTTGTGGTCCTAAACAAGTCAAAAAGGGGTCCAGAGTATTTGCGTGGTTATAAAAGCTTCTCATTAAGGGTAGAATTATAAGTTTAAGCTAAATTGTTTCCAAATTTAGAAAGGGGTCGTTCTTTTTGGAACGGACGAAAAAGGAAATAGGTTCACGTAAACTGGAACGCAGGAGTACCTGCTTATGGATAAGTGATGTACAATTTGAAGAAACATACAACATTTGATTGGCCATTTGACTTGGACGGAGCGGAATGGATTCTGAGAATTCATAGTCAATCTCAACTTATTGGAATTGAGTGCAGTTGATTGATTGTAGTAGAGGAGTTGTCCCAGTCTGAAGTTCTCTAAGTTCAAGTTAGTAATGCATTAATCTAGGTGACAAAACAACTCCTTAGGAAAACTTATTTCCCATGTTTGCTTTAAGAAACACATATTCAACTGCTTTCACAATATATCAATTCAATATTAAGCTATTCTGTAACTTACGGATTTGGTTTTCAGACACACTCTCTATATTATGAGATTGAATCCAAAGAGGCTCTATAATCGTTACAAGATGTATCGTTACAATCGTTACAAGATGTTTGACAAGAGTGGGTTGCTCTAGTGGTGAGCACCCTCCACTTCCAGCCAAGAGATTGTGAGTTCGAGTCACCCCAAGAACAAGGTGGAGTTCTTGGAGGGAAGGAGCCGAGGGTGTATCGGAAACAGTCTCTCTACCTCAGGGTAGGGGTAAGGTCTGCGTACACACAACCTTCCCCAGACCCCACTAGTAGGATTTACTGGGTTGTTGTTGTTGTTGTTGTTGTTGTTGTTGTATGTTGGTCTCTTGCCTGGTTAGATTTGTTATTATCTTTCACTTCGTCTATATATGTTCGTGAATTCAGGGGCGGCTTAACAAACTTGGTGGTCTAAAGCCAAAAATATTAAGAGGCCCTTTAACTTCTTTCATAAAATACATAAACTAATGAGACCAAAAAAAAATCTATATGACTTTGGTCTAGTGATAAGGGCGCAACGCGTCATCACGTCATGTCCAGGTTAAGCGCTTGTCATAGTTTTTAATTTTTTTGAAAATAAAATCATGGTATTTAAGTGAAAAAGGATAGATGAATGGGTCCGTTATGAATCGAGGTTCGAACTTTGTGCGACTTGTCCTCGAAGATTTCTTAGTTTAAAAATATGAGAGCAAAATAACTTACTTTGTGATGTATGTATTAATTAAATATGACAAAAATATATAGCTAATTAAGAAAAATTGAGTTGAATTTGAAAATTAAAATCGTCATGAACATATAAAAGAAGAGTGTAAATAGAGGAAGAAAACTAGAATTGATAAGAAGCTAAATACACTAGGAGTATTTAATCTAATGAGAGAGAATTAATCATTATTTACTCACTCGCCTGTCAACCTCAACCAAATAAAAAAATACTAAAATTTGAAATATTTATTGATAATAATTACATAAAATTATATACTGTATTAATATAATACTTATTTTTGGGGCCCTTAATAATTGGGGACTTAAGGCAATGCCTTCACTTGCCTTACCTTCTAGCCGGCCCTGAGTGGATCTAACATTGGTTGTCAGTTTCATTTGTATCTACTATTTTTTACGGGGAATATAAATTTGTATCTAAAAATTCATTAAAATTGAAAGAAATAATAATATATAAAATTATAACTTTTAAAAATTATAATGAGTTCAATGCAAAAATCTTAAAGATTGAACCATATAATTTAAATCTTGGATCCGCCTCTGATTACGTGGATCCTTCATTTTTTCTTGATGTATTAAATTCTTTTAGAAGTTGAAACCAGTGATAATCTTTTAGAAGTTGAAGACCTTCTACTTCCTTTTCTTACAAATAAAAGGATGGTAATCATGTTTTATTCATCTGCATTTATTAAATACCAAGGACCTCTACGTTTTAATCCTCTGTTAAACTACCTCATAGTTTTTAGATTACTAGTTTCTGTGCACGGCGTTGCGCGTGGACCACAAAAACTGAATAATAATGTTGATTTTATTTAGATTGATCTAGATAACCCGATAAAGAACAAATCTTAAGGAAATTGTCTATCAAGATGATAAAATTAAATTACATAAATTTTACTAATTAGACAAAACGTCGAAATGAAATATACTTCGTATCAATACATGAGGAAAGACCCTACACCAAACTTGATATCTAAAACATATAAAAAGTGATTTAGCTCCTATGGAAGAAGATGATGAAGATATCATTATGGGAAATTATAGAAGCTTTTCTTAATGAAAAATCTCAAACAAATTTAGAGACAACCATAGGCTCTAAAATTGTTGAACTATATTAACGAGCAGCACAAAAGATTAATATTTTTTTATCTCCAAATTCAAATTCACAAATGACTTGTCGGCATGTTAACTTCAAGTTAAATATAATGCATTCTTAAACTCACAGATAAATAGAAAAAGTATTTGCGAAATTAAATAAAATCAGATCATACCATCTCATTATTTAATTTAAATATAAATATTCGTCGTTACCTGAACTTAATTCATTTTACCTTCTCTTTGCCTTTAAGTTGATATGATCTTTTTCTATGCATCAATTTTAGTCACACTTTATTTTGCGTTTCTATATTTTCGATTATCTATAATGGAAAAATTTATCGAGCTAAATGCAATTAAGTTACTCATATTATAAAGCCAAACAAAGTGCTCTATTCTAACATCAATCAATTTAGTTGTTTGATGTCATCTACATTTGATTTATCATCCAAGATACAAATAAGGCGGAATTAACCATATTGATCATACCAAAGTGATTTATTTTTTCACCGCACAACACAAAGAGTAGCAATATAACCATCGAACCAACCTCAGTAATTATTTAACCAAAATTAAAAGTCTAACAGGAGTTTCGATACACAAAATAAAAAAAGAGTAATTCTAATAATAGATAAGTGGAAAAAAGAACAAGAGAATAGGAAAGGAAACAATATGTTAACGGTGGACTTCTTGTGTCTTTCCGTGTCATGCGTCAAACTCTTCATCATATACAACAACAACAACAACAACCCAGTATAATCCCACTAGTGAAGTGTGGAGAGGGTAGTATGTACGCAGAACTTACCCCTACCCTGAGGTAGAGAAGCTGTTTCCGATAGAACCTCGGCTCCCTCCCTCCAAGAACTCCCCACCTTGCTCTTGGGGTGACTCGAACTCACAACCTCTTGTTTGGAAGTGGAGGGTGATCATCATATAATATACAAAAAATGTCCAAATATATCCCTGAACAATATAAAATAGTTTACATTTGCCCTCTGTTAATAATTGGGGGCAAATATACCCTTGCCGTTACTAAAATAGGTCATATTTACCCTTATTTCAAATGGAAAAATTATTAAGTACTAATTATCACCAAGTTTTGCCACGTCCACTTTTATTTTATTTTAAAATATTTTTTAATAATAGATCATCTTCTTCACCACCGAAAATTCTCTTGGAAAAACAAATTTCAAGCTCAATCACCATTTTCCAAAATTAAAACTACTCCTCACACACTGCTGATCATATAATTTATTTCACTACGTAAAATAATTCTCATCAAAACCCACCAATCTGTTTTCTTTCTCTTCATCCATCATCTCAAATTCCACCATTTTCATAACCAAATATATATTCCAACCAAAGAAAATCCAAACTGCTAATAATGGTAGATTGCAATTTAGCACTCTTTCAACTAGTGTTTACCAGAAATTGTAACTTTTTGGTTATGAAAATGGTGAAATTTGGTCATCCAATTTAAACACTCTGCAACTCACCAAACCCATCATTCTGTTTTCCTTTTTCTTTGTCTCATCATCTCAAAATCCACAATTTTCATAACCAAAGTTTCAGTCCAATAAAAAAATCCAATTTTAGGAGGGGAGGTACTTGCCCAGGTGTGATTCTTTTGACCATCCAAATCTGTCTCTAGGGGTGATTTCCGGTAACACGATAGCATGATTATTTTTTAGATTCGTGCAAATAGAAGAAATTATTTTTTTAGATTTGGTCGATTTTTTTTTACTGGGAAAGGAGAAATTTAGCAGTAGAAGAGGTGTTAAAGGGAGTGGTAAGAATTTAAGGCTACGAAGGAAGAAGTTTGGATTTAAATGGGAATGAAAGCTTGAAAACTTTTACCTCATTGTTATTGACCAGAATTTTTTCTCTCTCTTTATCTTTTTGGTTCTTTTCGGATTGGGAAGAGAGTAATGGGGAGACAAAGGATTTGGGCTAAGTTTTATCTACGTCAGCAACAAACTATGCTTATCAGACTAATTAAAGATAATCACACCTTAATAATTTTTCATTTGAAATAAGGGTATATCTAACCGTTTTAGTAACGGCAAGGGCATATTTGCCCTCAATAACTAATGAATAGCAAATGTGAACCATTTTACATAATTCAGGGTATATTTGGATATTTTTCGTATAATATACCATACATTCTAAAAGGAGCTTATTTAGCCAATAAAACGAATTTCACACTAAAGTATCCAAATGAAATTAACTATTATTATTTCCAAAACGTAAACCATAAAATTTTCCTAAGAAATCCACTTTAAGGACACATTCCTACAAGCTAAATGGTTACGCTTGACATCTTTTTGCAATCATCATTGGGCATGTTTAACAACTATGTGCTCTCTTTTTCTTCGCTTTTACTTAAGGTCTTCCATAGTTTTTCTCTCCCTTGCTTCAACTCTCTCTATCCTCTCCTCTCTCTTTGATCCATACAAACACTTGATTCTCAATTTAGGTATAGTACATGGGATGCTATGAAGAAATTTTTGCTATGTTTTAATGTGCATACCAAGATCCAAGAACATGAAGAGGCTTAAAACTGTAGTCATATCATTTGAATTGAAGTTTATATTCACTTAACATATTTTTAATCCACGTTTTTTGCTTAAAGAATCTAATCATGATAGGTAGTAAAGAGGCTCAATTCCACTATCTTTATGATTCTTAATATACATGTCTATTATGAAGTGCTTTTATGATTTTGTACATTAGTATTATAGGAATAGTGTTTAGATGAGGGATAAAAATGTCATTCAATATTTTATGGATATTTTGGTAATTCAAGTTTACACTTAAAGGTCTTCCCACTTTTAGTATAATATTATTTACCAGTAATATGGTACAGTTGAATTTATACGTGGTTTCTAGATAATTGAATTAATTCGATCCTGAAATAATAGATGAATTATATTAAAATACAATACTTAGCCTTGAGATGGAGAAAAAATAGCAGAAAAAATAGTTCCGGGAGCAAAGCTCCGGGCACAACAACAATGATATAAAAAATAAGAAGATAAAATTTTATTAAGCTTTGAATAGAGTGTAGCGTATGTGTTGTCAGAAAATTCGTGCCATTTATAATGATAATAGAGCTCAATATTTATAGCTGCACCTAGGGAACAAGGTCTTAGGATCAAGCCCCTCTTTAATGTTAATTACGAGGGACATTGAGGAATGTGTAACGACGGGCAATGAATGTCATATTTCTTGTAACGGCCAGTATACTTAATGTTGTAGAATATTCTTCATTAAATGCTACCGAGTGGCAAGCATTTATTTCATCTTTATGAGTATCATTCTCTCCGGTAACAGACGGGATCGTTGCCTTCGGTTTCAGCTATCTTTTGTCTTCAGCTCCACATGTCACTTCTTCATACGATCATTTAATATAACATATTTTACCCTATACATATAGTCCCTCTGATTTCCAGCGGCATACCTTTGTGTCATCGGGAAGTTGGTAGAAACATTCTTTTTGGCGAAAAATTTACTGACCCCCTTTGAAAAGTTTCTGACGGTTGATTAGACGCACGTCTCTCCGCATTTAATGCCCCGAACCGCGTCACCTCATGATTTAGCATAACTTTTGCCGGTTATCGAGATAATTATGGCCACGAGTTTAGCCGCCTATACCTTTACTTATACGTATCAACCTCCTTCATTTACACTTCATAATACTCTAAATTTTCTAAGACTTTCTTTACTCAACTCATACTTCGACTTTAAACATTTCTTTAGCTTCCTTCTTTGAGAGAAAAACCCTTTTTTGATGAAAATGGCCTCTTCTTCAAGAAACCCTAGTTCTTCAAAGAATAAAGGTAAAACTGATAATGCTGCTCCCTATAGTGAGTACCATTATCTCAAAGAATCTGATTACCACCAAAGACTTTGAAGTGAAGTACCCTTTTGTTCACCCTCGTACGTGGGCTGTTAGCGTATACCCTTCTTTTATCCGTCCTTCCAGTACCCTTACTGTGAAGGAAGACTACCACTGCCAAAATTTGGACATTATTGCTCCTGACCTGGTGGAACGGATAACTTTACCCAAGAAGGATTTTACATATTTTTACATGTATCCCTTCACTTTGGGAGCGTTTTCTTTGAGCGGAGAGCTTGACTCTATCATTGTGGAGTTCTGCCTCCGCTATCAGGTGTGCTTGGCACGCGTAATCCCTTCCGTGTGGAGGACAATCATTTTCCTTTGGCGCCTGTGCTAGGAGACGGAAGAAGGGCTATTCTTGGCTCGAGTGATAAACCTCTATTCCCCTAAATTCTTATGCGGGGAATGATAAATTTCTGCAAGCGTGGCCACCATGCACTGCTATACAGCATGGATGATGACAATGATTATGGATGGATGGAACGATTCGTTTCAGTCACCACTAGTGACATCATCCCGGCCACGACTTCGGCTTTCCCGTAATTATAGAACCATACATGTAAGTCTATCGTTTGTTTCTTCTTCTGTTAAAGATCATTCCACATGATTATTGACTCTTCTTCCTTTACCTATTTTAGCGACTCGGTGGGTTCCACCTAGGGTTAAGGGCTTGGACCAATGGGTCCAGAAGATTTTGGACGTTACTACACCCGAAACCCGCACGTGTAAAGAACTGTCCCTGAAATACGGGTGGAAGGCCAAAAATCATGGTAAGTTGAACTCATCTTGTTTTTACCTTTTCACATAAGAAAGTTGTTTGACTCTTCTCTCCTGTCGAATTCATGTCTACCCCAGGGCTCAGTTTTCGTCCTCGAGGAGGATGTTTTGTCTACCGCCCCCCTCAGAAGATCCGCAAAGGAGGAGAAACGTTACTCTCTCGGTCTCTACCAGGTGTAATCTGTTGTCCCGGGCGGTGTAACTTGCTAACTATCTGAAGCCTTTGGCTTCAAAAAAAGATTGGGAAAAGATACAAGCTCTCTTGGGAGAGTGTTTGTTGAATACTGCTATGCACAACGCCGCATTGGTATACTCTTCATTTTCTTTGTTATCTCTTCTATCTTTGATTTAGTAGTATTTTGAGCTTGCCTTTTTTATTTTGCAGGCTAGTTTCCTTGCTTCCAAGGGCCTCCAAAGGTTGATTCGGGATAAGGAGGAACTTACCTCCGAGCGAGATCAACTTTTGGCCGAGCGAGACCAAACTGTTGCTCGCCTCTCAGAACTGGAAGCCAAAGCTACTGAGGCTGTTGTGTTGGAGGCTCGTTTGAAGCAAAGCGAGCAAGAAGTAGAGAACCTTAACCAAAAGATCGCCCCACTGAGGGTTCAATTTGAAGAGGCTAGGTCCAAATGGGCTGAAGTCCATAGTGTCGTTCTTGCTGTATCCGATCGCGAGGCTGCCTCCGCTAAAAGATTAAAAATTTGGAGGCATCCTTGAACTCTAAAAGAGCTTGCTGTTGCCAGAGTGAAATATGCCCAATTGAAGGAGAAGTATAAGAGGACCATTGAGCATAATAAACTTTTCAGCTCTATTATCCGTGATCTCGATGTTAGCCTCTGGTCCGTTAGATCCGCACAGGAAAATCTTTCTGCCGAGGTTAACCAACTTAAAGAAGAACTCAAGTGCCAAGAAACTTCCCTCATTGTTGAAAAAATATATGTTATGTACATCACGAGGAGAAAAACCTTGGAAGAGGCTAAAATGGGTGTCATTAACTTTGATGCCGAAATCGCTAAAGCTCGTGAGCTGGAGTCAACTGCTAAAAGGGGTCTTCCGGCGAGGCCTGATGCTTCTGGTTCTTCTGGTTCCGATTTCGAATTCTCGGGAACAGAAGAGGAACCGGAAGGCGAACATGTTTGTCACGACCCAAACTCCCTTCGTATAATGTCGTGACGGCACCTAGTCTCTACGACTAGGTAAGCCTAACAAATTGCGGAAAATAACAAAACGAAAGCAAAACTTGGTAACTAAGAGTAGTAGATAACTGAATAACTAGTAACAATGCCACTCGGTATGTACAATAACCAATACTCTATAAATACACAATCTTCCCAAAACCCGGAACATCATAAGTCACAAGCTACAAGAGGAAAATAGTATCTCTATACACCAGAGTCTAATAAAAGAAGTACATAAGATAATTGACACATGGGAGGATAGAAGGGGACTCTGAGGTATGCATACGCGGAAGATGTACCTTGAAGTCTCCGTACATCAGCAAGCACTCTCAGCTAATAGCGGGGCTGATAAGAAGTACCTGGATCTACACACAAAAATATGTGCAGAAGAGTAGCATGAGTACACCACAATGGTACCCAATAAATGCCAAGCCTAACCTCGATCGAGTAGTGATGGGGTCAGGTCAGGCCCACTAGTATATAATAAATAAATCAAGGGAACATAATAATATATTAAGAGACTGGAATTTAACAAAGGGAAAACACAATAAAGATAACAGTACAACACAGGGGTAAACAGTAGGGGATCTCCCGAGGTACCACCTCGTAGTCTCAAAAGTAAATGTGCAGGGAGAACTCCCGAGGTACCGCCTCGTAGTCTCAAAAGTAAATGTGCAGGGAGAACTCCCGAGGAACCGCCTCGTAATCTCAAAAGTAAATATGCAGGGAGAACTCCAGAGGAACCACTTTGTAGTTTCAAAAGTAAACACACATCTTAAACCGATAATACAATAATTAACAACAAGATTTCTACAGTTTTACTGATAAAGAACAAGGAAAAGCAGGAATCAACTAGGCATGCTTCACAGAGTTCAAATAAGCAGTTAAAGCACGTAGACATGCGTTATTAGACTAAACAGGATAACTACACATATTGGAATAGCTCAATTACGAATGAAAACAGACTAATACTCATTTAAACGGTGTAACTCAAATTAAAGGAAAAACAGGTTGCTACTCAGTAAAATAAATCAGGTTTTACAACAAATAGCTTATGTACGTACTTGTCACCTCACGTACACGACGCTCACATATCATAATAGTACGAGAGTACCAAAACCTATGAGAATTTCCCCCACACAAGGTTAGGCAAGCCACTTACCTCAAACCAAGCTCAATCAATCAATAAGAATGCCCTTTCCTCGATTATCCGACTCTAAATGGCCCAAATCTAGCCAAAAACAATTCCATACCATAAATATAACTATATTAGACTAATTAATTAATGAAATCAAGCCTTTAACAAGAATTTCGAAAATCGCCCTAAAAAGCCTCCTCGGACCCACGTCTCGGAATTGGGTAAAAGTTATAAAAGATGAACACCCATTCACTCACGAGTTCACTCGTACCAAAATTATCCAAATCTGATATCAAAATCTCAATCAAAACCCAAAACCTTAGTTGAAGAACTTCTTCCCATTTTTCCCAAAATTTTTACCCAAATTAAAAATTAAAAGACGAAATTAGTAATAGATTAGTGGAATATAACTATAAATGGGTTAAGAATCTTTACCCAAAAGCTTCCTCTGAAAATCTCCCAAATTATCGCCCAAATCCGAGCCCTCAAAGTCCCAAAATTGAAAATGGGATAAAACCCTCGAACTTGGCCTTTTCTGCCCAGCGATTTCGCATATGCTGGCCTATAATCGCACCTGCGATGCCGCACCTGCAGAAATTCCATCGCAGGTGCGAACTTAACTTAAGTCCCCTAGGTCCGCATCTGCGAAAGAAGCGCCGCACCTGCGGATGCGCTCCTGTGAACCTCACCGCTCCTGCGCACAGACCAACCGCAGAAGCGAGGCCGCTTCTGCACAATTACCTTCGCACCTACGAACCCAGCTTGGGCTGCCAAATCCCGCACCTGTGCTTTTTCATCCGATCGTGCAATTCCACACCTGCGGTCTCCCCACCGCACGTGCGAAAACACCAGAAACCAGAAACTTCAGCAAATACACAAGTCCAATTTTCGATCCGTTAAGCATCTGAAATACACCCGAGGCCCCCGGGACCTCAACCAGACATACCAACAAGTCCTAAAACATCATACATACTTAGTCGAGACCTAAAATCACATCAAACAACGCTACAAACACAAATCACCCTCCGATTCAAACTTAATGAACTTTGAAACTGTAAACTTGTACAATTGATGCCGAAACCTATCAAATCGCGTACGATTGACCTCAAATTTTGCACGTAAGTCATAATTGACACCTACTCCAACCTCCGGAATCAGAATCCGACCCCGATATCAAAAACTCCACTACCGGTCAAAATCTCCAAATATTAAACTTTTGCCAATTCAAGCTTAAATCGGGTACAGACCTCCAAAACACAAATCGGACACGCCCCTAAGTCCAAAATCACCCAACTGCGCTAATGGAACCAACGTAAATCCATTCCGTAGTCGTCTTCATAGAGTTCCGACTACGGTCAAAATCCTAAGGCTTAAGCTTCCGTTTAGTGTCTAAGTGTCCCAAAATACTCCGAACCAACAACAAAACCTCCCGGCAAGTCACATAAGCAGAAAAAGATACGGGGAAGCAGTTAATAAGGGATCAGGGCTATTACTCTCAAAACGACCGGGCGGGTCGTTACATCCTCCCCCTCTTAAAATAGTCGTTCGTCCTTGAACGAGCATAGAGACATACCTGAAGTAATGAATAGATGAGGATAACGGCTGCGCATATCCTTCTCGGTATCCCAAGTCGCCTCCTTGATCGGCTGACCCCTCCACTGAACTTACACTAAAGCAATGTTCTTTGACCTCAGCTTTCGGACCTGCTTGTCCAAAATCACCAGTGGCTCCTCAACATAAGACAAATCCTTGTCCAACTGGACTGAGCTGAAATCCAACACATGAGACGAATCGTCGTGATATTTTCGGAGTATCGAAATATGGAATACTAGATGAACTCCTGCTAGATTGGGAGGTAAGGCAAGCTCATAAGCAACCTCCCTAACACGCCACAACACCTCAAAGGGACCAATGAATTTTGGGCTCAGCTTGCCCTTCTTCCCGAATCTCATAACGCCCTTTATAGGCAAAACCCGGAGCAAGACCTGCTCTTCAACCATGAATGCAACATCGCGAACCTTCCGATCTGCATAACTCTTTTGTCTGGACTGGGCTGTGTGAAGTCGATCCTGAATCACCTTCACCTTATCCAGGGCATCATGAACCAAGTCTGTACCCAATAATCTAGCCTCGTCCGGCTTGAACCAACCCGCTGGAGACCGACACTGCCTACCATACAGAGCCTCATACGGTGCCATCTGGATGCTCGACTTATAACTGTTATTGTAAGCAAACTCCACAAGTGGCAAGAACTGATCCCAAGTGTTACACCCCATTTTGTTTTTTGGTATGTGAAAGTACGTCATAAGTAAATTGATGGAAGCTCGGAAATGAGATACTACATCTCCCATTTTCGTGTGTTAAACTTTCGTCATAAGTTAATCGACGTAAGTTCAGGGATGAGATTTTATTGAGATCATAGTCATTATGCTATTTCAAACACATGATGAGTAAATTCGTGAAGGAGAGAAGGTAAGAAAATAGAAGAAAATAAGTTTCGTTAAAGGTTGTCGATTTGGGATAAAATACGGGCCGAGCAATAATACCCGATATTTATGGGCTAGTACCATATAAGGTACCATATGGCTATGATAGTAAGGTATATAAAGAGTATTAAAAGTGAGTAGTATTTTATGTAATTTGAGACAATTTTTAATTATGTGGGTAATTGATTAATTATTGGACTAGTGGGGGAATTAATGGGTAGATTAAGAAAAAGGGTGGATAATTGGATAAGTGAGGGGGCACTCACGTGGAAACACCCCTTAAATCCCATGAATAACTCTTTAAGTCATTACATTATGTGACAAAAGTTGGATAAGTTTGAGGGATCTTACCTTTAATATGGAAGCCCATGAATTTGTTAAGAAAAGCCACTAAGTGACTCACACAAGATGTGGAAAGGTGTTACACTATTAGAGCATGACAAGGATTAACATTTTCTTTAGCCTTCTACACGTGAATTGCCAAAATACATTCACCTTAACAATGGAAGATAATGTTTTCTTACCCTCCCCTCTTACCCCCTTTAAGATTAGAAGATGAAGCATCACGTTGCAGAGAGATTGCATGCGTGATTTGCAATGATCGGAACAACAACGTGAGATTTTGCAAATTTAAGGGAAGTACAGTGCAATCTTTCTCAAAAGTATCACACGGATTTTTCCCGACTCTATGTATGTTAAGGTTATCCCTTCTTTCTTTTGGCATGATCTATACGACACGAACGAAATGAGCAAATGCACAACTTCCATAAATGACTCTATTCATAGAAATATTAGGGGTGTCTATATTCTTGATTCCCCACGTGAATTATTATTATTATATCTTATGTTCATGGGTCTCAGAAGAATATGTATTTGATAAAATTTATCCGACAGGCATATTATTTTTATGACATTCCGAGAAAATCTTATTAATGTATTTCTTATGCATTTCATGCATTTATACATGTGCATTGACCCATGACCAGATGGCATTGTGTGTGTGTGTGTGTGTATATATATATATATATATATATATATATATATATATATATATATATATATATATATATATATATATATATATATATATGTATATGGGATATGGGAAAAGGTTACGTCGTTATATACGCACCACCACCTGATCAGCTGGTATACGTTGATGATTTGCCCACAGTGGCCGAAATGATATAACGGGATGCCTTCAGAGGCTTGATGATGTTATGAACACATATACCTATGCATGGTATGGCATTTATACGTATATGCATGACGTTATAAAAATTAAATGATTCACAGAGCTATGCAGACGTACATGTCGAGTCTTTTACTCCATGTTTCTCTCATGTCTATTATTTACTGATTTTTACTCCTTACATGCTCCGTACATTATTTGTACTCACGTCCCTTTTGCCTGGGGACGCTGCATTTTATGCCCGCAGCTCCCGATAGACAGGTCGAGAGTCCTCCAAGTAGGCTATCAGCTCAACGAAAGATGTTGGTGCGCTCCATTTGCTCCGGAGTTGCTTATTTGGTCAGTATAATTAGGACATGTATTGATTGGTATGGCGGGGCTCAGTCCCAACCTTTATGATATTTACGTATTCTTAGAGGCTTGTAGACAGATGTCAGGTATATGAAAGATTGTATGGCCTTATCGGCATATGCTTTGAGTTTACAAATGATCATGTTGGCCTTATAGGCTCGTATGTCACATGTGTAAGTTTTTATATCAGGTTGGGTCGTCCTATATGGCGTACTCCCCCATGTTCATTTTGGTTAGCCCATGATGGCCTGTTTGGCCCATTTGCCAGTAAAAGTATGATAAGAATGATATGTTATGTTGGACCCAAAAATATTATAGACCTCATGATTGAGAATATTGCAGGATCACTCTTAAATACAAGATAGATAGTACAATAGGAATATTCTATAATGGCTCTACGATAACGCCAGTTAGAAGAGTACCAGCCTCATAAGAAGTCAGTATGAAGCTCTCATCGGATTATGTATGCACCAGAGGTGCAAGTATTACAATAGAGCTTCAAGTTGTCGATGTGAATTATACCTATGTGGAAGGGAGGTCATGAAAGAGATAGAAGATGTGATGCGAGATTTTAAGGTAAGTAAGGTAAAGGTGAACAACGTACGAGATACTCAAATGCAGAAGATCGTGAATAGTCCATACTTCGGATAGAAGGCTAGAAGCGCTGGGATTCAGTATCCAGGAATGATAGCGGCATCGTTAGTGGCATATATCTTCCAGCCTATGGTTTCTAGGTACCGAGAGGCCTAGTTAAGAGAGTAAAGAAGAGTTTGAGACGATGTGATATCTCGCTTGATGTTCCAAAATAACACAAGGAAATCTATGGTGCAAGCAAGTTGAAAGAAGGTTGCGAGTAGTATAAGTACATATGTGTAGATCGCAAGGTAAAGTATGGTAAAACGGCAAGGTTTTAGGAATATATGAGTAAGGATAAGAAAGGGCGAGTGATGAGGTGATGAGAATGGATAAGTCCTTACGATTAAGCCCATGAAAACAAGAGAGCTGATGGTTTCTCTAAGTTATAGAAAGCTCAGTATAGCCTGAATGAACTCAAAAGAGTCTAAGACTAATAGCATTTAGAAGAGATGGAATGCCGCACTGGTAATAAAATGAGGGTACACTTGTGATAAATGAAGGATGACGTTTGGACCTTCGATTGAGTGATGATTTGAAGGGATTTCATGAATTGTACGGGATTAAAATGCCCACGTAAGTGAGTCACATTGGGATGCTATAAAATATGATTATTGAAGTACAATATTGCCGCTAAGTGGATCAGGAAAATCACTACAAATATTCCTCGATGCAACGTAAGCCCTAGTGGCAATGTTTTACGTAAGAAGTTTCAAGATATCAGTGGTATATTGTAGACCAACATTGAGGTAAATCAACAATGGATGGATAGAAGTTACAAAGTACGAAATGAGATATGGCAATATTCGTAAGTTCGACAAAGTATCGAGTGAAGAACTTCAGTATAGATGCCCAGAGGAACATCTTATTGAGCTCTGTATATGTTTACAAAGTGAGGTCTAGAGATTGGCTAAAAGCTGGAGGAAGAAGGAGAGAGGAGTTGCATAGGCGCACTTACAAAGTCAGAGTCGTACAGGCTGGATGATAAAAGGTAGCAACAATTACAAGATTGGAAGGATTCCGACCACGAGTCGTGGTGTGAGAAAGAGGCCTAAAGGGGGGAATGCCCTAGCCTTTGGGATTCATTCACAGAACAGTTGCCTAGATTGCACGAGGAGTACTACAGTATTCGCAAGAGCTATGGGTTATGAGAATGATAAGTGCATCAGTCAATATTCGAGGACGAATGCTCCAAAGGGAGGAATAATGTTACACCCCATATTTTATTTTTGGTACGTGAAAGTACGCCATAAGTAAATTGATGGAAGCTCGGAAATGAGATACTACATCCCACATTTTCGTGTGTTAAACTTTCATCGTAAGTTAATCGACGTAAGTTCGGGGATAAAATTTTATTGAGATCATAGTCATTATGCTATTTCAAACACATGATGAGTAAATTCGTGAAGGAGAGAAGGTAAGCAAATAGAAGAAAATGAGTTTCATTAAAGGTTGTCGATTTGGGATAAAACACGGGCCGAACCATAATACCCAATATTTATGGGCTAGTACCATACAAGGTACCATATGGCTATGATAGTAAGGTGTATAAAGAGTATTAAAAGTGAGTAGTATTTTATGTAATTTGAGATAATTCTTAATTATATGGGTAATTGATTAATTATTGGACTAGTGGGGGAATTAATGGTTTGATTAAGAAAAAGGGTGGATAATTGGATAGGTGAGGGGGTACTCACGTGGTAGCACCCCTTAAATCCCATGAATAACTCTTTAAGTCATTACATTATGTGACAAAAGTTGGATAAGTTTGAGGGATCTTACCTTTAACATGGAAGCCCATGAATTTGTTAAGAAAAGCCACTAAGTGACTCACACAAGATGTGGAAAGGTGTTACACTATTAGAGCATGACAAGGATTAACATTTTCTTTAGCCTTCTACACGTGAATTGCCAAAATACATTCACCTTAACAATGGAAGATAATGTTTTCTTACCCTCCCCCCCTTAAGATTAGAAGATGAAGCATCACGTTGCAGAGAGATTGCATGCGTCATTTGCAATGATCGGAACATCAACGTGAGATTTTGCAAATTTAAGGAAAGTACAGTGCAATCTTTCTCAAAAGTATCACACGGATTTTTCCCTACTCCACGTATGTTAAGGCTATCCCTTCTTTCTTTTGGCATGATCTATACGACACGAACGAAATGAGCAAATGCACAACTTTCATAAATGACTCTATTCATAGAAATATTAGGGGTGTCTATATTCTTGATTCCCCACGTGAATTATTATTATATCTTATGTTCATGGGTCTCAAAAGAATATGTATTTGATAAAATTTATCCGACAGGCATATTATTTTTATGACATTCTGAGAAAATCTTATTAACGTATTTCTTATGCATTTCATGCATTTATACATGTACATTGACCCATGACCAGATGGCGTTATATACGCGTATATATATATATATATATATATATATATATATATATATATATATATATATATATATATATATATATATATATATATGTGTGTGTGTGTGTGTGTGTGTGTGTGTGTGTGTGTGTGTGTGTCGTTATATACGCACCACTACCTGATTAGCTGGTATACGTTGATGATTTGCCTACAGTGGCCGAAATGATATAACGGGATGCCCTCAGAGGCTTGATGATGTTATAAACACATATACCTATGCATGGTATGGCATTTATACGTATATGCATGACGTTATAAAAATGAAATGATTCACAGAGCTATGCAGACGTACATATCGAGTCTTTTACTCTATGTTTCTCTCATGTCTATTATTTACTGATTTTCACTCCTTAAATGCTCGGTACATTATTTGTACTCACGTCCCTTTTGCCTGGGGACGCTGCATTTCATGCCCGCAGCTCCCGATAGACAGGTCGAGAGTCCTCCAAGTAGGCTATCAACTCAACGAAAGATGTTGGTGCGCTCCATTTGCTCCGAAGTTGCTTATTTGGTCAGTAAAATTAGGACATGTATTGATTTGTATGGCGGGGCTCAGTCCCAACCTTTATGATATTTACGTATTCTTAGAGGCTTGTAAACAGATGTTAGGTATATGAAAGATTGCATGGCCTTGTCGGCCTATGTTTTGAGTTTACAAATGATCATGTTGGCCTTATATGCTCGTATGTCACATGTGTAACTTTTTATATCAGGTTGGGTCGTCCTATATGGAGTACTCCCCCATGTTCATTTTGGTTAGCCAATGATGGACCGTTTGGACCATTTGCCAATGAAAGTATGATAAGAATGATATGCTATGTTGGTACTCGGTTTAGTATGTTACCGGGTGCCCGTCGCGGCCCATCGGTTTGGGTCGTGACACCAAGAACCTCCAAAATCTATCACACACGCACAGAGCATATCCTCTAATATCGGAATAGTGCACTCGGACTATCTGTCTGTCTGAGGGTGAAATGTTGTGATCAGCTCCACTTGAGTACCCAACTCATGCTGTACGTCTCTCCAGAACTGTGACGTAAATTGCGTACCCCGGTTAGAGATGATGGATACTGGTACGCCATGAAGCCTGACGATCTCGCAGATATAAATTCGAGCCAGTCGCTCGAAAGAATAGGTAGTCATCACAGGAAGGAAATGAGTTGACTTGGTCAGCCTATCCACAATCACCCAAACTGCATCAAACCTTCGCTGAGTCTATGGGAGTCCAACAATGAAATCCATAGTGATCAGCTCCCATTTCCACTCCGGAATCTTTAACTTCTGAAGCAACCCACCTGGCCGCTGATGCTCATACTTCACTCGCTGGCAATTTAGACACCGAGCTACATACTTCACTATGTCCTTCTTCATCCTCCTCTATAAGTAATGTTGTCTCAAGTCCTGGTACATCTTCGCGACACCCGGATGAATGGAGTACCGCGAGCTGTGAGCCTCCTGGAGAATCAACTCACGCAAACCATCTACATTGGGCACACATAGCCTGCCCTACATCCTCAATGCACCATCATCCCCAATAGCGACCTCCTTAGCATCACCGTGCTAGACTGTATCCTTAAGGACAAGTAGATGGGGATCATCATACTGATGCTCCCTGATACGATCATAAAGAGAAGTCCGAGAGACCACACAAGCCAATACTCAACTCGACTCAGAAATATCCAATCTCACAAACTGGCTGGCTAAGGCCTGAACATCCAATGACAATGGCCTCTCTGTTGCTGGTAAATATGCTAAACTCCCTAAACTCTCTACCCGACGACTCAAGCATCGGCCACCACATTGGCCTTCCCCTGATGGTACAAAATGGTGATATCATAATCCTTAAGTAGCTCCAACCACCTCCGCTGACGCAAGTTAAGATCCTTCTGTTTGAACAGATGCTGCAAACTCCGGTGATCGGTGTAGATCTCACAAGGGACACCGTACAAATAGTGCCACCAAATCTTCAAGGCATGAACAATAGATGCTAACTCAAGGCCGTGGACAAGATGGTTCTTTTCATACACCTTCAGCTTTCTAGACGCGTAGGCAATCACCATACTGTTCTGCATCAACACCGCACCGAGACCAATCCACGACGCATCATAATATACAGTATAAGACCTCGAACCTGTAGGCAATACCAATATTGGGGTTGTAGTCAAAGCTGTCTTGAGCTTCTGAAAGCCCTTCTCACACTCCTCTGTCCACCTGAACGGAGCACCCTTCTGGGTCAGTCTAGTCCTAAGTGCTGCAACAGATGAGAATCCCTCTACAAAATGATGGTAATACCCCACCAAACCAAGAAAACTCCGAAACTCCGTAGCTGATGACAGTCTAGGCCAACTCTGCACTGCTTTCACCTTCTTTGGATCCACCATGATCCCATCACTCGATACTATATGACCCAAGAATGCCACTGAGTCTAGCCAAAACTCACACTTTGAAAATTTTGCATATAACTTCTTTTCTCTCAAGGTCTGAAGCACAGTCCTCAGGTGTTGCTCATGATCCTCCCGAGTCCGGGAGTACACCAGAATGTTGTCAATAAACACAATGACGAATGAGTCAAGATAGGGCCGGAACACATTGTGCATCAAGTGCATAAAAGCTGCTGGGGCATTAGTAGGGGTGTCAATTGTTCGATTCGGGCATTTATTTTCTAAAATTTGTACCATACCAATTTTTCGGTTATTCTATTATGCATAATCAAAATTAGACTTTTCGAAACCATCCCAATCATGTCGGTTTCTCTTCGGTATCGGTACGGTTCGATTAATTTTCGATTTTTTTTCATATGTCATGTAAAAGTCACTAGTAGAAGTTGAATGCAATAACATACGTATTTTTATAGGACTTAACAAACTCTCTAGATATTTTTACTCTTTGAAGGGTGATATTAAGAAAATATAAAATATGGCCAGAGTATAGATAATCAACTATTCTACGGCAACGTAAAAGAAACTAAACAAACCGAGTGAAAATATATTAACCAAGCTGGAACTCAAGAATAAAGTCTATAGAAGATTAAATATTCAAAAAGATAAATCTAAATCATATGAAAGGAAACATATTCAATACATTGTAGTTTGCTACTAATCTCTAGAATAACTTGTGTCTTGCTAGTGAATATGTTGGAAATAATTTAGTTTCAATAGGAGTAGCATTATAAGTTTGGGAATTAAGATTTTGAGTTTAATTACTTATTTGCTTGTAACCATTTTCACAATACCAAGGCCCAAGGAAAATTTTAATACATTATTATTCTTAAACTTAATATATAAATATATTTTTACATGTAAATTTATTCGGTACGGTTTGGTATTTCTTTGGTTTATTTTTATAAAACAAAAAATCTACCATAATTATCAGTTCAGTTGTAGATTTATATAAAACCCTAAAATTGTATTAAAAGAAACCTAAAAATTGGTTCGGTACGGTACGATATTGTTCGGTCGGTTTAATCGGTTTTTAAATATCCGTTGACACCCCTAGGCATTGGTCAGCCTAAATGACATCACAAGGAACTCGTAGTGATCATACCGAGTCCTGAAAGCAGTCTTCGGGATATCTAGCTCCCGAATCTTCAACTGATGATAGCCGGAACGTAAATCAATCTTGGAAAACACTCTGGCACCCTGTAGCTGATCAAATAAATCATCAATACGAGGCAATGGATACTTGTTCTTCACTGTGACTTTGTTCAACTGACGGTAATCAATACACATTCACATAAAATCATCATTCTTCTTCACAAATAAGACAGGAGCACCCCAAGGTGACACACTGGGCCAAATGAAGCCCTTATCAAGCGATTCATGTAATTGTTCCTTCAACTCCTTCAACTCAGGAGGTGCCATACGATATGGAGGAATAGAGATGGGCTGAGTGTCCGGCAAAAAATCAATACCAAAGTCAATATCTCTGTCGGGCGGCATGCCCGGAAGATCAGTTGGAAATATGTAAGGGAAATCTCTCACTACTGGGACTTACTCAACTGTAGGGGTATCAATACTGACATCTCTCACATAAGCTAGATACGTGTCACGCCCCTTCTCAACCATTCGTTGAGCTTTAAGAAATGAAATAACTATGTTGGGAGTATACTCTAAGGTATCTCTCCACTCTAATCGCGGTAGACCTGGCATAGCCAGCGTCACGGTCTTAGCGTGACAATCAATAATAGCATAATGGGGAGACAACTAGTCCAAGCCCAAGATAACATCAAAGGCTACTATACTTAGCAATAATAAATCGGCTCTGGTCTCAAAACCACTAAGAGCAATCAGATACGACCGATACACGCGTCCCACAACAAGAGAATCTCCCACAGGAGTAGACACATAAACGGGGGAACTCAAGGAGTCCTGAGATACGCCCAAATACGGGGTAAAATAAGAGGACACATAAGAATATGTAGAGCATGGATCAAATAAGAACGACACGTCTCTATGACCGATTAGAACAATACGTGTAATGACATAGTCGGAAGCATCTGCCTCTATACGAGCCGGAAGAGCATAATATCTGGCCTGACCTCCCCCTCTAGGGCGACCTCGACCACCCTGACCTCCACCTCGAGCTGGCTGAGAAGGTGGGGTGGTAGTTGGTGCTGGAATCATAGCCTGAGGACCCGGTGGAGCACGCAGTGGCTGAGAAGTCTGTGGAGGTGCACCCCTCCTAAGTCTGGGGCAATCCCTTACCATATGGCGGGTGTCTCCACACACAAAACAATCCATCGGAGGGCGTGGCTGCTGTGACTGGCTAGGGCCAAGTCTATTGGACTGACCGCTAAAATCACCCCGTGCATGAGGTGCACTAGATACCGGCGGTACATAATAAGGCTCATAGGGCCTAGATGGGGCCGTAATACCACTGGTGGCTGGAAGTGTTGAATGGACAGGGCGACTTTCATAGCCCCTACCATGGCGAACTGCAGCTGGGACACGAGTATCACTGTAAGTGCCAGACTCTCGAGACTTCTTGGCCTCCCTCTCCTCTCTATCTCGAGTGAGCATGCCCTCAAATCTCCTAGCAAAAACTCATAACCTGCTGGTAAGAAATATCCATCTCTAGCTCCCTAACCATACTAATCATGATACTAGGGTGGAGTCCCTCAATAAACTGACGAACCCTCTCTCGAACTGTGGCAACCAAGGCCGGTGCATGTCAGGCCAAATCACTAAAACGAACTGCATACTCTGACATAGTTATAGCACCCTGGCGCAACTGCTCAAACTCCGCGTGCCATGCGTCCCTGAGGCTTTGAGGGACATACTCTATCAAAAACATGTCTGAGAACCGAGTCCATGTAAGTGAAGCTGCCCCAGCCGGACTACTCAACTCATAAGCACGCCACCACTGATAGGCTGCTCCTCTAAGCTGGAATGCAGTAAATGAAACCTCACTCGACTCCGTTACACCCATAGTACGGAGAATACAGTGACACTCCTCCAGAAAACCCTGGGCATCATCTGATGCCAATCTACTGAAGGTAGGAGGGTGGTACTTCTTATACCTCTCAAGTCTGAGTTGTTCTGCCTCAGAAACTGCTGCCCTAACCTCGGGCTGAACTGGAGCTACCGGCTGCACTGGTATGATCTTTGGATCCTGGTCTACCTGAACTCGCTACTCTGAGGTACCGGCGACGAGAGTCTATGCTTCTCCCCCGGCCTGAGATGTGGCAGGAGCAAGTGGAATTAATCCAGCCTAAGCTAAGGTGCTGAACATGCTCAGAAACTTGGCTAGAGTCTCCTAGAGGGCTGGTGCTACAATAGGTATCTCAGGTGTCTGCCCTCCAGCTGGAGCTACTGGGGGATCCTCTGTGGCAGCTCGGCCTCTACCCCGGCCCCGGCCTCTCACGGTTCTAGCAGTGGGCACGGGTGCCTGGTCATCAGATCCTCCGGTACGGGTCCTCGCCATCTTGAGAAAGAATAGAATATATAAGTTTAGAATTTTGAAGTCAACAATTTTGCACGACAAGGAATAAAAGAAGTGTAATTTTTCCTAACAGTTCCATAGCCTCCCGAAGATAAGTACAGATGTCTCCGTACCGATCAACGAGACTCTAATAAATCAGCTTGTGACTCACGACACCTATGAACCTAGAGCTCTGATACCAACTTGTCACGACCCAAACTCCCTCTGTATAACGTCGTGAAGGCACCTAGTCTCTACGACTAGGTAAGCCTAACAAATTACGGAAAATAACAAAACGAAAGTAAAACTTGGCAACTAACAGTAGTAGATAACTGAATAACTAGTAACAATGCCGCTCGGCATGTACAATAACCAATACTCTATAAATACACAATCTTCCCAAAACCCGGAACATCATAAGTCACAAGCTACAGGAGGAAACTAGTATATCTATACACCAGAGTCTAATAAAAGAAGTACAAAAGGTAATTGACATAGGGGATGATAGAAGGGGACTCCGAGGTCTGCGAATGCGACAGATGTACCTTGAAGTCTCCATACAACAGCAAGTACTCTCAGCTAATAGCAGGGCTGATAAGAAGTACCTGGATCTACACACAAAAACATATGCAGAAGAGTATCATGAGTACACCACAATGGTACCCAGTAAGTGACAAGCCTAACCTCGGTCGAGTAGTGACGAGGTCAGGTCAAGCCCACTAGTATATAATAAATAAAGCAGGGGAACATAACAGTATATTAAGAGACTGGAATTTAACAAAGGGAAAACATAACAAAGATAGCAGTACAACACATGGGTAAACAGTAGGGGATTTCCCGAGATACCGTCTCGTAGTCCCGAAGTAAAGGAGCAAAATGATTTTCCGAGGTACCGCCTCATAGTCTCAAAAGTAAATATGCAGGGAGAACTCCCGAGGTACCGCCTTGTAGTCTCAAAAGTAAATGTGCAGGGAGAACACCCGAGGAACCGCCTCGTAGTCTCAAAAGTAAATATACAGGGAAAATTCCCGAGGAACCGCCTCGTAGTCTAAAAAGTAAACACACAGCTTAAACCGATAATACAACAGTTAACAACAAGATTTCTATAGTTTTACTGATAAAGAACAAGGAAAAGCAGGAATCAACTAGGCATGCTTCACAAAGTTCAAATAAGAAGTTAAAGTACATAGACATGCGATATTAGACTAAACATGATAACTACACATATTGGAATAGCTCAATTAATAATGAAAACAAACTAATACTCATTTAAACGATATAACTCAAATTAAAGGAAAAACATGCTGTTACTCAGTACAATAAATCGGGTTTTACAATAAATAGCCCGTGTACATACTCGTCACCTCAGTACACGGCGCTCACATATCACAATAGTACGAGAGTACCAAATCCTAAGGGGATTTTCCCCACACAAGATTAGGCAAGCCACTTACCTCGAACCAAGCTCAATCAATCGGTAAAAATGCCCTTTCATCGATTATCCGACTCCGAATAGCCCAAATCTAGCCAAAAGTAATTTCATACCATAAATACAACTATATTAGACTAATTAATTAATGAAATCAAGACTTTAACAAGAATTTCGAAAATCGCCCTAAAAGCCTCCTCGGGCCCACGTCTCAGAATAGGGTAAAAGTCACAAAATATGAATACCCATTCACTCACGAGTTCACTTGTACCAAAATTATCCAAATCCGATATCAAAACCCAAAACCTTAGTTGAAGAACTTCTTCCCATTTTTCCCAAATTTTCCACCCAAATCCAAAATTAAAAGATGAAATTAGTGATAGATTAGTGGAATATAATCATAAATAGGTTAAGAATCGTTACTCAAAAGCTTCCTCTGAAAATCTCCCAAATTATCGCCCAAATCCGAGCTCCCAAAGTCCCAAAATTGAAAATGGGATAAAACCCTCAAACTTGGCCTTTTCTGCCCAGCGATTTCGCATCTACAGGCCTATAATCGCACATGCAATGCCGCACCTGTGGAAATTCCATCATAGGTACGGACTTAACCTAAGTCCCCTGGGACCGCATCTGCGAGAGAAGCGCCTTACCTGCAGATGTGCTCCTGCGACCAAGGAACCGCACCTGCGACCCTCACCGCTCTTACGCACAAACCAACCGCAGAAGCGAGGCCGCTTATGCGCAATTACCTTCGCACCTACGAACCCAGCTTGGGCTGCCAAATCCCACACTTGCGGTCTCCCCACCGCAGGTGTGGAAACACCAGAAACCAGAAATTTCAGCAAATACACAAGTCCAATTTTTGATCCGTTAATCATCCGAAATACACCTGAGGCCCCCGGGACCTCAACCAAACAACAAACAAGTCCTAAAACACTATATGAACTTAGTCGAGCCCTCAAATCACATCAAAAAAATGCTACAAACACGAATCTCCCTCTGATTCAAACTTAATGAACTTTGAAACTTCAAACATTTATAACCGATGCCGAAACCTATCAAATCGCGTCCAATTGACCTCAAATTTTGCACACAAGACATAATTGACATTACGAACCTACTTCATCCTCCGGAATCAGAATCCGACCCCGATATCAAAAGGTCCAGTACCGGTCAAAATCTCCAAAAATTCGACTTTTGCCAATTTAAGCCTAAATCGGCTACAGACCTCCAAAACACAAACCGGACATGCCCCTAAGTCCAAAATCACCCATCGGAGCTAACAGAACTGACAAAACTCCATTTCAGGGTCGTCTTCATACAGTTCCGACTAGGGTCAAAATCCTAAGGCTTATGCTTCCGTTTAGGGACTAAGTGCCCCAAAATACTCCGAAACCAACAACAAAACCTCCCAGTAAGTCACATAAGCAGAAAAAGATACGGGGGAAGCAGTTAATAGGGGATCGGGGCTATTACTCTCAAAACGACAGGCCAAGTCGTTACAATGTTGAAGGCCAAAATGATGAAGGTCAAGATATCGAGCCGGCGACAGATCTACTCACTTCTTTTGGGGGCGCGAACGCTTCTCTTACTCCGGATTCCGAAGATGCAACAACTTAGATTTTCATTTCTTTTCTCAACTTTTGTACTTGTGCCATTTTGGCACATTCATTGTAAATAAAAACACCTTTTGATCAAGTATTGCATGAGTTTTTCTGCGTTCTTTTGTTTGAACATTTATGCAAGTTTAATCTTTACGTCATTTCTCGTTTAAGTGTTTTGCGCAAGTTTTATTGTTTGTGTCTAATTATGCAGGGCTTCGGGTGTATTTTACCTCGAAAGCATTTGGATTTCGGGCACAAGTTCTTCCGAAATCAACCCTTTATCATGAGGATTTTCATAAGAGAGGATCCTCTTATGTTTACAGTGCTCTTGAAGAGGACGTCTCCAGTTAATTACGGCACTAGTATTTGAAGTTCTTGTTTAATTTTCAAATGACAAAATCAATTCATCGTTCAGACAAGAAACAAGATAAAAATAAAAGGACTTTACTTTATTCCTTTCATTTTCAAAAAGTATATAAACATTCGTTATGTTAAAAGAAAATTGTCATTTCTTGTGGCTAACTTGTACAACTTGTTTCTACGGGGCTGGCCTCGCAGTCCCTGATCCCGATGGCATAACTATGCTTCTGGCCGCGCAGTCCATGATCCCTGATCGAAGTGGCAGTCATTGTTGTCGTATCCTCATAGCATCCCCCCTAGTGTTCGAATGCGAATTGGAACACTAGAAGTTTAACACCTTAGAGGATTCCACTAATAAATTGCTAGATAATCTTCAGTTTGGTAACAAACTTCACTTCCCCTTAGGAATTTATGCTATCGAGTCAAAGACTATCTAACAATCCCCTAGTGGCTTGCACTTGTGAACGGTCGGGTAACCTTTGTTTGATAGCAAACTTAACTTCCCGGTGGGAACTTTGCTACCAAGCAAAAGATTATCTAACCACTCCGAAGTGGTTCTTCGTTTGTGTGCCTTATTATTAAAAGTTCGTATTGCTGCTGTTGAAACCTTCTTCGCAGTATGCTTTCCGTTGCTACCTCATTAAAAACCTTGCCATAAAACCCAATTGGGACAAAAATTGCCTCGTTAATCTTTGTGGGCGCCAAACTGTTTACCCGTAAAATGGCACAGTTGAATTTATACGTGGTTTCTAGACAAGTAAATTAATTTGATCCTGAAATAATAGATGAATTATATTAAAATACAATACTTAGCCTTGAGATGGAGACAAAATAACAGAAATAATAGTTCCGGGAGCAGGGCTTCCGGGCACAACAACAATGATATAAAAAACAAGAAGATAAAATTATATTAAGCTTTGAATGGAGTGTAGCGTATGTTTGTCAGAAAATTTGTGTCCTTTACAATGATAACAGAGCTCACTATTTATAGTTGCACCCATGGAACACGGTCCTAGGATCAATCCCCTCTTTAATATCAATTATAAGGGCCATTGAAAAATGTGTAACGACGGGCAGTGAATGTCATATTTCTTGTAACAGGGAGTATACTTAATGCTGCAGAATTTTCTTCATTAAATGCTACCGGGCGACATGCATTTATTTCATCTTTATGAGTATCATTCTCTCCAATAACAGACGAGATCGTTGCCTTCGGTTTCAACTATCTTCTGTTTTCGATTCCACGTGTCACTTCCTCATGCGATCATTTAATATAACATATTTTATCCTGTAAAAATATGATATGATCTGTACTAACAACATATTTTTAGATTGTCCAATAGTTCTCATAAAGCTACCTAATTATTGTGGCTGTTTATATTAAGGGAGAAAACACACACATTTTAATTAATTAAACGTTGAATGTACTTCGTCTTATATCACAAGGACCAAAATTATCATTTACCAATAATTATGGGGATCAAATGTGCTATCAACTGAATACGGGGAATATTCCAAAAAGTGAAGCGGACCATTCAAATTTGTGCTAATTATTCATCTAACGAGCAGCTTCCACGTGGCAGTGAAAAGTTCCCACAAATTAGATTTCCTCATTAAATTGGGGCCTCTAATTATTAACTTCGTGGCAATTCCAAGTCCTCACTCCTAGAGACGTAGAAAATTTTTAAAAATAAAATAACGGGGAAAAAAATTAAATAAAGGAAAAAACAGTAACCCAAAAAAACAAAAGTAGAAGTAAAATCACCAATTTAAAAAGAAATTGAAAAAACCCCTCTTTCTGACTGATCTATATAAAAAATGCGGAGTATAGAAGCATTAGTGCAATAATTTTTTTTTTTTTCATATTCAAGAAATCAAAGAATTCTTGAAAAAACCCAACAATGGCTAAATTCACAGTTAGAGCAGAAAACAATAACTTATGTAATTTTCCCAACTTTGTAAACCATAAAGTTTCGATCTTTAACACTTTGAGACCTCAAAGATTGAATCTTTTCGCCCAAAACCATAGTTTGAAGTTCAGAGTTTCTTGCAGCATAATAGAAAGAGAAAAGGAAAAAGCTTTAGAGAAGCAGAGAATACTTAAGGGGTTGAAAGTGAATGGTGAGTTGAGCAAGAAGAGGGAATTGATTTCAACTTCTGGAAATGAATTGGGAGCTGAAAATGAGGAAAAGGAAGTTGGTTTTGAATGGAGTTGGCCACCTTGGAAGAATTTGCCTCAAAGATATAAGCTCATTGGAACTACTTCTCTTGCCTTTGTTATCTGTAATATGGATAAGGTAATTGAATTCTTTTCATATAGTAACATATTGTGATGTTTTCAGTTCAAGAATTGCATTAGTTGATCTTTTCTGAAAATTGATGGTGTGTTTCAGCTCCTATTTTTTTGTTGTTGATAGTATTATTGTCTTGAAGGGGGCCCTTGAAGGAACAGTAAAATTATCTCGGTGTGACCACGGGTTTGAGCCGTGGAAGCAACCACTAATGCTTGCATTAGGGTAGACTGTCTACATCACCCCTAGAGTGTGGCCCTTCCCCGTCGGGATGGCTTGTGCATCGGGCTGCCCTTTTTTTTTATAGTATTATTGTCTTGAGCTCATAATTGATGGATTGATGGTTTTGTTGATTAGTTGACTTTATAATTTGGTCTTGCTAAGAGCTTTCATTTTTTGGTGCGACTGTTAAAGTTAATTGTCATTTAGTTTAATGTTAAGAGCACCACTACTATTAGTAGTCCAATCGGCTTTTAATGCAGTTTGGATGATTACTTGAGAAGGGAAACTTTTGCTAATTTGAATTATAAGAAGTCTTTCTAAGAGCTTACGTATGGGAGTGCATAGATTTTGTGTCTCTAACGAGACCCATATTTATTTCGGTATAACCAGAGGTGTGGCAGCAGTGGCGGAGCCAGGAATTTCATTAAGTAGAGTCAAAATATAAAGAATTAAACAAACCAGAAGCCATGGGGCAACATAAAGTATATATGCATAAAATAAAGTTTACCTAACTACACAGTGTAATTTTCACATGAAGGGTTGGTTAAAGATGGCTCCGCCACTGTGTGTCAGTCAATGGCGTGGTAGGTCGAGTTCTGGTGCAACTTTGAAGTATGATGATATATACATGTGGAACATCAAAGGTTATAACCCCTGGTCTTTGGCTAAAGGTCTCACAAAGTTAGTAAGGTCCTAGGGTGAATTTATCCTTTTTCCTTTGCACACTTGGTGACCTGATGCATTTCTTCGACCTCCCATTGGTGGCGGAATGAAGTGTGTAATGTATTTTGCTAATGTGACAACGTTGATTTGCACGTGCATTAGAAAATGCAAATGAGAGAATTTGAGATGAGAAATGCTTCCTTTTGGTGCTCTTGTCTGCTATTGGAACTGGTTAGCACATTCCTTGCAGCTGGAGTTAAGTATAACAGAAGCGAAAAAGAAATTGTTTCGGTTCACTCATGGAGCAGAGTGTCGAATGTGATCATGCGAAATGGCTTAACAAGCATAAATCTTTTTGTTTCTTTTGAAGTTTTCTTCCTTTTCAGTTAATTAAATTTTGATATTTCATTTCTTTTACTGAATAGGTCAATTTGAGCATTGCCATTATTCCAATGTCGCATCAATTCGGTTGGAATTCATCAGTAGCTGGATTGGTACAGTCATCTTTCTTTTGGGGTTATGCATTAAGTCAATTGCCAGGCGGGTGGCTTTCGAAGATATTTGGTGGGAGGTAAGTTTTTGGATGGTCAAGTTTCTGGTGTTGTGCAATAGATGAGAATCATTCTAGTCTCGGATTGTTGGCTAGAAGCAAACCAACTTTACGTATATATCCTTTTACAATTGGTGCAATAGTTCATAGACTTACTATATTTCTAAGCTACCAACTTTACAAAAGATCCTCCGAAACGACGGGGGCGATAGCATGCCATGTTGATCATTTCACCATTCATCATGCTTATTGGATTTTTCTTTTGTTTGCAGTAAAGTTCTTGAAGTTGGAGTCTTAGTCTGGTCTCTGGCAACAATGTTAGTTCCCTATCTTGCAGGGTTTATGCCTGCACTCATCTTTTCAAGGATCTTGGTAATTTGGTTTTGACTTTTCCTAGGAAATTTACAAACTTAAACGATGTATTTGTATCTACATTAACCAAAGAAGGATTGTTGGTCATTAGGCCTTGCTCTATGTGTTTCAAAAACTTATGCTATCTCGTTCTCAATAGATGTGGAGAATTTACTCATGTATTGTAGACTTATGATTCTGTTATTTATTGTTTTCCAATTATAGGTTGGGATAGGAGAAGGAGTTTCACCATCAGCTGCCACTGACCTGATTGCCAGGTATGTTTGAACTTATAAGTACTTAGACACATGAATCCGGATAATGGTTTCTTATATTACACCTGCTTTTGCATGCTTTAAATCACCCCTGTACAACAAAAACATTGATTAATTATTCCGCTAATGCTTCTAATAGTAGCTCTACGTTCCTTGCTGTATAATGTACAAAAACTGGAACGGTGACAAGCTTGCATGTCAGCTGGTTCAACTAGTTGTGATAGCTGAGAGAATGTTGCTTCAATGTTACTTTATTTTCGTAGAGTGCTCTATATTACAAATTATAGGATATTTAGAATGTGAAGAAATTTTTGAGATACAAACTATAGATAGTGTTTCTGATGATGCAGAGTCTGAAATTTAAAAGGCCACACTGGTGATGAATCCAGATTGAAGTTATTTAGTTAAAGGCAGAGATATGTCATATATTTTAGATCTGTACGAGGCCTCTGAAAAATCCACATCTGTGTTGGAATCTAGAATACTTACCCAATTATGTTGTTAAAATCGTCTTTGAGGTTGATATATATCATATACTTTAGACCTCTACAAGGCCTCTGAAAAGTCCACGTCTGTATTAGAATCTAGAATACTTATCCAATCATGTTGTTAGCATGTCTTTTCGTGCAAATTTAATATTTTTGTGTATATTTCATTTACCATGTTTGTTTTGTCTCTACATATTATGTACAGGACAATACCGTTGGAAGAACGCTCTCGGGCAGTATCATTTGTTTTTGGTGGTTTGAGTTTTGGAAGTGTTACCGGGTATTTTTCATCTTTAACTTAATTATCAGTCATATACCAGTATATTGAAAAATCTCATATACATTTCTATCTATCAAATGATTATGTAGTTTTGAGGAAGATAAACGTTGGAATTTCAAATGCAGAACTTAGTTTCTAGACTTTTAGTTCGTTGGACATATACCAAACTGTTGATGTGATATCATACCAAGATATCTTTGACACTAGCATAATATCATAGCGAGTTATCTTTGACATTAGCATTCAGCAGCAAGAAACTATACTTCATTTATGACAAGGGCTGTAAAACACTTCTGACCCCTATTTAAGCTGTTAGGCATCTTGGTTTTACTCTTTATGGTCATAGTAACTGCAGAAAGTGCAAAATGTATCAGGAAAAGGTGTTAGAGCAAATACCTGATCAGCGCTTTCGATTCTGAAGTTCTGTGATATAACCTGCACGATTTCTAACAAATTGTTCGTAGAAATTCAAAATCATGTTGGGTCTAATCCGTTTTTTTGTTTCAATATTAGATTCTCCTAGGCATGGCTAAAATTCTTTTATTAATGTCGTTTGGTGATCATCTAAAATTTTCTGAATTTGCAGACTTCTGTTGGCTCCTCCACTGATCCAGAACTATGGGTGGGAGTCTGTATTTTACTTGTTTGGCTTTCTAGGCATAGCTTGGTAAGTTGGCCTCCCTCCTTTCTCCTTCCCCAACCAAAAAAAAAAAAAAAAGAAAAGTCGATCGCTCTACGCCCCCTAAATCTTGTCATCCATCTTTACGTGCTACCTATTTGTTGTTGTCATCCCCACTTACAGAATGTTGCTATTCGTTAGGCTGTTCTTAGCTTTGAAGCTTTTCTTTCCTCTTTATGTCAATCCAATCTCCACAGATTTTGAAGATAATTTTCCTTCCCTTTGGCATGCTTTGATTTATTTTGATCATATCTAGTCTTGTTTCCACCTTTCCAGTCATTCTCAATAAAATTTTCAAATATAGGATTTTCCGTTACTTAAATCGTCTATCTCCATCACTTGTAGTTATTTATCAATCAATGAATGATCAAGAATACCAGCTACAAGACCTATTATCCAAAGAGGAATCCTTCCAGTAGTATTGGCCATTTACTCCACTTCCCTCCAGATTTCATCAAGTGGTCATTGGTTTCAGTTTTTCATTTTGAGAAGAAATTACTCTTTGAGTTGCATTATCCCTAGCTTAGTTATTTACCAATAAAGCACATATTAACCAATTCTAAGTTGATGTGCTTATCTCTGCATATTTCAGGTTTTTAGGATTTCAATTGGTTAAAGAAGATCGGCCCTGGTTTTCCACAGAATCCATGTCTTGTGAGTAGAGTCTCTTGTTTCCACAGCCTTGTCAAAATTGTGGTAAAATCTGGTCTAGTCGAGTACTAACAATATCAACTTAAATTTTATCTGCTTTTGTATTGCTTTATACTGCATTTCTGATCGGGCAAGCAATATTCTGCATATTTACAGGGCCGCCGTCTTTTTCTAGAAATAAATCAATGGGTTCTTCATTGGCAGAGTTGAGCGCCTCTCTAAAGGTATGTGTACAGAAAATCAGTTGGAGAACAGGTCTAAAACAGTTGATTGGATATCTTTTGGTTGTCTACATACAATTTAATAGAGAGGTTAAACTAAATGTAACATTAAGTAGAATTGCAATAATCATTATAAAATTAACTTCTGGAGTCTCCTCAAGCTATGTTGGGTGCTATTTTTTCCCGTGTTCAACGGTATAATAAAGTCAGGCTCCAATTTCTTGCAAAGACTTCATATGATCCAGAAAAAAGAAAGAATCTTACTTTGGTTTACGGCAACAGTGAAGCTTATACCAATTGGCCCTTAATTGTAGGATGTACCGTGGAAGGCATTTTTCAGAAGCAAAGCTGTATGGGCGATGATATATGCACATTTTTGTGGGAGTTGGGGCCATTATACTTGCTTATCTTGGCTTCCTACCTATTTCAGGTAAGTGTTGCCGTGATTGAGCTTAGTATTTAGTATTAATAGCTTTTTTTTGTAAAATTTTTATTTTCTTGTTTGTGACACTAGTGCCATGGTTCATAAAGGACGATTATTGAGAATGTGTGGTCATATTGAAATGAAATTGTAAAAGACAAGGTATGACAATTATAGCTGTGTAAAAGATGCTTTAAATAGGATATCTGCAGATGGAAGTTCAACTGGTCTGGCCTATCAGCTTCTAAGTCCAATTACAATTAACTACTTAGAAACTTTGCAAAGAACATTGCCAAAAGAGAAATTGAGACAAGGGAAGTAAAAAAAAAAAGGACAGTCCGGTGCACTAAACTAAAAAAAAAAAAAGGACAGTCCGGTGCACTAAACTCCCGCTATGCGCGAGGCCTGGAGAAAAGCCGGATATCAAGGGTCTATTGTACGCAACCTTACCCTGCATTTCTGCAAGAGGCTGTTTCCACGGCTCGAACCCGTGACCTCCTGGTCACATGGCATCAACTTTACCAGTTATGCCAAGGCTCCCCTTCATAGAAGGGAAGTAAACCTTGACTTTTATACTAAATGTGTCACGACCCAAAATCCGACTAGTCGTGATGGCACCTAACCCAACCCGCTAGGTAAGCCAATTATCAAATATCCAATTCCAATAACAATTATTGAAGCAATTTAAGTAAGGAAAAATCTTAATATTATACATTCCCCAAGAACTGGTAGTACAAATCATGAGCTTCTAAGAATGGAGTATACAAAGCTGGTATGAAGTAAATACATCATCTGTTCGAAAAGTACATAAACACAGTTTTATGAATTTAAGGCTACTATAAACAAGAGGCAGCAACAGCCGAAACGCAGGTACATCTTCAGATCCAGCTCCCAACGAACACAACAACATCAACAGCCAACATCTGCACGCAAGGTGCAGAAGTGTAGTATGAGTACAACCAACCTCATGTACTCAATAAGTAACAAACCTAACCTTAGGTTGAAAGTAGTGACGAGCTTGTACCAAGGTCAGAGTCCAACTTCCATAACCAACAATAGTTCATAACAATATAAAACAAGTAATACCAGAAGTAACTCAGAAATAAAATGCTTAACAAAATCATGATTTCTGAAAAATAGTTCTGCCTTTCAAGTATATCAGTGAAAAACTCAAATCGTTTACCGTTGTTGCCAAAAATATGGGTAAGTTTGAAAACCGTAATTGTTTCCAAAAATCCTTTCCATAATAAATAAGATGTTTCATTTTCTTTCCAGATATCCAGTGAAAATGCACCACTATGCCCATATGCCAATATGTGTGAGAAGTCATGAATGACGTGATACCGTACAGCATGAGGAAAATACATCTCTATGCATGTATGTCATGTGTGCATGCCAATGCAATGTATCTCAGAGACGAACTCTTGTATTCACGCTCTCAGAGTACTCAATCTCACATTCTCACACATTCCACTCATCATTCTCAATCACTCGGTACTGTATATGGCCAATCCGGCCCAGGGAAGATCCATCCCGGAATATACACATCAACTGATCATCAGTCACTCAGTACCGAGTAGGGCCAATCCAGCCCGTGGAGAAGATCCATCTCTAGGTATATAATACTTCGGACAAGATCCATGTCCAGGGAAGATCCATCCCTCAATAATATCAACCGTACTCACTGAGGGTGTGTGCAGACTCCGGAGGGGCTCCTTCAGCCCAAGCGCTATAAACCGCACGGACAACTCACGTGCTGCACGGACAACTCATGTGCTATAGTACAAATATCTGGATCCGCACGGACAACTCACGTGCTGCACGGAAAACTCACGTGCTATATAAAGCCTATAAGGCCTGCTGCAGGCGGGCAACCCCGATTCTCATAATAATAATAATAATATATATAAAGCCAGCATGGCCTGCTGCGGCGTGCAGCCCGATCCCAAAAATATCCTCAAAGTCCGGCCCTCGGCCTCCCTCAGTCATCAATCTCTCCAGTCTCTCTCATGGGCTCACAATGTCATGAAAATAGCCCGGAAATGATAATATGATGTATCAATAAATAACAACAGAGACTGAGATATGATATGCAATGAAATGAATATGACGGAGTATGAATTTTCAATTTAAAACAAATAATTCACAACAATATCACCTCTGTGGATCCCGATAATACTGGCACATAGCCTTAACATGATTTTTAATATGATTCTCAGCTAAGTTTCTTCAACATATAAAACTACATAGAAAATGCCAAGATTATTTGACTACAAAATTTCACGGAAACAATTACGTCACAATTTCTTTGGTGTACGCCTATACGCCCGTCACCTAGCATGTACGTTACCCTCAACAATTCACATAATACGTATATTTAGGGTTCATACCCTCAGCTCAAATATTAGAAGAGTTACTTACCTCAAATCGTGTAATTCTTTATTTTGCAATGCCTTTGCTACGAGAATTGGTCTCCGAAAGCCTCGTATCTAGCCACAATTAATTCGATTCAGTCAATACAAATTATTGTAATTAATTCAATAAGGAAATGCTAATTTTTCAATAAAAATCCGAAATTAACTCAAAAATCGCCCGTGGGTCCCACGCCTCGGAACCCGACAAAAGTTATAAAATATGAACACCCATCCAACCACGAGTCCAACCATACAAATTTCACCAAATTCCGACATCAACTTGACCCTCAAATCTTCAAATTAAACCAAGAGGGTTTTCATAATTTTCCAACTTAATTCACCAATTAAAAATTAAAAACAACCATGGATTCATGTAATTTGACCAATATTGAGTTAAGAACACTTAACCCGTTTTCCTTGAAAATCTCCCAAATATCGCCTCTTCCCGAGCTCCAAATCGGTAAAAATCCCATTTTCAGAACTTAAACTCTCTGCCCAGTCATTTCTTCTATGCGATCGCGAACCAAGTCCCGCGATTGCGAAGCACACATTTCCACTGCCAAAAATTGACCCTATGCGATCGCGGATTAGCTCACGCGATCGCGAAGCACAAAAGAAACCGCCCCCAAATTTGGCCTTCGCGAACGCGATTGAATCCACACGAACGCGAATCACTGATGCACAAACCTACGCGATCGCGGACTCGTCCACGCGATCGCGAAGCACAAACGCATGCCCTCCACTTCTGCTCTATTTCCTCTATGCGAACGCGGCCTTAGCCACGCGTTCGCATAACACAAAATCCCAGAGCTACGTGATCGCATTCCTCCTCACGCGATCGCATAGAACAAAACTCAACAGCCCCCAATTAACCCTACACGATCGCAGACCTTCTCACGCGTTCGCGTAGAAGGAAACCAAATACAGATATCAGAAAATTTCCAGCAACACTTTAAGTCTAAAAATTGATCCGTTAACCATTCGAAACTCACCCGAGTCCCCCGCGACCTCAACCAAATACACCAACAAGTCCCAATACATCATACGAACTTAGTTGAAGTCTCAATTCACATCAAACAATGCTAAAAACAAGAATCACACATAGATTCAAGCCTAATGAACTTTGAAACTTCCAATTCCTACAAACGACGCCAGAACCTATCAAATGACGTACGATTGACCTCAAATTTTGCATATAAGTCATAAATGACATAACAGACCTATTCAAATTTCCATAATCGGATTCCGACCTCGATATCAAAAAGTCAACCCCCCGATCAAACTTCCCAAAAATTCAACTTTCGCCATTTCAAGCCTAATTCCACTACGGATCTCCAAAAAATTTTCCGGACACGCTCCTATGTCCAAAATCACCATACGGAGCTATTGGAATCATCAAAATTCAAATCCGAGGTCGTTTACACATAAGTCCACATCCGGTCAACTTTTCTAACTTAAATTTTCAATTATGAGACTAAGTGTCTCATTTCACTCTGAAATCCTTCCGGACCCGAACCAACTAACCCGGAAAGTCATAAAACAACTGTAAAGTACAATTTGAGCAGTAAATGGGGAAACGGGGTTGTAATACTCAAAACGACCGGCCGGGTCGTTGCAAAATGGTGCTAAGTCTGACCATGGTGTAGGATTGCAGCATAGTAAAATAACCAAAGGATTCAACCTTTTTCCTTTCCAAAGATGCTTTCTCCAGTTTGTTATGAAGGCTGCTCAGTGATCGTTCAAGTACAAGTGCAAGTAGATATCTCCAATTTATAGTAACTATGATGATAAGCAAACTTCCCTAACGTATAGAGTTAAAATATTAGCAGGAAAAGGAATTCAACTATTCATAACAATCCATTTTCTTTTTGGCAAGTTTATACCCAATGTTTTTCCTGTTTGAGTTGAGAAGAAAAAGCTATATATTGTAGTGAAATTTGGATTTGGGCCTCATTTGGAACTGCTATGTGTTTGAGAAAATTGGAATAAGTGCTATTAGCAAGAAAAAAACACTTCTTAAGTGTTTGCTTAATGTTTGATAGTTCTGTTAGTTCATAGAGATTTTGGCAAATAACCACTTGTTGCAGAGTATGTTGCTTAGATTCTTCAAATCCTTTCCACACCCCTATCGATCCGACATGATTTAGATGTGGATGTGGGATCCGCATTGGATTTGGCAACCTAACTTGGGTGCTTTGACTACACCTATGGCCAAGAATTTTGGGTTTATATCATATATATATATATATTTACATTAAGTACTAGAACACTTTTGCTATACAAGATAACTCTATGTTGCAGAACCTCAACTTTGGAGCTTCTGAAGCAGCACTTTGGCCTAAAACTGATGCATTGTCTCGAAAGACAACGTTAACCACTATCAAATGAAATTATATATAAAGAAATCTATTTGGTGGTAGTTACAAATTAGATAATAAATGTGCCTCAGAGAACTTTTGTACCCAACACTTACCAAGTTGTTTGTATGAAAACTTCATACATTATCTGAAAGCACTACTTAAAAAGTGCTTTTCTAAGCTGCACAACCAGGGACCTGTTGTAGTGTGGCATCCTGTTAAATTAATTTAACTTGTCTCCTGTATCTTCTGCATTTACAATTTTCATTTTAAGGAAATACTTTTTTATTTCATAAAGCTTGAATTTTGATTTGCATCCCCTGCAGCGAGGAGCTGAATCTTAATCTGACAGAAGCAGCATGGGTAAGTCTACTGTATCATTGCTTCCCGTCTCTAGTCGCTTTCCTTATATTCATGTGTCAATGTCTAGCAACAATATGTTGCACCCATCCCTTAACAATCCAAAACTTTCAAAGATATAATGTTGTGATACCAAATATTCCATTCATGTCTCAACTTTTAAATCCTCTTCCTGCTTCCCCATCCTTCTCCCTCCTGTACAAAACATAGTGTAAGGCTGTCCTTTCCTCATCAACAAGTGAACTTTAAATATTTATCATTTGTGTTTTTCAAGGCGAATATTATGTAATATGTATATCCACAATGTGAAAAACTTTATTGACCTCTTCATGATATCTTTCCTTCCTGGATTAGGAGTAATTAATGATACCTGAGAGCTGTTGAAGTTTCCCTTCTGACTATGTAGCTTATTGTATAAGGTTACTTTGTTATACTTCCTTACACTAGAGTAATCATACCAATCAGTATTTACTGAAGTTCGTTCTAAAGAAGGCCAAATACCTGTGTGACCCCTTAAACTTGGCTCTAGTTTCCATTTGACACTTCAACTAAGGCCAGTACCTATTGAACACTCCAACTTATTTGAAAGTGTACCTATTAAACACCTCACTTACTACCAGTCAAAAAAATAAAGTGCGTGTTAGTCACACGCGGATGAGGTGGCAAAGTGACGAATGAGACAAAGACACGTCGCATTTGGGTCCAAATAATCTTAAGATAAAAAGAAATTTTATTTCCACATAAAATCCCCTCCCCCACCTATGGCTGTCCAACGGGACGGGACGGGACAAAATTAACGGGACGAGACGGGATGGGACGACATTTAGCCGGGATGGTGGCGGGACGGGACGAAACGGTAGGCCCATCCCGTCCCGCTAACAAACGGGATGGGACGGGATGAGACGGACGGTAGGCCCATCCCGTCCCGCTAACAAACGGGACGGGACGGGTTCGCGGGCCTTAAGTGCCGTTTTAAAAAAAAAAATTATTTAAGCATTGAGTTTGGCGACGGCTATTCTTTTGACAATGACTAAGTTTTTAAAGTTTGCAACATCTAGTTTTTTGACTTATTTAATAAACTTAAAAATTAAACGAAAATTAAAAAACTAAGTAAAGAATTATAAAATATTAAAACAAAAGACTTGTAATGAAATATTCTAGTAATTATAAATATATAATAGAGTTATAATTTATTTAATATAATTTCAAGCCATTAAGTAACTAAGTAAGAGTGTAAGATAATTCATAAAAATAATTCATCGCTTAGAGCCTTTTATTTTATTAATAGAACTTTCAAATCTCACATACAAATATAATTCTTTTGAAGAGCACCTAATCTACGCAGCCACCTTATAGGAAGGGTTCTGTTTGAACTAGGCCTTTTTAGTAGCCAATTACAAATTATCATACTAATATTTGTAAGCTCCTATATAACTTCGTTGTAACTTATCTATAATTTCTCTCGGACATTGTTCTGGAATTGGCAATGTTGATTGATGTTCCATGAGTTCCATGCCATCATCGCTCCCAGTGCTAAGTATCTTCCCTAGTGGTTAATTTTTCAAAACCAAGATTTTTTCTTTCTGAATTAATCCAATCTCTGGATAATACGGAAATCTCTAGGCTGTCCTCCGCTAATGAATGTCTATGATCTCCGATTTGAAATCTTGCCGCGCTAAAAGCACTTTCTGATGCTACTGATGATGCTTGAATAGCAAGGATATCTCGGGCCATTATTGAAAGTGTTGGAAAAGCCTTGCCACGCTCCCTCCACCATGTCAAAAGTTGTTCGTTGCCTTCTTCGTCTTTAATACTTTCCAATTCTTGATTAAGATAAGAATCAAGTTCATCATCAATAGAGGAATCAAAACCTGTTATATCATTCATATCTTCCCATAGAACTTCTACTCTAGACTTAAAAGTAGAAGGAGCAGTTTCACCACCTGTTGTTTCCATAGATTTATATTTATCAAACATTGATCTAACATAAGAATATATGTTAGCTTGGCAGTCTTCGAGAGATGGTTGTTCATTTTCTTGAATTGCTAAATTCTCATAAATTTTACGAACAAGTCCATTTGCACCTCTTAATTTTAAAGATGGGTTAAGTATAGTAGAAATTAAATAAACTTGGGGAATAGGGAAAAAATACTTTTTAAATTTTGCAATCATTTCATTAATGGTCGGTGTATAAGTTGGATTAGTTTTATACTTACCAAATACAACAGAAATTCCACAAATATACCATAATATTTGTGTAATAGTAGGATAATATATACCAGAAAATTGTTTTGTAGCATAATAAAATTTTTCTAAAAATTTAGTAAGCTCTTTGATCTGATCCCAATCAGAATCAATAATTTGATCAGCGGGGATACCATTATGCATATTAAATACCTTTTGTATAGGCACCCGATAATCATAAGCAACTTTAAGCATTTCATAAGTAGAATTCCACCTAGTACAAACATCTTTTGGAACTTTTCTATATGGAAGGTTAGCACTAGCACATTGTTGAGCAAATTCACGAATTCTACTCGCTTTATTAGCACGAAAAATATAGCCGCAAGCATGTTGTACTTTACTACAAACATCAGAAAATAAATTAATACCATCTTTTACAACCAAGTTAAAAATATGGCATGCACATCTAATATGAAAAATTGCCGGATTAATTGGACAAAGTCTAGTTCTTAAGCTAGTTGCTGCAGTTGTGTTAGCAGAAGCATTATCTAAGGTGATAGTTAAAACTTTATCAATGAGTCCATAAAAATCAAGTATTTGTAGAACAGTAGTTGCAATATATGCTTCAGTGTGTTTTGAATCAACAAATTTATAACCAATAATATGTTTTTGCATGTTCAAGTGATGATCAACCCAATGACATGTAACAGTTAAATAATCACAACCATTAGGACTACGACCTATATCAGATGTGATAGACACTTTACAATCTAAGTGAAAAAATACACAACGAATATACTGAAGATATTCGGTTTGAAATTTAAAAATATCATTTCTAACTGTAGTCTTAGGAAAACCTTGAAAAACAGGATTATAAGTTTCTTGTATATAATGCACAAAAGCAGGGTGAGAAGGAAAAGTAAAAGGTAAGCCACAGACAACCACCATTTTTGCTAAGTTCTCACAATCTCTATCTTTGTTATAGGGGCGTAAAATAGTACCAGAAGCAGGGTCAAGCTGTTGTAAAAAATTAGAACCCCCGCCAGATCCACTAGGAGTGCTAGTACCGGTGCTAGGATCCGGTATTTGTCCGGCTTCTATTTTAGCTTGTATCCATAAAGCTTTGTGGTCCTTACCTAAGTGCCTAGATAAACCCCCCGTCCCACCACTTTTGGTGTGCGCAAATCGTTGCTTACATATTTCACATGTAGCACGTTGATTGACTTTATCATGTTTAAAAAATTTCCATACAAGTGATGTTTTGGGACGTTCACCCTTAGGCTTACCCCTTACAGGAGGTACATGGGGTAAAGCTCCGAGACCGAGATTGACTCTGAGTTGGAGCTTGTGTTGCGGGACTAGTGGGTGTTTCATCTAATTCTTCTTCCTCATTTTCTTCATCCTCATTTTCTTCGTTCTCAATAAAAATATCATTACCGTTGGGAACGGCTATTTTTGCAATTATAGCCGTTGCCCAACGGTTATAATTCAAAAAAAAAAAAGGGACGCGGGACAGGCGGGATGGGACGGGACGGGACGGGATAAACGGGACGAAATGGCCATCCCGTCCCATCCAGTGTCCCGTTTAACATGGGCCCATCCCGTTTAGAATTAAGTGGGACGGGACGGGACGGCCCGTCCCGTTGGACAGCCTTACCGCCAACCAAACAGAATATAAATTTAATCCTACATAAGACTAGTTCCTCCTCCTTCACCATTCATTGTCAGGCAATCCTCACCTATGTACAGATAAAAACTACTCAATCACTTTCGACCGTAGCTACCATCGACACTGGCTTCACCAAAAATGATGCCGATTTGATATTTGGACGAGGCAGAAAGATAAGAGGACTCATTCAAATATACTAATTTTTTTTTGGTAATAAATGTGAAATTGTATTACCAGTCCGTCAAACAAATTCAGATTTACAAAGAGAGCACTTTACCTGGTGATTCCAGGAAAAGCCTCAGTAAAAGAAAAAAAATTCAAACAAATTAACTCATCTACGACATCCAGTATCTATCACTAGCTACATAGCCTATGTATTATGTATTTAGCCTTCCTAGCTCGTTTTGAATTCTTTATCATGTCCACTATTTCTCTAATTTCACTTTGAATCTGTTGCACTATGATATTACTCTGTACAGTAGAGTCCCTAAACATCTTCCAGTTTCTTGCCTCGCAAATCTGGTATAAGCCTGCTCCATACACTGCTGCGATAATGCTCTTCTTCATCACACTCCATCTCCTACCCTGTATTCTGCTTAAGGATTGTAGAGCATCCTGCTGCTGAAGTTTGGTACCACTCCATTGGTTCAACATCTCCCATAGCTGCGTAGACCATACACAATTAGAAAACAGAGGTATAGCATTCTCCATTCCAGCTCCATCACACAGTACACACGTAGTATTTTCACATTGTAGTCCCATTGTCAACATCCTTTCCTTTGTCAATAGCCTACCTTGAACAGCCAACCACAGGATGAACCTATGTTTTGGTAGACTGATTTTGTTCCATACTAACTCTGCGATTTCCATTTTTGGTGTGTCCCCAATCAGTTTTAGGTATCCTTGCATGATTGAATATTTACCATTTGCATTCAGACTATATCTTTCATCCCTATACCAGTTCACCATGCACAACTTCAGTTTGTGTAGCCTCTTCCAATACCAACTACTATCAGCCTGAGGTATGTGATTCCAGAAATCCACTCCATTGTTCGTATGGAGACCATGTGCCCATTTTACCCATAGGTTATCAGCTTTTTCCATAATCAACCAAATCATTTTACTTACAGAAGCTTTATTCCAGTTCTTACATCCTTTTACATTTAAACCACCCTGCTTCTTAGGTTTGCAAATTTTCTCCCATGCAACTAAAGACAATTTCTTCTTCTCTTCTGAGCTTCCCCGTAAAAACTCCCAGCACTTCCTATCTACCTCGTTCAACACAATTTGAGGCAACACAAATACTGCACCCCAAAAATTATGAACTGAGAATAGCACAGAGTTTATTACCTGTAGCTTCCCAGCACAGTATAGATGTCTTGCAGAAGTTGCCCTAATTTTCTCTGTGATCTTGACAATCAATTGGTGACACTCCATTTTATTCCACTTTATGGGGGATAGGGGAAGGCCCAGGTATCTGATAGGGAAATTTCACAGGGTGAAGCCAGTCATTTGAACTATTCTTGCTTTTGTCTCCTTGTCAACTCCTGCTATGAATGTGTGATTTGTCAATGTTGGCCACTAGCCCAGATGCCTCTGAAAAGTGGTGCAATGCTTCCATGACCCTCTTCACTGAGCTATCATTTGCTTTACAGAAGATCATTGTATCTTCAGCAAAAACCAATTGTGTAAGCTTCTGTCTTTTACACATTGGGTGATATCTGAAGTCTGGTAGCTGGCTCATCCTATTTAGAATTCTTGAGAGGTACTCCATGACCATGACAAATAACAATGGAGAGATTGGGTCCCCTTGACGCAGGCCCCTCTTCCCTTCAAAATACCCATGCCCTGTACCACTCACTTTGACTGAAAAAGTAGTAGTGGTCACACATGTCATAACTAGCTGTGTGAAGCTGCTCGGAAAACCAAATCCTAGCATCATCTCTGCTAAGAAATCCCATCTAACCATGTTATAGGCCTTCCTTAGGTCTATCTTCATTAAGCACCTAGGAGTAGTCTTCCTTTGGTAGTGCCTCAAAAGGTGATGGCATATGAGGACATTATGGACCAAAGATCTACCTTGCACAAATGCAGCCTGTGATTCATTCACTAGGTGTGGTAGTACTTGCTTCAATCTTTTGCACAACATCTTTGAAATGCACTTATATACTACATTACAGCATGAGATGGGCCTGAAGTGGCCAGCATTTAAAGGATTGGCAACCTTTGGGATCAATGTAATTATAGTAGCATTTATTTGCTTGAGGAGTTTCCCATTTCTAAGAAACTCCAATACTGCCTCAGTCACATCTGAGCCCACAATATCCCAAGCTTCCTTGAAAAAACCACTTCCAAAACCATCTGGTCCTGGACTTTTATTCACATTGATGCCCCACATAGCTTCTTTTACTTCTTTATCTGTATAGGATCCCAACAGTTGCATTTGTTGAGTGGCAGTTAACCTGTACCCATTCTCCAAGAACCAGCGGACTATACCTCCTCTACATTCTCCTTGTTCACCCAATAACTTCTTATAGTAATCAACAAAAATGTCTGCTATTGTATCCGGTTCATACTGCATTTGATCATTATGGTCTTGTAATTGTGTGACTGCCTGCATTAGCTTCCTGTGCTTAATTACTGAGAAGAAGTATCTGGTGTTGTCATCCCCTGCCCTAATCCAAGTTGCTTTACTTCTCTGCTGAAGGAACATCTCTGCTAAATGGCTCGATCTTCTGAATTTTGCCCCCATAGCCTTCTCCTCTAGCTGTAGAGCAGTGTTCAGTGGGAACTTTTGAAGTTCCTCCTGACTTCTCAGTAGATTGACTCTATCCTTTGCTGCCTCTTCCGCAATGTTACTAAAATGGTTCCTATGTAAGGTCTTCAATTGTCGTTTAAGCAGCTTTAACTTCTTAACTACTTGGAACATTTTATACCCCTCAATACTCTGAGACCATACATTTTCCATAATTTCCTTCAACTTTGGATGAGTACTCCACATGTTACAGTATCTGAATGTTTTCCCTGCTTGGTTGTTAGTCTGTGCTATTGTGATCTGAATAGGACTATGATCACTCACTCCTTCAGGCAGAAATTTTGCTCTACAGTCTACCACATTGTCCATCCATTCACCATTTACAAACACCCAATCAATTCTAGAGAAAATCCTTCCACTCTCATGCTTATCATTCCAGGTGTATGAGCATCCATTGTTTGGAAATTCAGTTAAACCTGTTACATCCAAACATGACTGGAAATCAATTACTTCATTAAGTGTGACCGGATTGCCTCCTTGTCTATCCTCTACATGTAGCACAGAGTTGAAGTCTCCCATAGTTATCCATGGCTTGTGCCCCATTCCAGATATATGACAGAGATATTCCCATAACTCTCTCCTTTCTTCCCTTAAGTTGTAGGCATACACAAATGTTGCTAGGAATTCCATTTGCATTGGCACAAATGTTACTGCACATGTGACAGCCTGAGCATTCTCACTGAGGACACTAAGTTTATAGTAGTCTGCTCTCCATAGTATCAAAACCCTACCATTGTAGTGTGAGGCATGATTTGAATGAAACTTCCATCCACCAAACATTTTATTAACTACTTCTACTTTATTATGCTTAATTCTAGTCTCCAATAGACCAATTAATCCCACATTCAGCTCATTGCAGAGGAGTTTGACCTCCTTTTGCTTTGTAGGGCCATTTAGGCCCCTAACATTCCAACTAAGGATATTAACCATCTCTCACAGGGAGAGGTGTTTGGCTACCCACATTTCCCTGACTTTCTTTTTCCTTCTCCTCTCGAACTTTCTCCAATGCTTGGAATTTATTAGTAACAGTCACCACATCCTTAATAACTACAGGAACATTAGCATGTTTCTGCGGCTGATTCCACCTTGTACCCTGTTGTTTCCTGTTTCTCCCATCACTCTGCATCACTGGGTTTTGTGTAGCTTTCCCATTTTTGTTATCCCTGCGTATTTCAGCTTGCTTTTGTAACTCTGTTGGAGCTACCTGTTCTGTCTGCCTGCTTGGACTACCTGTAATTCCTTCCACTTGAACTACCCTCATTGTGTCATTCTCTTGTGTAGGTTTCCCGATCTCTTTAGCCTTGTTCCTCCTGCAATTTTCCCCTGTATGCCCATACTTACTGCACACATCACACACAGAAGGTTTCCAGTCATATGTAACCTTTTGTTCTACAATTGTCCCTTTCTCATTCTTGAAATAGACTATCTCCGGAAACTGATCACCTATTTTTACCTCCACCAACAGTCTTGCAAAATTCAATTCCACTTCCTTTTCTGTGTTCTTATCTACCATTAATGGCTTTCCTACCAGGCTTCCAATCTTGCTCAAACCTTTGGCACTCCAATACTTGAACTCCAACCCCGGTAATCTAATCCATATTGGTACCGTGCATAGTTCATCCTTTGAGAAATCCATATCAGCATTCCAAGCTTTGACAATCAGTGGTTTATTATCAAAGTGGAAAATCCCCTCCTGAATTACATCATTCTTCCCCACCTCACTATCAAAGCGAACCATGACAATTCCATTCTTAAGCATTGCAATCTTATTGATACCATGCTTTCCCCAAATCCTCAGTAAATAGCTATTCAAAACACTGAATGGTGGATACGCACCTAAAACATAGCAGACAACTGCATTCCTCCAATATTCGATCTCCGATTCAATGTCCCTCTGCTTCAATCTCCCCAATTTTTCGATCACCCTCTGTTTCTGGACTAACGTACTCTAGCTTGAATCCCGCATTTGTAATTTTTGAGATATCGAAATTATCCCACACAGAAGATGGCAATTGAGTCGGTTGCTTCTCCTGAAGTTCAACTTCATCAGCCCATGATAATTTCCTCCTATCTCCTGATGATTGTATGGATTTCTCCCATTCAGCCAACCGATCCTTTGTTGAATTGTTTGCATGTACCAGAACTGAAGTTGATGACGCCATTGACGGACCTGGTATCGCCACTTCCGGAGCCCTAGTTCCATCTCCGATTATTTCAGCAATTGCCCGTGATTTCCTACCAGTATTTTGGATTTCAACATGAAACGATGGATTAGCTACTCGTCCCACCCCTTTCTGAGTCGATTCCGATACAGGGATTGATGTCTTTGCTCTCCTCCCCATGGATGGCGTACGTTTAGCTTAACATGCGCCGAGAGAGTTTTTAGACTTCATGCCCTCTTTTACCAACATGCTAGAAATATATACTGATTTTTCCCCCAAATCTATGGTTCTCTTTCCCTTTGAGAACGTAAATGGATATCCCAAGCTTTTCTCAAATTTCTTGGGGTTTCCTCTCTTTTTTTCTTTTTTCTTTTCCTTTATGGGTTTTAATTATTTTACGATTTAAGTTTTTTTTGTTAACAAAAATTTAAAATCTTAGTTTATGATTGAAATTTAAGAAAAAATCAAGTTCCAATGACTTTTATTGAGGGGAAGAATGTGAATTGTTTAAAATCGTTGTGTGTACCTTTGATTCCTCTGTTTATGTTTGATAAAATTGAAGAATCTGAAAGGGAGGTTTTTGTTCTGTGTTAATGGTGATTTTCTCTGTGTATGAGATTTTTTGGTGAAGGTGAGGTGAGACGATTGTCGAGTTTTGGTGAAGTTGGTGGTGCAGTTGTATGTGTTTTGTGTTGTTGAAGATAGTTGTGATTTTTTTAAGGAAAGACAGAGACATTGAAGCTGGTGGTTATGGCATTTTGGGTTCACGCTACCGGTGGTTCACGGTGTTATGTCGTGGAGTTGGTGAGGTCATTTCGGGTTAAAAATGTGTTTTCAAATAATTAAAAAAAGAAAAAAATATGGTTTTGGTATGAGTTCACTCGCTTTGGGAAAGTGAGAAACACTTGTTTTTGCCATGTCATACTTTGTGTTTAATAGGTACACTTTCAAATAAGTTGGAGTGTTCAATAGGTACTGGCCTTAGTTGAAGTGTCAAAATGGAAACTGGAGCCAAGTTTAAGGGGCAACACAGGTATTTGGCTGAAAATTTAACATAAAATAATTATGTAATGTAGTTTCCTACAGTAATTACCGTTAAGTTTAGTAAGTTCTTGCCAAATCTAATCACTTTCGACTTGATTTATCAAGTAAGACTGCTTATGCAACTAAGGAATATCCTCTCAAATGTTAAATTTATATTTCAGGTCTCAGTTTTCCCTCCATTAGCTTCAATTTTTGTTACCGGCATTGCATCACAATTTGCTGATAACTTGATTTCCAAAGGGGTTGATACGTCAGTGGTAAGACTCCGTATTTCCTCTTTTCCGAGACTCTTATTATTCTGGTCTAACCCTAGGTTTTATATCTCTTTATATGGTTCATAACATAAAATATGAGGATTTGAGAACTTCACATTGATCATATCCTCTAGTCATTTTTTTTTCTTTCTAATGACAGTAAATAATGTATGAGTGCATATCTAGAAGGAAAGCTTGAAAAACATGTGGGATTTTCTTGATTGTACTGGAGCAAGCTATGTTCCTTGTAATTCAAAGTAACATTTTTTATGTTGATCGCATGTTCCAATAATTATATTTCTGTAGGTTTTACATATTTTTATTTTGTTGGAAGTTGCATGCCCTTGGATGAAAACTATTTTGTTCTTAGTGCTGGTAGTAAGGATAACTTTCATAATGAAGCTTCACATGGTTTTCGTTGGTAGTATTCGAGATTCTCAAATCACATGAGTATCTATCTTGTGGAAGTTGCTGACCAACATTTATAACATGGCACTGAAATGGTATAACAATATTCTAGATGGAGAATTTTTATTTCATGGAAGTTGCATGCCCAGGGATGAAAACTATTCTGTTCTTAATGCTGGTAGTAAGGATACAACAACAACGACAAACCCAAAGAAATCCCACAAGTGGGGTCTGGAGAAGGTAATGTGTACGCAGACCTTACCCCTACCTTATGAAGGTAGAGAGGCGAGGCGCTGGTAGTAAGGATAACATTCATAATGAAGCTTCAAATGGTTTTCATTTGTAGATTTGAGATTCTCAAAAGTTACTGGCCAAAATTTGTAACATGGTGTTCAAATGGTATAATAATATTTCAGATGGAGAATACATCAACTGAATATTTTTTATTGATCTCCTTTCAAGTTAATTTGTTTTTATTATCTTTCTAGAGAAACTTATAAACTAGTTATCCATATTTTAATATCTTGTCTTGTGCGTGGGTGAGATAAGCACGGAATCTGGTTCCTGGTAATAAATATTCAATACCCTGACATGCTCTGTATTTTATCTTTACTCTAATTAATCATATCTTTGTTGTTTTTCCCTCCCCCAACCTCCTGCCTACTGTCCCTATAAACCTGTTTTCTGTGTACCACTTTGCCATTGTATCTTATAATTTGGCATATGTGAATATCAAAACAAAGATTGAAATAACTTGACAAGGCCAATACTCACTCTTTTGTAACTCATCTGAACTAACAGGTGAGAAAAATTTGTCAAACAATTGCATTTTTATCCCCAGCGACCTGTATGATTCTTTCTTCTTTGGACTTCGGTTTGCCTCCTTGGGAAGTAGTAACAATCCTCACTGGTGGTTTAGCCCTCTCAAGTTTTGCCTTATCAGGTACTCCAGTAAATTGCTTTTGGTTTCAAGAATTCTGAACTTGGGATCTAATCTATGTTGCTCGGACTCTTCGAAAATATTGATGGATGCATGTCGGATGCTCCAAAAGTAGTGCATTTTTGGAGGATCCGACACGGGTGTGGCAGCTGTTTTGAAGAGCCTGCGCAACATAGGATCTAATAAAGATGCACTTCTTCCTCATCTGATGGTACAATTAATCTTGTCAAATTTTTCATTGTTGCAGGCCTATATTGCACCCATCAAGACATTTCACCTGAATATGCAAGCATTCTTCTGGTATGTTACACATCAGGGCTGCATTTGTTTTATACATGCGCAGATTTTTTGATGCAAGATAATTATCTCTAAACATTCTTTGCGTGGAAACAAGGAAAATCAAGTTCTACCTTCCATTGAACTCAAAGCTGGCTAATATGGTGTTTCTTAGCTTGTATTTATGAGTTTCCTGTAATTAGAATGTCGGTGTAATCCTCATGCATAAATATGATATTGGTTCTTGCACTGAAAGGAAGTGTGAGAGGTTAGAAGGTTAGTAGGTAGTCATGTGTGTGTCTTCCCCGTACCAGGAGGATTAGTAGTTAGCCTTGTATTCTATTATTGGTAAATCTTTATTACTACATGTTGTTCATTACGCTTGTTTTCTTAATATCTTGTTGTTGACTTGTTGTTACTAATTGTTGCTACTGCTTTCTTTTCATCTTTTCTTGAGCCGGGGGTCTTTCGGAAACAACCTCTCTACCTTCAAGGTAGGGGTAAGGTTTGCGTACACATCACCCTCCCCAGACCCCACTTGTGGGATTATACTGGGTTTGTTGTTGTTGTTGTTGTTGTTGCACTTCATTCTTTGATCTACTCCTTATGCACATAATTGTCGCAAATATCCTATGAAGTCCATATAATGGTCTTATTCCCGTCTGTTTTCCTTGTAACTGTTTTTAGCCACTGAAAAAGTTTCTTTTTGGTAAGATTATCTACTACACTGATAATCCGTCCGAAGAAGATTAGTTGGATATCTTCTGTCAAATTCAAGTCCAGATTGTTTTTTGTTTCCCACTTTGATAAACTGTATATGCAGGGTATTACCAACACTGTGGGGGCAGTTCCCGGAATTGTAGGCGTCGCTCTCACTGGTTTTCTTCTTGATTCAACTCACTCATGGAGTGTAAGTTACTCTCTTTTATTCCCCAGAATGCTCTATAACCTTAGTAAGCCTGTTGAGTCTGAAGATCATTTCATAACTTTTACAACTTACTTCTGTGCAGATTTCTTTGTTTGCACCATCAATTTTCTTCTACCTTACTGGAACAATTGTGTGGCTGGCATTTGCAAGCAGTAAGCCGCAGACCTTCTCGGAGGGTGATTGACCTCATTATTCAGCTTGGGTTGATCATCAAGCATAGATAAATACTACTAACAGCTTTCAGCACGAAACATTTCGTGTACTAATCGATTTTGTTTTTTTGTATGTATGTATAAAGTATAACAATCATGAAAAATACTCTCATTATGTAATTTTTTTCAGATTTGTAGTTAGCATAAAATGCTCAGCATATGTATAATGAACATCTTTAATAGTTGTGGCTTCCTCTAAGTATTCATCAGCAGCTTTCAAGAGTACTTTTTGCATTACTTCCCCCATCAACTATTTTTTCTTCTTGAAATTAGAGCAGATTAGCAGCAAGCTGAGAAATGCCAGATCTATTCTAGGATTTAAAAAGGAATGTGCTAATTGTTTTTCCTCCAAAGGGTAATTCTACAAACTAGTTCAGCAGATATAAATTTGTGTTCACATTGTTTTTTTGTTACTCCTTCCGTCTCAAATTATCCGTCGTCTTTCTATGCGCCCTTTAAGAAAATATTAAATAGGAAAGGTTTTTGACTATCTTAACCTTATTATATTTTAAGATATAATCTATTCATTTAATACTTACTCATAATTAAGGTATTTGTAGTCTTCAAGAAGAATTAATATTAAGTGTAAAATAGGAAAAAAATAATTAATTTACTCTTGAACTCCTAAAATGACAAATAATTTGAGACAAATATTTTTAGAAAACCACGACAGATAATTTCAGATGGAGGGAGTAACATTTATTGTTTAGAGGTACATAAGGTAGAGATTTGATCTCATCTATCTTAGCTTCAGTGCGCAGAGTTACTCGATAGCACAAGTAACACGTACCCGGTGAGGTGCACTCAAGCTAGTTCGGACACCGCTATCATAAAAAAATAAATAGAAAAGATTTGGATGTAAAACAGGATTGGTAGCAAGAATGAAACCCTTATATTTTCTCTTAGAAAAAAATAATACATGTAATTTTTTTTTGTATTCTACGCCTATCTTATTGGCTCAATCATCAAATGGAATCCCTTTTGGATCCATACACCACTCAGCTACAAGCAGGCAAAATAACATATGGTATGTGTACAAACAAAATAGAGAATGGAGCTACTGTTAATGGCTCTGTTGAATTGACAAATATAGGCTCCAATGATGGTATATTTCCAAATGAATCTATAGTTAGTGGTTTCCCATTTAGCAGCATTGTCTGGCTTTGCAAATCTCCATCTTTTGCTGTTAAATGGTATTCTTGTCTTGTATTTGATGCTATCTTTCTACTTTTAGGCAGTCTAATTGAAGAACTCTTTCTGTGGCTATGATGTCTGTGCTTTCTGTGGTGCAACAGAGTACCGTTAAAAGCAATGTTTGCGCGAATGGTAGTGTTGCCGTCAAGATTGATCAACAATAAGGTGATGCCTTGCTGCAAAATAGAAGTTCCTTTTTTTCAGGTCAAATGTACTATAGCTTAGTGTCTGCAAATAAAGAATACGTCCGTCCGACTTACAGATTGCTTTGCACAATGTGTGTAGGCACGTATTTTCTTTGATCCTGAGAAACTTGTTGACAAGACGTTCCTTCCCATTAATCGGTGCCAAAGAAGAGCACTGCACGAACAAAACCAGTAAGGAAAGTTGTATCCATTAAACAATAACTAAAAATGACAAAAGATAAGTTACTCGATCTGTTCCATTTTATATGACACTCTTTCCTTTTGTCAATTGGAACAAGAACGATACTTTTTATAATTGAGAACTCTTTAACTTTAAACTTCCTGCTTTACTCTTAATGACATGCTCTTATAGTAATAGTCTAATAGAAATGGCAAAACATGTTTCAGACCACAAGTTTTAAGGATAATTTTGGTATGTGCCAAAAGTCTTTTTGCTTTCTTAAACTTCGTGTTCTGTCAAACGCTGCCATATAAAATGAAACAAACGGACTGCTTTACCTGTAGTAATCTGGATTGGGTACAAAGGTAGTGGTGTTGAGTAAACCATAGTTTCCACCAATTAGTGTCTGTCGACAGTATGTCTTGGTATCATAAGCAGCTGACATCCCAAGCTGGTCCAAATACCTAATATAATTGTTTCCAAATTCAAACCCCAAAATTACACAGGATACTGTAATTCAAAAACTAAAGAGAGTTGAACTTCACATCTAAGCTTGTTTACCAGAAGCTAAAAACAAAGGCATTTGTGACATGGTTGCGACCGCTGTTGTAAGCCCCTCCAGCCTCACCAACCCAAGCAACCACTGAAGTACCAGAGGTCTTGAGTACATTCTGAAGTTTGCTAAATGTGTCGGCCTCACCATCGAGATAAGATGGATCGAGGATTTTATCAACAAGGTGTTCATCTCTTCCTAAGAATCATAAAACAAAAATTCCATGAAACATCTTCGATATAATGTTTAGACTTAAAAACCAGATAATATTTAGGTTTTGCTAACATACCTGGACCAAGGTTATATATGTGGTGAGTGGCCACATCAAATGATTTCCCAGTTTTATTTATTAATTCCCTAAACCAGCCTTCGTCGAAGAAACCTCCTGGTGCAATGACCAGAGGCCTAGGTTCAAAATTCTTGTAAGCATCTTGTACTATTTTGTACAAGGCAGTAGTATCAGATGCATATTGATCTGCTGCAACTCTGGTTCCAACTCCACTCCCACACAATTCATTCCCTAGACAGAAAATTAACAGCATATGTTGGACAATTCATGTAAAACTTTAACAATATGTCATACTCGCTCCGTTTCAGAAAAAATGAACCTATTTGACTAAGCACAGAGTTTAAAAAAGAATGTAAGACTTTTGAAACTTATCGTCTAAAACAATTCATAGATATTTGTGTGACAATAAATCATCTCATTAAGGGTAAAATGGGAAGTTTAAAGTTATATTGTTTCCATATTTAGAAAGGGGTCATACTATTTGAAATGTACTAAAAAGGAAATAGATTCATTCTTTTTTAAGCGGCGGGAGTAGCATGGTTTTATAGACATGTTTTTGCATAATATTCTTGAATAACTTCCTTCATCTTGTCACAATTATTGTAGAATTAGACAAATTGAAGAACAGTGTAGTTCTTACCAAGCTCCCAACCGTGGATAACGTATCCCTTTTTGACAGTATAACGTATAAGCGATTCAGCATTGCTTGAATCCCAAGCTCCCACGGATAAACCATCGGGGTGTACAGATCTTCCGTAGAGAGCATTCAATCCAAAAATTATACTAGCCCTGAATGGAACAAATGTTTTCCAAGTTACAAAGAGAAATTGAAAAGTCGCAAAACAAAAAAAGGAAACAGAAGACGTGCTTCTTACCCAGATTTATTAAAGAATGCATTGAGTTCATCCCATCTAGACAAGGGAAGACATCCTGGAGTAAAACCAAACATCTCTGAAGTGTTTTGAACAAATGAAACACAGGGCTGTTTATGATCTTCAGTTTGGTATATGACTTTGTCTTGCAAGGTGCCTCCTAACCGAATCTTTAACGGCGAGAAGGCTGCAACATAATTATGAAGAATATAAGCGCCTCTAGTTTGTTACAGAAACATGTAGAAATGTGAAATCTCTCAGGATTAGGAGCTAGCTATATCTATGTTGCACGGACTTTCCAAAATGCTGCAGCACCCATGTCGGATCCTTCAAAAATACACTACTTTTGAAGGATCCAACATGCACCCGACGACAGTTTTGGAGAGTCCGAGCAACATAGAGCTATATCATCATACCTTTTATTGCTTTGAGAAAAATAATGTTGTTAAGATCCTGCACATAGAAGAGATGATCTGATGAACACTAGTTAGTAATGCATCACAAGATTAATAGAATTACTTTTGCGTAATGTCACATGCAACTATTAAATGGTAAAACAACTTTTTTTGCTTCTCTGTTTCATTTGATATCTTATAACCACAGTGAATCAAGACATTCTTGTTTTTTTGGTTTTTTTTTTTTTGGCTTTTTCTTGGTTTTTCGTTTCCCAAAAAAATAAAGAAATCATACCAAACAAACAACCACATTTTTTTGTTGAATTGTTTTCTTTTCTTTGGGTGAGGCGGGTAAGGAAACCCAACAGATCTTCAACATACTAAGTCAATCTTTCACAAGAACAAGCTAAAACTAGAATAACAGCTACGCCTCAATCCCATGCAAGTTCGGATCGGCTATATGAATCCTCATGGGTCATGTCGCACCATTTAAGCTCTTATCATTCAATATTTAACAACAACAAGTACCACAAGTTATCTATATTTACTACTGGCATATAAATCTATAAGCCCAAAAAAAATAGCACCACTAAAATATTTATGATGACCCTGCAATTCTTTACATTCCAACATTTCAAATTCACACTACATCAACTGGACACAAACTTTTGCAGCTACACTCCCTTTAATTCAAATTCAAAAAGAAATAGAAGGAAAATTTTCCATTTTTGGATGGACAAAAATATCAACTTTAACATCCCATGTACTGAAAAAAGAGGAGTAACAACTATACGATAGTATCACAAATTTAACAGAACTACACCATAACAACATTTCTAAGTCGAGGTGGGCGCAAGCTGATTCAGACACTACTGTTAAAAAAGAAAGAGTATTTCTACACATTAAAACTGTAGAGAAGCTTACTAAAAAGGGAAAATGCAATCAAGAAAACAATACCAGATTAAGGAAAGAAGCATGGTCCCAAGCACAAGTTCCATAATCACATTTCTCAGGTGGCCACCAATCCAAAGTAGCACAAATGAAATTATTGTCTATTCTTCCAATGGCATTCTTCCCATCTATAAACACACTGCCTTGAGCAACCTCTGAGTACCCACAAATCAATCTCAAACTAAACAAACAAATCCACACCAACACTCCCTTTTGCAAAAATAAAGAACCCATTCTTGAAAAAATTAAGAAACTTGAGCTAGTTGTCAAGATCTATGTCTCAAGCTCAAGATTGCTAGAAAATGAAATGGGGTTGCTGTAGAACTCGCCATTAGAGAAGAGTTTATAAAGGTAGAGAATAAGGGTGACACAAAGACATATAAAGATTATTCTTAATCAGCCATTATGGTCAAGATTTGGATCAAGAAATGCTTCTTTTTTTTAATGTCAAGTTTGGAATGAAATTTACTATAGATTTGGTGGTCAATGGTCATGTTGGATATAGAAAATACATAAAAAAAGATCTCTAAGTTATATATGGTAAAAAATCTTTATGCCATAGTGTAAATTAATCTGTTAAGCAGATCATTTATTATATATTATTATTATTTAAAAATTTTAACTTAAATAATCACCTACTTAACTGTTTAAGCTGAGAATATTTGGCAGTATATAATATATGTATAATTCAGTGGTGAGACCAGAAATTTCGCTAAGGGCGTTCAAGATTTAATATATGCAGTATAATTTTTAGCAATATAGTTTTTCGACGAAAGATATTCAATTGATCACCCTTCATTGTATGTGGCTACACTACTAAAATTATACATTGATAAATCAGTGTATAATTTTTCTATACCGATTAGAAAAAGTAAATAGTAAATCTGATCTACTATTTGTGTAAAACCCCTATTATTTATTTCAAATTACAAATCAACTCGTATTAAAGAGATTTACTTATTATTACTTTTTAAATAATTATTAATTATATAAATATCTTTTATATTACATAGATCTTAAACTTCATATAAATAATATACATTGTGTGAGAGAATAATGTAGACATCAAGTTGGCAGTGGGCCATTTTTTTTGGGTTCTTTGCTTGAGGAAAGTGAAAAAAGATTGCTCAACTACACGGGAAAAGACAAGTATTGTCTGTGGGACCATTGCTCTCTAACCAATGCCTCTTTTTCCATAATAGGGTGAATTACTCTAGCTGCATTCCAGAATAAATAGTAATTGTTTTCTAGGAAAATATACTTAAAACTTTAGTGGAATAGGTTGTTTGCAAAGGGCCAAATATACCCCTCTGCTTTCGATAATGGTCTAAGAATATCCGTCGTTACATTATTTGATTATCTATACCTCTGCAGTCATACTTTGGGTTCAAATATACCCCTCATTTAAATGGAGGAACACGTGTCATCGTCCTATTGGTCAATTCTAAATATCTCCTAATTAATTAAAAAGACTCATTATCCATACCCGAAAAATAATTTTTTTTTTTATAAAAACTGGAAAAAGCTAAAAAAAAATTACTAAAAACAGAAAAAAATGATTTTTTTTCCAGTTTTTACAAAAAAAAATATTTTCTAAAATAATATTTTTGTAAAAACTGAAAAAAAAACTGAAAAGCAATTTTCTAAAGCAATTAAAAACTGAAAAAAACTGAAATATTTTTAACTAAAAACTGAAAAAAAAAGAAAATATTTGTTTTTTCAATTTTTACAAAAACATTGCTTTAGAAAATTAATTTTTAGCTCTTTTTTTCAATTTTTACAAAAATATTTTTCAGCTTTTTTTAAAGCAGTTATTTTGTAAAAAGTGGGAAAAAAATAATTTCATTTTTTTCCAGTTTTTACAAAAAAAATTGCTTTAGAAAATTGATTTTCAGCTTTATTTTTTTTTCCAGTTTTTACAAAAATATTATTTTAGAAAATATTTTTCAGTTTTTTCTAAAGCAGCTTTTTTGTAAAACCTGAAAAAAAAAATATTTTTGTTTTTTTAGTTTTTAGTAAACTTTTTTTAGTTTTTTCCAGTTTTTACAAAAAAAATATATTTTTCGGGTATGGATAATGAGTCTTTTTAATTAATTATGAGATATTTAGAATTGACCAATAGGACGATGACACGTGTCCCTCCGTTTAAATGAGGGGTATATTTGAACCCAAAGTATGACTGTAGGGGTATAGATAACCCAATAGTATAACGAGAGGTATTCTTAGACCATTTTCGAAAGTAGAGGGGTATATTTGGCCCTTTGCCGATATCATTATAAAGTTCGCGATATCTACGTTCAACTGTGAACCCTATCTTTCTATCCGCCCCGGTTCTCTATGCTCGGTTCCACAATAAATCCCAAATATATCTATTTGAGAGATGTACGATTCCGCACTCTTCTAATTGCTTAGAAGGGTTCAAGAAGCCCTATTTTGTGTATATTCAGTAACAAGGCTATCAAATGATCGACCGGAAAAAACAAAGGTTGTGTGCCATTTTTTATTAAATAATGAAGGAAAGTGTCGTAAAGGTTTGGATTCAATAGAATTACAACGACAATGAAGATAGCATTCTGCCGATATCAAGTCATGAACGGTTTTTGACGACATTTTTTAGACACATATCATGATATGTTTGAGAATTGGTATGATAATTAGATTTAGAGTTGGACATATGAGATGTTTGAGAATTTATATGATAAGTAACTTGTTTGTGCATGTGGTATATTCATAATGGAAATAATTATTACACTATCACCAGAAAAGAATACTAAACCTAGAGAAGCTATGAAAAATCAAGGATAACAAAGGTGAGTATTAGAACTAACAGTATGACCTATAGATTATGAGTTCAAGCTATGGAAGCAGTCACTAATGCTTGCATTAGGGTAGACATAGATTATGAGTTCAAATTGTGGAAGCAGTCACTAATGCTTGCACTAGGGTAGACATAGATTATGAGTTCAAATCGTTGAAGCAGTCACTAAAGCTTGCATTAGGATAGGATGTCTACTTCACACCCTTTGGAGGATTGCGGCCCTTCCTCGGACCCTACTTGCATATGAGATGCTTTGTTCACGGGCTGCCCGAATCAATGATAATGAACATTGAACCACCAAGATTCAAATTCTACTAGGGAAGAAGGGCAATGGTGGAGGTGTTTGGAGAACATATGAACTGAATAAAGCCTGGCTAGCTGAACCAAAGAGAAAAGACCTCACACTAAAATCTTGCAAATGCAGGGATTAGAAAAAAAGGAGTTGGTAGCATTTTCAAGTTCAGGTGAATTTGGTGAGTGTTAGAAAGGTCATTAGTTTAGTCCGAATGATTGTTAACCTATACTAGTGTTAGAACCCACGCGATGCGCAGATAATTTGACAAAATATTAATCTTAGAAAATTATGATCTAATATATCATATTATTTTAATAAATATTAGTTATTATTTTATTATTTAATATAGTGTACATAAATATAATAAAATCTATACAAAATCAAAGGATACAAAGCCAATTGACTTAATATTTTGATACTATTTCTCTTTAATATAACATAAGTATATATTTTCTTATTATGGATTTTTTTATATATACTTATGTTATATTGTTCAAAAATTCTTCAATTGTCTTGTCTTTTTATTAACTTGTCAATTGGCTTAATATTTTTGATATTACTTCTCTTTCAATATAACATAAGTATATATTTTCTTATTCTGGAAAATATGTTTTTTAATACTTATGTTATATTGTTCAAAATTCTTCAATTGTCTAAATTTATCAATAATTTTCTTGAGTGTTATTTATTAATTAATTTAAAATATAAAAATTATAAAATTAACTTTATCCTCCTCATTTTGTACATTCTTTTCTAATATAATATTTGATTAATTTCTCATTTTGTATTTTACTGAATATTTATTACTAAATTATAATTTTGAATTCATCAAAAATATAAAGAGATAAACCTTTTATTATTTTTATAAAAAATATATTAATTTTTAATAATTAATAATTTTTGTTATATTATATATATAATATTATCTTATGTATAATATCCTAATAGTTTCTTTACATTTTTGTATTTTCATTATGAAATTATGAGTTCTATTTATTAATTAAAATTTCCTACATGAGAAATTTAATTAATATATAAATTTTTACGCTTTTTTTTAGTATTCTTCCTTTATGACTGTTTGTTTATTATGATTTTAGTTATGTGTATATAAATGGCTTTTCACATAATAATTCTAATTATACGTCTTATATTTTTATATTTTCCCATAAATTTATATTTTATTTCTTTTTTGTTCATTTCTTATCTAATTGTATTATCCACTACTTAATTTTACTAAGTTGACATATAAATTTTTAATAAATTACCAGTTTAGTATAATAACTACTCCCAAATTTGAATTGAAAGTTTTTTATTTCTTTATTTTTGTTTTTTTATTTTAAAAAATAATTTTAAAACTCCAAGTTGAAACTACTCTCCAATTTGAATTGGCAACTTTTTTTTTTTAATTTTATTTTTTATTTTAAAATAATTTTAAACTCCAACTTTGTTGGAGCTTTTTCCTAAAAATCTACACTTGTCGTCTTATGGTTATGCCACTTGGCATTATATAATTATCTAATTCTCTTTATCTATATATACACACTACTATATTAGGAAGAAATTATTCTCCAATTTGAATTGGTAATTTTTCACTTGGCATAAAATTATTCTTATGGTTATGCCACTTGGCATAATATAATTATTTACTTCTCTTTATATATATATAAATTCAAGTAGAGTAACCAATTAATTCAAAATTTATATATATCTGTATTTATTAATTCAAGTAGAGTAACCAATTAATTTAAAATTTAAAATTTTAAAAGTTTTTTAGTAAGAAAGGTAGTTTATTTTGACTTAATAATGCCACTTGACTTTTTATGGTTATGACATTTGTCTTAATATAGTATTTTTGCTTCTCATATTCTATATAGAATGTAGATATAGAATGTTTCTAATATTAAATATTTTTAAAATTTTAATTATTGCTATTACGTTACCTAATATATAGTATTTCATGCTTTCATGTGACCTTCATTAACTTTCCTCTTTATTTAGTATCATTATTTATTTATATTCTTTAATATAATGTAGATCCCGTGTATTTTTTAATCTTGATATAAATATTTATATTATTTTAAATTAATACTCGAAATTATTAAAACAATTTAATAATATTTTTAAGTATTATATAGTAAAATTTCTAATATTTTGATTTAGTTATTTATAATTAATTAATTATGAAATAAGTTATATGTGGCTTTTTCTGGCTATGCCATATGGCTAAATTAGTTATTAATTAATAATTAATTAGTTATACATTACATGTGGCTAATTTTAAGGCTGCCACTTGGCTTAAGGAGATGAATTTTTTCTCTCATTTTAAATATATAGATCATTATTCATTTATATCCTTTAATATAATATAGATCAACGTGTAATTTTTAATCTTGATATAAATATTTATATTATTTTAAATTAATACTCGAATTTATTAAATTGTTTGAATTTATTAATAAAATTTTTTAAGTGTTATATAGTAAAATTTCCAATATTTTGATTTAGTTATTTATTATTAATTAATTAAGAAATAAGTTATATGTGACTTATTTTTTTGTTATGCCATATGGCTAAATTAATTATTAGTTAATTAGTTATACAATACATGTGGCTAATTTAAATTTGCCGCTTGGTTTCCTCACCTTTTAATAATATATAAATTATTTTTCTTTTTTTTTCTTTATATGTTATACCAACTCCTCTCATATTATCTTATCTTTTATGGAAAATACCTAAGTTCCACCTCAAATTTGTCTCGAAAACTCGGTTGCACACTGTAATTTTACGGACATTTATTTATCCCCTAAACACATTTGAAGTGAGAGCTGATCTAGCAAAAAAAGAAAAATAAGAAAATAAAGGCGCATAAACCAAAATAAAGGTGGGCCCCTGCTGATGATATATGTATTATGCAATAAAATAAATAAATAAAAAACAAAAGTGAGCTCCTTTTATGTTTTTCATCCACTATCTGCCCCCTTTCTCCTCTCAACCATATGCACAGAAAGTAGATTAAAGTGAAGGTAGTCACTTTCTTTGACAAGTAAAAGCAAGGCAATTAGCTGTTCAATATTCTTCATAATTTTATTTACTCTAGAATGATTTTTCGAAAAAACACTCCACAGTATAATACTATTATACAAATTCAGGTTGCTCTAGTGGTGAGCACCCTCCACTTTCAACCAAGAGGTTGTGAGTTCGAGTCACCCCAAGAGCAAGGTGGGAGTTCTTGGAGGGAGGGAGCCGAGAGTCTATCGGAAACAACATCTCTACCCCAAGATAGGGCAGAGGCGGATGCAGTGTATTACATACGGGTTCAACTGAACCCATAACTTTTGACGCGGAGTAAAAATTTGTATATAAAAATTCATTAAAATTGCAAAAATAGTAGATATGAACCCATAACTTTAAAAATATAATGGGTTCAATGTTAAAAACCTTAAAATTGAACCCATAGGATTTAAATCCTGAATTCACTTCTGAGGTAGGGGTAAGGTCTGCGTACACACTGCCCTCCACAGACCCCACTAGTAAAATTATACTGAATTGTTATTGTTGTATATTGACTATCTGGATTTAGCATTATTGGATACTTTGATAAACTGCACACCTATTTTGACAAATACGGTATTGCAAACTTCCCCTCCCCGAAAGATACTGTGGAGGAGATCGAGGAATGAGGTGGGTAGGGTGGTTTCTAGTGATGAAAATATATGATTATTATTGAAGGATTTTAGTTGTTAATCAGGTTTAATTAGTGTAAAAATATAAGTAAGAAAAGAGAAAAAGAGTAAAAATTGAGAAGTTGGAAGATTTATGATGCGATGATGACGTGGTACACGTGTGTAAAACACCTCATATTATAAGACTGATATTAATAATTCACTCCAAATACATTAGGGGGTAAAATAAACGTCCGTAAAATTACGGCGCGCAATCGAGTTTTCGAGACAATTTTAGGGTGGAACTTATATATTTTCACTATCTTTTAAGATTATTACAATATCCTTAAAAATTAAATATAATAGCTTTAATCATAATAGCATTTATCTAAGCTTCATAGAGCACAAATAATAGATAACTTCAGACATAGAATGAAGGTTTAAGGTCAATAATTTTGAAGAAAAACATCGAAGACTACTATTAAGATATTAAACCAACAAATTATGATAATAATAATAATAATAATAATAATAATAATAATAATAATAATAATAATAATAATAATAATAATAAGAATAAGAATAAGAAGACAGAATTTAATATAAAAGAGTATCAAAGGTATATTTGGAAAAATAATAATTAATTAGATATATAGTAGTATCCTGATAGTATCATATTCCTATTTCCTTTTAACAAATTAAGGAAATAATAATAATAATAATAATAATAATAATAATAATAATAATAATAATAAATAATAATAATAATAATAATAATAATAATAATAATAATAATAATAATAATAATTTATTATTTTTTAAAATTATTATTATTATTATCTAATTATTATTTTTGATGTTATTATTTGGATATCATAACGTTTTATTTGACTATGATTTGATCTCAGACATTTTCTAAATATTTTTAACTGTAATATTTTTATGTCATTTCTAAACATGTAAATTTTATTTAGGAAAAAAGTTAATTGAGAAATCAAATTTTGAATATACTCCAAAGTGTGATAATCTAATTCTTTACTCCAAATTCCTTCATTTTTTGTTTGTAACAGTTGAAAGTTATTATCTGCATGTCCTAAAACTTGTTTTTAATTAACTCTCTTTTTCCTCAAAATAGTATGCCATTTTATTTATGCATTAGTAAACCAAAAGAGTCACGAGCTTCATGTATAATCCATGTGGGAAATTGATCATCCCAAGAAATCTCATGGACTAAAGTCTCCAAAAAAACTAGCTAGAAAATGATTATATCTATCTTTTTTCCTTCTAATAAAAGAGCAGCGAACTATATCTAAATCGTCTTTTAGGCGATTAATATCTTTATAAAGTTTTACAGTCCACGGAGATAAAAGCCAAAGCAAGTTAGTAATACCCAACTTTTGACTTTTGCTTTATTTTTGTTGTATTACCTAAAAGTAAGTATTTTTAAGCATTTTTTTAATTATTGTCAAACACCACAAAAATTAAAAAAGTACTTAAAAAATAATAAGCAATTAAAATAAACCAATTCAAACACCCTCTTAGTAAGCTCCATGCCTTTTATAATGGAGGTGAACGCTTAGGCGGAACTAGAGTTTAAAACATGGATTTAGCTCATCACAAGTAATATATATCCAAATTTTATATTTGTCTTAAAATTTTTATTTCATGTGTACAAATTAATAATTTAAAACTTAACAATTTAAAAGGATTAGAACCATAAACCCGTAAATTTCAAATTTTGGTTTATAACCCATCAATAGCATAGCATCCCCTTGATCTTTTCCCCCTCCCCATCCACTGATGTAATAAAAGAAATTCCTTTCATGTAGAACTATTTATTTATTTATGCACATCTCATTTACTGTTTTGGTTAAACAATGCTAATCTGTTGGGCTAAAATTGGAGACAAAAAGGTAAAAGGAGAAGTAAAACCGCCGAAAAAACTAATAACAGAACTGTTACCAAAAGTGATGTGTCATACTTGGCAGTTGGTGGCTACTCAATATAACTGAGTATGAAACAAGAAGCTGACAACATATACATCTGGGAAAAATAATTGTTCATTGGGATGTTTATATAAAACTACACTAATTTATCATGATTAGTAAAAGAATTGATGTGAGAGTATCTATTAATTAACTATGATTAACTCGTATCAATTTATGTTTAAGACACTTTTGTGTTGTTAATCGGATTCCGTTAACTTCTGCCATAATTCTATATATTAACCCTTAAGATCAAAAGTTCGATAAGTGCACTAGTTGAACACAGGGGTGGCGCAATGATATTTGGGGCCTAAAGCCAAACTTCAATGAGGGCCCCTAAGTTTTTCGTCATAAAACAATATATATATATATATATATATATATATATATATATATATATATATATTTGTGTGTGTGTGTGTGTGTGTGTGTGTGTGTGTGTGTGTGTGTGTGTGTGATGTTTCAAACGCATAATAATAAAATATAGAATAATCAAACATGATTCAACAAATAACTATATATATTTTTGCTGCTTCAATATTCTTGATGCAATGCAAAAAAATTGAGAACAAACAAAAGAGGTCACAATTGTATTTCTGCTCTTTTATTTTACGAGTAGTTATAAAATAGTTACTCCCAGGGGCGGATCCATCCCTTTACAATGGGGTGGCATAGCACCCGCTAAGATGATAAAATTTTTATATACTTATGTTAGAAATTTTCTTAAATTAGGTTAAATATCTGATCCTACCACCCGCAGCCGTAAATTAAACAAAGATGTCATGGCTGGTAGATGTTTTTGAAAACTTTTCTCGTGTGTAAAATTCAAGTTGGAAATTATCTTGAACCTTGTCCGACTTTTCCTTTTCGTGTGCTTTTTATTTCTTTTTGTCCCAGTCATTTTCCTCTTCGGCTACCCCCCAATTTTCTATTTATCATTTCATTATTTTTAGTAATTTTCTTTTCTTTATTCTATTATTTATATGTGGTCTCTAACGAGAACACTCAAAAAAGAGACTCCGAAATTATAAAATTTTATAAAATAAGCATTCCCCTTAGTTTCAAATTTATGAGTTTTCTTCTTTCATATCCAAAATTTTTTAGTCTTAATGGGAATTTTCGATTGAGATCAAATATTTTTTTATCTTTTTCATTATATCATACTACAAACTTGTGTTATTCTATGGTTATTAAATATAATTTAAATCACTTTACTATTAAATTATGACAAAAATTTCGTAAGCATTGCTTAAAAAATATGAGATTTATGATTTTAATTTTTGAGACCTTATTGAAGATGCTATCTTACTTGTGGGGTATAATTTATCTACTGAAGATATTTTTTAAAAAATTCTTATTCTGATTGATGTAATTCCCTTATTGAAGATGCTATCTTACTTGTGGGGTATAATTTATCTACTGAAGATATTTTTTAAAAAATTCTTATTCTGATTGATGTAATTCCCTTATTGAAGATGCTATCTTACTTGTGTAAATTTATTTTTAATATATAAAAAAAAGATGTAATTTCCTAGTAAAAATGTTGATTTTACTTGTGTTATTATAATAAAGGTATGATTCCTTATTTAAAATGCTAATTACGTCTATTTTTTAATATCTGAGATGTAATTTTTATATTTGCAAATAAAAAATACCTATTAAGTTGACCCGAATAAATATTCCTAACAAATTTCATATTACTCAATACAAGGTATACATTAAAAGAAATCATGGCACCCGACACCTTCAAAAATTCTAGATCCGCCATCGATTAATCCTACATTAACACTTGAATTCTAGATAAGGTCAAACAAGGGTAGAATAGTAAAAGTGAATGCACTTTTGCAATGTGAGCCCATTAATAGTGATGTTTATATATAATAAAAAAAAATAAGGGAAGAAGGTAAATGTTCACACGTTAAATAGGAGTGAATCCCAAAATACTACTCTCCTCTCCAAAGGTCTCATCTTTTCTTGAAAATTGCTTACTTTATTTTAAAATACCTAAAATTCTTAAAGAAAAATTAACATATGTAACTATGAAAATTTTGGAGCCCCCAAAGCAGTCGCTTTATCTGCTTTACCGTTGGGCCGCCTCTAGTTGAACAACCCGTTCACGTGCTACGCTACCTTCAAATCCTACAATTTGCTTAGGACTGGATCTATGTTGAGTTTGGTTTGCATTGTTATTTTGTTTTTAAGCAAACTAACAACTCTATCTTGCATATCATAGGAGTAGTTGAAACCCCACCAAAAAGTAACTACCAAAAACCAACTCAATTGCACTTTACTCCTTGAGGACCACAGTATCCTTTATTAGTTCAAAGTTCAAACCAAATATCATTGAGAATGCCTGTGTTTTTGACCAATGTCACATGCCTCATTAAATTTTCTGAAGTAGCTTAAAATATAAGAGATCTCTTATCCTGTTATCTTTTCTTTCATTAAAAAACATGATTTAATAATGAGGTGGGGTAACCAAGTTTAACGGATGAGGGGCAAGTATTAACTTGAGTTTCTTTGCTCAATGTATTTTATTGACCATTTCATTATTCTTTGCAATTTCGATGAGAGCCGCGAGAACAGTATCAAAATGAAGCAAACTCTAAATACTAGATATGACCTCAAAATAATAGGGAGGGCATGGCCTATCGTCTAGTGAGACGATAGGGAAATTATCGCCGAGAGGGAAAGATCCATAATCACAAGTTAAGATCCTAATTAAATGATTGCTCAATAATAAAGGAGGTAGGTGTGTGTGTATATATATATATATATATATATAGTGTTTTCATGAAACAAAATAACATAATCGAGTTTTAAGAGTCGTAAATTAAAATAGTAATATGCATTACCTTTTCATGATTAACACGGGTGTAATTGTTAATTGTGCAAGTAGGCGTTTACACTTTTAAGGAGCATCTCTCGCTTTTACGTATGTTTAATAAACCATATATCCACATATCTCCTTTATGAAAAGAAAAAGAAGAAAATATCATACTTTTTAACTTTTAAGGTGCAAGTTGAGGAGAAGAAAAAAACTTTTCAAAGCAACAGATAAAAGATTGTAATATTCTTGGAAGAAAAGAATAGCTCTTTTTCTTTTTATAATTTGTTAGCTTAACTAATTCCAATAATAAATTGGTCATGAAATCGGAATTCGGCTATTATTGAAAGGACGTATTATCTAAACAATTGCATGCTCATCTTTTAGGGTTTATTTTATTTATTTTACCATAGTAAATAAATTAAAAGAAGAAAGCGAAACCTAAAACCTTTATCTATTATAATAAAAAATAAGATAAGATTCTTTCAATGTTGACGTAAAACGTAATTCATCGTATAATGCTCGCCAATCCATTCTCCTTTGTCGTCCACTGTTTAGTTGGTAATTTTAAATAAATATTTTTTTCTCCAATCATAAATAAATTTATACTTCAAGGAAAGATGATCGAATTGCTTTTTTCCTCGTAATCGAAAACTTGGGAAATGGAATAATAACACCCTTAAACTTGTCTTGCATTTTAGCTATCCACCTATACTTTGCGAAGGTTCTGTTACCCCTTAACTATATTCTTTCGGAATGGAATAAATACAACCTTATATAGAATTGTTGAAATTTTACATTTCACATTAAATTAAAGTTGAAGTGATAATTGGTGAAAATAATGGTAAGATTCCTCAAACAATAAGGCAAGAAACTAAAGTTAGTCAATGTACTGCTATTTATATGGCCTTTTCTTATGCAAAATAATCTACATATGTTTATGTTGTTTTGTTAAATATATATAAGATATTCCAGCTGAAAATAGTATTCAGTTAAACTCGCTTTTAAATGACATTTGTGAAATTTTGGTCCAAATCAATTGATAGCAACGGTATTTAGTAATGATATTTATATACATGTAGAAAATAAGAATAAAATAACGAAATAAATACTGGGTAAATTCTTTAATATTAGTTGTTCCTTTCTAAACAAACTGACAGATAAGACCTAATTAACAAAACTTTTGAGAAATTTAAGTTCGTTGTCCATTCAAGACTTAATTTCTTTAGTCAAAATTGCACTTATTATTAGCTTAATTCTTATTTGTTCATGACCTCCCGTTTGCGTCCATGCAAATATTTTGTCTGTTATAAATGGAAAAGTTCACTGAACAGAAAGGTATGTATGATAAGGTTTACTTCATCAGATAGTGTTTACCTTATATACAACGCAAATAATAATAATAATACATTATTAGATCATCTAAGTAATCTTTCTAGTAATTCACCTGCTACAATAAGCAAAAGTGATTTGATAGGGTAAATTGTTTTACACTATTGATTTATAAAGTTAAACTCTGTAAGCAGCGGCAGACCTATATAGAGATGAGGGTTCATAGGATCCCGTTAACCTTGGCAATTTTTTTTAGATATATATATGTGTGTATGTATATATATATGTTGAAAACGGTAATATATTTTGCCTGAGACCTTTACAGTTTGTTTGGATGGTTGTAACACATCGTTTCATAATGCATCGTATTGTATTGTATTATATTGTATTGTATCGTTTGATGAATACAATGTTTGGATAGATTGTATCGTTTGCCGTTGTTTCATGATATCTTGCACCAGCAATATGAAAAATAAATTTACAATATTATAAAGAAAAATAATGATACAGGGTAAATTTATTATATAAAAAGGTAGGGTAAATAATAAAATAAAATTATTTAATAATAGTGAAGGGTGAGATAGAGAAAAAAATAAGATAACGACGCAACCACACCAAATCGGTCGTTATATAAAGTGACACATTTCATCGTTTTGTAACGACGGATTTAACGATACGATACAATAAAATTTAAGTAACAACCAAAACAAATATCGTATTTAAAGTAACAATACGATACAATATAATAGGTAACGACCATCCAAACAAGTTGTTAAGATCAAGAATCCGATTAGGCACTAATTAAGCAGTTCGCTCATATGCTCCCGACACCTTAAATTCTGGGTCCGCCTACGTCTATAAGAAATTAAGGAACAAGTGGAAAGTCTCCATCCTATGGTTTGTTCTCTATTTTGCATGCTTCACGAGAGAAAACATTAGGAAAGACAAAGTGGGTGTTCCAAAAATGAACTTTTTTTGGTTTATTAGGCATTTGATTGCAATACGTAGTAGGTTTCTTATTGACAATTGTCTTTGTATTTGTTATCTAATTTGTTGCACCTACTTTTGTCCTTCTTGTTGTTTAACTTTTGCTTACATACTCATCCTAAAAATTTCTCCAATAGAATAGAAAAGAAAAGAAAAGGAGAAAGTATTTCTCTTTTATGTTTGCCTATACTATGATTTCTGAATTCACAAGCCATAAGCAAATTTAATATTTAGAGTTATTGTGTTCAGAATAAATACTGTAGTGTAATCTTATTATATGTATATCATTTGATTTTTTTTTGTTCCATCCATTATTGACGACCAGTTTGAAATTTTTTGGAACTAAGTTGAATTAGAAATTTTAATTTTTAGAAGGTACTATAAGTTACAGATTTTTTTCCAAGTCAAAACGACGAAAGATGCACTTGTTAGGCAAATTTCACTTATTTTTAAATCCCACAAAGGGAAAACTGTCAAACATGTTAGGATAACAAGAATACTTTTTTACTCTTTCTTATTCTTTTAGCTGTCTTATAAAAAAATTGTATATTGGAACAAAAAGAAATCGATTACTTACTATGAAGAATAAATTTAAAAACAATAGGATCTTATTTTCAATATTAATTTCATAAGAAAATAATGGTGAAAACCACTTCCTTGACAAAATCTTCAATTCTCATGGGCCAAAGGCCCAATAGAGCATTTCAAGGACTTACTTATAATAGGCCAAACCTCAAATTTGGGCCTATTTTTAGCAACTAACCCCTTTCTTAATTGGAATTTTCATTATGTGCATTATCTCCAAATGAAAATGACCACGAAAATGGTTGAGGTGGAGGCGGCGATGAGGTTGGAGACGACGGAAGTGGAAACGAGTACGGATATGGTGGCGTTGGCGAAGACGGTGGTTGTTGTGCAACCGGAGCCTGACCTTGTGTTTTGGTGCAAAAATTCTTGAGCGTAAACGGAAATAGCGGGCTTATCGGAAAAATCTTGGGCCAACAATTATCTTGAATGTCAATAACAGCTTTGCAACATTGAGGCCCAATAGAATGAAAATGAAATGGAATGAACAAAGAGCCAAATATTTCTTGAATACACCCTGGAGTATTTTTAAGAGCCGCTACACATTTTTCAGCCTCAGGCCCACCAAAACTCCAAGCAAATGGGCCAGTATTACCAAACCCACCTGAAAAGCCCGGCCCAAAACCTTCGACACCGACTACTACATGCCCGGTGCTAGGTTTAATCACGATTAATATGCATAAAACGAATATTACTTTCATGTTTATGAAAGTAATAACTCGAGGCATTTTATTTTAGGAGTAGTAAAGAAGAAGCTTAGTTATATTTTTGCCTCTAGAGCTACCTAATTTGGTGTTTAGTTCTCTCTTTAAGATGTGAAAATAGCGTTATTAAACTTCATTAATTGCCTAGCTTTTAAGATTGCAGTTTAATTTAAGGATCTTTATGATATGTTTAATTGATCTATATCAACTATTAACGATTAGTAACATAAATTTAGTGAAAGAACGTACATCTCAGGTTAGAGTTTAATTTAAGGAACTTTATGACACGTTTAATGTTTTAAATCAACTATTAACGGTAGTCGTAAATTTAAGTGAAACAGCCCCGTGCATATTTAATTGGTTCCTTTTTAGTCCCAGGTGAAACATGTATTTGACTAACTCAATTTTACCATGTAAATGATACATTATGTGGGAGAAAAGCCTGTTTGTTATATGTTGGAAGACAAAAAAAGAGTTAGAGCCCGTTTCGCTGATTCAAAGTGGCTAATAAGTATCAAGTGCTGAAAAATACTTTTACGTACTGAAACTGATTTAATAAATAAGCAGTTATGTATTTAGATTTAAGTGGTGAAACTGATAATAAGCTAACTAAGTGTTTGGTAAATAGGTAATGATAAGCATTTTCTTGTGATGTAATGACTTAAATGCCCCTTAAACTGTTTACACTACTAAATATATAATTATATAAGATTTCAAATTCTAAATTGATTGAAGTATAAATTAACTTATGAATTTACTTTAGGTTCAAAATTGATTAGATTAAATTTTAATATTTACTAAGTATATATTATTTTAGCAAAAGTGAGCGAAAGTACAATAAGAAGATCATTATTACATCGTCATTTTTCATTACCAACACAATGCAATTAAAAATAGATAATTTAGTTCATATTTCACAATAGGATTTTGAATGATGCAAAACAACCACGTTTTCAAAGAGATGAAGAAAGTCGATTTACAGAAGATAGAATTTTTCTAACTCAAATTTATTTGATTGATTTATGTTGACGGTAAACACCTTTTTGTTGTTCACGATGGTGGACAATCAACAACAACAACAACAATCCAGTATAATCCCACTGGTGGAGTCTGGGGAGGGTAGTGTGTACGTAGACCTTACCCCTATTCTGGGGTAGAGAGACTGTTTCCGATAGACCCTCGGCTCCCTCCATCCAAGAACTCCCCTCCTTGCTCTTGAGGTGACTCGAACTTACAACCTCTTGGTTGGAAGTGGAGTGTGCTCACCACTAGAGTAACCCACAATGGTGGACAATGTTTCTGGCAAATAAGCCCGGAAAAAAATGACGGAGTTAAGTGAAGAATAGAGTTAGTTTTATTAAAATAAATATATTTCAGAATTATATAATAATAATAATATGGACAAAATAGTAAAAGTTTTGGTCAAACTAAAGTGCTTATAAGTTGAAAAGTCATAAGTTGGGGATGACCAACTTATGGCTTATTACTTATTTTGGCTTATAAACACTCGACTTATAAGCACTTTTGGTGTTTACCAAACGCGTAGATAAACCAAAAAATGCTTATAAACTAATTTGACCAACTTATAAGCTTAACCAGACACCCTCTTACATCATTCCTCCCAAATTGATAATTACACAGGTTAATTTTGGTGGTCAAAACTGTAAATGTAATAATCAGATTATATTAAGTTGTAAATGTGCATCAAAGTACTAGAGGTAGTGAAATTTCAAAATAAATTAAAAAAGAAAAAAGAGAACTAGAGAAGAATAAAAAAAAGTTGCTAAAGGTGGTGCAACTAACGATTGACAAGATATGGTATAGGGTATAAGTTAAGTTTGTACCGGACTTATGTTGATTTTACGGAGTTGTCCTTTGCGCTGTGCCATCATTGAGGACAAAAGCACGTGTAATAGGTAAACTTGTGCTATGTTTTATAAAGCTCTTCGTATTCTTTTCTCAGTTCGATTTGGGATTCATCTAAGATGACAAATGCAAATCTTCTTCAGAAGCTTCCCAGCCTAGAAGTCTGTCAATTCTACTTGACCGGCCCTCTGTATTGATAAAATTCGCCTCGTCACATGGCGCAATAAAATAATAACACGTGGTGGAAGAAGTTCCGAGCTCATGAGCAAGGAGATCAAGATCTGAGAACGAAGGAACCGTGATTGGAACTGCCCATTCTTTCCGATACGATAGCAACCGAAGGAACGCACGTCCAAGCAGGTCGAATGCTTTCGAAGACGAGTCCAGTTGTACTTGGACCCTTCCTGAGATTGTCGCCCCGTCCGTAACGCTGACAAACAATTTTCACCAGCTGAGATTATCTAATTATGTAAAGTGGCTAGTTACTTATAAAGTGGTTAGTTAGATGCAAAATGGCTAAGCCAGACATTCAGTTAATTAGATAGATATTATGTACATATATTCATTACAGGTATCAATAACGCGTGAGGTCATTTTTCCAGTCCTTCTTTCTCTTTCTTCTCGAATGTTCTCTCTCTCAATTTGACCTCCATTGCTGTTCAAGCTATGCTCGAGCCAGCTTTTACTTTGAGCAATTAACATGGTATCAGAGCTCGGTTGTTCCGATATATCATCTCCCAATTATCCATTTCTCCTTTGTATTTGTTGATTTTGACTTTTCCCCTAATTCGATCGATTTCTGAGAGCGGTCTCGTATTTGCCCTAATTGACTATCTGAGAAGGGACATTTTCTTCCAAAGTGTGATACTCACACAATTAATCTCAATCACCCGTGGATGTTGATGATTTGAGCGATGTGGCTACCACAGAAGTGAATATCAGAGTTCTAGGAAATTCCGGAATCGATCCAAGTGATTCCTTGTATCTGCACCCGTCGGATAATCCCGGTGCTATACTTGTTTCTGTTCCTTTCAGTGGAGTTGGTTATCATTCATGGAGGCATAGTGTGTTGCGAGGTCTGTTGGTGAAAAATAATCTAGGGTTTATAAATGGCGAATGCAAGCATTCAAACCCTCACTCACCCATATTTCGTCAATGGAAGCGATGTGATGACATTGTGACTTCTTGGATCCTTAATTCTCTATCAAAGGAAATCACAGATAGTGTTGAATATGAAAATGATGCTACTGAGCTATGGATTAAGCTAGAAGATTGATATGAGTAGACAAATAAAGCTTGACTGTATCAAATCCAAAAAGAAATAAATGATACATCTTAGGGGACTCTTGATATTACCAATTACTACAACAAATTGAAGAAGCTATGGGAAGAATTGAGCACCTTGAGTAAAAGGTCTAAATGCAGTTGCAATTGTATTTGTGGAGCAAAGGAAAATTTTTATAAAGCTGAGTAGGATAGGCGACTAATACAATTTCTCATGGGATTGAATGAAACCTACACTGTGATTCGAGGAAGCATCCTCATGATGAACCCATTACCAACCTTAACTCAAGCCTTTTCTCTCCTAATACAAGATGATAAGCAGAGAGAAATCAAACCAAACACTAAGTTGTTTATCGAATCAACCTCTATGAATGCTGCTAGTTCTAGGTCCAACACTTATAGGATGAACTATTCGACCATCAACAACAACTATGATGGATAAGGAAGGGGAAAACCTATATGTGACTACTACAAGAAACCAGTGCACACTAAGGATAGGTGTTTCAAATTACATGGATACCCTGAGAGTTCTGGATATCCTCGCAATCAAAACCAAAATCCGAACCAAAACTTCAACCAGAATCAAGGCTTCAATCGGAACCAGAATTACAACAAGGGAAAAAGAATAGTGGCCAATGTACATGGAAATCAGTCCTCTGATATGTTATCTATCAAAGGAGAGGAATAAATTTGAATGAAGACCAGAACATCAGCCAGTCAAAGGAGCAATATGGACAAATTATGAATCTGCTGCAATACTTTTAAGCTGGGAATGAAGGAGAGAATGCAGGTGCCACCAATCCTATCAATGGAGCTGTGAACTTTGTAGGTATAATTATCTGTACTTCCTCTATAGATTTTGGTAAATTGTCATGTCAATGTCTCAAAAAAGACTGATTCCTGGATATTAGACTCAGGGGCTTCCAATTACATGACCTTCAATAAGTCCCTATTAACCAACATTGTAACACTGCCCTATCCACTCCTTGTTGTCCTACCAAATGGATATAAACTGATTCTAACAGAAATTGGTAGTGTAACACTTGTGCCTGATATCACTTTACATAAAGTAATATTTGTACCTTCTTTCAAATACAATCTAATTTCCATTCATGGTCTGACCAGTTTTAACCCCGGAAGCATAGTAGCCTTCACTGACAAACTTTGTATTCTTCAGGCCCCTTCAATGAAGAGGCCTCTAGAGATTGGTAAGGCTTGTGATGGGCTATACCTTCTTTGCCCAAAATATCTGAGAAACAAGTATTCAGGTTCTGCTATTAGCAACCTAGCCTCTTGCCTTGGTAATAAGGCTCATTGCACACACAACTCACACTGTCATATTGATTCATATGTATATAGTTCATTGTCCACAAAAAAATGTGTATCCCATCCACCTGTAAATGGTTCATGTTTGAATACTAAAAATCTTAATCTGAATTCCTGTGTATCACCTGATCATGATGTAAATGTTCTGTGGCATAATAGACTTGGGCATGTACCCTTTGTCAAAATGAGAGGGATTTCCTCTATCCCCATTTCATTTCCTTCAAAGCAACTATTTCTTTGTTCTATTTGTCCAATGGCTAGTCATGGAAGACTACCATTTCCCCAGAAAATTTTTTTTCCACAAAAATCTTTCAACTACTACACATAGATATATGGGGACCCTATCATGTGCAAACACATGAAAACTACAAGTACTTCCTTACAATGGTGGATGATTACAGTAGGTCCACCTGGACTAACCTTCTCACCTGCAAAAGCAATGCCTTACAAGTTATAAAAACATTTATCTCTATGGTTGAAACCCAATTTAATACAAAAGTTAAAACAATCAGATTAGACAATGGCTTGGAGTTCACCAGTACATAGGAAAGTATATTTTTCCAATCCAAAGGCATAATTCACCAAAAGACCTGCCCTTATACACCACAACAGAATGGGATAGTAGAAAGAAAACATAAGTATCTCCTGGAAACTGCAAGGGCACTCCTATTCCAATCAAAATTACCTATAAATACTGGGGTGAGTGCATCATGTGTGCAACCTACATCATAAATAGATTACCTTCTTCCCACAGTTATCCTAAATCCCCATTTGAATTACTTCATAAGAGAAAACCGGCATACTCTCACATGAGAAGTTTTGGATGCCTGTGTTTCCCTTCTGTACAAAAAGTGCATAGAGACAAGTTTGAACCTAGAACATCCCCACACATATTCATTGGTTATCCCTATGGTATCAAAAGGTACAAGGTCTTAAGTCTTGCCACTAAGAAGATATCTGTTTCCAGGGATGTTGTCTTCATTGATAATGTATTTCCTTTTACTATATCACCTAAAAATACTTCATTTCCTTATGTGCTTAATTCTGTTCCCTTCATTGATTATATACAAAAGGGCACTGAACATTCTTATGATAGTGATAATCACATCAGTGTTACACATGGCCAATCTCAACACCTTTAGTCCAACACTAGTTCACCCACTTTGAGTCCCTCAAGTCATTTACCACAACCTGGAATACCATAATCTTCAAGCCACACCTTATTACCAATTGCCTACCAACCTCTCAACACACCCGTTGCCTTAAGAAAATCACAAAGACCATACAGGACACATGTGTATTTACAAGACTACCTACACTCACTCCCTAAGCTAAAATCATCACCATATGTTGCTCACTACAACTCTACTGTACCTTTCTCCCTTAATGCCCCATTCTCTAATAATCATCGTGTAACCTCTGATGTCTTAAATCATGAGAGTCAAAGTCTTGTGAGAGACATCTGAAGTGATAGTGAACCCTCATCATATGAGGAGGCAACTATGAATCCTGCTTGACAAATAGTTATGAACCAAGAGTTTGAGGCATTACGTGCCAACCATACTTGGGACTTAGTTCCCTTACCCATTGGAAAGAAAGACATAGGATGCAAGTGGGTGTATAAAATAAAACATAAAGCAGATGGTAGTGTAGAAAGATTCAAAGCTAGACTGGTTGTAAAGTGATATACCCAGCTGGCTGGAATTGACTACACAAAAATATTCTCCCCTGTAGTTAAGATGACAACTGTGAGGTCCCTAATAGTCATTGCTTTCAAGAAAGTGTAGTACATATCCCAATTGGATGTAAACAATGCATTCATACATGAGGATTTAAATGAGGAAGTGTACATGGAGATCCCACAGGACCTAGCAGTAGATAACTCAGAGTTGGTCTGCAAACTCAACAAATCTCTTTATGGCCTAAAATAGGCAAGCAAGCAGTGGTATGCCAAACTCACTAAGGCTTTATTCTCAAGAGGTTATGCACATTCAATGTATGACTACTCTTTATTTTACAAGAAAATTGAGCACTCCTCTGTTTATAAAGTAGTGTATGTCGATGACATTGTAGTTACAAGGACTGACATTGTGGAGATTAAAGATTTAAAAGCATTCTTGAACAATAACTTCAAAATAAAGGATCTGGGGAGGCTACATTACTTCTTGTTACTGGAGGTTCTTTACAAAGATGATGGTGTAATAATATCCCTGAGAAAGTTCACTCTTGACCTGTTGAAGGAATACCGATGCATGGATTACAACAACTTCAACTCTCCACTGGACCCCTCTATGAAGCTCAAAGCTAAGGAAGGAGAAATATTAGCAGATCCCACTTACTACAGAAAATTGGTAGGGAAGTTCAATTTGCTCACCAACACCAAACTAGATATAGCTTACAGTATGCAGTACTTGAGCCAATTCATGGATGACCCCAGAGAACCTCATCTAAAAGCATCCTTTCATCTACTCAGATACTTGAAAAAGGGATCCCACCTTGGGCATATTCTTGTCTAAGGATCCAGACTATATAATCAGAGCATATTGTGACTCTGACTGGGCAGTATGCCCACACTCCAGAAAATCTATAAGTGGGTACCTTGTGTTGATGGGCAACGGTCCAGTCAGTTGGAAGTCCAAGAATCAGGACACAATCTCTTTGTCCTATGCAGATTCAGAATACAGAGCCTTGAGGAAGGCAATAGGAGAACCAGTGTGTCTCAGTAGATTGCTTGAAGAACTCACAACCCCTTTTCCCAAGCCCATTGCAGAGTTTTGTGATAGTCAGACTACCATGCACATAGCCAGGAATCCTGTGTTCCATGAGAGAACCAAACATATAGAAGTTGACTATCACTTTGTGAGAAGCAATCTACATGATGGATTGATTTCACTATATCATGTGGGAACTACAGACCAACTTGCAGATGTTCTAACAAAGGCCCTGGCAGGAGTCAAGCATTCAACAACTTTTCACAAGTTGGAAGTGTTTTCCACACCACCAACTTGGGGGGGGGGGGGGGTATTGAGATTATCTAATTATGTAAAGTGGCTAGTTAGTTGTAAAATAGCTAGTTAGTTTTAAAGTGGTTATTTAGATGCAAAGTGGCTATGCCAGACATAAAGTTAATTAGATAGGATATTCTGTACATATATTCATTACAGGTATCAATAACGCGTGAGGTTCATTTTCCCAGTCCTTCTTTCTCTTTCTTCTCGAATGTTCTCTCTCTCTATTTGACCTCCATTGCTATTCAAGCTATGCTCGATCCGGCTTTTACTTTGAGAAATTAACATGGTATATGAGCTCGGTTATTCCGATATATCATCTCCCAATTATCTATTTCTCCTTTGTGTTTGTTGATTTTGACTTTTCCCCTAATTCGATCGATTTCTGAGAGCGGTCTCGTATTTGCCCTAATTGACTATCTGAGAAGGGACATTTTCTTCCAAAGTGTGATACTCACACAATTAATCTCAATCACTCATGGATGTTGATGATTTGAGCGATGTGGCTACCACAGAAGTGAATATCAGAGTTCTAGGAAATTCCGGAATCGATCCAAGTGATTCCTTGTATCTGCACCCGTCGGATAATCCCGGTGCTATACTTGTTTCTGTTCCTTTCAGTGGAGTTGGTTATCATTCATGGAGGCGTAGTGTGTTGCGAGGTCTGTTGGTGAAAAATAATCTAGGGTTTATAAATGGCGAATGCAAGCGTTCAAACCCTCACTCACCCACATTTCGTCAATGGAAGCGATGTGATGACATTGTGACTTCTTGGATCCTTAATTCTCTATCAAAGGAAATCACAGATAGTGTTGAATATGAAAATGATGCTACTGAGCTATGAATTGAGCTAGAAGATTGATATGAGTAGACAAATGAAGCTTGACTGTATCAAATCCAAAAAGAAATAAACGATACATCTTAGGGGACTCTTGGTATTACCAATTACTACAACAAATTGAAGAAGCTATGGGAAGAATTGAGCACCTTGAGTAAAAGGTCTAAATGCAGTTGCAATTGTATTTGTGGAGCAAAGGAAAATTTCTATAAAGCTGAGTAGGATAGACGACTAATACAATTCCTCATGGGATTGAATGAAACCTACACTGTGATTCGAGGAAGCATCCTCATGATGAACCCATTACCAACCTTAACTCAAGCCTTTTCTCTCCTAATACAAGATGATAAGCAGAGAGAAATCAAACCAAACACTAAGTTGTTTATCGAATCAACCTCTATGAATGCTGCTAGTTCTAGGTCCAACACTTATAGGATGAACTATTCGACCATCAACAACAACTATGATGGATAAGGAAGGGGAAAACCTATATGTGACTACTACAAGAAACCAGTACACACTAAGGATAGGTGTTTCAAATTACATGGATACCCTGAGAGTTCTGGATATCCTCGCAATCAAAACCAAAATCCGAACCAAAACTTCAACCAGAATCAAGGCTTCAATCGGAACCAGAATTACAACAAGGGAAAAAGAATAGTGGCCAATGTACATGGAAATCAGTCCTCTGATATGTTATCTATCAAAGGAGAGGAATAAATTTGAATGAAGACCAGAACATCAGCCAGTCAAAGGAGCAATATGGACAAATTATGAATCTGCTATAATACTTTTAAGCTGGGAATGAAGGAGAGAATGCAGGTGCCACCAATCCTATCAATGGAGCTGTGAACTTTGTAGGTATAATTATCTGTACTTCCTCTATAGATTTTGGTAAATTGTTATGTCAATGTCTCAAAAACAAGACTTATTCCTGGATATTAAACTCAGGGCCTTCCAATCACATGACCTTCAATAAGTCCCTATTAACCAACATTGTAACACTGCCCTATCTACTCTAGTTGTCCTACCAAATGGATATAAAGTGAGAGTAACAAAAATTGGTAGTGTAACACTTGTGCCTGATATCACTTTACATAAAGTAATATTTGTAACTTATTTCAAATACAATCTAATTTCCATTCATGGTCTGACCAGTTTTAACCCCGGAAGCATAGTAGCTTTCATTGACAACCTTTGTATTCTGCAGGCCCCTTCAATGAAGAGGCCTCTAGAGATTGGTAAGACTTTTGATGGGTTATACCTTCTTTGCCCAAAATGTCCGAGAAATAAGTACTTAGGTTCTACTGTTAGCAACTCAGTCTCTTGCCTTGGTAATAAGGATCATTGCACACATAACTCACACTGTCATATTGATTTATTTGTACATAGTTCATTATTCACAAATAAGTGTGTATCTCATCCACCTGTAAATGGTTTATGCTTGAAGCATGACATTGTGTTAGTATGATTTGACACAGAATTGGAGAGATAATCCAAGGAAGTATATACCATTTTGACACCAAGCCTTTATATACCATTTTGACACCAAGCCTTTCATTGTGAAGCCTTGTAGTTCGGATATGGAATTCACTAGGGAAGAGCTATATACAATGCCAATTTGAATAAAATTGCCGGTCTGGATTTCAAATATTGGAGTCCTAAGAGACTTAGCAAAACTGGGAGTTTGATTGGGAAACCACTCATGATGGATCAAAACACTGAAAAGAAAATGAGCCTCAATTTTGATAAACTACTAATTGAAGTAGATATTGATACTGCTTTACCTGAAAATGTAATTTTTAGGAATAAGAAAGTAAGTTTGGTTGAATAAAAAATCCATTATGAATGGAAACCTACTATATGAAACTATAAACGAGTAGACATGTAGAAGAGTACCGTAGGAAGAAGAATAAGCCCCAACAAAGGTCCCCAAATAAGCTAGTTGTAGTGGGGCACAAACTAACATAAGAACCAAACCCAAAGGAAAAAGCAGTAGCAGCAACTGTAAAATCAAAAGAAGCAAAGGTCTTAAAGGTGGTACGAACAAAGAAAGGGGCTGCTAAGGCTCAGGGACCCACATCACAACCTCGTAAACATGTATGGATTACCCCCCTCTCCCCCTCCTCCCCCCTCCCCCGAACTCAAGTAAGCATCAATCCAGTCAAGAAGTATAATTACATGACCAAAATACATTCCATGTACTGGTCTATCCTGAACCGAGCAATAAAGGGCAATGAGGAAGCAAGGTTAGAAATGAGGGAGGGAGTCCTATACCTCTCTCAGGCCATAAATAGTATGTTATGTTGGAATGTAAGGGGCCTCAATGGCCCAAATAAGCAAAGGGAGATACAACTTCTTTGCAGAAAAGAAGAAGTATGAGGTAGGAATGGTAGAAATAAAAATAATTAAAAAATAAGAATGAGCAGCTCGCAAGTAAACTTTTTGGGGGTTGGAAGTATGTCACCAATCTAGAACACCATTATAATGGTATGATTTGGTTAGCGTGGAGGCTAGATTACTTTCAAGTCCACCAAATATTAGGTAATGCACATGCTATAACATACAAGGTAACAAATAGGAATATAACCTTTATGGTGGTATATGAACATACACCAAAGAGGAAAGAAGAGAGCTATAGAACTACTTAAATGATATTGGTAGGAGTTGCAATGGCCCATGGAACTCCATAGGTGATTTTAATGTAGTGCTTAACATGGATGATATGATTGGGGGAAATCCAGTCTCATCAATTAAAGTAATGGAATTTTAGGATTGTTTGGAATCTTGTGGATTGTTGGAACTGCCTCCCAAGGTAGCATGTACACATGGAGTGACAGGCAAGAGGAACGCATGGTATTCTCTAAAATAGATTGGGTCTTTATCAACAATGGGTGGTTGATATAGATGCTTGCTTATATAGTAAAACAACTACCTGCCAGCAGGTATCACTGATCACTCTCCAATCAAGGTGAAAGTTGAAACTACTAACTATACTTGGTAGTGTCAGTAAACCTTTCAAGTACTGCAATGTTTGGACAACTCACTCTAAATTCTTGGAGGTAGTGGTAACAAGTTGGCAAACTCCAGTGTCAGGATATGCCATGTTATAGGTAGTTAATAAACTTAAGTCACTAAAGAGGGATCTGAAGAATCTCAATAAGTAGCACTTCAGGAATACCCTAACTGAAGCAGGGGAGGATAGAACTATGTTAGATCAAATTCAAAGAGCACTGCAGAAAAACCCCTAGGACCAAAACCTGCAATTACAGGAGAAGGTGCAGTATCAGAAATTCAGAAGATCATCATACATACAAAGGGCTTTTTGCAACAGAGAATCAAAGCAACATGGATAAAACTTGGAGATGACAACTCTAAATACTTCTTCTCTGTTATCAAACATAGGAGACTACAATGTTGTATCACTCAATTGAATGATGCTTCAGAAGTGATACACATGGAAGGTTGTTGAAACAGATTAATGCAACAATCATCACATTAATCCCAAAAGTACCTAATCCAGTGTATACAAGCCAATTTAGGCCAATCTCCTGTTGTAATACTTTGCACAAATACATCTCTAAAGTCCTATTTATGAGACTGAAACAAGCTTTGAATCACTTGGTGCCAGAAAATCAGGCAGCCTTTTATTGCAGGTAGATCTCTAGTTCATAATGTGATAATCTCTCATGATCTACTAGGACATTATAACATGAAGACAACACCTAGGTGTCTAATAAAGATAGACTTGAGGAAAGCTTATTACATGGTTAATTGGGAGTTTATTAAAGAAGCTCTAACAGGCTATGCTCCAGTTTCATTCACTCAGATGGCTATGACATGTGTTACCTCTGTCACGACCCAGCCTAGGGCCGTGACAGATAATCGACACCAAGTGTCGATCATCACTAAACTTGCTGATAATCTACTAAACATGAATATAAACGGATAAACTGAACAAGCATAAGCATAGCTGATAAGAACTGTACAATTTGGAAATTTGATAAGGCTAACACAAGCTGGCATATAGAAACATACTAACTGCAAAGGTGCATATCTACAGGTCTCTAGGAGTGCTGAACTGAAGAAAGTACTGGACGGAATATGGCCCCGTCATATCCAAACTAGCTGACTGTACACATACCAAAATATAAGTAACTCCAAGAGTAAGCGGAGTGACTCAAGCAGCTGGTGGATGTCCTACTGATGTGGCTCAAGTGCTGATCTATCATTACCTGCGCGTCATGAAATGCAGCGCCCCGGAAGGGACGTGAGTATGATATGTACAAAGTATGTAGGGTGGAAAGCATATGTAAAGCATACTAAAGTATGACTGTAAGATGAAAATCTGAATATAAGCTGAAATCTAAACAAGAGTCTGAACTAGCTACTGATCTGGAACAAAACCAAAGGTTAAGCTGAAACTGTGCTGAAACTGAACTACTATCTGAACGGGTACCTGTCTGGTGTTATGGGCTATATCGCCCCAATCAAGTAGCTGTAAAACTGAACTAGCCTCATGTATAGTAATGCAATGCAAACTGTACCTATATACGCATATATAACATGCATGACTGGTGTTATATGCTATATCTCCCCAGCAGGTAATTATATAATCAATAGGTCCGGTTGGTGTGATGGGCTCTCTTCCCCTAGCATATAATCAATAGGCCTCGCTGGCGTTATGGGCTCTCTTCCCCTAGCATATAATCAATAGGCCTTGCTGGTGTTATTATATATATCCCTCAGCATAATCAATGTAAGCATGTATGAGGCATAACATATGTGGCAACATCATTTGGACTCAAGAAATCATGGAAGAAACTATAAACGGAATCACAAACGTAATCTGACGCTCGTCGTCCATAAGTTGGAAGGAGGAGCCTATCCTTATTTAGGAGAAACCGAGTATGTACACGAGATATTAAGATTAATTAACTCATTAGGATCTCTCTATAATCAATTTAGAACCAATGAACTCAAGATTTGTCCAACTCTTCGAATTTTAAAAAATTTCGGTAGAGTTTCCCCTAAAACTAGATGATCCCCCAAAACACAGCAAGATCCACAATATACACCGGAATGGATACCCGGACAAGATGATAACATCAAAGGAAAAGGAGATCCAGTTATCTATAATAGAGTCAAATGATCAACAAAACGGAATTATGAACGTAATGTCGGCTCATAGTGGCTAACTTGTGACATGAAAGTCTAAATATGATTTTGGAATAATCTTGTGATGACCCAAAATGTCATCTTTAAATTTAATAATTAATTCTATATTCTAATACCTCGAAAAGCACTATTTATCACTCCTCGACTTGCGTGCACAGTCCGTATAATTTTCTGAAAAGTTTTTATGTGAAAAATAGATTAAAATGTGAAATAGAGCTTTAAAACTCAACTGACTTGACTTTGGTCACCATTTTGAGCAAACAGACTCAGATCAGTGTTTTGACAGTTCCGGTAGGTCCGTATCTTGATTTGAGACTTGGGCGTATGCCCGTAATCAAATTCTGAGGTCCCTAACCCGAGATATGAATTTTTGATGAAAAATTAAAAGTTTAAAAGCTTAATGATTTTTAAGAATTTACTGATGTTGGATTTATTGACACCGGTCCGTATTTTGATAACGTAGCCCGGTATAGGTCCACTATGATATTTATGACTTGTCTGCCAAATTTGGTAAGAATCAGAGTTGATTTGATATGATTCGGACGTCCGGATGTAAAAATATAAGTTTTAAAGTTTTCTTAAAAAATTCCTTTGTTTTGGTGCCCGATTCGTAGTTTTAGGTGTTATTTTGGTGATATGATCGCGCGAGCAAGTTCATATGATATTTTAGGACTTGTGTGCATATATGGTTTGGAACCCCGAGGGCTCGGGTGTAGTTCGGATCATGATCGGCGCATTTTGGAACCATGAAACTGCTGAACCTGCTGCAACTGGTTTCCTTTTATGCCATCGCGTGACTGTGTCCGCAATCGCGAAGGCTTAATGGTCACTGATGAAATTTGTGCTATGCGATCGCATAGTGAGGTCCGCGATCGCACAGTGACAGCAGGCAAAGCACCGCGAACGCGAGGGCCAAGCCACGTTCGCGTAGAAGGAATGAGGCAGAAGTTGAAGCACAAAATTTGAGCTATGCGATCGCACAAGGTCGTCCGCGATCGCGGAAGGCTGAGAAGCTGTGCTTCGCGTTCGCATAAGCCCTTACGCGTTCGAGTAGAGCAAAAGGCTGGGCAGCCAAAATGTGCTTCGCGATCGCGAAGAGTAAAATGAACCTAGGGAAAAGTTGTTCTACGCGATCACGAACGAATTTCCGCGATCGCGATAAATAAAAATCTGAATAACAGAACTTAAGTTCTCGAAATGGGATTTCGACCCATTTTCAACCATTTCCAATTTTTGAGCTCGGGTAAGGCGATTCTTGGGCGATTTTTACGGTAAAACATTGGGGTAAATGTTCCTTATCCTATATTGATTATATTTCATGATTCCATACTCATTTACATCATGAATTCGTGAATTTATGGAAGAAAAATCAGATTTTTATTAAATCTTCCAAAAATAAAAATTTAAGATTTGAAAGTCCATTTGACATCGAAATTGGATAATTTTTGTATGGTTGGACTCGTCTCGGAATGGGTGTTCGGATTTCGTAAGTTTTTCCGAGATTTGAGACGTGGGTTCCACTGTCGAATATTTTAATAAATTTTGGATTTTTATCCGAAAAATTATAAATTCATATGGAATTAATTCCTATGATTCATATTGAGTATATTGAATTGTTTATGAATAGATTTGAAGCTTTTGGAGACAAATTTAAAAGGAAAAGTTATGGTCGAGTAATTGATTGGAATTTGCAAAGCGAGGTAAGTGTTGTGGTTAACCTTGACTTGAGGGAGAACCCTTAAACTATTTGTTATGTGAAATGCATGTGACCGATGTATAGGCGAAGTGACGAGTGTCTATACGTCATCAAATTAATTGTTTGCATAATTATTTAAAAATCATAAATTATTCTAAGGCACGAATTAATTATTTTAATAATTATTTCTTTCCTATTCTTTGACAAATATTAATTCTTGAATTTCTGCAATAATTGTTACATACTATTTGATTTATGTGTATTAATTGCTACTTGACATTTAGCATATTAAATATTAAACTGCCTATTTTTTCCCTGATTTCCTTAATAAATTGCTATTTGTCATTGTTTGTTTCATAATTAAATCATAATTATTGTATGCTTGTTGTCTTAAAATTTTGTATTAATTATTGTATTTATTGGGGCAATTTATTCTATAAGAATTGGTAAATAGATATATTGGGGGATCGGATTGCACGCCGCAATAGAATTATTTAAAAGTCAATATTGGGGGATCAGATTGCACGCCACAACCGACTTATTTAAAAGTCTATACATACTTGATTAAAATAAATATATGAGAGGATTGAAAATGAATATATTGTGGGAGTGGTTTGTACGCTGCAACAAAAATTGGTTGAAATAATAATGGGTTATGACTGCTGAGTTGGCTTCAATTATTATAAATGAGTTAACCGATTTATTTCTATTATTATTTGTTGTTGTTATTAATATTGCGTACAGATTAATGTAAGTGACTCGCCTTAGCCTCGTCACTACTTCATCGAGGTTAGGCTCAGCATTTACCAGTACATGGGGTCGGTTGTATTGATACTACATTCTGCACTTCTTGTGCAGATTTCGGAGTTGGTCTTAGTGACGTACCATAGACTTGCTCGGATTTCAACTACCCAGAGGAGACTTGAGGTATAACTGCACGGCGTCCGCAATTCTGAAGTCTCCATCTACTTTACTTTAGCTGTGTGTTTATTTTCAGATAGCTTTATTTTATTCAGACCTTTATTTGTATTATTCTAGAAGCTCGTGCACTTGTGACACCAATTCTGGGATGGTATTTAGACACCGTTATTTGTATGGGTTATTCACTACATTTCAGACTTTACTTCCGAATTTGTTTCTTTGTTATTAACAAATTTAAAAATTATTTTTAAAATGGATAATATTATTCTAACGTTGGCTTGCCTAGCAAGTGAAATGTTAGGCGCCATCATAGATCGAAGGTAAGAATTTTGGGTCTTGCAAATCTAAGCATCAACACATGATAATTAAGCTTATATAATCTTAAATGAATCTATTAGGATCATATGGGGTTTAAGTATACATAAAATCATCAAAGGAACGGAACAAACGAAAATTCGGACGGCATAGGCCAAATGGGCAATTCACCCTTTTTGTTTTTGTTGTGTTTTGAAGTTTCAACCTAAACTAATTTCTCCCATAATTCACATATGGAATTGAATACTATACAAGGATACCATACATGCTTAAATTTCCCTTGAACAAACCTTAAAATATCAAGAGGAAAGGCTAGAACATAGCCAAACCAAATCATGCCAAAAACGAAATGAAAACCCTATATACCTCTTGTGTTCTCGCTTCCAAACCTTGTTTCCTTTGCTCCACACCCTTACCTATGCTTGTATAACTAAAATATAGAGGTGAAAATCTTCCTTATCCATAAATCTCTTTCGAAAACAGGAGGTATAAGGAGAAAGGGGGATGACAAAGTCTTACCTATGTCCTAAGGATCGCGTTGATGTGTTCGCGTCTTGATTTTAAGTTGCGGGTGATGGAATTGCTTTAAAACCCTAAGGATGTATTTAGAATGTCTAGAGAGACTTTTAGGTCTAATTTGGGTTGAAATGAGCCTTAGAGACAAAGGCTACAACTTTATATATCAAGATAAACTTCAACCGACCTTGTGGGTCCCATAGGGAGCTGCTTGTGAAGTGTCGCAAAAGCGCAAATATCTCTCTACTCCGATATCGTATCGACAAATGGTTTAATACGTTGGAAACTATACTCGTAGATCTATAATTTGGTAGGTGATTAACCCCGTAATTCCAAATATATTGAGAGAAAATCTCAGTAACATTAGACCTAAATTTAAGTAAAATTATGAACGTAACTTGCGATAACTTTTGTCGACTTTTGTTTCCTAACTGGGTTGACTTCAAAACTTAACTCACGAGTATAATATGATTAAAATACCTTATAATATCACCTACTTATCATGTTAATCACTCTAGTATCACCTCAAAAGTACGGGTTATAACATTCCCAACTTGCCGTTTCGACGAAACTTATTTTTTTCGATTTGTTTAGCTTCTAAACCTTCCAACCCTCTTGGTACTTGCAGTTCATGATCTTAAATATTTGTAACCTCCAAAGTAACATACTTAACTTACTTAATGTACTTTCAAAGATGATCTAATTTTCGAGCATACATCAACTGACTTACGACGTACTTTTACGTACAAAAACATGAGGTATAACAACCTCAACCAAATTTTTAGTGAAAATTAATGGGAAGGATATGGTTATTTTGAAGGTAAAAGAGGCCTTAGACTGGGGACCCAATATCTCCATTACTGTTTGTTCTTGTCATGGAGTACCTATCAAGGACACTAAAGAAGATGAGTGAACTTCCAGACTTTAAGTACCACTCTATGTGCAATGCCCTAAAACTCACTCATTTAACATTTGCAAGGAGACACTAGATCAATAGCAAGGGTAATGGAAATGCTAGAGCACTTTAGCAGGGTCAATGAGTTAGTAATCAATGTGGATGAATCCAATATTTTCTTGGCAGGAATAAATGAAGCATCTCAGACAGAGATCTTAGCAAGTACAGGTTTCTCGGTAGGTACTTTACCTATCAGGTACCTTGACTTGCCACTGTATTTAAAGAAATGGAGCAAAATCAACTGCCACCAACCTGTTGGAAAGATCACAAATAGGATAACAAATGCATACTCAAGGAAGTTGTCCTATGTAGGGAGACTACAGGTTATTAAAGCTGTGCTTTTCTCTATATATAACTTTTTTTTGGGGGGGTGGGTGGGTGGGTTGCTGTTTTTATTCGGCCTCCATGGAGTATATATGAAGACTGAAAGCAATATTTGGACTCATAAAACCCTGACTGATTGTAGTTGATATTGAAAGAAGCTTAATTCTCTCAAAGGCCTTACGGAGAACTCGTATAAGAATGGGGAGTACATACTCACTCCTATTGGTACTTATTCAGTGACATTGTGGAGCAGGTGAGACTGCGGGAAACAAGCTTAATTGGACCAAGATGATGCAACCAAAGCATAAATTTATCATCTGGTTAGCCAATCAGGATATGCTACTAACTAAGAAAGGCTTAACATGATGCAAATCCCAATGGCAGATGGGACATAAAATTTATGTGATCAAGGAAGGCTAGAAACTCAGGCACATCTTTTTTTGTTGAATGTGCTTGGATTACAGCAGTCAGGAATGGACTCTCAATATAGTTAGGAATACAGCTCCAGCAAAAGGGCATCAAAGAGAGTCTCCAATGGATAAGAAGAAGCATTGGAAACAAGTTCAAAAGGAGATTGTATCAGTAGTGTGAAGTGCCATGATATACCATACATGGTAAGCTAGGAATTGGAGGATTTTTAGGAGTACAAATGTAAATACAAATTTTGTTATAACACACAGAAAGAGACTAAGCTTTCACTAAATAGCATGAAAAATACAAGTAGAACTCGAAGGTGTCAATATTTGTTTTCCAGAATTTGTAACTAGATGATAACTCATGAGGCCTAGCAGAATTCTAGGTCCTCTATAGGTGTATAATATTTCACAGTATTACAAAATAAAAAAACAAAACATTGGCCATAATTCTGAAAGACGTGATATAAACTTTTAATTTGCCATTAATCTTTAATTACTAGGAAACATCTCTTCATCGCGTATAAAATTAATTGGTTATTGACACAAAATTGCAGAAGCCAAGGGAGCCGAATATACCTATATCCATCAGCACAGTACTTTCTGTTAATATATTTTTCGCTTCAGTTTTTTTTACTATTTTGTTATTGTTACTGTTTGTTGTTACTATTTTTTTTAATTTTTTTTTTAGCCAAGAGTCTATCGAAATCAATTTCTACACCTTCTCAAAGTAGAAATAAAGCCTGCATACACACTACCCTCAAATTAATTATACTAGATTTATTATTGTTATTCCTCTTTATAAAAAGATTAGTGCGAGTTCTCATTTTCCACAGGTAGATGATTGAGAGAGAGAGAGTTAAAAGGAAAAAAATCAAACACTTTTTAAGTATTAACAATTTATTTGTAAAGGGAAAATTTTTGGTTGCAACCGCAGCAAAAATAGGAGTACCAAACAAATGTGTATTGAGTCAAGTTCGGATGATCCAATAATTAAAGATTGAGGCAATAAATATGTTACAACTTGCCTACCATTTTCCGATATCAAAATAGGTTGGATTAATATTCCATCCAGTCCACTTTAATTGATTTTTTTGATTGTTTTCACACATATTAATAAATTCACTTCTTAACATAATTAATAATGAAATTGACCATATTAACCTTAATTTTTTTATTAAAAATATGATAAATACTCCCAGACTTTTTACTCTAAGGGCAACCTTGAAAAAAAAATTTAGTTCCATCTTGATATCTGAAAAAATTAAATATTGTGGACCATAAGAAAAATATCAAAAAATCAATTAAAATAAACCGAAGTAAGTATGGATTAAGTAACAAATGAGAACTAACGTATCACAATCCAACCCATCTAACTCAAAATTGAAACGAGATGGACATTTTGAACTTTTTCATAAGTCAAATAGATAAAAGTAATCTTATTAATGAACGTGGTTGCCAAACTTAGTAGACTTGCTAGTAGGTAATCCTTAATATATAATTAAAGAAAAGAGAAAAAAAAAATAACACAACGTTAGTAACAATAACGCCCTATATATATATATATTACCACAAGAGTACTTTTGACGAATAACAACAATTCACACAAAAACATTCCTCTTCACGCCCAGCCAAAAATATCAAATATTCCTACTGACTCGATTAATCTGACGATTTCTTGAACGTTCAAAATAACGGTGGAGGAGGTATAATTCCTGGTTGAGTGTAGCAAAAGTTCTTGAAATCAGGAGGAAAGAAAGGATTAAAAGGGAAAATCTTTGGCCAACAACTATCATCAATTTCCAAAGCTGCTTTGCAACATTGAGTACCAAGCAAATTAAGTTGAACAGTCAATAAAGAAGTTAATATTTCTTCAATACAACGAGGAATTGTTGTCACTGTTTCAAAACATTTTCTTATCTCTTCAGGATTTATTGGGAATAATCCTGGCAATAGCCCTGCATTAAATTCTTGAGCAAAAATAGGTGCAGTTAACATTTTTATGCATAAAATAGTTACTATAGTTGAATATATAACTCTAGGGCCAGTCATTTGTTAAATTGGAGAAGTATGAATTAAAGATTGTTGGCTAGGTTTTAAAGAGATTTTGTAGAGTGGGTTTGTAAATTTTGAGGGACAAATTGAAGTGGGAGTTAGTTTGGTATTTATATATGTGGATACAAGAGATATTGTTTTTGAAACTGTCGTCTCAGCAATTTCATTTAGCTTGTATAATGTAATTAATTAAGCATTTTATGACATACTTAAAGTACGGTATTGTATTTACTTAACAGTTTGGGCATTTTCACCATGTATCTTTAATGTGTTATACGTTTCTTTTGCTCAATTGTTCACCTAAACGTATATATTTATTCTGTTCCAAGTTAATTATGTATCTCTATTTAGTTTCAAGAGTCGAGTCAATTAATTTTTTTTTTAATATAGTGCAATAAAAAAGCTTGTATGCTGACCAAGAATATTGGGATGGACTAAGCACTATCGTGATTATTTAAAAGTTTTGATCAGACAAGTAAAATAAAGTCACATATTAGAGGTAAAACACTCTCTAATAAAGACGACTCCAGCCCAGCGCTCGAACCCTAGACCTCTAGCAAAGACAACTCTAGTCCAGCGCTCGAACCCTAGACCTCTGGTTAAGGATGAAGGAATACATATCTCTCTATCATAATCTTTATTGGTGACGTTGATCTTATTTGCAGTTTGTGTAGGACGTCTGACTAAAATTCATAAATGGGAATAATACTTTCTATGGATAAATATTCTTTTCTGTTATTCTATTTTTATAATTTCATTTATTCACTAATCCATTTTTGGACACTAAAAATATTTTTAATAGCTACTTCTATAATTATTTTAAATGTCTAATACTATAGTCTATACGTGTGTCCGCATTAGACAAGGTTGCCGTAATTGTTGAATTTTTTGAGTAAAGGAGTGAATATGAAACGAAGGGAAATGAAACTTTTGAACTGGTTTCTTTTACAAAGGAACTTTGTCCTTTATTGGACAGGAAGAAGACGATTGTTATGCTTACATGTAGAAGCACTTCTTCTAGTTCTTAAAAACTTGTGAAGAGAGCAAGCATCGCGTTTTCATCGTCGCTTAAGTCGACTTTGGATTTGAATTTGCCCAAATAACCTGATTGATTGAAAGAAACTCGTGCTGTCGTTGGCGCTCAAGTTGACTTTGGATTTGAATTTGGATTTGGTCAAAATAATCTGATTTATCACTCATTTGATCAGTTGATAGCTAAAATTATATATTCGGGCTAAAAGATTATAAAATATTAAGGATCAAGCGATATAAATCGGGCTTTACTCAGCTAACATTTTAAATAAACGATAAAAAGAAAACAATCTCACTCACGTTTATATTTATTTTGAATTGATTTTCTGTTAGATTGAAATGAAAATGGAGCAATTATCGGTTTAGCAGATAAAAATATACTGATAGTGCAAAAGGTATTTAAACTGCTATCTCAGATAATGTGTGAACGTGTTTTACAAAGTTTTCGTAATCGTGCCAACTGATTATAAATATATTATCTCTCCATTCCAATTTATATTACGGTGTTCAAGATTTGGAAAATCGAACGAGTTGTTTTGACTGTAATTTTTAATATTTTTTTAAAATACTTTAAATTATTAGTTTTTATGACTTATAATACTATTTACGTAATTTTCATCAAGTATGTAACTTTATTTCGAAAATTTTAAAAATTTTATGTTTAGATATATCATTAAAATTTAAAAATTTAAATTTCGAAAAACGTAAAATATTTAAGTAAATTGGGACAAAGGGAGTATATAAATGTTGAACCCAAAATAGACTACTACCATATATTAAAGTCAGTTTTGTCTTCCTTTCAGTTGAAATCAAGCGATTCACTAAACGAAACCACAACATTAATTATTCTAGACTGGTAAAAAAAATGAAGGATTGTATATTTCAGTTCACGTTAATTGCTTTTCTGAAATTTTCTAACTTGTGACTCCTTTTTTCCTTACTACAGAATTTTGGCTCCTTGCTTGATCTATTACCTTACAGAGAGAGTAATTGCAAATTAATTGCATATAAAATAACAAATTAAGTATTACATAGGCTGCAAAAATTACAAATCCTTGATATGAAATTTACTTAAATAACATTACATAATTAATAACCCCATGGCAAAAATTACTGCATGACACCTTTCTTCGACAATTGTAGGGAATAACATATCCTATGATAAATCTGCTACGAAAAGCAGAAAATCAAAAAAGATAAACAACAAGTACTACTACGACTTCTAAAAATTCCAAGAGAGTTCGTACTGATTGTATGAATCATCACTGTCCATAACGCTCTATTTATACCCGACCATCTCAATCCAGTAATTGAAAAAAGAAAAAAAAAAGGAAAAAGAGAAGAGAACTCCAAGAAGACAAGAAATGAGAGACTATATATCTCAAACTCAATCTAATTCAAGGGGCCATATGGATCAACTACAAAAGGAGAAGGTGTAGAAAGGACTCCATTTCCATTGTTATTGTAGCACAAATCCTTAACAAATGGAGGAACAAAAAAGTTAAGTGGATCAAGACCATAAAAAGCACATTTATTTGTAACCTCATTGATAGCCTTGCAACAATCTTCACTAACAATATTTAGGCTTATTAAACCACCCCCTAAGTTTCCTCCAAGAATTTCAGAAATTTCATAACCACACACCATCATATCTTCCATTGCAGTCCAACACTGTTGTAGTGAGTAAAATTCAGTAACATCAGTAGATGAAGTATATTGGGAAAGCCCAGGTTGAATTAGTATCGAAAAAGACGATATCAGAACTAATAATAAGTATAAAAATGAAGATAATATTGAAGCCATTTTAGTGGTTTTCTTATGGGAAATCTTCTAAATTTGGATTCTTGAAAAATTACACTTGGAGAAAGAGAGAGGGTGGTAATATATATCTTAATATGAAGTTATGAATTGGCACTAGTAATATTCTCCTTAAATAGGTGTTAATAAACTTAGGTGTAATATCTAATAGATTCTATCAAATTGTAAATCATAAATTTGAAGTTCAACTACTATTGATCTACAAAATATGTTCATATGTAGGATATGCATGGATCATATGAAGTTATGAACTAAAGGACAAGCATAAATTGATTGCCAATTGTTTTACATGTCACATTTTTTATGCTGTGGAGTAATTACTCCTTCTGTTCACTTTTACTTGGCACGTTTTGACTTTTCACGCCCCTTAAGAAATATAAATGAAGTGCATAATTTACCACAATACCCATATTAATTGATGAATATTTTATTGGATTTGAGAAAATGATTTGAAATGAGTAATAAATACTGTGGGTATAACATTTTTTCTTCTCTTGATATGCGTAAAGTAACAAGTAAAAATAAAAATTTATTTTTAGTATACATGCCAAGTAAAAGTGAACGAAGGGAGTATTATTTTGTAAAGTGCCTACTACATATAGTGACAAAAGTTTCAGTTTAATTAAATTTTGAATGGACTTTGAAAATTAAAACTCGCCAAGTTGCTAATTATAGTTGTTCAAATATTGACTTGACCAGGGGACATCAAATGCTGACTTGGGAAGTTTCTAACTCATTTGTGTTGTTTACATAATTACATGAAATTTAACATAATTAAATGATACATTAATGTGAAGATATATTAATTAAGATTTTTTTCGGTCCACATTAAGTGATTTTTTTGCCTTTGGCACACCTTTTATGAAAATACTAACTCCCAAAAAAAACTTTTGATTAAATTATCCTTAATTAAAATTTGTATATTGTTAACTTGATACATTGTGATATGTAAATAAGGGCAAATTTAAAAACTAAATTTAATTCATTCTTGATTATGTATAAAAGGACACATATTTTGAACCAAAAATAAAAGGCCAAAATGTCACTTATTATGGATCGGAGGGAATACAATTAAGTTATAAAAGTATATTCTTTTTGTTGCCATTTAGTTATGAGGAACTCGTGATGAATGTTTACACGGTTTTAAAGAAAATCTTAATAATAAATATAATTTGACAAATTTACACTCACTAATTCTTTATCTTTGATCACATTAATTTATTTTCAATAAACAAGTAAACTTTTACGTGCCTTTTAGTTCTAGAACAACTAATGCTAAGGGTAGATTTATTTTTTAAAAACTTATTACTTCCTTATTGATTTTCTAAAATGGAAATTTTTAGTAAATATAACAACGAAATGAGAAAGTTGTTTCCATGTGACCTATATGTCACGGGTTCGAGTTGTGAAAGCAACCATTAATGTATGCAATAGTGTAGGCTAACTACATCACACCCCTTGAGATGCGACCCTTTTCCAGACCCTACACGAATGCAGGATACTTTGTGCATCGAGCGACCCTTTACAACAACTAAATGAGAAGCGAAGGAGTATAAAATAACATGTATTAAATATTTACGATTTGTATAAATAACGTATACGAATAATTTTTATCAATCTTAAATCCCATGCCCCTTCCCAACACACACAAATTTCATGTCATGACCCGGAATCCCACCCTCGTGATCGTGATGGTGCATAATATTTTACTTGCTAGGTAAACCAACTTTAGCTAGATTACTTGACCAATTTTAACAATTCAAAATAAAATATTAATAAAAATAAACCAAAATAGTCTAAAATGAAGTAATAAAATACTAATAACGATATCTAAACATATCCTAGAATCTAGTGTCACAAGTACATGAGAAACTAGAACGCTACATATATGGTCTGAAACAAAGTACAACTGTTTGAAACTAGATAAACAATAGAATAGATAAATAAAAGGACTTCAGGGCTGCGGACGCCGTGCAGCTATACCTCAAGGCTCAAATTGTTGTTGAATCCGAGCATATCACCAATAGACAACACTGGGATCAACACTAGTATCTGCACAAGAAGTGCAAAAGTGTAGCATAAGTACAACCGACCTAATATACTCCGTACGTGTCTAGCCTAAACTCGATGAGGCAGTGACGAGACTACGACCAGACACATGGTATAAACTGGACATATATATATATATATATATATATATATATATATATATATATATATATATATATATATATAGAGCAAAACTCAACAGGTAGGGCAATTAAAATATTAACTGGGAAGGGACATACGAAACCGGGAATATCATAAGAATGGAAAGTATAAAACCACCAAATAATATCTTCCGAACTAAGCAATAATGCAACCAAGTAATTCACCAATCCGGGAATCAAATAAGCTAAGGAGATAAAAGGGCACGGAATCACCCTTCATGCTTTTACTCTCGTCCTTACCATGCAATAATATGAATGAAATGATACGGCATCACCCTTCGTGCTTTTACTCTCTTCCTCACATGATATAATAAATGGTATTGATCAACCAATGATACAACATCGCTCTTCGTGCTTTAATCCACTCAATCTCTCGTCTAAATGATCATGAATGCAAATAAGGCACGTCAACCCCCTTCGTGCTTTTCTCTCTTCCTCATCAAGCAACAACATAAATTCAAAATAGCAAAAAACAAGGTGGGAAGCATTTTTTCTTCAATTATAGTATCATGATAACAAACTCGACTTTCAAAAAATTTCAACATCTTTAAAGTGAACAATAAATACGAGGCGAATATTAAAGAAGTAACAATCTAATCTAAGCATGGAAAACATAGGCAAAGAAATAACATAATACAATAAAAATAATTTTTACCCACATGCTATAACCCAATAACAATGTATATATACTTATCACCTCACATATACATCGTCCCCACACTTAATGCACGTAGCAAATAGATCAACAAGTTCTAATCCCTCAAGTCAAGGTTAATAACAATACTTGCCTCACTCTACAACCAAATCAATACTCAACCACGACATTTTCTTTAGAAGTAACCTCCAAACCAATTAAATCTAGCCAAATATAGTTCAAACAATTCAAAATAGGCTTTAGAAACTACCCACGAGTGAAAAAGATTCAATCTTTAAATATTTTAGAAAAAGTCAACAAAAGTCAACCCCGAACCACTTGGTCAAAACCCGAGGTTCAGACTAAAATCCGATTACCCATTCACCATCGAGCCCGATTTTGTGATTTGTTTCGAAATTCGACCTCAATTTGAGGTCTAAATCTCAATTTTATAAAATTTCCAATTTCTACCCAAATCCCTAATTTCTACTATGAAAATCTTATATTTGATGTTCAAATCTCATGAAAAGTAATGGAGAATTGAAAGAAAGTGGATTAGAGTTGCTTATCAATGATTTTGGGAAGAAGAGTCTCTTCACAAATCGCCTCTAGAGTGTTTAGGGTTGAAAAATGGTGTGAAATGAGCGAAGTCCCAATTTTTCCATCTTTTACCCAACTGCAAATGTCATAACTGCGATATCGTATTCACAATTACGACCATCGCATATGGGAAGCAAAGGTCGCAAATGAGAACCCTGCCTCAGAAGCCCAAAAGTCGCAATTGCGACAAAATGTTCGCAATTGCGAACTGATCCACCTTCGCAAATGCAGACAATTTCTTCACAATTGCGAAGATCACCCTTCAGAGCACTAGGTCGCAAATACGACTCTGAGATCACAAATGCGACCCCTGACTGTTTGCAAATGCTAACTTATTCCTCGCAATTGCAATATTACCCAGCCCATGCTCGCGAATGCGAACTATTGTTCATAAAAGCGAGGCTCGCAATTGCGAGTCAGACCTCGCAAATGCAAGATCTGCTACTGAACACCAGAAATGAATACTGCACCAACAGTCCCCAACTTGTCCGAAATACGTCTGAAACTCACCCGAGCCCTTCGGGCTCCAAACCAAATATCCACACAAGTGTAATAATATCACACGAACTCGCTCGCGCGTTCAAATCACCAAAATAACATCTAAAATTATAAATGAAACATCAAAATGAATGAAATTTCAAAGAAAACTCAAGAACTTCTAAAGTCACAACTGAGCGTCCGAATCATATCAAATCAACTCTGAATTGCACCAAATTTTGCAGACAGGTTTTAAATAGCAAAATGGACTTATACCAAGTCCAAAAATCGAAATTTAAACCCAGTATCTATAAAATTAAACTACGGTGTAAAAAATTTCAACTTTGAAATTACTAGCTTTCGGAAAAATGAGTCAAATCAACCTAGGGACATCCAATTTCAATTCCGGACGTACGCCAAAGTCCAAATCACAATATAGACCTACTAGAATCGCTAAAATACGGATCGAGGGTCATTTATACCAAATATTGACCATGATCAACTCAAATTATTTTTAAAGTGAAAAATCATATTTTCTTCAAATTTTTATGTAAAACCTTTTCAAAAAGATACCCGAACCACACACGTAAATCAAGAATCATCAAACGGAGCTAATGGAGGTCTCAGAATACGAGAATAAAGACTAGTACTCAAAACGACCTATCGGGTCATCTCATTCTCTACCTCTAAAAGAAACGTTCGCCCTCGAACGATAATAGAAAAGTACCCGGACTGGTGAAAATATGTGGGTATCTACTCCGCATATTGGACTCGGACTCCCACGTAGCTACCTCGATCGACTAACCTCTCCACTGCACTCTAACAGAAGGATAACTCTTAGACCACAACTTTCAGACCTGCTGGGCTAAAATAGCTATCGGCTCCTCCTCATAAGTCAAATCCTTATCCAATTGGAGTATTGGACTGAGCTGAAATCTAATACATGGTACGAGTCATCGTGATACTTCTGAAGCATGAAAACGTGGAACACCGGGTGAACTGTCGATAAGCTGAGTAGAAATGCAAGTCTATAGGCCACCTCACCAATTCTCTCAAGGATCTCAAAAGGACCAATATACCTATGGATTAACTTTCCCTTCTTTCCGAACCTCATCACACCCTTCATGGATGAAACCCGAAGAAAAACCCTTTCTCCCACCATGAATGCTACATCGCGAGCCCTCTAATCAGCATAGCTCTTATGCATAGACTGGGCTCTATGAAGCCGATCCTGAATTAACTTAACTTTCTCCAAGGCATCCTGATCCAAATCAGTACCTAACAACTAAGCCTCTCCCGGCTCAAACCAACCAATTGGAGAGCGACACCGTCTCCCATATAAGACCTCATAAGGAGCCATCTGAATACTCGATTAGTAGATGTCATTGTAGGAAAACTTAGCAAACGGTAGATACTGATCCAGTGAAGCCCTAAAATCCATAACACAAGCGCGTGGCATGTCCTCTAAGATCTGAATGGTGCACTCAGACTGCCCGTCTGTCTGGGGTAAAATGTTGTACTCAACTCAACTCGCATGCCTAACTCGTGTTGCACGACTCTATAGAAATGCAATGCGAACTGTGCGCCTTGGTCGTAAATGATAAGCGTGGGCACATCGTGAAGGCGAACAATCTCACAGATATAGATCTGAGCCAGCTTCTCTGAAGAATAGGTAGTCACAACAGGTATGAAACTGCCTGGCCTCTGATGCTCATATTTCACCTGTTGGCAATTCAAACACCGAGCCACATACTTTACTATATCTTTCTTCACTCTTATCCACCAACAGTGCTGACTCAAATCTTGATACATCTTGGAGGCACCTGGATGAATGGAATGCCGCGAACTGTGGGCTTCCTCAAGAATCAACTCACGCAACCAATCCATATTGGGCAGATAAATCTGACCCTGAATTCGCAACACCCATCCTCTCCAATAGAAACCTCCTTAGCATCGACGTGTTACACTGTCCTTAAGGACAAGCAAATGGGGGTCGTCATACTGACAGTGTCTGATGCACTCATACAAACAAGACCAAGAAACCACATAAGAAAGAACCCTGCTGGGCTCTGAAACATCTAACCCTGAAGCTGATCAAATAAGTCATCAATCATCGGCAACAGATACTTATTCTTGATAGTGACCTTGTTCAACTGTTGATAATCTATGCACATCTTCATCGAACGATGATTCTTCTTCACGAATAATACTGGTGCACCCCAGGGCGAGACACTAGGTCTAATGAATCCCTTATCAAGCAAATCCTGCAACTGCTCATTTAGTTCCTTTTATTCAACTGGGGCCATACCGTATGGTGGAAAAGAAATGGGTGCCCGGATCCAAGTTAATACAGAAGTCGATATCTTTGTCCGGTGGCATCCCCAACAAATCAACAGGAAACACCTCTGAAAACTCGCATACAATCGGTATTGAATCCATGGAAGGAACCTCCATATTAGGATAGAGGATATAGGCCAAATATGCTAAATACCCCTTCTTGACCATACGCTGAGCCTTTACATAAGAAATAACCCACCTGATAGAATAGCCAGGAGTCCCCCTCCACTATAAGTGGGGCAGCCCCGGCATGGCTAAGGCCACCATATTAGTGTGACTGTCCAAAATAGTGTGATAAGGTGACAGCCAATCCATGCCCAAAATAACATCAAAGTCTACTATATCAAAAAATAGAAGATCTACACTAGTCTCAAGGCTCCCGATAAAAACCACACACGAGCGATAAACACAATATACTATAATAAAATCTCCCACAGGCTTGGACACATAGATCGGAGCACTCAAAGAATCATGAGGCATAACAAGATATGAAGCAAAAGAGGATGACACATATGAATAAGTGGAGTCCTGATCAAATAGAACTGAGACATCTCTATGGCAAACTGGAACAATACTTGTGATGACAGCGTCAGATGACTTCGCCTCAGGTCCAGCTAGTAATGCATAAAAATAGTACTGGGCCCCACCACTCTAACCTCTACCCCTCTGACAGCCTCTAGCTGGTTGCACTCCACCTCTAATGGCCTGACCTCTACCTCTAGCAGCCTGACCCCCGCCTCTAGTTGGCTGAGCGGGTGGTGGAATAATCGGTACTGGTACAATGGCATGAGAACCCTATTGTGGCATGCCACCATGTGGTCTAGGGAAAAATCTCGCAACGTGCTTCAGATCTCTACAAGTATAACAAGTCCTCGACTGTTGTGACTGTTGAACTTGGAACTGACCCTGTCGACCTGAATAACCACCCTGATAACTTTGGATCGGAGGTGCTCTAATAGGAGATGAAAGTGTAATGTGGGCTAGCTGCTCAGGATAAGACCCATAAGAACCACGTCCACTCAAGGCTCTGTGGGATGCCTAAAGCACTGACTGAATCAGCCTGGGAGGATAGCCCCTACCAAATGAACCCCTGCCTCCAGACGAGGGACCACTGAAACCACCAAAATGTCGAGGCCTCTTCTCAGATACTGCTTCCCTTATCTGACTACGGATCATCTCGATTTGTCTATCAATCTCTACTTTCCGTTGGAAAAAATATCATCCCTCGTCTCCTTGGCCATCTGCAGCATGATACCAAAAATAAGTCCATCAATGTATCTCCTCTGTAATGACCCGATCGGTTATTTTGTATAATTTTATCCCGTTACCCCTTTTTTATACTTCACACATGTGTGTTTATGATTTTATAACTTGCGGAGTTGGTTAGTTTTGTTTCGGGAAGCTTTCGAGTTGATTTGGGCTCCTTCATTCTTGACTTAGAAGTTTAAATTAGAAATGTTAACCAAACTTTGACTTTTGTGAAAACGACCCTACAACTGTGTTTTGATGACTCCAATAGCTTCGTATCGTGATTTTGGACTTGAAATTAATTTCGGAAGTCCGTAGATTGATTTTTGTTGAATTACCAAAATTTAGCAATTTGAAGTTGAAAAGTTGACCGTAGGTTGACTTTTAGCCATCAAGCTCGGAATTTGATTATGAGACTTGGAATAGGTCAGTTATGGTATTTAAAACTAGTCTGCAAAATTTGGTGTTATTTGGAGATGATTTGATAGGATTTAGACGTTTAGTTTTAACTTTAGAAATTCTTGAACTTTACTTTGAAATTCATGCGTTCTAGTGTTCGATTCGTAGTTTTATATGTTATTTTTGTATTTTGATCGCACGAGCGAGTTCGTATGATATTTTTAAACTTATGTGGAGGTTTGGAGCCTCGAGGGCTCGGATGAGTTTTGGACATGTTTCGGAGTATTTTGGACTGAAATTTGCAAAATCTATTGTCTCATGCCTCTGGTGTCGCAATTGCGAACAACAGGGTTGCATTTGCGACCTTAGCAGGAAACCCACAGGTATCGAAGTTGTGATGCCTTGTCGCATTTACTAAGAGGTCTTAGGCTGGGCTAGGTTCGCATTTGCGATGGTCTTCGTCGCTTTTGCAAGGGCAGTAGGGTTAGCAATTGCGAACCAAATTCGCATTTATAAAGAGCTTCCCAGGCATGTCAGTGCTACAATTGCGAGATTTTCTTCGCAATTGCGAGGGTTCGCATTTGCGAGCCTATATCGCAATTGCGATGACTACAGCTGAAGGATCTCAAAACTGCTGCCTTGACTCGGTAGGAGATGATTTGGAGAGGGGTTTTTCATCTACAAACTTTGGATAAGTTATTCTTATCAATTTCTAATCATATTCCATCAATATATCTTAGGTTTTAACATCAAAAGCATGTGAATCGAAGTGAAAATTTTTGAAACTTTGTCGTGTTTTTGAAAAATAAGAATTTGAGTTTGGAGAGTCAATTTGGACTCGAAATTTGGAACTAATCACATATATAAACTCATGGGGTCATGGGTAGTCGGAATATACAGTTGGACCCATGTTTTGACCGGGCGAGCCCCATGTTAACTTTTGTTGACTTGTTGGGAAAAGTGTAAAGATCATAGCTTTATCTAGTGAAATTGATTTTTCTTGAATTGTTTGATGATATTAAATCGATTTTGGTTAGATTTGAGTCGTGTGGAGGTGAATTTTAGGGGAAAATCTATTTCTGGGAGTTGAATTGGCTTAGTTGAGGTAAGTATCTTGCGTAACTTTGTGTGGGGGAACTACACCTTAGGATTGATATTGTTTGATCCACTTGTGCTATGTGAAAGTCGTGTATGCAAGGTGACGAGTGGGTACACATGTTGTATGTGGTATTTGACCAGTTTAGACTACTTAGACTCTTTCCATGCCTTAATTTAATTGTCATATTATGTTCTAAATTCTCATAGTCAATATATTCTTACTTGTGTTAGTATATCCTTACATGCCATAAGTGATTTCGTTAACACTTGTTCTACATCCTAATTGGTAAATTTCTCTCATGCTTTAACTAAACTTGTTGCCTCTATTATTGTTTCATGTTATTTATTTCATTATTGATTATCATTATTTGAAGTTATCGTTCATGTTATCTCTTTCATTATTGATTTTCATTCCTTGAAGTTATTGTTCATGCTACCTCCTTCGTTGTTGATTTCTATTATTTGAAGTCATTGTTGCACGTTATCTCTTTCATTGTGAGTATTCTCATTTAATATGATGGTTATACATTATCTCTCTCATTGTTGAGTTGTTGGTGTTGAAGTTGCGAAAGCCGTTATCACATTGAGGCAAAATTGTTATTGTTGAGACATATTCCTTGTTGAGAATTTTACATTCATTGTTGTTGTTGATATCCTTGTATACATTGTGGTGGAGCCATGGGATATTGTTGTGGAAACATTGATATTGTTGATTGTTTCCAAGTTGTGATAAATTGGCACTTGTGGTGCGAGTTGTTATTGTGATGTGATATTGACGCACATACGGTGGTATAAGGCTTGGGGTTAATGTGCATGTGGCGGCATAAAGTGGGACTTATGTGCGTGTTGCTTGTAGAGGAATTACGTGAAGCCACGCGACATCATAAGGTAGGCTAAAGTGCGTGTAGCTATTTCAGAAAAAACTGCTTTCAAAACCTATTTTAAATGTAAGGCTCACGCGATGGTATAACGAAAGATTATGGTAGAAAGTATAAAACAAGAATACGAGGCGGTACCTCGGTTGTGATTCTTATTGTACACAAGGCGTTGTGATTCTGGTTATTTATCTCATGTTGCAAAGAGTTTTGGTGAGAACACTTCTTATTGTTTTGTTCTTCCTTGTTCTATCAGTTATTGTCCGTATATGATCATTGTGGTTCTCTTTAATTGATTTCCTTATTTTATTTCCATGCTTACAATTCCGGTACTAGTTGATGCTATTCACTTGTTTTGTATAAGTTATTTCTCCACCTTCCATTATTTATCCTTATTACATTTTTGTATTGTTTATTTATATCCTAGTAGGTGTCTTGACCCGACATCGTCACAACTCTACCGAGGTTAGGCTTGATACTTTTTGGGTACCGTTGTGGTGTAATCATACTACGCTTCTGCACATTGTTTGTGCATATCTAGGTACGTCTACTTGTGCAGGTTGTTAGTGATCATCAGTTAGTTGCTTACGGAGACTTCAAGATATGTCTCCTCGGATGTCCGCAGGCCTCGGAGTCACCTTCCTTTATTCTTTACCACTTTTGTATTTTTCATTCAGACAGTGATGTACTAGATACTTTAGCTTACTTTGTAGAGCTAATGACTCAATTCCACCAGTCTTGGGAAGTTATTGTTATTGATTATGTTTTTGGAAATTTATTTCAGTTATTCAGCCTTGTTTTAGTATTCTGTCAATTATTTTTGTCATGTTATTAGTAAATGTTAGGCTTACCCAGTCATAGAGACTAGGTGCTATCACGACATCCTATGGAGGGAAATTAGGGTCGTGACTAGTTGGTATCAGAGCTCTAGGTTCATAGGTGTTACAAGTCATAAGTAGGTTTAGTATGATCGATACAGAGACGCGTGTAATTATCTTCGAGAGGCTACAAAACTATTAGGAAAGCTTCACTTCTATGATTCCTTATCCTGCGAATTAGTTGACTTCAAAAACTAAATCTTTGACTTTCTATTCTGTCATATTTGGTGAGGACACGCACTGCTGGATCTGACGATCAGACACCTGCATCCCCTGCTAGTGTCACGATGGGCCAGGGTCGGGGCAGAGGCTGAGGAGGGGCACGTGGTGCTGCCAGAGCACCTTTCTGAGCTGTGACAGAGGAGCCACCAGTATCTCTAGTTGAGTGACAGGCACCAAGGTGCATGTTTCCACCCCAGCACTTCAGGAGACCATCACATATTTCTTGAGCATGTTTGGTATCTTAGCTTAGGCATGGTTGATTCCACTTGCACCAGCCACATCTCAGGCTAGGGGAGAAGCTTAGACTTCTGCGGCTCATACCCCAGAGCATCGGGTCTAGGTTGATCATGTCCCAGAGGTTATACTAGTACAACTTGGTATTCCGGTTCAGCCCATGGTTGGGGCAGTAATATTTTAGGAGAAGCAACTTAGACTTGAGAGGTTCAAGAAGTATCACCCTCCTACTTTCAGCGGTTTGGCTTCAGAGGATGCACATGGTTTTCTTGAGGAGTGCTACCGTATTCTCCGCACCATGGGTATTGTGGAGAAGAGTTGGGTTGCTTTTACTACATTCCAGCTGTTAGGAGCAGCATATCAGTGGTGGCGGGTTTACGAGGAGGGTAGACCAGCCGATGCAGCTTCACTTACATGGACTCGATTTTTGAAGTTGTTCTTGAGAGAGTTTATTCCTAAGACCCTTAGGGATGTATGGCGTGTGGAGTTCGAGTAGTTGCGCCAGGGTACTATGACAGTGTCATAGTATGAAGTCAGATTCAGTGATTTGTCCAGACATGTAGCTGCCTTGGTTTCTACAGTTAGAGAGCGAGTCTGTCGATTCATCTAGGGGCTCAACTATGGTATTAGGTTCATCATGGATCGAGAGTTGGATACATATACCCCATATCAGCATGTGGTAGAGATTGCATGGAGGTTGGAGGGTATGTAGGGCTGTGAGAGAGAGGATAGAGAGGCCAAGAGGTCTCGTGGTACAGGAGGATTTAGTGGTGGTCACGCTGCAGCTACAAACCATCATGATATAGGCTATGTGATATGCCCAGTTCATTCAGCACTTCCAGCTTCTAGAGGTGCTTCGGTTATTCTGAGATCTCAGGTTGCCTATTTTGCTCAGCCACTTTCTAGTGCACCTCCTATACGGGGTGCCTTCAACAATCAGTCCAACTGACCAAACTCGAGTCAGTACCATCAACCACGCCTACCAAGAGCTTACTTTGAGTGTGGTGATACCCTCTACATGGTTAGAGACTTCCCCAGACTCAGGAGGGGTGCACCTCCACAGACTACTCAGGCTCTACGAATTCAGTCAGGTCCGCAAGCTTCCCAGGCCATGATTCCTACCTCAGTTACCATTTCACCCTCATAGCTAGCTAAGAGTGGGCGACGAGCGGGTAGAGGTCGCCCTAGAGGGGGAGGCCAGGACAAATTCTATTCTTTTCTTGGAAGGACGGAGGCATTCGCTTCATACACAGTCATTACAGGTATGGTTCTGGTTTGCCAAAGAGATGGATCAGTCTTCTTTGATCCGGGATCCACTTATTCATATGTGTCATCTTACTTTGTTCCGTATTTGGGTATATCATGTGATTCTTTGAGTTCTCGTGTTTATGTGTCCACGTCAGTGGGAGATTCTATTATTGTGGGTCATGTGTATCGGTCATGTTTAGTTGTTATTGGTGGTTTTAGACCAGAGTTGATCTAGTATTGCTTAGTAGGATTTACATTGATGTTATCTTGGGCATGGACTAGTTGTTGCCGTATCATGCTATTCTAGATTGTCACGCCAAGACTGTGACACTGGCTATGCCAGGTTTACCATGATTAGAGTGGAGGGTGCGTTAGATTATGTTCCTAGCAGGGCTATATCATTTCTAAAGGCTCAGTTGATGGTTGAGAAAGGGTGTAATGCTTATCTAGCCTTTGTGAGGGATGTTACTGCTGATACTCCTACCGTTGAGTCAATTACGGTAGTGAGAGACTTTCCAGATGTATTTCCAATAGATCTTCTGACCATGCCATCCGATAGGGATATCGATTTTGTTATTGACTTGTTGCCGGTCACTCAGCCTGTTTCTATTCCACTATATCATATGGCCCTAGTAGAGTTGAAGGAGTTAAAGGAGCAGCTACAATAGTTGCTTGACAAGGTTTTCATTAGGCCTAGCATGTCGCCTTGGGGGTGCTCCGGTCTTGTTTCTGAAGAAGAAAGATGGTTCTATGCGCATGTGTATTGATTATCAGTAGTTGAACAAAGTTACGGTGAAGAACATGGGTCCATTTCCACACATTGATGACTTATTTGATCAGCTACAGGGTGCCAAAGTGTTCTCAAAGATTGATTTGCGGTCAGGTTATCATCAGTTGAAGATTCAGGATCCAGATATTTCAAAGACTGCCTTTAGGACCGGTATGGTCATTATGAGTTCCTTGTGATGTCATTTGGGCTGACCAATGCCCCAGCAGCATTTATGCACCTGATGAACAATGTATTCCAGCCTAATCTTGATTCATTCATCATTGTGTTTATTAACGACATCTTGGTGTACTCCCACAGTCGGGAAGATCATGAGCAACACTTGAGAATCGTGCTCCGGACCTTGAGAGAGAAGAAATTGTATTCAAAATTTTCAAAGTGTGAATTATCGCTTGATTCGGTGGTATTTTTGGGTCATGTGGTGTCGAGTGAGGGGATCAAGGTAGATACGAAGAAGATTAAAGCAGTGCAGAGTTGTCCCAATCTGTCTTCAGCCACTGAGATCTGGAGTTTCCTTGGTTTGGTCGGGTATTATCATCGTTTCGTAGAGGGTTTCTCATCTATTGTTGCACCTATGACCAGATTAACCAAGAAAGGTGCTCCTTTCAGATGGTCCGAGGAGTGTGAGGCGAGCTTTCAAAAGCTGAAGACTACTTTGACTACAGTCCCAGTGTTGGTGTTGCCTATGGGCTCGGGGTCTTATACTGTGTATTGTGATGCGTTACGTGTTGTCCTTGGCACGATGTTGATGCAGGACGGTAGGGTGATTGCCTACGCGTCTAGACACCTGAAGACCTATGAGAAAAAGTATCTGGTACACGGCTTGGAGTTGGCAACCATTGTTTATGCATTGAAGATTTGGCGGCATTATCTGTACGGTGTCCCTTGTGAGGTCTTACCGACCGCCAGAGTCTACAATATCTGTTCAAGTAGAAAGATCTTAACTTGCGGAAACGGAGGTGGTTTTTATTGCTTAAGGACTATGATATCACCATTTTATATCATCCCGGGAAGGCCAATGTGGTGGTCAGTGCCTTGAGTTGAAAGGCAGAGAGTTTGGGTAGTTTAGCATATCTACCGGCAGCAGAGAGGCCATTACTATTGAATGTTCATGCCTTAGCCAACCAATTTGTTAGATTGGATGTTTCGGAGCCCAATCGAGTTCTTGCTTGCATGGTTTTTCGGTCTTCTCTATATGATCGTATGAGAGAGAGTCAGTATGACGACCCTCGTTTGCATGTCCTCAAGTGCATGGTTCAATACAATGATGCCAATGAGGTTACTATTGGAGATGACAATGTGTTGTAGATGCAGGGCCAATTATGTGTGCCCAATGTAGATGGGTTGTGTGAGTTGATTCTTCAGGAGGCCCATAGTTTGCAGTACTCCATTCATCTGGGTGCTGCTAAGATGTATCAGAACTTGAGACAATATTATTGGTAGAGGAGGATGAAGAAACACACAGTGGAGTATGTATCTTGGTTCCTAAATTGTTAGTAGGTGAAGTCTGAGCATCAGCGGCCGGGTGGTTTGCTTCAGAGACTTGAGATTCCTGAGCGGAAATAGGAGCGTATCACCATGGATTTCATTGTTGGGCTCACATAGACTCAGAATAAATTTGATGATGCTTGATTGTGGATGGGTTGACCAAGTCGACTCATTTCATTTTGGTAGTGACTACCTATTCTTCAGAGTAGCTGGCTCAAATCTATATCCATGAGATTGTCCGAGTTCATGGCGTGCCGATATCCATCATCCTGACTGGGGTACGCAGTTTACATCACGTTTCTGGAGAGCCGTTCAGCATGATCTAGGCACATGGGTTGAGTTAAATACAATATTAACCCCCAAATGGATGGACAGTCCGAGCGCACCATTCAGATATTGTGGGATATGCTTTGTGCATGTGTTATGGATTTCGAGGGTTCTTGGGATCAGTTCTTACTGCTTGCGTAGTTTGCCTACAACAACAGCTACCAATCAAGTATTCAGATGGCTCTGTATGAGGCCCTATATAGGAGACAATGTCGTTTTCTAGTTGGGTGGTTCGAGCCAGGAGAAGCTAAGATATTAGGCACTGATTTGGTTCGAGATGCCTTGGAGAAGGTCGAGATGATCCAGGATCGGCTTCGTACATCCCAATCTAGACAGAAGAGTTATGCGGATTGAAAGGTTTGCGATGCTGCATTCATGGTTGGAAAGTGAGTCTTGCTCCAGGTTTCACCCATGAAGGGTGTTATGAGGTTCGGGAAGAAGGGCAAGTTGAGCCCTAGGTATATCAGACCTTTTGAGATCCTTGAGAGGATTGGTGAGGTGGCCTACAAGCTTGCATTGCCACCTAGCTTGTCTGTGGTTCATCAGGTGTTCCATATTTCTATGCTCCGGAAGTATTATGGTGACCCGCCTCATGTTTTAGACTTTACCACAGTACAATTGGACGAGGATTTGACTTACATTGAGAAACCTGTGGCTATCCTAGACGGACGGGTCCGAAAGTTAAGATCACAGAATATTGATTTAGTGAAGGTTGAATGGTGGGGTCATCCAATTAGGGAGGTGACCCAAGCACGACATGCGGAGTCAGTATCCTCATCTATTCACCACTTCAGGTATGTTCTTATGCACGTTCGAGGATGAATATTTATTTTAAGATGGGGAGAATGTAACCACCTTATCAGTCATTTTGTGTAATTACATCCCGTTACCCCTTTTTTATGCTTCACACATGTGTGTTTATGATTGTATGACTTGCGAGGTTGGTTAGTTTTGTTCTGGTAAGCTTTCGGGTTGATTTGGACCCCTTGATTCTTGACTTAGAAGTTTGAATTATGAATGTTGACCAAACTTTAACTTTTGTGAAAACGACCACAAAACTGTATTTTGATGACTCTGATAGCTTCGTATTGTGATTTCGGACATGGGCGTATGCCCGGAGTTGATTTCAAAAGTCCGTAGTTTGATTTTGTTGAATTTCCAAAATTTATCAATTTGAAGTTGAAAAGTTGACCGTAGGTTGACTTTTAGCCATCGAGCTTGGAATTTGATTGTGAGACTTTGAATAGGCCCGTTATGGTATTAAGAACTTGTCTGCAAAATTTGGTGTCGTTTGGACTTGATTTGATAGAATTCGGATATTTAGTTGTAACTTTAGAAATTCTTGAACTTCACTTTGAAATTCATGCGTATTAGTGTTTGATTCATAGTTTTAGATGTTATTTTTATGGTTTGATCACGCGCCCGAGTTCGTATGATATTTTTAAACTTTTGTGGAGGTTTGGGTTGAAGCCTCGATGGCTCGGATGAGTTTCGGACATGTTCCAGAGTGTTTTGGACTGAAATTTGCAAACTCTTGTGTGTGGTGCCTCTGGTGTCACAATTGCAAACACCAGGGGTCATATTTGCAACCTTAGTAAAGAACCCACAGGTATCGCAATTGTGATGCCTTGGTCGCATTTGCGAAGAGGTCTTGGGTTGGTCTAGGTTCGCAGTTGTGATGGTCTTCTTCGCTTTTGCGAGGACAACATGGTTCACAATTGCAAACCCATCTTCGCATTTGCGAAGAGCTTCCTAGGACCATTAGTTCCAAAATTGCGAGATTTTCTTCACAATTGCGAGGGTTCGCTAAGCAACTGAAGATAATGGCTGAAAGTCGGGATATGTTCTCTCATTCTCTCATTTTTTAACCCTAGACTCGGTAGGAGGTGATTTGGAGAGGGGATTTTCATCTACAAGCTTTGGGTAAGTGATTCTAATCTAGTTCTAATCATATTCCATCAATATATCTTAGGTTTTAACATCAAAATCATGTGAATCAAAGTGAAAATTTGTGAGACTTTGTCAAGTTTTTGAAAAATAATAATTTCAGTTTGGAGAGTCGATTGGGACTCGGATTTTGGAACTAATCACATATATGAACTTGTGGGGTCATGGGAAGTCGGAATCTACCGTTGGACCCGGGTTTTGACCGGGCGAGCCCCGCTTTGACTTTTGTTATTTTTTTGGAAAAAGTGTAAAGATCATAGCTTTATCTATTGAAATTGATTTTCCTTGCATTGTCAGATGATATTAAGTCAATTTTAGTTAGATTTGAGCCGTGTGGAGGCGAATTTAGGGAAAAAGCTATTTTCAAGAGTTGAATTGGCCTAGTTGAGGTAAGTATCTTGCCTAACTTTATGTGGGGGAACTACCCCTTAGGATTGATATTGTTTGATCCATCCGTGCAATGTGAAAGCCGTGCACGCAAGGTGGCAAGTGGGTACACAGGTTGTACGTGTTCTTTAACATGTTTAGACTACTTAGACTCTGTCACGACCCAAAATCCTAACCTGTCGTGATGGCGCCTATCTCGATACTAGGCAAGCCAAAAATCTCGATGAACCACAACTTCTTTTACGTCTGAAAATATAATATTTAAATAAAATCCACAAATCTTACAAATACCGATAAAACCACTCCCAAAACCTGTCACTGAGTACATGAGCATCTAATATGGATACAAATCTGGAACATAAGGTCTATAATAGTCTAAAACCAAAATAAAGTAAATAAGGAGATAGGGAAAGAGAGACAAGGTCTGTGAAACAAGGCAGCTACCTCAAAATCTCCTGAAAATCCACTGCGCAAAATGATCAACACCCGCTATGTCCGAAAACACCTGGAGCTGCACACGAAGTACAGGGTGTAGTATGAGTACAACCAACTCAGCAAGTAACAATAATAACTAAGGAACTAAAGATAATGATGAGCTACACAGTTATAGTTCACTTTCAGTAATTCCAGCAAAGAATAGACATGCTTTCAAATCCGGCAGTTTAAGTTAAATAAATTTTATACAGTTCAATTTCATGTAATCCAGATATAAAATCTTTCAGAGATTTCACAATAATGACAGATAGCAACAACAAATGCAAATCAAGTACAACCTCTCAGGCAACGATCACTCAACTCATCACCACAACTCAACCACTCGGCTCTCAGCCCTCAGCACTCACACTCAATGGGTACCCACGCTCACTGGGGGTGTGTACAGACTGCTCCTACAGCCCAAGCGCCATAATCTGCACGGACAACTCACGTGCTGCACGGACAACTCACATGCCATAATATCCTTACCTCACCGACAGGCCCTTGGCCTTACTCGGTCCTCAACCTCACTAGTCTCTCGGGCTCTGAGAAATCACAAAGATCAACCCAAACAAAGATAACATAATATATCAACAAATATCAAGAAAGACTAAGGTATGATATGGAAGTAAAATCATGACGGAGCACAAGATAGCAATTAGCAAATAATTCAACAAGTACGTGACCTCTGTGGGTCCCAACAGTACTATCACATAGCCTAAGCATGATTTCTAACATGATTTACAGTCAAATTTCTTCAACACATAGAGAGCATATAGATAATAACAAGTTATTCAACTTTACAGTTTCACGGGATGGACCAAGTCATAATCCCCTCGGTGCACGCCCACACGCCCGTCACCTAGCATGTGCGTCACCTCCAAAATAATCACATGACACAAAATCCGGGGTTTCATACCCTCAGGACAAAATTTAAAACTGTTACTTACCTCAAGCCATGAAACTCTTATTCTGCAATGTCCTTTCCTCGTGAAGTGGCCTCCCAACGCCTCGAATCTAGCCATAAATAATTTGTTTTAGTCAATAAAATTCATTGGAATTAATTCCATAAGAAAATGCTAATTTTCCATAAAAATCCGAATTTTAGCTCAAACATTTCCTGTGTGCAACTCGACAAAAGTTACAAAATTTGGAAACCCATTCAACCACGAGTCTAACCATACCAATTTAATCAAAATCCGACCCCAACTCGACCCTCAAATCTTCAATTTAAACTAAGAGGGTTTTCAAACTTTTCCAACTTAATTCACCAATTAAATGATAAAAATAACCATGGATTCGAGTTTAACCAATATTGAGTTAGGAACACTTACCCCGTTATTTTCCTTGAAAAACTCCCGAAAATCGCCTCTTTCTGAGCTCAAATCCGTCAAAAATTGAAAATGGGACGAAGTCCTATCTTCAGAACTTAAACTCTCTGCCCAGACATTTGCTCTACGTGATCGCGAACATTCCCATGCGATCGTGAAGCACAAATGCGTGATTTCCATTTTTTCCCAATTTCCTCTACGCGAACGCAACCTTCTTCACGCGTTCGCGAATAACAAACTCACATAGCTACGAGATCGCGTCCCGCTTTACGCGATCGCGAAGCACAAAATGTCACTGCCTCAAATTAACCCTACGTGATCGCAGATATCCCTATGCGATCGCGTAGAACAAAACCCCCACTGACCAATTAAGCCTACGCGATCGCAGACGCATTCAGGCGATCGCGTAGAAGGAAAACATCATCAAATATCAGAAAATTCCAGTAGTTGTTCAAGTCCAAATTTTTGATCCGTTAATCATCCAAAACTCATCCGAGCCCCTCGGGACCTCAACCAAATATACCAACAAGTACTAAAACACCATACGGACTTAGTCAAACCCTCAAATCACCTCGAACAATGCTAAAACCATGAATTACACCCCAATTCAAGCCTAATGAACTTTGAAATTTCTAATTTTTACAAACGACTCCAGAACCTATCAAATCTCATCTGATTTACCTCAAATTTTGTGCACAAGTCATAAATGACATAACGGAGGTATTCAAATTTTCAGAATCGGATTGCAACCCCAATATTAAAAAGTCAACCACCCGGTCAAACTTCCCAAAAATTCAACTTTCGGCATTTCAAGCCTAATTCTTCTACGAACCTCCAAATAATTTTTCGGACACTCTCCTATGTCCAAAATCACAATACGGAGCTATTGGAATCATCAAAATTCAAATCCAAGGTCGTTTACACATAGGTCCATATTCGGTCCACTTTTCTAACTTAAATTTTTAATTATGAGACTAAGTATCTCATTTCACTCTGAATTCCTTCCGGATCCGAACCCACTAACCCGGTAAGTCATAAAATAACTATGAAGTATAAATTGAACAGTAAATGGGGAAACGGGGTTATAATACTCAAAATAACTGGCTGGGTTGTTACTGACTCTTTCCATGCCTTAATTTAAATGGCATATCATGTTCTAAATTCTCATAGTCAATTTATTCTTACTTGTGTTAGTCTATACATGCCATAGGTGATTTCATTAACACTTGTTCTACTTCCTAATTGGTAAACTGTTCTCATGCTTTAACTGAACTTGATGCCTCTATTATTGTTTTATGTTATATCTTTCATTATTGATTATCATTATTTAAAGTTATTTTTCATGTTATCTCTTTCATTATTGATTATCATTATTTGAAGTTATTTTTCAGGTTATCTCTTTCATTTTTTATTTTAATTACTTGAAGTTATTGTTCGTGTTACCTTCTTCGTTGTTGATTTCTATTATTGTTATTGTTGAGACATCTTCCTTGTTGAGCATTTTACATTCATTCTTGTTATTAATATCCTTGTACACATTGTGGTGGATCCATGAGATATTGTTGTGGAAATATTGATATTGTTGATTGTTGACAAGTTATGATAAATGGGCACTTATGGTGTTAGTTATTATTGTGATGTGATATTAACGCGCATGCAACAGTATAAGGCTTTGGGTTAATGTACATGCGGCGGCATAAAGTGGGACTTATGTACGTGTTGCTGTAGGAGAACTACGTGAAGCCACATGGTGTCATAAGGTGGGCTAAAGTACATGTAGCTATTTTGGGAAAACGACTTTCAAAACGTATTTCAAATGTAAGGCTCAAGCGGTTGTATAAGGAAAGATTGTGATTGAAAGTGTGAAACAAGAATACGAGGCGGTACCTCGGTTGTGATTCTTATTGTACACGAGGCTTTGTGATTATGGTTGTTTATCTCATGTTGCAAAGAGTTTTGGTAGGAACACTTCTTATTGTTTTGTTTTTCTTTGTTCTATCAGTTATTGTCCGTATATGATCATTGTGGTTCTCTTTAATTGATTTTCTTATTTTATTTCCATTCTTACAATTCCGGTATTAGTTTATGCTATTCACTTGTTTCGTATCAGTTATTTCTCCGCCCTCCGTTATTTATCCTTATTACATTTTCGTACTGTTTATTTATATCCTAGTAGGTGTCTTGACCCGGTCTCGTCACTACTCTACTGAGGTTAGGCTTGATACTTACTAGGTACCATTTTGGTGTAATCATACTACGCTTCTGCACATCTATTTACGCATATTAAGGTACGTCTGCTCGTGTCGGTCGTTAGTGATCATCTGTTAGCTTCTTACGGAGACTTCAAGGTATCCTTGCTCGGCCTACGCAGGTCTCAGAGTCACCTTCCTTTACTCTTTACTACTGTTGTATTTTTCATTCAGATAGTGATGTACTAGACACTTTAGCTTACTGTGTAAAGCATATGACTCAGTTCCACTAGTCTTGGGAAGTGTATTGTTGTTGATTCTGTTTTCAAAAGTTTATATCAATTATTCAGCCTTGTTTTAGTATTCTATCAATTATTACCGTCAAGTTATTATTAACTCTTAAGCTTACCGATTTGTAGAGACTAGGTTCCATTACGACATCCTACAGAGGGAAATTGGGGTCGTGACATCCTCACTCTCTCCCTCTCAGTAAGGAGTAAATCTGCATGGCGAGCTAGATTCACATATCGGGTCTCATACTGGGTCATAGTCATGCTACCCTGCTAAAGGCTCTCGAACTGCCTGCGGTACCCCTCTGAGAGGAATAAACTTCTCCAAAAGTAGCTACGAAAACTGATCCTAAGTGTGTGGAAGTGAACCTACTGGTCTGCTCCGCACATAATCCTACCACCATCTCTTAGCTGAATCGGTCATCTGAAACACTACAAAGTCGACCCCATTGGTCCCAAAAATACTCATGTTGTGCAACACCTCGTGGTAACGGTCCAAATAATCTTGTGGATCCACAGAAGGTACACCACTAAAATGAATATGAAAGAGTTTTGTGAACTTGTCCAATCTTATTAATCCCTGAAAAGACATCGCGGGCCTCTCCCCGGTCTGTGTAGCAATAATAGGTTGAGCCACTCCAACTGGCGGAACTACTGGAGTCTGATATATGGGAGCCATCTACTCCGGAGTGTGAGTAGTGGGAGTCTGTGCTCCTCCCCTAGCCTGTGAGACGGTTGGTGCCACCAGAACTGCACCGATATGTGCTACGCTCTCCATAAGGCCCACCAAACGGACTAGAGCATCCAGAAGTATGGGGGTCGCAATAAATCCCCAGGGACCTAAGCTGGTCTAACTAGCACGGTATGAACAGGAACCTCCTCCTCCTGCTCGATTTGAGGCTCCGAAATAGGTGTTGCAACACGTGCTCTAGGCTGAGCTCCGCCTCTGCCTCGGCCCCTACCCCTGATAGTGGCTGCAACCTGAGGCTCCTACTCCTACAGGGGGCTCCGTCTCTTTCTAGACTATAGATGTCGTGCGTGTTCTCACCATCTACGAGAGACAAAAATGGAATGATTCAAACATCAGTGATAGAAAAAAGTCGCACGATAGAGAAATAAAGAAGCAAAAATTTCCTAAAGCTTTATAGTCTCTAGAAGATATGTAGAGATGTCTCCATAGCGATATTCCAGACTCTACTAAGCTTGCTGATGACTCGTGAGAACTAGGCAACCTAGTTCTCTGATACCAGCTTTTTACGACCCGAAATCCCACACTCGGGACTGTGATGGCACCTCACATTTCCCCTTCCAGGCAAGCCAACATTAGCTAGATTACTTGACTAATTTTAACAAATTCGAAATAAAATATTAATAAAAATAAGCCAAAATAGTATGAAATAAAGTAATTAAATACTAATGACGATATCTAAATATCTCCAAAAATCTGGTGTCACAAGTACATGAGCAACTAGAACGCTACATATATGGTTTGAAACAAAGTACAATTGTTTGAAACTAGATAAACAGTAGAATAGATAAAGAAGGGGACTTCAGGGTTGCGAACGTCGTGCAACTATACCTCAAGGCTCCAAATGTGGCTGAATCGAAGCAGAACACCACTTGACATCGTTGGGATTAACACCAGTTTCTGCACAAGAAGTGCAAAAGTGTAGCATGAGTACAACCGACCAAATGTACTCTGTAAGTGTCGAGCCTAACCTCGACGAAGTAGTGATGAGGCTATACATGGAGCAACAAAATAACGGATAGTACAATTAAAACATTAACTAGAAGGCAACATGCAAAGATAGGAATATCATAAGAACGGCAAGTACGGAACCACCAAATAATATATTTCGAAATAAGCAACAATGAAATCAAGTAATTCACCAATACGGGAATCAAATAAGGCAAGGAGATAAAAATGGCATGGCATCACCCTTCGTGATTTTACTCTCATTCTCACCATGTAATATTATAAATAAAATGGCACGACATCACCCTTCTTGCTTTTACTCTATTTCTCGCATAATATAATAAATGGTACTGATCAGTCAATGGCAATGCATCACCCTTTGTGCTTTAATCCTCTCAATATCTAGTATAAATGGTAATGAATGCAAATAAGGTATGACAACACCCTTCGTGCTTTTCTCTCTTCCTCACCAAGCAATAACATAAATTCAAGATAGCAAAAATATGGTGGGAAGTAATTTCTCTTCAATTATAGTGCCATGATCACAAACTCGAGTTTCAAAATTTCCAACATCTTTAAAGTGAATAATAAATATGAGGCGGATAATTAAAGAAGTAACAATCTAACCTAAGCATGAAAAATATAGGCAAAGAAATAACATAATATAATAAAAACAATTTCCGCACACATGCTAGGACCCAATAACAACGTATATATACTCGTCACCTCACATATATGTCGTCCTCATACTTAATACACGTACCAAATAGATCAACAAGTTTTAATCCCTCAAGTCAAGGTTAACCACGATACTTACCTCACGCCACAACCAAATCAATGCTCAACCGTGACTTCTCCTTTGGAATTAGCCTCCAAACCAATTGAATCTAACCAAATATAGTTCAAACAATTCAAAATAGACTTTAGAAACTATCCACGAGTGAAAAAGATTCAATCTTTAATGATTTTGGAAAAAGTTAACAAAAGTCAACTCTAGGCCCGCTTGGTCAAAACCCGAGATTCCAACCAAAATTTGATTATCGATTCGCCCCCGAGCCCGGTTATGTGATTTGTTTTGAAATACGACCTCAATTTGAGGTCTAAATCTCAATTTTACAAAATTCTCAATTTCTATCCAAATCCATAATTTCTACCATAGCAATCCTAGATTTGATGTTACAATATCATGAAAAGTAATGGTGAATTGAAAGAAAGTGGATTAGAATTGCTTACCAATGATTTTGGGAAGAAAAGTCTCTTGAAAAATCGCCTTTAGAGTGTTTAGGGTTGAGAAATGGTGTACAATTAGCTGGTCCCAATTTTTCCATCTTTTAACCAGCTGCAAATGTCGCAATTGCGACCATCTCAAATGCGAAGCAAAGGTCGTAAATACGAACCCTGCCTCAGAAGCCCAAAGTAGCAAATGCGACAAAATGTTCGCAATTGTGAACTGACTCACCTTCGCAAATGCGGACAATTTCTTAGCAATTGGGAAGATCACCCCTCAGAACAATAAGTCACACATGCGACTCTGAGATTACAAATGTGACCCTGACTATTCGCAAATATGAACTTATTCCTTGCAATTGCGAGATCATCCAGCCCATGCTCGCAAATGCGAACTATTGTTTGCAAAACGAGGCTCACAATTGCAAGCCAAACCTCGCTAATGCGAGATCTGTAACTGAACAACAGAAATAAATATTGCACCAGCATTGCCCAACTAATCTAAAATGCATCAGAAACCCACCCGAGCCCCTCGTTCTCCCACACAAGTGTAATAACATCATATGAACTCGCTCGCGCGTTCCAATCACAAAAATAATATCTAAAACTACAAATTGAACCTCAAAATGAATGAAATCAACTCTGAATTGCACCAAAATTTACAGACAAGTTCCAAATAGCAAAATGGACCTATGCCAAGTCCCAAAATCAAAATACGAAGCCGGTATCCATAAAGACAAACTACGGTCAAACCTAGGTGATATTTTATACTTCAATACCACACAAGAGGGGAGGGCGATTTGTGTGGTGTCTAATGTTTTGTGTGCACGGATTATAGAAGGACCTGGTTCTTCTATATGTTCCTTATACTACTATTGCAGAATAATAAATGTAGAAAGTAAAGAGCACAAGTATTTGTATGTGGAAAACACTTGGCTCAAAAGGTGAAACAAACACGACCTACTACCCAGTAGGAGTTTTCCCAACACTTTACTAAATTACTAAGCCAAAAATAGCGTCTACAAAACTTTTGTAGACCTAAGGATTACCTGTAACCCTTTGTGGCAACCATCCTCAGACTATTGCAATAATTTCAAGTTAACTTTAACTTGAACACTACATTCAGAGTACCTAGTACAAATGCTTCTAAAGAAAGCTAAAATGTATAACTCAAAAGTCCTACTACAATTGAACTAGAATAAAAGATAGACACTTGGAACTAGTTCTTCTATCTGGTTCATATAGCTTCAGGTTCGCACACTTGAATCACACAAGAATTGCTTGCAAAATGCCTTGCTATTTTGCTCTCAACTCACATTTAAATTCAGTGTTTGTGCATACCTGTAAAATGAGAACATCCTGAAATATATAGAGTTAGTATAATAGGAAATAACTAGAAGTCTAATGCTTTACTCTTCCTTGGTGGTAGAGTTCTAGTTATCTTCAACTTCTAACTCTTCCCTTATCTAGGATAGAGTTCTCTTCGAGTAAGGAGTCTAGCTCCTTATCAATTATGCAACCTTTTCGTTTAGGAGATATCAGATATAACCACTTAAGCTTATCTACTTCACGTTCATGCCTTGAGCTCGAATCTGCACGTGTCTGTGCACACTGTGTATGGACCTGGTTCATGCTTGATTTCCTTTGTCAATCATCAAAACAAACTTACTTAGGCCAACAAATTCCCCCTTTTTGATGATGACAAACTTTGTGCTTTTCATTAGCATCAGACTTGTTTTAACTTAACTCAACATCGACACAATGTTAGAAAACTTTTCATTTTAAAGGTCACAAATCATCAAGGACAAGGTTCATTGGGTTATAAACATCACAGTCCAAAGTAAAAAGCACAACCTGTCTTTCCCCTTTTGGCATCATCAAAAAGTTGCATAATTATGTTAGATAACCAGATTTTATTAGATCTTATTCGTGGCCACTGAGGCTACTTCAAATGCAATCATGGATTCAATTTTCTCTTTATTAATCTAAGGATATTAGCCATCTAAGAAACATCAACAAATAATTAGAGCAAAAGCAGTTGATTAGCATTGATAATAGTCATCCACAAAGCATAGAAGGAAATAACAGTACTATACCATGAGCAAAAAGAACAAAAACATAAACATCCCATTTGGGTCACTGGTTTTCTAACTAGGCTAGGAAGGGTTTAAGGCTGAGAAGGACCAGGTTCTTTATTTTTGTCCTGAAGCAGCTTTAACATATCATGAAGAATACCTTCACTCTTCTCCTTCTCCTTTGCAAGCTCAGACCTAAGTGCATCTCTCTCAGTTTCTACTTCAGCCAGCCACTTCTTCAGCCTCTCAATCTCAGCATCCTTAGCCCCACTCTCCTGCACCAAGGCTCTCACTTTGATGTTCACAGGCACCTTCTTGGATGAACCAGGTTCTTTGGGAGCAGTATGGACTCCATAGTCATATGCAGTCAAGGTGTTGTACCCAAAGTGATCTTTGCTTGTACTATCATTCCATTTCTTGAGGGATACCTTGAAGTGAACAAGCACAACAGTGAGAATGAAACTATAGGGTATGGCATGAGTTTTGGTGCCAGTTAGAACCCTATCAAGGAGTTGTATGATAAACCCCGACCAATTAATCTACCTCCTACTATCTAGGCATTCCATAAGGACCAGGTCCATGAAGGTGAAAATGTGCCTTCTTTCCTGCCTGGGCAACACGACCTTGTTAAAAAATTCAAAAAGCACTTTGTGGGCATGCTTTATCTCATTTTTGTACACAGTCTTGGGCTGTAGCTCTTACTTATTATTAGAAAATTTCCTTGTAATGGCAAGGGAGGTGGGGTAGGTTTTCTAGGCTTGGCCATTTCAGCCTTTTGTAATCATTGTACCCTTCAGCGGGTACTCCTAGAATCTCTCCCAATTCCTTGTCGTCAAAGCTCACAGTCACCCCCTTCACCACACTGGTGACCCTGCTATTTTTGATCTTACAATTTGCCATGAACTCCACAATCTCAGTTCTAGCAAGTCTTCCTTCCATCTGAAGGACCATGTCCTTCCAACTCTACAGTTGTAGTTTTTCCAGCAGCATCACCATACATTCCTCCTCCAAGTCCCCGAGGAGTCTACCCTTCAAGATGGTCCTTTTCCCAAACATAAACATCTTGTCCTGCTCTTCATCAGTTTGCTCTTCTTCTTAACTTTCCTTTTCCTTAACTATTTGCATTTTCCTAGATTTTCTGGCAGGCCTGGTTATTTTAGCCAAGGTAGAAGGCTCTGCATCAACAGTCTTTGAAGGTGACTTTTTTCTGGAAGTCTTTCTATTCTTTGCCTTTGGAGTCACAACCTCCACCTCCTCTGCCTTGTTTTCATCATGAAGAACCATGTCCATCTCCTCAATTTCAACTACCTTAACAGGCTCACTCATTTTCTGCTTTCCCTTTTGTAGCAGCTTTTCTTTTACTCTCTTCTAGTGCTCTTTCCAATTCAGCCTCACTCTGCTTCTTCTGGATCCTTGTAGCTCTTCCTCTTGTAAGAGAAGTCTCTATAGGTATAGAAGAGTCAACCTTTCTCTTCTTGTTTGCCCTAACAATTATAGGTATTTTAACTCCTGAACGTTTCTTCTTTTTCGGATTGTAGTTGTTAGACACTCGCTTTAATAGGTATTAAAGGGGTTGCTGCATAGATGGAACAGGTTTTTGAAACCTCTTACTTAACCTAACCAGCCCCTCAGCTGCACTTACATCTCCAAACCCACTACCCCCTTCTTCTCTCTAATTGTCTTCCTCCTCAGCAACATCCTCACTCCACAACACCATATACCCAGTCTCCTCAATCAACTCAGCAAAAGTAGGTGAAGATTAAACCACTTTTTCTTTTCCCTTCTCCTCACATCACCTTGAGCACCCCCACTCTCCTTTTCCTTTTTCTTTTTATTTTTACCCCCATTTTTTTCCAGATTTAGTGATTTCAACCCCAACAATAGTGTTATCCATAACAAATATGTTCTCTAGATTCTCAGCAACCCCAGAAATTATTTCAGACGCAATCTTAGGACCAAAGGTTACCTTCTCTCTTTCAGATGAAACAATTTTCCCCCTCAGTTGCAAACTTAAATGATTCTTTAGATTTTTGAGGTTATTTTTCCTGGCTTGTACTCAATTGCTCATTTATTTTCTTGATTTGTTCTCCTCCTACGACTACTTTCAAGCAAACATCTTGATCCCCCCCTTTCTTAGAGGTGGGTGTGGTTGAAGGTGTGACAGATGGTGTGGTTGATGATTCTTTGGGTGGTGGTGAGGGATTTTCAGAAAGGTTTGCCATTGATATGTGTATATGTGTGTATAGAAGAGATGAGAGAAGAAGGAGAGAATTATTTGGTGGCTTGAAAATTAGAAGTGAGAAAATGGGTAAGGCCAAATCAATTTAAATAGGGAGAGTTTAAGTGAGTAAACAACTTTTCAGAAGCTCGAAAGTCTAATCAAACTGGGAGTCAGTTTGAAAAGACGTTGGAGACTTCCCTAGAATCCAGGCAATTATGGCGCTGGGGACTCTCTTCTAGGTGAAAATGGTTCATTTATAACATATAGGCTTGAGGGAGGTTAGGATTAAATTGGACTCTCTATTTTCTCATGATTCAAATACAATTATTTCAAAATATGCGGAGTAGAGAGTACATACCATCTAATCATGATGAACCAGGTTCTTCACTGAGAATTCTCTCGTGTAAGTCTGAATTTTTCTAATAAAATAAAAATAATATCATTAGAGATTAATGAGATATTTTAGCATATGGTACAAGAGTATACTAGTAAAAGTATGATACTGAGCAAAACCTAATCTAATTATTTACAAAAATTCACAAACTATCTAACAAAACATTGAGTTAGAACTGGTTCCTTTTAGGTGATCTTAATCATCCTGATTTTTAATATGTTCCTTTCAAAGTGATCTCTACTTAGAGCTTTTGTGAAGATGTCAACTATTTGCTTGTCAGTAGTACAAAATTCCACAGTAATTAAACCTTTTTCATAGTTGTCCCTCAAAAAGTAATGTCTAACGTCTATGTGCTTAGTTCTTTTGTGATGAACCGGGTTCTTGGTCATACTAATTGCACTGGTGTTATCAGAAAAGATTGGGAATCAACCTACATAAATTTTAAAGTCCATTAATTATTGTTTGATCCACAACAATTGAGCACAACATGAGGCAGCAGCCACATACTCAGCTTCAGCAGTATACAAGGTCATAGAATTTTACTTTATGGTTGCCCAAGACACAAGATATGAGCCAAGAAAGTGTGCCATATCTGAGGTGCTCTTTCTACCCACAAGAAAACCTGCATAATCAGCATCAGTATATCTAACTAAGTTGAAATTATGACCTTTTGGATATTATAGACAGAGGTCAGTGGTGCCTTTTAGGTATCTCAAGATCCTCTTGACAGCAGCCAAGTGAGACTCTTTTGGATTTGCCTGAAATCTAGCACAAAGGCCTACACTGAAAACAATGTCAGGTCTACTAGCAGTGAGATATAACAAAGAGTCAATCATTCCCCTATACATCTTCTGATCAACAGATGAACCAGGTTCATCTATATCCAATTTTGTGGCTATTGCTATAGGAGTGTCAATTTCTTTGGAGTCTTCCATTCTAAACCTTTTAAGCAACTCTTTCACATATTTCTGTTGATGGATCATAGTTCCATTTGAATTTCATTTCATTTGTAAGCCTAAAAAGAAATTAAGTTCACCCATCATACTCATTTCAAATTTACTCCCCATTAGTTTAGCAAATTATTTACTTAACCTATCAGTAGTTGCTCCAAAGATTATATCATCAACATATATTTGAACTACCAAGAGATCTTTAACTGTTTCTTTCAAGAACAAAGTATTGTCGATTTTACCTCTCTTATAGCCATGCTCAAGCAAGAATTTTGACAATATTTTATACCATGCTCTTGGAGCCTGCTTGAGCACATAAAGTACCTTGTCAAGCTTGTACACATGATTAGAACATCCATTGCTCTCAAAGCCCGGAGGTTTCTTGACAAACACTTCTTCTTTTAGATAGCCATTGAGGAAGGCACTCTTGACATATATCTGATGGAGAGTGAATTCCATATAAGCATCAAAGGATATAAGAAGTCTAATTTCTTTGAATCTTGCAACTAGAGAAAAAGTCTCATCATAGTTTATGCACTCCTCTTGACTCTATCCTTGAACTACCAATCTTGCCTTGTTCCTTATAACTGTTCCATCTTCATCAAGTTTATTTCTGAAAACCCATTTTGCGCCAATTACTGATTTCTCCTTGGGTCTTGGTACCATATGCCAAACTTGGCTTCTCTCAAATTAGTTGAGTTCATCTTGCATTGTATTCACCCAGTCTGTATCCTGCAAAGCTTCAGCAATATTTTTAGGTTAAATAAGAGATAAAAAGCATAAAAAGCACAAAGATTCTTCAAAGAAGATCTGATATTGATTCAAGAGGTTGGATCAGTGATTATGTTCCTTTAGTGTTTTGTTACCGAGGAACAAGTTCATAGATAGGTTCCCTCGAGGTTTGAGGATCAGTTCTTCTTAGTTCAGTTCCTCCTGTCAGGTTGCCCTAGGTGGAAGGACATGTTCCATCACCTGTTCCTTCCTCTGGTGCAGCTTCAGTCTAGGCTGTGGTTTTATTTGAGTTTCTTACCAGCCCAATTGCTTCATCATCCTATTTCTGCCTCTCAGAAAGAATGTTAGTTTCATCAAATACCACATGTACACTTTCTTCTACACACATAGATCTTTTGTTATAAATCTTATAAGCTTTACTATGTGAAGAATATCCCAAGAATACCCCCCATCACTTCTGGGATCAAACTTACCAAGGAGTCTTTACCATTATTGTGCACAAAGCACTTGCATCCAAATTCCCTAAGATGAGATATATTTGGCTTTCTCCCTTTAAGTAACTCATAGGGAGTCGTCTCGACAGGAGGTCTAGTCATGCACCTATTTATAATGTAGAAAGCAGTGTTCACAACTTTTGCCCAGAAGCTATGTGGCAGTTTACTAGAAAGAAGCATAGTCCTAGCCATTTTCCATTGTCCTTTTCTTTCTTTCAACTACTCAATTTTGTTGTGGAGTCCTAGGATCATGAAAGTAATTATTTATGCCATGCTCATCATAGAATTCAACAAATTTAGTATTGTCAAATTCAGTACCATGATCAGACCTAATTGATGCAAGTTGATTACCTAGTTGTTTCTGAGTTTTTCTAACAAAAGAAGTGAACATGTCAAATGCTTCATCTTTAGATGTTAAAAATAATGTCCAAGTAAACCTAGAGTACTTATCAACAAGCACCATAACATATCTCTTACCATCTATGATCAGTGTTCTAATTGGTCCACAAAGATCCATATGGACCAATTCCATCGTCCTGGTAGTGCTTACCATTTTTTTGCTTTTGGAAGAGGATCTTATCTGCTTCCCCCTTGCACAAGCCTCACAAACTTTATATTTCTTGAACTTAATGTTAGGCAGCCCTATCACCAAGTCCTTGGAGACTAGTTTGTTGAGTTGGCTTAGACTGGCATGTCCAAGTCTCTTGTGCCAAAGTAGGGGATCATTATCCAACACACTTAAGCAAGTGAGTTCATTATCTAAAAGTGTGGATAGATCCACAACATATATGTTGTTCACTCTTTTTCCCTGCAAAACTATCTTATCAATGGTAAGATTAATCACAAAGCATTTTGTAGAGGTGAAGGCTACCATGTTACCTCTATCAAACAATTATGATACACTTTTCAGACTGTACTTCAGTCCATCTATCAAGTAGACATTCTCAATAGAGTGAGAATCAGTCTTACCTACTTTTCCAACCCTAATGATCTCACTTTTCTTTCCGTTTCCAAAGGAGACATTAAATTCTTAAAGGTCCTCAAGTGAAAAGAATTGGTTCTTGCTTCCTGTCATATGCTTAGAAAAATCACTAACCATGTACCATATTTGGCTGCTTTCCTTCACTTGAACCTGCAAAAAGAAATCAGGGGTTAGTCTTAGGAACCCAAACTAGTTTGGGTCCCTTTCTATATGCAAAAGGATAAATCAAATTCTTTTTAGCCCAACTTGGCAGCCTATTTTTCCCTAGAACAAAGTTCTTATTCTTTTGACTTACCTTCTCTTTTGCAGTGCATTCACTCTTATAGTGACCAATATTACCACAGTGTGTGCAAATCTTGTTCTCAGGGAGTGTGAGGTACTTGCTTTTAGGATTCCACTTAGGTGCAAAGTTCCTAAAGCCAAATCCTCTTATGTTGCTACTATAATGTTCTTGTAGCCATGAAAGTGCATCAGAGGACCTGTTCCATTTACAAGTTTTGTCTAGCTCATGCTTGACCTTGTTCAAATCCTCCTTTAGGACTCTTACCTGTTTATTCCTCTTATACAACTCATCTTTTATTTTTCCTATATTTTCTTCTAAAGTGAGTTGTGTGTGATCAACTGTCTTTTTGCCTGTCCCTAACTTCAATTTTAGATTTTCAAATCTAAGTTCTATGACAGTTGTGTCAAGTGCATGAACCTGGTTCTTTAACACAATATTTTCACTTTCACTTTCACAAGTCCTAAGTTTCAGGTTTTTGTACTTAGCTTTCAAAATCACACATTCTTTTGGCAGTTGTTCTTTTTCATTATTCACATCCTCAGATTCATCAATTAGCTCTAGTAGTAACTCATATTATCTTTCTTTAGACAAAAATTTAAGTTTGTCTTTGAGATAAAAAATACTTACCTCGGTTTCTTCATCTGATTCTCCAATGTCCATAAGTGCCCATTCATCATCATCGTCATCATAATCTAAGCTCTTATCTGAGCTTTCTCCCCAAGTAGTGATCATAGCCTTGGTTGATCCTTTGTTGTTGCTTTTCTTGGGTTGAACGTGTTCCTTCTTGTTCCTTCATTCAACTCTTTCCTTCTTCCATTCAATTTCCCACAAAGGACAATTTTTGATCATGTGATCAGTCTTTCCACACTTGTAGCAGCCATCATTGGTTTTCTTCTCAGGAGCTTTTGTTTTGCTGTAGTTTCCAGTTCTTGAAGAACCCTTTCCTCTCCTTAAATACTTCTTGAAGTCTTTGGTGATCATAGCCATTTCATCATCTTCCATATCAGAACCTTCAGTAATTCTAAGTGTCAAGATCCTTTCCTTCTTAGGTATCCATTTTCATGTTTTATCTCCAACGTTCATAGGCAGTGAGAACTGAATGGTTTCTCCATCCTTCATAACAAAGTTCTCATATTGAGAGTACAATAGAGTTCCTTTTGATCTCTTCACCTGGGTTGTTCCTTCATGGGCCACTTGTAATGTGTCCTAAATTTGCTTAGCAGTGGAACAGCCTTGGATTCTACTGTACTCATCCAAACCACATCCACAAACAATCCATTTCTTGGCTTTGGCATTCTTTTCCCATTTCTTCATATCCTCGACATTGCAATCAGCTCTTGTCTTTGGCACATCCACTCCTTCAGTATTCTTCTTCAAAGTAGCTAGTGGACCATCAGTGACAATATCCCATAGCTCGTAGTCCTCTCCATGTATATGATCTCTCATCATGTTCTTCCACCAGGAGTAGTACTAGACATTAAAGAGTGGTGGCCTAGCAGTGGATTACCCTTCCCAATTTTTAGGTGGTGCACTCATTTTGATCTTCTCCTAACGTGTTGGCCTCTTCAAGGATAACCTGATCTGATACCTGTCGTGCCCCTTTTTTCTCTCGAAAGATGATTTCGACATATGACAACTCTTTTAAATGGGTATTAAAAGAAAATAGTCGCCACCTAATGATTTTAAGGTGCATTAGGGCACCTATTTGCAAATAACACTATTTTAACTAGTCAACGTCACCAAAGATCGGGTAAGGGCTCAAATTACCTCAAAGAGAAGGTGTTAGGCACTCTTAGAGATCCACAACTGTGGGTCCCGACCGAAGTTTATACTATGTGGGATTATATAATTACAACTGTCCTAAATGATCTTATGATTGAGGCAAGACAAGGAATTTAAAGGTTCTATTAACAAGTGTAAAGGAAATCATGCAACAATTAAACTATATAGATAATCAATACAAGTCTTTGGAAGTTACAAGGTACAACCTAATTAGTCTATATTTAATGACTATGTGTGAACAATAAACATATAAAGGAGGGGGGGTCCTAAGTTTTTAGCCTAAAGGATCACCATGTGCAACATAAATAATACTTCGCAACTCCCTTAAGGTAGGGGTTGCTCATATTATTCAGCGGGTACAGACTATCATCTCCTGCTACCCGATTACTATATTGAAGTTGTTTACTTAAAGACGCTTTATTCAATTGTAGTTCGTGTCCTATGCATGCACTACCCGTCCCATGCCTATGGTCTAGGAGGCTTTGGACCTACTGTTTGGTGGGTCTAGAGTCTACTTAAGATGCTCAAAAATAACAAAACTAGGTGCACATTCAAAACATATAGCACTTCACATAAAGACAATAAAGGGCTCAAGTTAACCCCCACACATAAACAGCAAATGCATGCGAGCAGATTAGGCAGTTGACAGTTTTAGAATTATGTCATTAAATCCTATAGGCATGATTTCTATGTGATTTTGACTTCCAGCGTTGTACAAGCAGTATTGCATTTTTAGATTAACTGATTTGCAGATTAAAGGTATTAGAAATATATAGGCATGATATAAACATGATGTCTAAGACGAGTAACAGTATCCTATAGGCGGGATTTCTAACAGTTGACAATTGAAATTAATTTTATAATAACTTATCCCTATATGCATGTCATCTAAGTGTGGAAATACAATGAAGCAACAAAGTAATTGATTAGTTGATTAAGATCCTATAATCATGATATATAGATAAGTAGTGTACTAAAAGCAATAGAAGCGACTGATTGATTGATTAGTTAAAGCCCTATAGACATAGTATCTAGATGAGTATTAGCAAATACATATGTTATTGTATCTTATAGGCATGATGTCTAATAATTAAGCAAGGCGTTTGATCTCTATAAACATGCGGTCTAAGAACGCACAATGTTCGACATGGAAACATGTATAGTAATTACTTAAACTAACATGCTTTGAATAGTGTACAAGTATTAGACAAGTTAAGTGAAGTGTGTGATTCCTATAGGCATGATTTCTTTTAGTGTATAGAATCAAAGCATGTCAAATAAATATCAAACAAGGCAATTAAATCCTATAGACATGTTTTCTACCTATTCATGTGAGAATTAGAACCCCCAGCCCTCTTTCACTAATTTTCCCATTATTCATTAATGCAAGTTATTACATGCCCAAATGGAATAATACAAACTCAAATATGAATAGTTACATAAGGAAACAACTATAACCCCGATAGAACAGTGACCGGCCCAACATGAAATAACCTAGTGCTTTTTCTAGGCCTTCAACAACTCTTCTTTCATACGACCAGTAGACCCAAATCCCCAACCCATAGGAATAGTATAGTAAGTTTGAATCCAATGGCCAACTCCAACAACATATATGACCAAACACCATGCCCAAACGAATGACTTACATCCCAATTAGATGTCAAACTTGACCACACAAGCAACAAACTATATGTTGAATTAATTAAACAGAGTAGGAAGTCAACACACTTAGTTCTTAGGACTATAACACTAATTCTCACTAAGACATATAGACAAATTCATATGACTTATTGGTAGGGTATACATAAGGCAAGTTCATGTTTGCATTTTAGAAGCCAGGGGGCATGATTTATCATCATGGGATAGAAAACTATTTCAAATAAAGTTCCAAACAATAATATGGTCAGAACCATCCTAAAGTAACTTTCAAACAAAAAGTTTGATCATTAAAGCTAGGAGAATCAGTAGAGCATAGCTAAAACATGAAGGTTCTAACATGAAAATCTAATGAAAACATCTTAACAGAACAAATATGTGATCGAACAATCACTTGACTGGGCAGGGGAGAACTTTAACAGGCTAAACACCAGTCACAATACAAGAGGCACATCAATTTTGGAAGTAAGACAAATAGGCATCAGATATAGCAATCGTTGACCATATATAGAAAAGGCTAGTTGTAAAGTTTACTCTAAAGGTTTTAACTAATACCGAGGAATGTAAACAAACACACAATAAAATATAAATTACACGAGAACAAGTCATAATGAATAGTAGAACCCTAGAGGCATCGGGTTAGGCATGAATGATTTAGTAGAATATTTCCCAGACTATCATAACAATCCATAACAAGGCAGAGAAACAAACTTAGGATTGGCCTCAGGTATCAACATAACACAACAGAATAAACAAGTTTAGGATAAGTAGAGAATCACTCATGCTAGTACATATGACAAATTCAAATCACAACTAGAATCCATGCAAGTTCAATATCGAGACATAAGAAAGACCTTAGAGCAAGTGGAGTTACAAACAAAGTGGCATAGTAGAGTAATGCTTCATAGAAGTTTCAGGGCCATGAATTAGGAAAACATATAATACAACCAAAGAGAGTAAAATTGTTGTGGCCAAAGAGACTTACCAGTCGCGAATAATCAAACAAGCAAATAAGTAAAATAGTTCTAGTAATGCTTCAATGGTAAAGAGAGCAGCAGAACCCTAAAGTTCTCAGTGTGTAAGAGTTTCCAAGGGCTTCAGATGAATCCAGGGCAGTGCTCACACTGAGAGAGGTTGAAATAGTCGGAGTCTGATGGCCTTGTCTTTCAGCCATCCAAAATCAAGGTCTCAGAATAATATAGAATGAGTGAGAGAATAGTGATAGTAATATTAGTCAAAATAGTAGTTCCGACTTAGAAAGAGGAACGGGAAGGGGGTTTATTTGGTAGTAAAGATAAACACACAAAAGAGAAAATATAGTCAATGAACACAAATAAGGAAAGAGAAGCATGCAAAATCACTCTGAATCAACTTAGGAGAAAATTGTGTAAACCTTAGTTCAAAAGGAGAACACAAATAGTCAAACATCTCACTGAATCAGACCCATATGGCCTGGTAGTGAGTGTATACAGACGAAATATCGGTCAAATCCCGAAGGGCGAAGCCGATTTCCCTTGATTCAGAGACTGGTATTTGCCAAAAATAGGGCAAGTACTGAGTAACACCATATTCTTGTCTATAACAACAAGGTACCGCGTAAAAGGTAAGTAAATCACATAAGAAATCCATGATTTGATCGGATTTGGAGAAGATTGGGGAAGGCGGCTAGGGTTTTTGAAGGAGGAAGGAGGAGAGACGATATAAAATGGAGTCAACTGGGCAGGGGATTTTTCTCTAGGGTTTGGGTTAGGAAGATAGAAGAAGAATGGCAAGGATTAAATAGGAAACGAGGCGGTTGAAAGTAACGGGTCGTTTAGTTGGGCTGCTGAGGGTTTAGATGAAGTGGGCTTGTAATTTGGTCCAAAATTAGCTTAACATTAAGCTATGAAATTAAATATGCAAAAATCGTTTAAAATAATTTATAAAAATTGATTTATAAATAATAAAAATATTACTTATACAGTAAAAGGATTGAAAATAATATCCCAACATTATAAAAATATAAAAAATTCTATTTTAGTACAACAATGTAAATAAAGTAATTATGTATGGAATACATGCTATTGTTGCAAAATTATACAAATAGATAACAAAAAACAAATGTAATTATATAAAATGGAGTAAAAATATTATAAAATATATATGTGGGTGTAAATAAAAAATTTGGATGATTAAGTCATCAGAAAATAATTTGAAAGAGTAATTAATGAATATTTAAACAATTTAAATGCAAGAAACTCAATTTTAAATCCTTAAAAATTATGAAAAATTATAGAAAATACTTATATGACTCTTGTAAATTGGTGATGATGCAAAAATGATATTTTGAAAGTATATATGATATTTGTATAATTATGAGGGCAAAATGGAGTATCAACAGCTGCCCCTCTTTACCCGGGAATGATAAAAGAATTGTCGGGTAAAAAAAATGATGACCAATTTTGTCCGAAATGAGTGAGGAAGATGTGTTTTTTGAAATAATGGGGGCTGAACCCTGGTTCTTGAGTTGCTTACATACCCCTGTGTTATGGAAATCAGGCCGCATGTAGTTTTGGATCCAACGGCGAACGAAACCGATGGAGTTGTTATAAGAGTGGTCGTGTGTTTCGAAAAAGGATCTCTTAGATAGGATAGTGTCATGAGTAACGGATAATTACAAGTGGAGCTATGAATGTGAATTTGAATGTTGCGGATATTCGAGGTAAATGATCAGGCGGTTACAGAACAAAGAGTAATCAATTGCCGGTCGTTGGTTATGTTTGAGATAGTCAAAGGATGCGAGCATTGTGAATGGAAACCGGAGCAAAAATTGCTCCTGTTTGTAGAACGGTTACCTCCCGAGTTACCTGCAAAACTCAAGACACGATGCACGCGAATATATAGGGTTATTGCGAAAATTTATACATGATACAAGTTCCCTTCGAACGATGAGGATGACGTCCTGGGCCATGAAGCGTATGATAAGGGATTCACAGGCCATGAAATGGTGTCCTCGGTCCATGAGGATGGTTCTTTTGGACTATGATGCCTTTGAATAATGATGTGCAATTTTGAGAGATCCTCAGGTCATGGTATGATGTCTTCGGGCTATGAGGATGATGTCTTCAGACTATGACACCTTCGGACAATGTGGCAATGTTTTAGCCCATGAAATGCAAAGATCTAGAGATATCGGTCATTTGATAGAGGGAATAGATGTTGCTTAGTTGTATGTGAGAACGAGACAAGGCAACGCTTAGCCTTGTATGTGATGAGGGCAGTGTTTAGCCCTATGCAAAGGAATGCAGCGTTTAGCCTTATGCAATAATGGAGGCAATGCTTAGCCTCATATAATGTATTGGAGACAGTGCTTAGTCTCATGCAAGAGAAGGCAGTGCTTAGCCTTATGCAATGTGATGGGGACAGTGCTTGGTCTCATGCAAAGGAAGGCAATTCTTAGCCTTATGAAATAATGGAGGCGGTGCTTAGCCTCATGCAACATGATGGATACAGTGCATAGTCTCATGCAAAGGAAGGCAGTGCTTAGCCTTATGCAATAATGGAGGCAGTGCTTAGCCTCATGCAATGTGATGGAGAGAGTTTTTAGTTCCTTGCAATAATAGATGCACTGCTTAGCCTCATGCAATGTGATGGAGATAATGCTTAGTATCATGGAAGGGAAGGCAGCGTTTAGCCTCATGCAATAATGGAGTTAGTGCTTAGCCTCATGAAATGTGATGGAGACAGTGTTTATTCTCATTCAAAGTAAGGCAGTGCTTAGCCTTATGCAATAATGGAGGCAGTGCTTAGCCTCATGCAGAGAAAGGCAGCATTTAGCCTTATGCTATGATGATGGCAATGCTTAGCCCTATGTGGAGAAAGTAACGATGAAAAGTCAGAGGGAAAGTGATCCTTAGCTTGACGCTTTTGCGCTTGGTGACTTCTGTCAGTGAAGATAGCATTCTTGTTATGAATATGTGGACTCTGTTATGCCTGCATTCGAAGAAAAATCATGAGTTTTTGGTGGAAGGTTGGTTCATGCTCTCAATTCCTCGCTTTGCCTTCGCTCCTGTCTTAACACCTTGTTCGAGCCATCCTGAGTAACACCTGGCTAATATAGAAATGAAATTTTTGAAAATATGCACTTGTGATAAATCATTTGTGAAACATGCAGTTATTCAAAATATATGATGGTGCATAAAACAACTAATTTTGTCCAATCGGGGACTGTGACACGCTTTGAGACATTGCAACCTCCTCAACTCGGAATTTTGAGGACCCTCCTCAGAATTTTTCCCCAGTTTAATGCATACTTCTGGCGATACACTTCTTGGCGATCTTTGACGTAATGAGACTGACAAAACTCAAAATCTTGCCTCAGTTCCTGACTATAGAGGGAAATGAAAATTTTATTATGATGTGACCGAACCCACAAGGCTGCCTACATATCCCCTCTTAAACGAGAATCAGGTCAAGCGTAGTTCAGGTTACATCAAAGAGAAAGTGGAAACATAATCTTAAACATAATATCTCTTGACTACGTCTGAATTGATAGGTTTTGGCCATATTTCTCCAACCATTTCTGCAAGTATAAGCGCTCCTCTTGTCAGTACTCGGTGAACCATGTAAGGGCCTTGTCAGTTAGGTGAGAATTTCCCTTTTGCTTCATCCTGATGCAGGAAGATCTGTTTCAACACCAATTGCCCCGGTGTGAATTACCTCGATCTAACTTTTTTGTTGAAATCCCTTGCCATTCTATTCTGGTAAAGTTGACCGTAACACATTACATTCATTCTCTTACCATCAATGAAAGCCAGTTGCTTATACCGGCTCCATATCTATTTTTGCATCGCTGAGTTCGACCTCTTGTATGATTCTTAGGGAGGGAATCTCCACCTTGGCAGGTATAACAACTTTAGTACTGTAGACCAATAGATAGTGGGTTGCCCCAGTTGGCGTAAAAACTATGGTGCGATACCCGAGCAAAGAAAATGGTAGCTTCGCATGCCATAGCTTGTAGTTGTCCACTATCTTGCTTAATATCTTCTTGATGTTATTGTTGGTAGCTTCCACGACTCCGTTCATCTTCATGGCTCTGGCGGGACCAACACGGACGGCTTAGATAACTACTCCTTGATTTTGTCAAAATCCTTTTTACATTCTTCGGTCCAGCTCATTGCATCATTTTTCCTCATCATCTTAACGATTGGCTCACATATCACCATTGATTGTGCTATAAAACGGCTGATATAATTTAGGCATTCTAGAAAACTCATCACATCCTTCTTGTTCTTTGGTGGTGGCAAGTCCTGAATAACTTTGATTTTTGATGAGTCTAGCTCAATACTACGGTGACTGAAGATGAAACCCAACAATTTTCCAGTAGGGACTCCGAAAGCATATTTTTTCGGATTCAACTTCAAATTGTATTTTCGAAGTCGGTCGAAAACTTCCTCAAGTCTGCATGTGATCTGAACTTCTCTTAGATTTGATAATAACATCATCCACGTACACCTTTATTTCCTTGTGTATCATGCCATGAAAAAAAGTCGCAATGGCCCTCATGTAGGTGGCCCTATCCTTAGGACTTGCTCTGTTCAGATCTCGATAGTCAACGCACACTTTGACTTTCTCATCCTTCTTTGGAACCGGCACAATATTGGCTAGCCATATTGGGTACTCGACCACTCGAAGGACATTGGCTTTGATTTACATAGTAACCTCTTCCTTTATATTCAGGCTCATATCTGGCTTGAATTTCCTGAGCTTCTGTTTTACCAGCGGACACATGGGGTTAGTAGGTAGCTTGTGAGCCACTATGGATGTGCTTAACCCAGTCATGTCATCGTAAGACCATGCGAAAATATCCTCATATTCCCTTAGAAACCTGATATACTCTTCCTTCTCTGATGGCGACAGATGAATGCTAATGTGAGTTTCTTTGACTGGTGTCACGCACTTGGCTATTTCTCTTTGAGGCCTACTATTGCCAAACATGGCACATATGGAATGAAACAACTGTTACTGTCTTTTTCATAACTCGTAGTCTTCCAAGAATAGTTGATGCTAATGTCTTTATCCTCTCGATCATGCCTCCCATATGTCACATGTCTAAAATGACTCATTTCTTTTAAATCTCAGGATCATGAACATGGTCCCTACATTATCAATGCCTACTAGGCAACTCTATGCCTCATTTGTCTAATCAATGATGTCATCACAATGATTAACCATGTCAGCACTATTGGTAGTAACCTTCATGTCTCTTAAGATATAACCTCCTGAAATGACCTGCTCAGCACATTGATGGAATCTTGAAATATTCCAGCCCAATCTCGGACCTCGTTGTTCCTATTTATAGTAACCTATGGGGGTTGAAGGTTCAAACATGTCAAAGAAGCATCATCATCCTATAATCAAATATATTGGATAGGAAATTCTATGGTTATATTCAAGCTAGCACATCTTAGAGTAATTGTTGGAGGTCGCCAAAAGTTTAGTTTGGGTGTTCGGCGTAGGGATTTAGAGTTGAAGAAAGTGAACAGGTTATTCTCAAGATTTTCTTTATGAATATATTGGGTTAATTGTTAAGGAAGGTAAAGTATGTATAGTCACATTACGACTTTTTGGGTTGAACAATGCGCTGGTGAGTAAAGAAAAATTTTGGGCAGAAAACTACATTTTTGCGGCCCACTATGCGGCCGCAGAATCACTCTGCGGATCGCATAATGGTCGCAGAGTGAAGCAGGTTAGGAAGTTTGGAGATCAGATTTGCGGCGCATTATGCTACCGCAGAATAGGTCTGCAGGCCGTATAATGACCGCAGACTAAGTCAGTTTTTCCCAGTTCCGGAGGGCAATTATGTGGCCTATTCTGCAGATCGCAAAAGCATTATGCGGTCGCATATATGCGACCGCAGACCAGTGTCGGGGCAGCTTTTCTTTTCTAATTTTTGTAAACCGACCCTATTTTGATAAATATCCTTTGGGGTCATTTTGAAGGGTTTCATCTGATATTTTTAGAGAGAGGTGAGAGCATCTTAGAGAGAGAAAGTGAAGACCTAGTCATTTGTCCATCAATTCTTATTCAAGGTTTGAAGATTTCACAAGGATATTGCTAGGGCTTCAAAGAGGTAAGAATTTCTTCCCCAATTCTTCAATTTCGAGTTTGGAGTAAAAATGGGGGATAAAGAGCATAATTCTTGGGTGTAAGAGTATTAATTATACATGCTTGTACCAATAAGGTTTGTGGGGAGATTGTTGAGCTCAAATAAGTAAAGATTGGGTTGTGGAATAAAAGAAATCTTGTAGAAGAACCTTGTAGCCAAATGTGCACATCTAGTGTTTGATAAAATACTCAAATGAGTTGAAACCATGAATACCTTCCTAATTTGTGTTCAATTTTGATATGTCTCAAAATAGATTGGGATTGCTAGAATTTCCGGAATGTTGTAGTAATTTAAGGAAAGCTCAAAGCGAGGTATGTTGGCTAAACTACTCTCTTAGAATTGAATCCCATGATGTTCCCATAAGTTTCAAGTATGGTTGTCTCAAGTTCCTTATTCTATGTTCTGAGTTGTTCCCAATAAATTCGATTGTCCCGAATAAGCAAAGTGTCGAGAATTATGTATTCAAAACGTGTTCTGAATGTTCCTATCACATTATGTTATCCTTTGGGAATGTGTTCAAGAATGATATGTGTATTAAAATGCTATGTCTTTGGGTCATGTTTCAATGAAGGTTATGATGCCAAATTGTGTAAGAAAATCTCAATATGCTTAAGACTCTTAATTGCTCATATGTGTACCTAAAGTCTTGATTGGAAATGTCTTATTGTTGATAATCTATGAAGATGGTTGGAAGTGAAATAAGTGAATTGGGGATATAAAATGTGGCCAACGTGCTAAGAGTAAAAGTTATACTGGTGGCCAATGGTTCCAATTAAATGAGATGATGTGAGAAAGATTATGAAATGAGTTTTGATTCAACTGTTCCGAAATTGACTTCGAAAATAGAATTGCCTAAAAGCTTATGAACTCAAGTGATGCCCGTATGTGGCTGTTTTAACTAATGATATGCTTTATAAGTAGTTTCGATGTGTTTTGCGTTCTTACATATTCGTGAGTTGAAATTGTGTATTTCCCTTTTGGGGAAAAGTATTTCAAGAATCAATGATGTGTTACTTGATTATGATTTTAACTTGTGCTTCGATTGCCAATCATTTTACTCCATTTCTTAGAAAGAAATTCATTGTGTTTAACGACTTTATTACTAATGAACCTAAAGTTGTGATTTCCGAGATATTCTATTTGTTGATATTTTGATAATGATCCATGAAAGGAATGAAATGAAAGTGTGGAATATAAAATACGACCATTGTGCCATGAATGAAGGATCATATGTATGGCCAAGAGAGCCAATGAAATAATGATGTTGAAAGTGCCAATGAGGCTATATACGGTATGAAAGATTATGAGGTAAATGCATTTGAATTGTTGTTTCCTTTGTAATCAAATCAAAAATATTTTTGGGAGAATCGATAGTCACCGAGGAAGGGAAGGTTGAAATAACCGAACCCCAAAACTACATGTGTCGGTGTAAGAGTGAATTGTGATTATTTCCCTTATTTGGGGATAAGATTGATACAATAAAATTATTCCCCTTAATTGGGATGATATGATTGATAGAAAGGGATGATGTCGATCCACACGGCATTGTGGTGAGATGACTTAGCCGATCAGGTCGTAATCGGACACCATGCCCGCACACATGGTGGTGATTGTGCTGGAAATTATAATTGAAATTGTGATTGTGATTGATGTCTCAGATGAGACGGCCTAGCCGATCGGGTCGTGATTGGACTTCGTACTAAAAGTACAGTGGTATTCGTATTGTAAAAGGTGATATTGTGAACAGTGGTGTATCGGTGCTAAAGATCTCCCAACAAAAAATATATATATTATTTTCGTATTTTGAAAATTGTTATGTTTAACTTGGCATTTGGATATCATTGATTGTGACTTGATTTTTCTATGGTTTTCCCTCTCTTATATTGGTATTATATTTTGAAAGTGTACAGTTAGCTTTACATACTAGTACTATTCCATATGAACTAACGTCCCTTTTGTCGGGGGCGCTATATCTTCAATGGATGCAGGTAGTTCATCAACGGGCAGCTTTGGTCCTCGTTAGCAGTCACTCTCTTCAGCAATTTTTGGTGAGCCCTATTCTATTCCGGGCATGATGTCATTTGAGTTGTACATTGTGTTTTAAGATATAGACGGGGCTTTATTACTGGTACTTCCATACTACTCTTCTGTTGTACTTAAAGGATCCGTAGACAGGTTGTGGGTGGTGTTTGATGTGGGGAATTGAACTAGAAATATTGATATTTAGCAAACATATTTTTCATTATATCTATAAATGCGCAATATTTTAGAATTTATAAATGAAGCTGCTAATGGAAATAAAATGGGAGTTGTTAATGAAATCTTTTCAGTGTTTGATTAATGGAGTACATCTCTTCTTTATTCATGGATGAGTTTGGGTAGAAAAAAATCTAACAAGCTTGCTCGGTCAGGTTCACTCGGTTGAGTGTCGGTCGCGCTCCCCGAGTTCGGGGCGTGACACATGATATAGCAGCTTCAAACAAGATGAAGAAAATGGATAGAGGATGTGCATGTCATAGAAAATAAAGGAAAATAAGGTGAGGGGATGTACATGTCTTAGTGATTTAAACAAATAAGGGAAAATAAGGAAAAGGATGTACATGTCATCAAATAATCCACATAAGTCAACTTCGTTATGGTAAGAGCCTAAGTATAAATACCCAGCAGAGTCGTCATGCTGTCGAGTCCCTTTTTCTCTCGAAAGCGGGTTTTGACATGTGACAACTCTTTTAAATGGGTATTAAAAGATAAGAGTCTCCACCTAACGATTATAAGGTGCGTTAGGGCACCTATTTGCAAATAACATTGTTTTAACTAGTCAACTTTACCAAAGATCGGGTAAGGGCTCAAATTATCTCAAAGAGAATGTGTTAGGTACTCTTCGAGATCCACAACTGTGGGTCCCGACTGAAGTTTATACTATGTGGGATTATCGGATTACAATTATCCTAAATGATCATATGAATGAGGGAAGATAAAGGATTTAAAGGTTCTATTATGAACAAGTGTGAAGGAAATCGGGAAACAATTAAACTATATAGATGATCAATACAAGTATTTGGAGGTTACAAGATACAACCTAATTAGTCTATATTTGATGACTAAGTGTGAACAATAAACATATAAAGGAGGAGAGACCTAAGTTTTTAGCCTAAAGGATCACCCCGTGCAACATAAATAATACTTCACAACTTCCTTAAGATAGGGGTTGCTCATATTATTCAGCGGGCATAGACTATCATCTCCTGCTGCCCGATTACTATATTAAAGATGTTTACTTAAAGACGCTCTAATTCAATTGTAGTTCGTGTCCTATGCATGCACTACTCGTCCCATGCCTATGGTTTAGGAGGCTTTGGACCTACTGTTTGGTGGGTCTAGACTCCACTTAAGATGCTCAAAAATAACAAAACTAGGCGCACATTCAAAATATATATGACTTCACATAAAGACAATAAAGGGCTCAAGTTAACTCTCACACATAAATAGCAAATGCACGCGGGCAGATTAGGCACTAGACAGTTTTAGAATTAAGTCATTAAGTCCTATAGGCATGATTTTTATGTGATTCTGACTTCCAGTATTGTACAGGAAGCATTGCAACTTTAGATTAACGGATTTTCAGATTTAAGGTATTACAAACCTATAAGCATGACATCTACATTATTCGCGCAATGAGGCAGTAAGATTGTTCGAAAGATCAAGGTTAATGATGTTTGATTTATAAACATGTTGTCTAAGACGAGTAACAGTATCCTATAGGTAGGATTTCTAACAGTTGACAATTGAAATTAATTTTATAATACCTTATCCCTATAGGCATGTCATCTAAGTGTGGTAATACAATGAAGCAACAAAGTAATTGATTAGTTGATTAAGATCATATAGTCATGTTATCTAAATGAGCAATGTACTAAAAGCAATAGAAGCGACTGATTGATTGATTAATTGAAGCCCTATAGACATGATATCTAGACGAGCATTAGCAAAAAATATATATTATTGTATCCTATAGGCATGCTGTCTAATAATTAAGCAAGGTGTTTGATCTCTATAAACACGCGGTCTAAGAGTGCACGTTAGAACAAGTTTTTCAGTAATAAATCTTTAGAACAAGAAATAAGACGATCTAACCCAGCTACGAAGAACGATTTGGCAGAAAATTATTGACATTCAGGGATTGCAAATATTAACAAATCCTACAAAACGGAGAATTTCTAAATCGTTAGAGCGATAAGAGAATACAATGGAAAAACTTGGGCCAGTTTTTTTTTTCTTTGTTTAAATAATAATTACCTACGTGGAATGGGAGCCTTGGAGCAACAGTAAAGTTGTCTCCTTGTAACCTATAGGTCACGGTTTAAGTCGTGGAAACAACCACTAATATTTGCATTAGGGTAGGTTGTCTACGTTATATCCTTTGGGGTACGGCCATTTCCCGAACCCTGAGTGAATGCGAGATACTTTGTGTATCGTGCTACCCTAAATACTAATTATGTAGTTCCAACTTTGGAGTTTTTATCTAGAACAATAGGATCAAGAGAAGCAACAAACTAAACCCTGAGATGTTTTATTGATTTAACATTTTTAGGTGGACTGATATTTGAAAATAAACTCCTTTTTTCTTCTATAATGTAAGACAAGAAGACAATTTTCCTGAAAATGAAACATAGGTGGCTTCAATTATATTGGTTATTTAGATCTTAGCTTCTACTCCCTACCTCTCAGGATACATTATTCTTAAGGAGTTTTAACTCTTGGCAAATCAAGTACAATCGAGCTTTTCTTCAAATCTACAAAGTGTTGATTAGGAGTCTCTCTAATGGCAGGAACGACATCATCTTCAGCATGGTTTGGAGAAAACCCGTTGTTAATTGCTTTATGAAATATAACACTTTGTGGCAATATTCCAGAAATCGAGCTTCTCTTCAATTCACTAGGGCCAGGACTAACAACATGTTCACCACAGTTTTGAAAAAGCCATTGGCTATTAGCTTTATGAAATGTAACACCTCGTGGCAATATCCCAGGAATCGAGATTTTCTTCAATTCAGTAGGGGCAGGACTAAAAGCATGTTCCCCATGGCTTTGGAAAAGCCGTTGGCTATTAGCTTTATGAAATGTAACACCTCGTGGCAATATCCTAGGAATCGAGATTTTCTTCAATTCAGTAGGGGCAGGACTAAAAGCATGTTCCCCATGGCTTTGGAAAAGCCGTTGGCTATTAGCTTTATGAAATGTAACACCTCGTGGCAATATCCCAGGAATCGAGATTTTCTTCAATTCAGTAGGGGCAGGACTAAAAGCATGTTCCCCATGGCTTTGGAAAAGCCGTTGGCTATTAGCTTTATGAAATGTAACACCTCGTGGCAATATCCCAGGAATCGAGATTTTCTTCAATTCAGTAGGGGCAGGACTAAAAGCATGTTCCCCATGGCTTTGGAAAAGCCGTTGGCTATTAGCTTTATGAAATGTAACACCTCGTGGCAATATCCCAGGAATCGAGATTTTCTTCAATTCAGTAGGGGCAGGACTAACAGCATGTTCCCCATGGCTTTGGAAAAGCCGTTGGCTATTAGCTTTATGAAATGTAACACCTCGCGGCAATATCCCAGGAATCGAGATTTTCTTCAATTCAGTAGGGGCAGGACTAACAGCATGTTCCCCATGGCTTTGGAAAAGCCGTTGGCTATTAGCTTTATGAAATATAACACCTCGCGGCAATATTCCAGGATTACCTCGAAGATAAGGCCTCTTAGGCACAATTGAGCGTTTCTTCAAATCACTAGTTGCAGGACTAACAGCACCATGATTTTCAAAAAGTCCTTGGCTAATAGCTTTATGAAACGTTACGCTTCGTGGTAATATCCCAGGATTACCTCTAAGATAAGGTCTCTTAGGCACAATCGAGCTTCTCTTCAAATTTTCAAAGCGAGTATTAAAAGTCTGACTAGCGGCAGGACTAACAACATGTTCAGGATTACGTCTAAGATAAGGTCTCTTAGGCGCAATCGAGCTTTTCTTCAAATTTCCAAAATTAGGATTAGAAGCAATTTCGCCAATTATAGGGTCAGTGTCATCTTCACCTGGATTTATAGTAATCCCTTTGCTTTTTTGAAGTAGACTCCATTGTGGTAATAGGCCAGGATTATATCTAAGATAAGGCCTTTTTGGAATTTTTGTAAGCTCTGCTTTTACTAAGATAGCTCCACATGTTATTATGAAGAAGAAGAGAGGGAAAATGGACATTTTTTGCACCATTTTTTGCTATGAGTTCAATACAGAAATAGCCACTTAAAATTAACAAGGGGAGAAGAGTTATTATATATATAGTTGCTTGGAGATTTAGACTTAGACGTATATTCATTCATGTATGTGAAGCATTTACTCTATCTACTAAATGAAATAAGAATAACAGCCTTGTTAATGAAAAAAAACAGTTTCAGTATTGGAATTAATTGTGGTTATATAAGTTGCTATTTTGACAATAACAGTAAATAAGTTATTTTTTATTTTTGTATAAATTAATACTTTGAGTCAATAAATTGTCCTCCATTAATTGTGGCCATCGTCCGTTATGCTGCTATTTTTGTTTTTTATGTGTTGTTAGTTGGAACTTCAAAGTTTTCACATCCTTAAAGATTTGGTAAAAACAAACGCAGGAGAAATTTTAATTAAACAAGAATAGTGGTGTTTGATTATTTTATTTTTATTACATTCGAATAATCATGCAAAGGAGAGTTGAAATCTTGATTGAATAAGATCTGTGAAAATTTAGACTATTATAGAAGGAAACAAGTATATATAGGTAAAAACAAACGTGAGACGAAATAAAAATTCAGATTTGTAAGGTGTAAAAAAAAAAAAAGTATATATAGGTATATTTAACATAAAACTGAACAAAAAAATTATAATGGGTCACAAAATCAATTGACAAAGTATATACTCCATTTGTTTTATTGTACGTAACATAATTTGATTCGGTATGGAATTTAAGAAAGAAAAATAAATTTTTTAAACTTGTGGTTTTAATATTTTACAGTCAAATTTCTCTATAACGATATCGTTTTTAGGATATTTTTTAACTATTATAGTGAATGATTGTTCTACACATGTAACAATGTTTAATCAACACCTAAACAAGCGTGATGGCTTGTGAGGAAAAGAATGAGCGTACATATAAAGTAAGAGAAATTGTCCTCCAACTGCATACTAGAGGGCAGCGATATCACAAATGGCAAAAAGTTTTAGAGAGTTTGAATTGTTTTCCTATATAGAAGTAGCAGTCTCTTTAGCTTATTTGTATAATTTGAGATGTTACTGAGATAGGTATTGACTATAGAGGGCTAGTCCTAGAGTCCAACAGGATAAGTAGATGTACATATATACTGTCATGGGCTGCTTTCCATCATCGACTCATGACCCTTTGGACGCGCCCCGTAGCGTCCCGGCAAGCCTCCCAACGCCTAGCTCCACGGTCGGCCCCGTGGTCTCGGCAGCGCCAAGTGACAAGCGAGCATGCGCCTCTGTCGCCCCACCGATAATCAATGCCAGCGGCTGGCCAATGCCATCAGTGCCGCGCGCACCGACAATGCCGCGCGCCCAAATCATCATGTTGCTATCAGTGTCGCACACCCAGACAGTGCCCCGTGCGCAGACCCAATGCCAAGCGCCAGCGCCCAACCGCTGGCAGATCCAAATAGTGCCGCGCGCGCCCACAGCAATGCGCGCGCAGACCTTGCTGCTCAAGACAAAGTTGCTGCCATCGGACTTGCTTCCATAGAAGAATAAGTCCTTTTCATTGTAATTATAGAGTAGTTTTACTTCATTCATTTTCAGTGTGCTTCTACAGCTTTCTTAGGTCAACTCATGTAACTTTGGTTTATTTTTTTTAAGCATTATTAAGGGGGACCAAAGCATTCAAACAATTCTCTGTACTGGTGTCTCTCCCCCCCGACACCGCATTTCATCTTGTAATAGCTTTCATCATCATCAATACAATCATCAGCTTTCATCATCAATTGCTCATTTTCCGCTGCTCAATTGCTCACGACATTGGTTTTCCCGTACGGCACTGACAATCTAGTCTAGCGTACGGCGAGGGCCTCAGTTGGCGCATAGCAACCGCACTGACATCGGTTGCTTCGCCTTACGTCGCCCTTCTAAGGAACTTCAGGAAGGCGCCGCGTAACAATACACTTGGTTGAATAAAATTTATTGTTTGGCCAAAAAAACAATGTTTAATAAATATTTGCTTGTTATAGACAATAATTATCCAAAAAATATTTTTTTTCTTTTTTAATATTACATATAAAAGATGAAAAATTATTCAAATTTAAAATCTCAAAAGATATGCAAATTTACTAATCTATATCTATACTATATTAAAAGCACGAAGGCCCTTACCGAAATGTCATTCGCCTTTTTTACCCTTTAAAAATAGATTTTACATTGGATAATATTGTAATTTAATTATTCTCCTGATATTTAAAATTTTAAAATCAACTGATATTTTGGTTATAAAATTTTTCCTTATTCTCTATATAAAAACTCCTATTTAAAACTTTCAAAATTTACTATAAACACACAACTTCGACTTTTCTAGATCTTTTTACCTAAATAAAAAAGCGTACTCTAATATTTAGAAGGAAATTGTAAGAAGGAAATTGTCCCAACTTTTGCCGTGAAATATTTTTTTTCCCAAAACTTTGCTGCTCAGCAAACAAAAAAATGGAAATAAAGAACCTTTGAATAATTTCACCTTCCTTTTTGACAACCAAACGGTACCAAAGGATTCTCTAGCAAAATTTTATTGTTAATTTGATTCCTTTGAAATATGTTCATTAATCTTAAGGTTTTTCTTTTTGTGGTTAAATATCAGAATAAACTTTTAGAAAAATAAAGTATCCTAAACATAAATAAAAAAGAAAACTATATTTTCAAAAAGGAACTAAATTGTCTTCAAAGTATTTAGCAACTCTAATTTAAATTAAAAATAAATATATTGAGTATAATTTTATTTGTCTAATATGAAATTATTTATGAAGGATAAGAAGTCGATCAACATGCTAAAAGGAAACATATAATATTGCTAGAATTTCTAACATAAACTAAAAGTATAAATATATATTCCTAAAATTCCTACTATAATAAATGAAAAAATATTTTTTAGTAAGGAATCAAATTGTCTTCGATTCACAAAATCTAATTTAAGTTAAATAAAAGATAAAGTTATATTTTCAAGAAGGAATTAAATTATTTTCAATAAGACATATGAGGACTTATATAGGTAAATATTTATTTTGTTATAAAATTAATTAAATAAAATCAACATTCATATTTTAGGAACTTAACTATTTCCTTAAGTTTTTATTTTATAACTCGAGAAATAATTTTTAATAATATTTTTGTGATTTTCAAACTGATTTTACTCATGATGGGTACACGCGCATTGTGCGTACCCTAAGACTAGTTAAATCTAAAAAAACTAACATATTATTAATAAATTTATAATTAAATATTTAAAATTTAAACTCTAAGCCACACTTTTAAAGCTACATAAGAACTAAATTCTTTTAACATTGATGGAAAAACTTTATAATTATAAATTCTTGTCTTTTACTGACGACATAACGCTTTAATTGGCGAAACTTTATATCCAAATTTTCAGCAAAAGAATATCCAATAGCTTTTCCTTAAATGCAATCTAAGAGCTTAATAATTGAATCTTCTATTTTAATCCATGTTCTTCGTCAAACACTTTCGTTTGTGCAATTGAACGAAATTATATAAGCATATCTTTTGGTTGGAATTGAATGAAAACTTTATTTATGAAGGTATAGACTAACATAATATTTTTCATCATAAATGGTGCGTTGAACTTTCAAAATATTTAGTCTAGACTTATTATTGGTAATCTTAGAGATTTTACATGGTTGTTATAGACGAGTAATCTAAATATTATTGCTATATGCATAAACAAAACTGTTATAGAGAAGTAAAATATAACATGAAAATGGATTCTAAAACAAAGCTTAACTTTTATAGAAAAATGCATATATAGAAGTTGTGATACATAGGTTTGTATAATATTTATGTGATAGTAAAAGTTTCTCATGAGGAGTAAAATAAAAAAATAAAAGTTAAAGGGTGTGTTTGGTATGAAGGAAAATATTTTCCAATTTTTTTCATATTTAGTTGGCGTAAATGTTTTGGAAAATATTTTCCTCATGAACTCATTTTCCTCCAATTGGAGGAAAATATTTTCCCTATCAAGAGAAGATAAACATTTTTCAATATTCTTTTTCAACATTCCCCCTATTCCCCATCCCCACTAACCCACCACCACCCTCCACCCCTAAATAGAAATATTATTAATAATACTTTCTTTTCATGTTATAGATAGAATACTTTTTCTTCATTTCAACAAATGAGTATTTTCTTTTCATGATATAAAAAAATATTTTTTTTAATTTTAACAGAAAATATATTTTTCTTTCACTTCAACAAAAAGAATATTTTTTTATGATGTAGAAAAAGTATTTTTCTTTCATTTTAACAAAATGAGTATTTTTTTCATGATGTAGAAAAAATACTTTCGTTTTGTTGGAAAAAAAAAGTACTTTCTTTTTAGTTATGGAGTACAAATTTCAACGTTGGTTTGCGTAGAAAAGGAAATCAACACATTAGTTCCTTCGGGTTTGTGTAAAATTTTAGAAGAATAATTAAATTGTTGAATAAAATAGAGTCCTGAAAATGTTGGGTATTTGGATGGGGGTGAGAGAGAGAGGACAGGAAATATGGGGACTTGGGGGAAGGGGGTGAGGAGAGTAACATAAAAAGTTATTTTTCTAAATATTATTTTCTACTCTAACGAAACATTAGAATATATTTTCCGAAAAAAGTTTTTACTTACCAACCAAACAAGGAAAAATAAGTGATAATAAAAGCACTCATTTTTTAGAAAAATATTTTCCATGGAAAATATTTTTTTCCTTCGTACCAAACACACCCAAAATATTTATAAATATAGAAATGTCACTTTTGTTTCTTCTAAAAATTGAGTGATAAAATAATAGTGTCATATAAACTAGGGTGGAGACCGGAGAGTAGTAAAAAGGCTTGGACTATTTCCGCAATTGTAAGAAAACTGGAGGGTCACATTGTGAAATTTAAAGCTCTCCCTTCTCTAAATACAAAAACATTTGCTATCAAGTCCCTGCGTCAGTGCGTGAGATATACGGAGGGAGAAATGTTGAGAAGAAAACCAAGCAAAATCGAAGTAAAAATCGAAGATAAAGAAGAACTCGAAGAAGCTTGCAAACGCGCCGCCGCCATCGCCGCCGCTTCCTCCTCCTCCACCAGTACCACTACCAGCACCACCGGCGCCACCTCCCTCCTCCAACACTTCGACCGCTCGGCCGTCGATCCCTCCACCAAATCCCACCGTATCGGCCTCAATTAATACACAATAAATTTATCTCATACGGCGCCGTTTTTTAAGTTACATTTTAGCTAACTGTAATTATGGAGATTGAAGTGAAGCTCAAATTACCGGATTCAGCCGCACACCAGAAGGTTCTCTCTCTTTTCTCGCCGTATCACGCTAAAACCCACCACCAGCGCAACACTTTCTTCGACGGCGCCGCCGGCGAGCTGAGCTCGCGCCGGACCGTTCTCCGTCTCCGATTCTACGAGAATTCGGAAAACGTGAAGTGCATGGTGTGCCTCAAGGCTAAAGCCGTAATTATTGACGGCGTTAGCCGAGTAGAAGAGGACGAAGAAGAATTCGATTCGAAAATCGGGTACGAATGCGTTTCTAACCCTAGGAAACTGATGGAGGTGGAATCTAGGGTTTTGAAAAGGGCAAAAGAGGAATTTGACGTTGCGGAGGGAGGGTTTATTGGACTGGGTGGGTTTAAGAACGTAAGGAATGTGTTTGAGTGGAATGGTGTGGAGTTAGAGGTTGATGAGACTATATATGACTTTGGGACTTGTTATGAGATCGAATGCGAAAGCACAGAGCCGGAGAAAGTTAAGGCGATGATTGAGGCATTGTTGAAGGAGAATGACATTGATTACAGCTACTCAGAAGTGTCAAAGTTTGCTACTTTCCGGGCCGGAAAGTTGCCTTAGTAAGTGACCGTTACCTGTAGTGGATTAACTATTTTATTGGATATTGCTACATTTTCTATGTGTTAATTGCAATGAAATGTTCTAATAGTGCATGTGCCCATGATCTGATGTAATATTTGATAAATTAGGGAATAGAATGAAATTTGGAAGGTGTCGAGCATGATTAGTGTTAAAAAGTAATTGGTCAATGTTAATCTCAATACAATGATTTAACCTCAATTAAGTTTACAATACATTATTCCTTGTTTCTTAACAATAGGAGGGAAGCATGTGTAACTAAACATGATCAGAGCTTGTTGATTTTGTTGCTGCATCTTCTATGCATTAATTCTAATTACATGTATTCAAATTGTGTATGTGTACATTTGTGTAAAGTCATTTTTGACATGTGTGATCTGATGTAATAATGTTTGATAAGTTGAGGAATGAAATGATAATTGGTTGATTTTGATCCCACACAGAATTTGCTGACTTCAATTAAGTGTCCAATATATTATTTTCTGGTTAACAATAGGAGGGAAGCATGTGGAGCTAAATTTGATCAGCGTTGCTGATGGAAATGTGGCGTAATCCATTTCATAGTTCATACCAAATCCATGTTTTGCTTAGTTATGGATTCATTAGGACTTTGCACTATACAGATTTGGAAAATCAAATAATATAGCACTATAGTAAATAGACTATTATAGACTATCATTGTAAATGACCTTATTTGCCTAACTCTGAGTGAAAAAGTTCAAATATGTGCATTATAGTAGTTGAGATGGTTTGAAGTTCAAATCTTTGTGAACCTGATGATACATCATTGTCAAGATAATATGACTGTTTGAGTAGTAATATTTAGGCTGTAAACCAGGCTTACCTGAACCAAGACCTTTGGTTCAAGAACCTTTGAACCATAGTAGTCCTCCTTCACCGGCATAATATTAGGTTTGGGTGCTTGAGCAGTCACCCATTGCCAAAGTGACTTCAAAGGTAGATCCAAGATTTTTGAACCAATGAATGATCCATTACTCCTTTTTGATAATGGACGCAGACTTGGCATAGATATGTGTATATTTGTGTGTGTATCTACACACATACATAAATTATAAATATATATTATGTGTGCTTATAATAGTCTGAGATGAGGCATACAGGCTGTCAGGAAGATGTATTAGTCTGAGATGAAGCATACAGGCTGTCGTGAGGCGGATTCTCCCACGACTGGTTATAATGTCCACAGAACTCTAGTATGACTTTCATTCTTATTTTGATAGATGGACAATACATTATGGAGTGCCTGGAATTACTAGTGATTGAGCTCTTGGAGGTTTTTGCAGTGGCAAGATGGTTAGATGATAGTAATGTGCTTGTGATGCATTTCTCAAGCTGCTAAAGTTGTTAATTAATATCTTCAAACGAGCATTATGGTTTTACAAAAAACTATGCAAATTGCAGCACTAGTACTTGCAAAGTGTATTTCTGATGTTTTAATGGTCAGCATGATTGATTTGCTGCATTTTCTTTGGTGATTTTTATGTCCTGTCAACAAAGAATGTGAGTCTGAGCAATAATCTTTGTATATCAGGCGTCACTTTATGTCAGTTGCTTTCTTGTATATGTAATCAATTCAGGTAACTAAGCAGCTGTGGTTCTATTACGATGCAGGTTTACCTCGTAGATGGCACCATATTTAGAAGGCTTGAAGTCTTCAATTCCTCAATATATTGCAATGAAGTCTTACCATCTGGCTTAATTTTGCAAAGACTTAACTGGAATGCAATAATACTTTGTGGTTTCCTAATCATTTTCCCTCCTGTTATTGAGGTTTTATTAAGCCTCTTATTCATATCCTCCGAATATTAGATTTATTTTATTTCTGGAGTACTATTTAGAACATCAACATCTTCTATTTGTGGAAATAATGTACGATGCTAAACTTTGGACGGACGTTTCTTTTGTGTGTGTGTGTGTGTTTGGTTGTGATCTTTTATGTGGATAGCAAATGCTCCTTCTCTCTCAAGTCTTGGCTAACTTAATTTTTGGTGTGAAGGAGGTCATTTACGGAAATGTTTTTGGGAAATGCTTATTCTCTGATAATTATTTTCCTGAAAAATGTCTTATGGTGATTGGTCTGAAAACAATTTCAAGCAATGGGTAGTGTTATGATGAACTTTTTGACCATTAAAGATTGATAATAATGTTTAAGTGATGGCTAAACAAAGTTGAAAGTTGAGATTGTTACGAAGGAAATGCTTTTCACTTAAAAGTAAGGTTAGTCGTCTTCCCTTGGAAAATATTCTCCGACAACTAAATACTAGAAAGTGACCTACTTTTTGGAAATATTTTCCGGAAAATCTTCGGTGCCCTACACACTTTAAATTAGGGTTTAATTTCTGCTCATGTGTACATGCTCCTATCTGTTCAAATGTGTTCGAGTAAACATTTTTGTTTCAAAGCATGTAGTTAGAGACTTGGTTTCCAGAACTCTTGAAGTTCTTTGTTTTTGTATAGACATTTAGTCTTACCACGTTTAGTAACCATTTGAATGAGTCTTGTTAATTTGATATGACAAAGTCATATAATAGTGTGATAGTTCTGTTTGGACTCATTGCTTTAGAAAACCGACATATAAGTATATAATTTTACTCTTGTTTTTAAAAGCAAGAAAAAGAAACAGAAAGATGGGATTAAGGGTTATTTTGGTCTTTTAAGTTTTTATTCTTGCAAAGATAAAATCCTACATTGAATTCAGTATAAAATAATATTGAAATTTTGGGATAAAATTATACAGATGTTACTTATACAGGTATTACCTAATACCAAATTTTATACTAGAATTATTTTTCTCGACAACCAAAAGATTCGTATTTGAAATTTGAAAAAAAAAATGGTGTTCCAAAGCAGATGTAGTTTTCACTTGAATCATCAAACAAAATCTTGAAAAATATAGCCTCCACCAAGAGATGCCTTTGATTTCGTATTAAATTATAATTCATGATAACTCTGGGTGGTTATTGGTGACGAAACTGACGAATTAATTAGAAAAGAATATAGATTTACCCTGGAAAACCAAAATACTTTTATCAGATTATTTATTGACCAAAAGTTAAAGGAAATCTAACACAATATTCACTTCTCACTAAAATGAAAATGGAGAGGCCATAACTTTATGTACATTAACTAGAAAACGAGTAGAATGAGCAAAAAAAAAAAAAAAAAAAAAACACATCCAAACTAGATAAACATGTCGATTACTTTTTTATAGCTAATGGTGTAGGTTGCAAACTATTGCACACCTAGACTATATCACTAGGTATCTGCTATCTCCCACCAGCACAGTATCGAATAACTCTGTCTACCCTAGGCATGCTGGTTTCAATCGAGCAGCTCTCACGTCGCCAAAAAATTCACAGGTAGAAGAAACATGTTAACAATTATAGGCAACTGACAAGATACCTTACTAAAGCATGCAGAATGTTAATCCAATTAAATAGAACATGTTTCATAGTTAACAATCCACATGATAGAAGCAAGTTCATTTGTTCTGAACAAAGATGATTAATTTCCTACACTTGCAAAGACAGAAAAGCTAAACCTCCCTCTTTCCACTACATACGCTCAACCATGATAGAGGAGCAGAATAAACATCTAACAAGCAGTTCACTTTCTCTTCTTAGCAGGTGGTTGATCTTCTTCCTCGTCGTCATCGTCATCTTCCTCTTCCTCCTCGTCATCGTCATCGCCTTCCTCATCACCATCCTCGTCATCTTCATCATCATCATCGCTCCCTTCGTTGCCATTAGCCTCAGGATCCGCCTCAGGATCTCCTTCATCGTCATCATCTCCCCCTTCTTCACCGGAGAAATCTTCATCGTTTGCATCATCCTCGTCATCCTGATCCTCGGCATCTCCGTCATCATCTTCATCGTCATCCTCTGTATCACTGCCATCTTCGTTCTCAGGACAAGCTTCGTTCTTTTGATCAAGCAACCCAAAGGGAAACCTGAATTTGACACCAGCATACTTGTTGGAGCTTGTTTCATAGAACTTCCAGTTCAGTGACACCAAGAATACGGGAGAAACGAATATTACCTTTTATCGGAGCTTACCAACTCTGACAATGGAGCAGAGCTTACCAACTCTGATAACGGAGCAGCTGCCAACCCTGGCAACGGAGCACCAGCCTTCAGCAAACATCCTGTCTGAAATCCAAAACGTTTCACAAAGGAATCTAGGGAAAAAAATTTGAGGAACAAAAAGTTCCGAACCAGTGCATATTAAAGGCAAAATGAAACATCACTGGAAAAGCAGAAATGTGAACTGCATAAGGTAAATCACAAGTAGCGAACAAGAAATTTCACAGCACTATATGAAAACAAACAAATGCAATAATGCTTACTGAGGCAGAACGATCGGAATTCAAAGGTAAAAGCCAAAAAGTAAATAAAATTATCAAAGGGTTGCGAGTGCATATACACATAGATATACACATAATTATGTTTTTCAAAGGGCGCTAGACATAGGAAATGCCTGCATACATAAAAACTCTTTAGCATTTGTAATTACGGCAATGACAAGGAGACTATTTCATCCAAAGAGGCTGCGTAGGTTGGAAGCAAATTACGTAATCTAGTTTGACATGCCACTAGACTTCTTTTATATGCGGTGGTGTCTATGCCAGCTTAGGCGCACCTTGACATTTTCACCTTTCACTTGCATCTTCCCACCAATACAAGTACCGGGTAACTTTCACCAAGGCTTAGGCAGATGGGAGAGATGCTACAAGACATATTTTAGTTGTTAATCGCAAATAAAGCACAACCAATTAGAGATGGCAATGGGACGGGGCGGGGCAGTTGTGGTGCGGGTTCTGCCTCAACCCGCAAAGATTTCAACCCGTCCCGTCCCTCCCTGCATAGCAAAATTTTCTGTTTTCAACCTGCCCGCCCCGCCGCGTATAAGTACTTTCATTTTTTTCATTTTTAATGAGTAGTTTTTCTTGCATATGCTTCACTACCCAGCTGTTTTTTGTTCATCCAGTTGTTTGGAAACATCCTTGGGACATTAAACCTGCCGCCTAATTAATGAGAATGTTTCTATTTCAGGTATAAGATGAACAAAGAATGAAAAGGAAAGCTCAACATTTTCGCAACCAAAGCATTTAACAAAGGATAAAAAAAGAACGAAATGGAAAGATGAAGTATAATTTACGCAAACATAAAAAAGAAAATACCAAACGGAGAATCTTTTTAACAGAATTGAAAATCAAGACTTCTCCTTCTTTATGCGTCACTTTAATCTCGTTTGAACACGAAGAAATAAAAGGAAAACAAAAGGATAAAGTGTAGTAATAGAAAATGGGTGGGGGGAAAAAGTGCAATAGAAAATGGCATACAAAAATAAAATATGACATTGAAAACGTTTTAGACATAATTAGCTTCTATTTATAAGAAAATTTGAAAACAATCTGACGCATAGTTGATAGAAACGCTCAAACCCACAACTGCCCCGCAACCATTTTGATTCTTTAAAAAATGTTTGAAACCCCATATAAGTTTAACCCGCACCTGCCCCGCATGAGCTTAAACCCGCCCCACCCCACTACCGCGCCGTTGCCATCCCTACAGCCAATATTCAAATCATCAGCCAAATTCTCATCTCCAAACATTGTAGACCAGCAAGGCTAGAATTTTTTGAAACTTAACAGCCTAGCAAGGCTCGCACAATTTCGCACGGGATTTTGAAAGCCTGTACCTGTGGATTGCAACCCTTGACTCTTTTGACCGCTGAAATACCATCACGAGATGAAATTGGTCCTGGCAATAGCCCTGGATTACCTCTAAGATAAGGCCTCAATGGAACCTTTGTAAGCTCCGCTCGTACTAAAATGGCCACACATGTTATTATGAAAAGAAAGAGCGGGGACATGGCGTATTTTGGCACCATTTTCACTAACAGAACCAGTCACTAGTAAAAGCCATTTTACTATGAGGCCTAAATATACTAGATTCAATGAAACAAGGGGAGAGTGGTTACAACTATCAATTGCTTGGAATTTGGAATTGAATTTCAATGCTAGTTTAGTGATAGGTTACTTCATGTTTGAAACATTTATTAGTCTACTAAATGAAACCAAAGTAACAGCCTTTTTAATGGTACAGTTTCAATATTTATGTGTTGGAATAAATTCTGTTTCATAAGTTCATATTTTGACAATAATAGTCAAACAGGTTGAAAGATCTGTGCATTAAGTGTAAGCAAAAGTTTTCTAAACCTAAAAGGGCAGCGCAATGCACAAGGAATCCCGCGTTCACGCAGGGTCCGGGGAAGGGCCGCACCCCAAGGGTATAACGTAGACAGCCTACTCTAATGCAAGCGAAACGGCTCGAACCCGTGACCAATAGGTCACACGGAGACAGCTTTAACGTTGCTTCAAGTCACCCCTTCAAATGTTTTCTAAACCTAAATAACTAAATCTAGACAAGTTATAGGTGAAAGCCTTGAACAACCAAAATGTGGTGACTATCCAAATCCATAAAAACTGAGAGTTCCAATTAACAAACAGTACCAATGAAGAAATAAAGTGAGTTCTCCAGTAAACACTTACTCAAAAGAACACAGTCCATACACACATATTTTAAGTTGTTACTTGGAACACAATAACAAACACATAAACTAGAAATTTAACAACAACAACAACAACAAACCCAGTGTAATACCACAAGTAGGGTCTGGGGTAGTGTATACGCAGCCTTAACCCTACCTTGTGAAGGCAGAGATGCTATTTTTGATAGACGCTCGGCTCAGAAAAAACATAGTCACAAACTAGAAATTTAACTAAAACAGATAAATTTATCAAACCCCACAACATAAAAATCAAAACTTTACAAGAAAACAGACCAAAAAACAGCAAGAAGCAAAAAAAGAGCAAGAAATCCAAAACCCCACAACATAAAAATCAAAACTTTAACAGGAAAACAAGAAAGTGGAAGTTGGAAAAGTGTGTTAATACCATTATGAGCAGAGAAGCAACAGATCTCTGAGCTTCCAAAAGGGTCTCAGCAACAACAACTTCAAGAACAGAGTTCATCACTATTTTCCCAAAAGCAACTATATCAGAGCTGAAACTATTCACTTCCATTTTTACTATCCCTAAACAAAATTGTCCAAATTCTTTTTTCTAAAAAAATGTTAAAAACTGAGAGACAAGAAAGAGAAACCAAGTGTAGTACTTAATACTTTTGAAAAGAGTAGTTGAAAAATTTGGAAGAGAGAGAGACAGAGAGATGAGGAGAGAGAAAGGGAGAGTTTTCTGGGCTAGGGTTGTTTGGACTTTGAGTGTACTGTCCAGTAGGGTGGGGGTTGTTTTGGGGTTTTTTTTTGGGGGGGGGGGTTTTGGGGAGGTTGATGGGAAAAAGAAAAAATGGAAAAACAATTAAGAGGGTTTTTGGCAATTGGGAGTTAGGGTTTTGTGGATGTGAATACAAACTTTGTCGTTTTGTTGTGGGCCAAAGTAAACACAAAGAGAAAATGTTCAAGGTGACCTTTGACCACCTAATGATATTTTTTTGTTCCAAAGGACATGGGTTAGTCTATAGACGGTCACATATCTCAATGTGTATTATTTAAAGAGTAAATTTCTTTGGTGAAAAAGCAAAGTCCGATATGCAAAGTATTTTCGTATTCACACAACGTTCGGGATGGACTGTTTATGCAGGCAATCTACTCTTTTCAAGCATTAATAGTTGATTTTGCAGTTCGAACCTATAGCATATAGATCAGCCAACTTAATCATTGTTCTAAGGCTCTCTTTGGTGAAAAGAATTCTTTAAATATAGTTTTCTTAAATTCGCTTTGAATATTTTTTTTTTATTTAATATGCTGACATATAGTACTATTTACGTAATTTTTAAATATATAAAATTTATTTTAAATATTTTTGAAGAATTTACATCTGAATTCACATCGAAAATTTAAGTACTTTGAATTTCACATTTAAAATCTATCGTCTGAATTCACACTAAAAATTAAGTACTTTGAATTTCGTGTTTAAAATTCCTTCATATAAATCGACACGGATGGACTATTGTTATTGTTATTGTTGTTATTGGCAGTGTCCTTTGTATAATGCACACATATATTTGTGTTTTTGTTATGTAATTAAGGATTACTCATTTCATGTTTTGAAATAACTTGAATTGTTATTATGAAAATAGAATTTATGTAGCTTCTCATCGAATATTGTGTAAGCTTCTATGTCATCTTCAAGCTCCTAAATAAGACGCTTATTTTTTTTTAAGGACTAGTAATCTCGAGAGTTCTTTAATTCACTGCATCACTAACAATACGAAGGGACAATTATAACTTGACAATTAAAAAATTTATACTTCTTTATTACAATTTCTCTAGTATTTTTATGATTAGGTATTGGTTAGGATTATTTTAATTTGTCTATTTTTCCTTTTATATCTATTTGTGTACACTTTTTTATCATGCGGTTTTATTAGTAGTCTAGCATCGGTGGATAGGATGATAATTTATCTTTTTATATGATCTTAAGCAATTATTATCTCTTGAGCTAGATTTTATGGTTATTAATTCCAGGGTTCATTATCAAAGCCAAACTTTCCTAATTCTTGTTTCATCATATGTTTGATCTCCATATTATCTTGTCCATGCTCTAGTTTTCCGGCCTAACCGTGCGTCGGTGTTGATGTTAGTAGTCTCACACCATCGAGAGGGATGACAATTTTTTTTCTTATATGGTCTTGAATAATTAAAAAATTCCCACATCTTGAATTAGTTTTGTAGAGTTAAGGTAGACCCTAAATTTATTTTTTTTATCATGTTTCAACCAAGTACGACAATTAAACAAGTTAAAATGAAATATAACAATCAAGTGAAAATCATTAAGTTTTGCAACCATTTATCTAATCTGCTAATTAACTATCTTTCTATCTCAGAATTCGCACTTTGATCATTTGTAGCCAGTAGTCACAGATATAGGATTTGTATTTGATGAAGTCAAGAGAAAGGAATTTCCACTTCCTTTGAAATATGTTTTAAAAATAATATAAAATCTTTCATATCTAACTATAAATTTCCATATAGATCTTGATTATTTCCAGTGAAGTTCTAATTTTTATTTAATTTTCGTCTACCATCACCATTCGTATGCCAATTTAATTGTCGTAAAGTTTGTGGAATGGATATGTCATAAAGTGGAGGTGTTAATATACTGCTGTCAGCGGTTGTTCATTTATTGTCTTGTAATTTACTCAAAGTTAGAGTAAATTACTTAGTTTGTGAGCTTTTATTATTTAGTCAAAGTTTTTTTTTTTTTTAAATTTTCCAGGTTGTGTTGTATTCCAAAAAAGCTTAATGGGGGGGACTATACCTTCCATCAGAAAAATACAACAATGGTGATTCCATCACCACAAAAATAACAGGAAAGGAGGTTCATATATAAGCCCTCCTACCTGAGAAAATCTATGTACATATTAACTGACGAAAAAATTAAATTTTTCGTACTTCGTCCTTATGCTAGGAAGCTGCCATTTATCTAACAGGAAAGGGCCTTTAACATTATTAGGAAGTTGTTGGAATGAGTGGAATACTCTCCTATGATTTGTGGTTGTGGCCAGCTTTGCTAGACAATCGGCTACCTGGTTACCTTCTCTGAAGCAATGCTTTACATTAATACTGATTGAACTCTGTGAACTCTTATTCTCTGAAGCAATACTCTTATTCTCTCGCAGAGACGTCTGTGCTTATCTTCCACAGGTTATGAAGTTAGGAACAAGTTTCACTTCTTTCTTCTCTGGCATGCGATTTTGCTTCCTCAATACTGATTGAACTCTTCTACTTTTATTATCTCGCAGATGGCGAGAACACGTACCGCTTCCTCAGCTGAGCAGCAGCCAGAGCCTCTAGTGACAGCTCCTACGCGGGGCAGAGGTCGAGGTCGAGGCCGTGCCAGAGGCCGAGACAGGGGCAGGGCTCAGCCTAGAGCCCGAGCAGCAGCCCCAACAGTGGAGCCTCAGATAGAGCTTGACGAGGAGGTTCCAGCCCAGACTGTTCCTGCCGGACCAGCTCAGGTTCTGGAGGGGTTCATTGCTACCCCAGTACTTCAGGACGCTTTGGTCTGTTTGGTGAGCTTTATGGAGAGTGTGGCCTAGACTGGCGCATTTCCCATAGCACCAGCAGTCTCTCAGGCTGGAGGAGGAGCCCAGACTCCTACTACTCCCGCTCTGGAGCAGATAGCTCCCCAATATCAGGCTCCAGCAGCTCAGCTAGTCGGGTTAGTTCAGCCGGTTATTGCGGCACAAGTCGGAAATTGGCCAACCATGTCTTCTAAGGCTTTATGAAGATTCGACAGGTTTACCAAGCTCTTTCCTGTTCACTTCAGTGGTACTCCTTTAGAGGACCCCCAGGAGTATCTTGACAGCTGTCACGAGGTTCTACGAAATATGGGTATATTGGAGACCAATGGGGTCGATTTTGCTGTATTTCAGATGACTGGTTCCGCCAAGAAATAGTGGAGAGATTACTTGTTGACCAGACCAGCTGGGTCGCCTGCTCTTACTTGGGACTAGTTCTCTCAACTCTTCATAGAGAAGTTTTTTCCTATCACATTGAGAGAGGAGCATCGCCGTCAGTTTGAGCGACTCCAGCAGGGCAGTATGACTGTTACCCAGTATGAGACCCGTTTTGTGGATTTGGCCCGTCATGCCATTCTTCTGCTTCCCACCGAGAGAGATAGGGCCAGGAGGTTTATTGATGGACTTGCTCAGCCTATCAGATTGCAGATGGCTAAGGAGACAGGGAGTGAGATTTCTTTTCAGGCGGCTACTAATGTCGCCAGCCGAGTCGAAGTGGTTCTTACTCAGGGAGGTCAGGGGCCTGACAAGAGGTCTCGTCATTCCGGTGAGTTCAGCGGTGCCTCATCTAGAGGCAGGAGTACTTTTGGTAGAGGCCATCCTCCCAGGCCATTTCATTCAGCGCTCCAGGCATCCCACGGTGGCTCAGGTGGTCGTGGCCCTCAGATGCATTATTCCGACCAGCTAGCCTACAGTGCACCACCAGCTCCTATTAGTGCACCTCCACTCCAGAGTTATCAGGGTGGTTATTCAGGTCGACATGGTCAGTTTCAGGGTCAGCAGTCACAACAGCCGAGGTTATGTTACACTTCTGGTGATCCGTGGCACATTGCTAGATTTTGCCCTCGAGCAACGGGCAGCTCACAGCATCAGAGTTCTCGTGCCATGGTTCTGCCACCAGTTGCTGCACCACCTGCTCAGCTAGCCAGAGGCAGGGGTCAGGCAGCCAGAGGTAGAGGCCAGACTATTACAGGTGGAGGTCAGGCCGTTAGAGGTGGAGACCAGCCAGCTAGAGGCCGTCCCAGGGACGTAGTTCAGGGTGGTGGGGCCCAGCCCTAGTGTTATGCTTTCCCAGCCAGGCCTGAGGCTGAGTCATCTGACGCTGTTATCACAGGTACTGTTTCAGTTTGCAGTAGAGATGCTTCAGTTCTATTTGATCCGGGATCTACTTGCTCCTATGTGTCATCCTATTTTGCTTCCTATTTGGTTGTGCCCCTTGATTCTTTGAGTGCTCATGTGTATGTGTCCACACCAATGGGAGATGCTATTATTATAGATCGTATTTATCGTTCGTGTGTGGTCACCATTGGGAGTCTTGAGACTCGTGTAGATCTTCTACTTCTTTACATGGTTGATTTTGATGTCATACTGGGTATGGATTGGCTGTCACCTTATCATGCTATATTAGATTGTCACGCCAAGACGGTGACCTTAGCCTTCCAGGGGTTGTCTCGATTAGAGTGGAGAGGGAATCTTGGTCATTCTGCCAACAGGGTTATCTCTTATGTGAAGGCTCGGCATATGGTCGAGAAGGGGTGTCTAGCTTATTTGGCTTATGTCCGCGATTCTAATGCGGAGGTTCCTTCCATAGATTCGGTGCCAGTTATTCGTGAGTTTCTAGAGGTGTTTCCTGCAGACCTATCGGGGATGCTACCCGACAGGGATATTGATTTCTGCATTGATTTGGCTCCGGGCACTCAGCCTATTTCCATTCTGCCATATCGCATGGCCCTGCCAGAGTTGAAAGAATTGAAGGAGCAGTTGCAAGATTTGCTTGATAAGGGCTTCATTAGACCTAGTGTCTCGCCCTGGGGTGCACCTGTGTTGTTTGTGAAGAAAAAAGATGGATCGATGAGGATGTGTATAGATTATCGGTAGTTGAACAAAGTCACCATCAAGAACAAATATCCATTGCCAAGGATTGATGATTTATTTGATCAGCTTCAGGGTACCAAGGTGTTTTCAAAGATTGATTTGAGATCTGGCTACCATCAGTTGAGGATTTGGGCATCCGATGTTCCTAAGATAGTTTTTCGGACTCGGTATGGGCATTATGAGTTTCTAGTGATGTCATTTGGGCTGACAAATGCCCCAACAGCATTCATGGATTTGATGAACCGGATGTTCAAACCCTACTTGGATTCCTTTGTGGTTGTGTTTATTGATGATATCTTGATCTACTCCCACAGTCGATAGGAGCATGAGCAGCACCTTCGGATCGTTCTTCAGACTTTAAAAGACAACCAGTTATATGCTAAGTTCTCAAAATGCGAGTTTTGGTTGAGTTCAGTTGCTTTCTTGGGTCACGTTGTATCAGCAGAGGGTATTCAGGTGGATCCTAAGAAGATTGAGGCAGTTCAGAACTGGCCTAGACCCACATCAGCTACAGAGATCCGTAGTTTCCTAGGTTTGGCGGGCTATTACCGTCGATTTGTGGAGGGGTTTTCATCCATAGTAGCCCCATTGACCAGATTGACCCAGAAGGGTGCCCCGTTCAGGTGGTCAGACGAGTGTAAAGCGAGCTTTCAGAAGCTCAAGACAGTTTTGACTATGGCACCGGTATTGGTGTTACCCATAGGTTCAGGATCTTATACAGTATATTGTGACGCATCTCGTATTGGTCTGGGTGCAGTATTGATGCAGGGTGGCAAGGTTATTGCATATGCTTCACGGCAGCTGAAGGTTCACGAGAAGAATTACCATGTTCATGATCTAGAGCTGGCAGCCATTATTCACGCGCTGAAGATTTGGAGGCACTACCTTTACGGCGTGCCATGTCAGGTATTCACTGATCATCGGAGCTTGCAGTATTTATTCAAGCAGAAGGAACTCAATTTGAGGCAGAGGAGGTGGCTGGAGCTATTGAAAGACTATGATATCACCATATTGTATCATCCCGGGATGGCCAATGTGGTGATCGATGCTTTGAGTAGAAAGTCAGTCAGTATGGGTAGCCTTGCATATATTCCAGTTGGTGAGAGACCGCTTGCATTGGATGTTCAAGCCTTGGCCAACCAGTTCGTGAGGTTAGATGTTTCTGAGCCCAGCCGTGTTCTAGCTTGTACAGTTGCTTGGTCTTCTTTATTTGAGCGCATAAGAGATCGGCAGGATGACGATCCTCATTTACTTGTCCTTAGAGACATAGTGCGGCATAGTGGTGCCAAGCAGGTTACTGTTGGAGATGACGGAGTTTTGAGGATGCAGGGTCGTATTTGTGTGCCTAATGTGGATGGACTTCGTGAGTTGATCTTTGAGGAGTCCCACAGTTCCCGGTATTCTATTCATCCAGGAACCGCCAAGATGTATCAAGACTTGAGGCAACATTATTGGTAGAGGCGAATAAAGAAGGACATAGTTGCCTATGTAGCTTGGTGCCTAAATTGCCAGCAGGTAAAGTGTGAGCATCAGAGACCTGGTGGTTTACTTCAGAGGTTAGATATCCCTGAGTGGAAGTGGGAGCGTATCACTATGGACTTTGTTGTTGGACTGCCACAGACTCAGAGGAAGTTTGATGCAGTCTGGGTCATTATGGACAGGCTGACTAAGTCAGCGCACTTCATTCTTGTGGCAGTTACCTATTCATCGGAGCGGTTAGCAGAGATTTATATTAGTGAGATCATACGCCTTCACGGTGTGCCCGTGTCTATTATTTCAGATTGAGGTGCGCAGTTTACCTCACATTTCTGGAGGGTTGTACAGCGTGAGTTAGGCACGCGGGTGGAGTTGAGTACATCATTTCATCCACAGACAGACGGACAGTCAGAGCGCACTATTCAAATATTGGAAGATATACTCCGCGCTTGTGTTATAGACTTTGGAGGTTCTTGGGATCATTTCTTGCCACTTGCGGAGTTTGCTTATAATAATAGCTACCAGTCGGGCATTCAGATGGCTCCATATGAGGCATTATACGGAAGGCGATGTCGATCGCCAATTGGTTGGTTTGAACCGGGAGAGGCTCGGTTGTTGGGTACCGATTTGATACATGATGCCTTGGATAAGGTCAAGATTATTCAGGATCGACTTCGCACAGCTCAGTCTAGGCAAAAGAGTTATGCCGACCGTAAAGTTCGTGATATTGCATTCATGGTTGGAGAAAGAATATTGCTTCAGTTTTCACCTATGAAAGGTGTAATGAGGTTCGGAAAGAAGGGCAAGTTGAGCCCTAGGTATATCGGACCCTTTGACATTCTTGAAAAGGTGGGTGAAGTAGCCTACAGGCTTGCATTACCACCTAGTTTATCAGCGGTTCATCTGGTGTTCCATGTGTCTATGCTCCGAAAATATCATGGTGACCCGTCCCACGTGTTAGATTTCAGCTCTGTCCAATTGAACAATGATTTGACTTACGAGGAGGAGCCGGTGGCTATTCTAGCCCGGCAGGTTCGCTAGTTGAGATCAAAGAGTTACCCTTCAGTTCGAGTGCAGTGGAGAGGTCAGCCTATTGAGGCAGCTACTTGGGAGTTCGAATCTGATATGCGGAGTAGATATCCCTACCTTTTCACCAGCCCAAGTACTTTTCTATGTCCGTTTGAGGACGAACGGTTGTTTTAGAGGTGGAGATTGTGATGAACCAAAAGGGTCATCTTATATTTTAGAACTCGAATCTGCACTTTTAAGCCTTAAAAATTTTATTTTTACTCTCCTCAATTTGCGTGCGCAGTCCGGACAGGTTTCCAAAAATATTTTTATATTGAAAATTAATGAAAATAAGAATGTTTGCTTTAAAAGTTAATTTTAGTTGACTTCGGTCAACATTTTTGATAAACAGGTCCGGATCTATATTTTGACGGTCCCGATAGGTCCGTATCGAATTATGGGACCTGGGCGTATGCCCGGGATTGAATTCGGAGGTCCCTAGCTTCAATTATGAATTTTTGATGAAAATTAAAAGTCTGGAAATTATTTATTTTTAAGAATTGATTGATATTTGGCATTATTAGTATCGGGTCCGTATTTTGGTTCCGGAGCCCGATACAGGTTCATTATGATATTTAAGACTTGTCTGTGAAATTTAGTGAGAAACGGAGTTGATTTGACGTGATTCAGACATCCAGTTAGGAAAATAAAAATTTTAAAGTGTTCTTGAGATTTTCATTTGATTTGGTACTAAATTCGTAGTTCTAGGTGTTATTTTGGCGATTTGATCGCGGGAGCAAGTTCGTATAATATTTTTAGACTTGCGTGCATGTTTGGTTTGGAGCCCCGAGGGCTCGGGTGAGTTTCGGATAGGCTACGGAGTGAGATTTGGCTTAGAAAACACTGTTGGTGCATATGATATTGCAGGCCTCTGATCTCGCATTTGCGAGATCAGGCATCGCATTTGCGACCTCTGAGAGGTTCGCATTTGCGAGCTTCTCATCACAAATGCGAAGAGAAGGTGGGACAATAATCTTCGCATTTGCGAAGGGAGTCGGGGAAGGGCAGTGATCGCAAATGCGATCATTTAGTCGCATTTGCGAAGATTCAAGGTTTGCATTTGCGAACTTATCTTCGCATTTGCGAAGGCAGCAAAAGTGTGAAGGGTCTCGCATTTGCGATGACTCCTTCGCATTTGCGACCTTCGCAATTGCGAAGCTCAGGTCGCAAATGCGACGTCTTTAGCTGAACAAAATGACTTTTGGACGGGAATTTTTATTAATTTCCCAAATTTTCAAGACCTAAAATACAAGAGGCGATTTTTCAAAGACCATCTCCTCCCCAAATCATAGGTAAGTGATTCTAAACTGGTTTCTTTCAATCTTTCACTATATTTTACAAGATTTCAACCTAAAATCTAAGATTTTCATGGTAGAATTAGGGGTTTTGGGTAGAAAGTAGGGATTTAGAAAATTTGGGGATTTAGACCTCAATTTGAGGTCGGATTCCAAAACCAATTATATGTTCGGGCTCAGGGGTGAATGGGTAAATGAAATTTGGTCTGAACCTAGGGTTTTGACCAAGCGGGCCTGGGGTCGATTTTTGACTTTTTGGAGGAAAATTTAAAAAATCTAAATTTATGCAATGCAATTGATTCCTTTAGCAAAATTTGATATTATTGAATTATTTTTGAATAGATACGAGTGGTTTGGAGGTTAATTCCAAAGGAAAAGCTGTGATTGAGAATTAAGTGACCTTCGGAGCAAGGTAAGTGTTATGTCTAACCCTGACTTAAGGGAATTAGGAATCTTAGATTACTTGCTAAGTGAAATTCATGTGAGCGGCGTATATGTGAGGTGACGAGTACTTATGCGCCGCCAAATTTACCTGTTTTCCATGTTTCTCAGTTTTTCTTATATTTTCTCATTCCTATGCTTACTTGCGATGTGTTATACTAGTGTTGTTCAATTTATCGTTCTTATCATGTTTACGGATTTTCTGGTGATAATTGAGTTTTTATTTCAAAGTTGAGTTTGATGTTATGGAACCAAATATTGAGGTAAGGTTTGTACTTGTTATTCTATCTCCCTGTTGATATTTATGCATTGCATTATATTAAGGGAGAGTGTTAATGCACGAAGGGTGATGTCGTGCCATATTGTGAGTGTTAATGCACAAAGGGTGATGCCGTGCCATATTATGAGTGTTAATGTACGAAGGGTGATGCCGTGCTATGATATGAGAGTTAATGCACGAAGGGTGATGCCGTGCCGTTTCTATTTATTTTATGGTAAGATTCAGAGTAAAAACACGAAGGGTGATGCCGTGCATTTTTCCTTACTGTATTCACTATTCCTGTTGATTCATGGTATATTGACTGCTCCGGTGATCACTTTGTTGTAGTTCTTTATCTTGTATTCCCCTCAGTATGTTCCCCTCCCGACATTTCCTGTTTAGTTCTTCATTTCTGTTATTTGCATATATACTGTTAAATTGTACAGGTTGATTTGTAGGTGCCTTGCCTTAGCCTCGTCACTATTTCATCGAGGTTAGGCTCGACACTTACCAGTACATGGGGTCGGTTGTACTGATGCTGCACTCTGCACTTTCTGTGTAGATTTTGATACCAGCTCAGGTTGATCGAGATTTGCTACTGGTCCGCTGTCCGGAGATTCAAGGTAGATCTGTCGGCGTTCACAGACCTTGAAGTCCCCGTCTATATTTTATGTCCTACTGTTTTCTTTCATTCAGACAGTTGTATTTCTTTCAGACTATTACTTGTAGTAAATTTTAGAATGCTCGTGAATTGTAACTCCAGATCGGGTGGTAGTAGTTAATACAGATTTATGATATTCCGCACTTATTATATTTCATCTTAGTTAATTATTGTTAATTACTGAATGGAAATAAGAAATTGGTTAATGATTCTCTAACGTTGGCTTGCCTAGCAAGTGAAATGTTAGGCGCCATTACAGCCCCGTCGGTAAAAAATTTCGGGTCGTGACACATTGTTACAATGTTGCCGCTCAGAATATGTTAAAATTTCTATATTTTTTCTTTTATATTTAGTCAAAGTTTGAATCCTAAGTTCACATCTTATTCTTTTTATATATCTTTGTTTGAATTTCGGATATGATTATCTTAATTTAAAAGATCTAGATAAGCTCATTTTACTCGTTTTAGAAACACAATTCAACTCCAGAAAAAGAAATAGTATATATTTTAGTTTTTGGTCGCCAGAAAATAACTTATTTTCTGGAACGCAAGCACACCCTTGCAAAATAGCAATAATCTCTCTTAAAAACGATAACCAAGAAATGGAAAAACAGAAAAGAATTGTTTTTCAATGGGAATTAGAATATTTGCATAATATTGCCATTTATTGTTTGAAGATTGGCACTCTCAGTTCTCATCTCACCACATAATCGAAGTGAAATTAAAAAGTATGCCTATATAATCTAATGACTTAAAATAGAGATGCAGACTATCGATATCGTATATATATTAGGAAATTACAATATAATCTTTTACAAGTTTGGTCTTTAATCCACAAGCCATTATCATTATGAACTTCTCTTGATATTTGAAAATAAAAAAAACCAAGATTTAGTTTAATTACCATCATTCAGTAAGCAGGTAAATCAAGATTTAGTTTGGTGTGATAGAAAGCTTTGATGCTGAACACAAACTTAATTTAGATAAATTTGATGTGGTGCAATCGAACCAAATCTTGGTTTAAACTGGAAAACGGATGCCTTTAACCTAGAAATTTCATAATTACGACGTAGCTTTGTAAAATGTAATTATATTAATTGAGAGTTGGAATTTAATGTAGAATTTTCTATGTAAAAAAAAAAATCTTACTTATTCAACTAGCTGTTGATGCATTATTAACGGCAAAATACAAAATTGGCCGGTCGGCTAACAGTAATTGGACTCTCTAGCCAAAAGTTATATATATACATATATATATTATCAACTATTATTTTTTAAAGCGGCTAAAAATATATATTTCTCTTATTTAGCTATACAAGATTTAGAAATGTCTAGCACCATGTAAAAAGGGATAATCGGCCCATCACATACCTTTTTTTGGGAACTTTACATAACTATCACAATTTAAAAGAAATATACCAACTTCTTAGCATGAAACCTAGTATTACAGTAGTGGCAGGAAAATATTTATATTTGTAGCACACAATTCCATTAAAATAGAAATATTAGTTATATATTAATCCCTAAATATAAGCAAATTGAATGAAAAGTCAATAAAAAAATATATATATATAAAACATACATCCTGAATTAAAATAGCACTTTACATATAAAATATATTTAAAATATATATTAAAAATATATCTTAAAATAAGATGGCACTTCACAAATAAATATACAAAAAATATATACATAAAAATACATTTTGAATTAAAATGATACTTGATATACAAAGTATAAAAGACGTCTAAATTAATACATCTTGAATTTATGTGGCATTCACATATGCATCAGATTTTCGAAAATGGAGTGAAGAAGATGAATGTTGGAAAGAGAGAATGGAGATGCAAAAAAGTACTTCCCGTGATTAATGCACTCACTTAACTTATTAAATGTTGAGCATAAATTTTATAATATGTTAATAATGAAAAAAAGTGCTCTATATGGAATAAACAAGAAATGATTCTATATTTTTAAATAATAGTTAAAAAGAGATCAAGCGTGTATAAAACTATATTTATCTATTTAGTATTCAAAAGTATCATCAAAACACTTCGTTACTCCGTATGTCTGTCTCGTGTGATTATCCAAAATCACATATTTAATTCCCAATGAAATACTATAATAACTCAGAAAATAATAACTCGAGTTAAAATATTGCTTTAAAAACTTTCATGAAAATTTCGCTTCCTATAAGTCATGGGTTCGAATTGTAGAAGTAGCCACTAATGTTTGCATTAGATTCGACTGTCTATATTACGCTCTTCGGGATGCGGCCCTTCCCAAGTTGCTCGCCAATTAAAGTATGAGTTTTTGGGCTCAATATCAAATGAGACAACCAAGGACTGCTAAATTGGCTCCTCAAAATTAATTAAATTTATCTGGGCCTATTTCAACAGTGTAGGCCCAATTTAGAAAGAAACGAAAAAAAGGAGTTTTTACACGCTTGATCCCTTTTTAACTATTATTTAAAAATATAGAATTATTTCTTGTTTATTCCATAAAGAGCACTTTTTTTTTTATTATTAGCATATTATAAAAATTATGCTCAACATTTAATAAGTTAACTGACTGCATTAATCACGGGAAGTACTTTTTTCCATCTCCATTCTCTCTTTCCAACATTCATCTTCTTCACTCCATTTTCTAATCTGATGCATATGTGAATGCCACATAAATTCAAGATGTATTGATTTAGACGTCTTTTACACTTTGTATATCAAGTATCATTTTAATTCAAAATATATTTTTATGTATATATTTTTTGTATATTTATTTGTGAAGTGCTATCTTATTTTAAGATGTATTTTTAATGTATATTTCAAATATATTTTATATGTCAAGTGCCATTTTAATTCAGGATGTATTTTTTATATATATACTTTTTATATTTATATGTCTAGTGCCATCTTAATTAAATTTAAGATATATTTTTTTATATATATTTCATATGTCAAGTATCATCTTAATTGAAGATGTATTTTTATGTATATTTTATATATGTTAATTCAACATATATTTTTAATGTATACATTTTGTATTTGTATATATTAACATATATTATTATCGAAGTAAGATCTTTATGTTAAGAAAGGAAGAAAGAAGGGAGAGAAAAACTTAAGAAAGATAATTAAAAAGAAAACGAATGGAACAAATTTAGAAAATATATTGGTTTCGGCAGAAAACAAAATCAAGAAGATGAAGAAAAAGAAGGAAAGCTAATAAATAAATAGAAAACAAAAAGCACGATTTTCGTATAAAGAATTATTGACTTTTCATTCAATTTGCTTATTTTGAGGGATTAATATATAATTAATATTTCTATTTTAATGGAACTGTGTGCTACAAATATAAATATTTTTCTGCCACTGTTGTAATACTAGGTTTCATGCTAAGAATTTGTTATATTTCTTTTAAATAGTGACAGTTATGTAAAATTTCCTATTAAATATTAACAATGTGTAAGTACTGGTTAAAGCAAGTTAAATTGGGTAAGAATTCAGATATTTGTAAAGAAAACTTTTGAAAATGACTATTGCGTACAAGTAGCAGAAATTATTTTTCCTTTTCTTGATGAATATTTTTTGATAAATAATAAATACGAGAAACTATTTTCATCTGAAAAAAGAATGTTTTCTTCCACATCAAGCATACCTAATAGGGGTTCGATCCTTTTATATGTATAGTAAAAGTTAAATATATAACATTATATCAAAGATCAAATCCAAAGCAAAACCTAGCATGAAGAAGAAAAGTTTGCCAAATTAGTAAAAAAATAATAAGACTGCATAATTCATGCAAAAACATCAAAACTTTAAAAAAAAAATAAGTTTTATATATTAACGACGTAAAAAGACTATAAAGGCTCATTTTAATATGACACATGCTTCAACAAGTATCTACCCTATATATGTTTTATGTTATCAACTTATATTTAGGACAACAGTGACTTCCAACCAAGAGTTTGTGGGTTCGAGTCACCCCAAGAGCAAGGTGGGGAGTTCTTGGAGGGAGGGAGCCGAGGGTCTATCGAAAATAGCCTCTCTACCCCAGGGTAGGGGTAAGGTCTGTGTACACACTACCCTCCGATCCCCAATAGTAGGATTATACTGAGTTGTTGTTGTTGTTGTTGTTATCAACTTATATTTAGCGATTTGACATATATATATACGTGCAATTATCTTTTAATAAATCACGTCGCACTAATTTCCGACATGAAAAATTGATATAAAATCATGGTTAAAAAAAAGCAATAGAGGAGAAGGCCTTACATGAAAGATTAAGAACATGTCAAGATAGCCAGGATGACCTGCCTGCAACCAAATTGAAAGGATCGATCATTTATTAATTATCATATACTTTTTTTTTTTGAGAATTGACAAATGGAGTAGGCAAGTCATCCTTGGCTACTAAACAACACTCTTTAATTTCATGTAAGATCTCTCTTTATTTTATTTTATGCACTTAGCTAGTGTACCAAAGCCTTTTTATATAGCTTCAACATAGTGAAAATAACGGTGATAATCATTATCTTCTTTTTTCTTTTAATTCCTATTTGACATTCTTCCTGTTTGGGATATATTCTTCTTGATTTTGGATGAGAATGGAAAGAAATCTGTTCTTCAAAGCATCGATATATATATATATATATATATATATATATATATATATATATATATATATATATATATTCTACCCAAGGGCAGATGTACAGTTCGAGGTACGGGTTTGGCAGAACTCAATAACTTTGTCTAAATTCTGTATTTGTCTTAAGAAATTTATTATTGATATGTTGAATTTTTTAATTTAAAACCTCAGAAGAGCTAAAATCCAAAACTCATAAATTTTAAATATTGCTCGCCTTTGAATTTCTAGCAAGTTTTTCATCATACTTTGTAGGCAAAATTGCATAATCTCAATTCTCAACCTCACGCTTTGCGAATGATTTATTGCTTATGAGGAAATCTCAAGGTGCAATAGATGATATCAAAATCTTAAATACTTACAAGCTATTTTACTTAGTTAGTTAGTCAAAAAAGGAAAAGAACTATAATTTTTTTTTTGACTTGGATATCAGATACCAGATAGTTATACAAAAAAGAAATCATGTTCACTTATTTGAGGGATATATCTTAGTTGATATTTAGCTTGTTTAAGCATTTTGCCATGTATTCGATCGTTGAACAAAATTATTACTATGCAGACCAAGTATATCTATTTTTTGTTCAATCATGGGATTGAAAGTCTAAAACTCATCAAAATGTGTAGATTCTTGAGAAAGTAGAGAATATGGCAAATTAAAGAAGCAAATTACATTTCTGACTAAAGCTGGAATATTGGACTTTTAGTAAAAGCATGGCTAAAAGGAGTGTGTCGAACCCTTTTAACATGAGACTCGGAGAACCAAATCCATTTGTTATGCCCCACTTAAAAATAAGGTCAATCACAATTTAATGTGGAGAAAATGCCATAAATAGTTTCTATGACTGACTCAGACTTTTAAAAAAAAAAATTGAATTGATCCCGTCAGAATAAAAATTCACTTGATTGATACATGCACATATTGCAAAGTCATTTGAGCGAAGCGATAGGTTGTGAGCTAGCTCTTGTCGGATAATTCACTTGATTGTTACCTGTACATGTTTACCTGTAAAACAGTACAATTGAATTTGTTACGTGATTTATATACAAGCGAACTGATTTGACCCAAAATGATAAATAAAGTAGATTAAAAATAAGACTTAGCGTTAAATCAAAGGAAGTGGCAGGCCTAGCTCCGGGAGTGATGCTTCCAAGGAAAGAAATAAGAGCAATATAAACAGAAAGTAAAGTTGTATTATTTAGCTTGAGAATAGAATGTAGCATAAGTTTTGTCAAATATTTCGTATCCCTACAATGACCGTTGAAGCAACTATTTATAGCTATACCCAGGAAACAAGATTCTAGGATCAAACCCCTCTTAAATGACAATAAAAGAGGTCATTGATGAATATGTAATGACAGGCTATGAATGCTAAAATTCTTTGCAACGGCTGCCTGTTTAATACTAAGGAATATTCTTCATTAAATGCCATCGGGTGACAAAAATTCAACCCGCTCATGTTGATCGTTTTTCCCTCAGGATTTATCTGGTGACAACTGTAGCTGCTGTTCCCGGTATTGGTTCTCACTCGATTTCTCTTTTACCTGTCTCCGGTTCCACGTGTCGCCCTATCATTTGATTATTTAATATAAGACAATTTTATCCTATACAAATAGTCTTCCTGCTTTCCGGTGACACATCTTTGTGTCATCAGAAAGTTGGTGAAGATTTCTTTCTTGGCGGAAAATCTTTCTGAAGCTTTTTGCATAGTCTTTGACGCTTGATAGGACGCACGTCTGTGCACATTTAATACCCCAAACACGTGTTGCCCCACGATTCAACAATATTTTTGTCGGTTCTTGAGATAATTATGACCACGATTTTTGCCGTCTATAGCTATACTTATACTCATCATCTCACCTCTTTCACTTCCAAAGCCCTCATAAGTTCATTACCTTCTTTGCTCTTAATTTTCTTCTACTTTCATCTTTTTCCGACTTTCTTCAAAACTCAGTCACCTTCCTGATATTATGGCTTCTTTTACTGAATCTTTTGAGAAATATGGCCTTCTTTTCGGTGGAGGCCCGAAGGGAAGCAAAGATAAAGAGGTTGATGTTAATGTTGTTCCTCATACGGTGAGCACCATCGTACCCAAACATTTGAGCACTGTTAACGACTTCCAAGAGAAGTTCCCTTTTATGAATCCTCGAACTTGGCCTGTTAGCAGGTATCCCTCTTATATTCGCCCTTCTAGTATTCCTACTGTGAAGGATGATTGTAACTGCCATGACCTAAATATCATTGCTCCATACCTGGTTGAGCGGGTTACCTTCACCAAGAAGGGTTTTACACATGTTTATACATTTCCCTTCACTTTGGGTCCGTTTTTTGAGTAAGGGACTTGACCCCATGATCTTAGAATTATACCACCGGTACCAGGTCTGCTTTGGTGCAAGTAGGCTCTTCTGTGTGGCTAACGGTGGCTTGTCTGCCCCAGCTGTGCATAGAGACGAGGAAAACCCTAACCCTGGAACATGATGAACCTCTATTCCCCTAAAATCTTCAGTGGGGGAGTAATAAACTTCAGCAAGCGTAGCCATCATGCTCTACTTACCAGCATGGATGATGACAATGACCGTGGGTGGATAGCGTGATTTGTCGTCATTGCTACCAGGGATATCATCCCGATCACAACTCCATATTTTCCCGAATCATGGAGTCGTTCACGTAAGTTTGTAGTCTAACTCTTCCTCTGTAAAAAGATTGTTCCCAGTCATTGCTAACCCTTTTATTTTCGTTATTTTAGATACTCGGTGGACACCATCAAGAGTTAAAGGCCTGGACCCATGGGTTCAGGAGATTCTGGATATTACTACACCAGAATCCAGTTGGTGGAAGGAGCTAGCCTCCAAATACGGGTGAAGGTCAAGAACCACGGTAAACTAATTCTTTCTACTTTCCGCCTCTGTAAGTGCATAAGAAAACTTGCTAACCTTACATTTTTACTTGATTCAGGGCTCCCGTAGGGCTCTGTTACCTGCCCCAAAGTCGAGGTTTTGGCCTGCGAGGTTGTTGCAAGAGGCTCTCACTCGAAGTGGTGCCCTCGGATCAGCCTCCGGTGCAGGTGCTTCCTCTCGGAGTCCCCAGCTAGAGAACAAGCAACCAAAAATGCGACGTTCTTCCTCGGCTGAGGGATAAAAATAAAAAAATAAAGAAGGCCATGCCCGAGCTGGCCGCAACCAACCGAAGCTATTGATGAAGAGGCCATGCCCGAGCTGGCCGCAACAATGACAGGGAAGCTATTGATGAAGAGGCTTCCCTCAACGGAGACAACGATATTCATCAGCTCAACAGAATGCTTAATCTAGGGAGCTTATAAACCCAACAGAAGGCGAGGTCCGAGCGATTTGGGGAAAAATAGAGATGGTAGAGAATGTCGATTCTCACTTTTTGGTCCCAGTTACTGCTTCTGGTCCTGTAAGGTCGAAAATCTGGCCTCTTATGCCTTTGGTTGATGAGTAATCAATAATCAAAACTGCCTCTGTTGCAGCTTCTTCTCAAACTACAACACCATCAGCTTCATTCCCCTCTACACCAGCTGCGCATTCATCACCAGCAACTGTTACATCTCCTCCACCGGCCACCGATGTCTGAGTAGAAGCTACTTCTCCTCCCTAGTCTCCTGATCATGGGAACTTAGGGCATAATTATTTACCCCCTTCTCCTGATCCCCGAGGAAGGAGGAGCGTCACTCTCTCGATTTCGAAGGAGTTCCATCTACTATCCAGGCCGGTGGAGCTTGCCAATTACCTGAAGCCACTGGCTTCAGAAAAAGATAAGAAGAAGATACATTCCTTCTCCGGGGAGTGTACGTTGAAGAATGACATACACAATGCGGCAGCGGTATCGTACTTGTTCTCTTACTCTTGTTTTTTATTTATCTGTTATAATGGGTTTTCTAACTTTGACATATGTTTTGCAGGCTAACTTTCTTGCGTCCGAGGGCCTTCAAAGGTTGATCCTTGATAAATAAGGACTTATGTCTGAGCGGGATCAGCTGTTGGCTGAGAGGAACCAAATTACTGCTCGCTTCTTGGTGCTGGAAGCAAAAGCTGCTGAAGCGAATATGCTAGAGGCTCGGTTGTAGCAAAGCGAGCAGGAAGTGATGGCCCTTAGCCAATAAGCCACTCAGCTTAATGTACAGTTTCAAGAGGCTAAGGCTAAATGGGCTGAGGTTCAAGATGCTCTGCTCGCTGATACCGAGTGCGAGTCTGCCTCTATTGAGCGAGTGAATAATTTGGAGGCAGCCTTGAACTCCAAATCCGAATAGGATGTTGCTGCCAAGGAGAAGCGGGCCCAGATGGAAGAGAGGTATAAGAAGATCATGGAGAAAAACCGTGTTTACATATCAAGACTCTGTGATCTTGATCTTAGCCTTGGCGCCACAAGATTCAAGCGGGATGGCCTTAGCCGAGGTTGACATACTTAAGGCAAAGCTCCAATACCAAGGGAATTCCCTCGTCTTTGAAAATACATACTTTATGTATCATATAAGGAGGAAAACCTTGGAGTAGGCCAAAGAGGACGTCATTGATATTGATGATGAAATCGCCAAGGCCCGAGCGCTTATGTTAACTGCTCGAGAACGTCTCCTAGCCCAGTCTGATGCAACTGACTCTTCTAGTACCGATTTTGAGTATTCGAACACCTAGGGGGGAACTTGACAAGAATGCTAATAAAGGTCATGATCATGCACCGGCGACAAATCTGCCCTCTTCTTTCGGAGGGGGTGGGGGTGGGGGGCATAGATGCCTCTCTCCCTCGAGTTCCGGCGGCGATGAAGTTTAAAGTTTTCCTCTTTTCTTTATTATTTCCTTTTATTCTTTTGTACTTATGCCATTTGGCATGTTGATAAATAAATAAGTCTTTTGTTTTAGTATTGCACAAAGTTTATTCTTTTTTCGTCGAATTAGATAAGACTTCGGGTATATTTTCGTCCGATAGCCTTTGGGTTACAGGCATAAATTCTTCCGAAACCAACCCTTTTCTATGAGGGTTTCATAAGAGAGGGCTCTCTTATGTTTACGGTGCTCTTGAAGAGGACGTGTCCTGTTTATTTCGGCACAATCTTTTGAAGTCTTTAGTTAACATTCAAATGATAAAATCGATTCATCGTTTGGACAAGAAACAAGATAAAAATAAAAGGAATTTATTTTATTACTTCTATCTTAAAAAGTACATAAGCATTCGCTTACTGAAAAATAAATTGCCAATACATGTGGCTAACTTGTACAACTTGTTTCTATGGGGCTGGCCATGCTGTCCCCGGTCTTGATGAGATATTAATGTTCCCGGATCTCGTAGTCCCAATTTTCATGGCAATCATGTTGTTGTATTCTTATACTATTTCTTCTAGTGTTCGAATGCGGAGTATGCGAATTGGAACACTGGAAGTCTTGCTCATTTGAGGAAAAACACTTGTGAACGGTTGAATAATCTTTGGTTCTATGGCAAGCTTTGTTTCCCGTTAGGAACTTTGCCAACGACCCAAAGATTATTTAACCATCCCGTAGTGTCTTGTTGTTTTGAGTGCCTTGTCTTTTAACGGTCTTAGCATTGCTGATGATGCTCCCTTTGTTGCTGCCTCGTTAAAAACCTTGCCAGAAAAATCTGATTTGGATAAAAACTGGTCGAAGGGAAAAAGAGTGCATCACATACTTTCAATATAGGTAGGATCCATTAGCAGTAATACCTTTTAAGGTGACTCACGTTCTAGTTTCTTGGCAATTTGACTCCATCTTGATTCTCCATCTCGTATGAACCTTTACCGGTGACAGGTGAAACTCGGTAAGGGCCTTCCCACATTGGGCCTATCTTTCTAGTGTTAATTTCCCGAGTGTTCTGAGTCACTTTCATCAAAATCAAGTCTCCTACTTTAAAATAGTAGAGATTGTCCTTCCGGTTATAGTATCTTTTCATCCTTTGTTTCTAAGCCACCATCCTTACGTGTGCCAAGTCCCTGCATTCATAGAACAGTTCTAACTTTACCAGTAATGCTTCATTATTTGTTTCTTCGTCTGTTCGAAAAAACTGTAAGGTTGGTTCCCCTACTTCCACCGGGATTAGAGCTTATGTGCCGTATACGAGGGGGAAATGTGTCTCTGCTATGCTTGATTTTGCTGTCGTCCGATACGCCCATAGCACGTCTGATAACTCTTTCGGCCTCTTGCCTTTAGCTACTTCTAACCTCTTTTTGAGGTTTTGAATAATCACCTTATTAGTTGATTCCTCCTGACCATTAGCGCTCGGATGATATGGTGAGGATGTAATCCTTTTGATCTTTAGGTCTTCAAGAAAATTTGTGACTTTGGATCCTACGAACTGTGGTCCATTATCACAGGCAATCTTCTTCGATATTCCGAACCGACAAATTATGTTTTCCAATAGGAAGTCGACAACGCGCTCACCGATCTTTGGTAAGGACCTGCTTCAACCCATTTAGTGAAGTAATCAGTTAAAATTAAAAAGAATCTTACATTTTCGGGACCTGGTGGCAATGAGCCAACTATATCCATATGACAAGTCTAACAACCATGTGCAATAGATAAATCAATCACATCAAAAAATCATACCGAATTCCGACTTATAAGTAAGATAAATAATTTGCTCACTCGTTCCATGGAATTAAAGCATTATAAACTCCAAACTCGAAATTTCAATGAAACAGTCACACCTGAAGTCGCGAACAAGTGGGGGTATCGGATTTTCATATCCTCCTCGGCCTCCCAAATGGCTTCTTCGATGCCATGATTACGCCATAATAGTTTAACTAAAGCTATATCTTTTGTCCTCAGCATACAAACTTGCCTATCTAGAATCTCAACCAGTTCTTCTTCATAAGATAAACCATCATTTATTTCTACTACCTTTGGTGAGATGATATGAGCAGGATCGAGCATATACCCCCGTAGCATCGAATTAGGCACTGCACTGAAAGTGCCAAAAGTCCGGGCCTTTTTGTTCTGCTCCCTGTTAGCTCTCTCCTCCTGAGGAATCCTCTCGAGATCCATTGCTAGATCCACAAAGTCAGTAACGGTAGTGTTTCTTCTCCCATTAGCTGTATCTTTTTTGATGCCCGGAATCAAGCCACGAGCAAAGCAATCAATCTTCTCATCCTCAGTGGGGATGAGGTGGGGAGCATAACGAGATAACTTCTCGAATTTGATGCTATACTCTAGGAAGGTCATGGTATCCTACTTTAAGGTCTCAAACAATATCGCAAGGGCAGCTCTCACTCCCGGTGGTAACCACTTCTTAATGAAGATCTTCTTAAACTCTACCCAAATCATTGGAGGTGCATATTCCGATCGAATCTTCTCTGCCCCTTTGAACCAGAGGTCAACAATGTCTTTCAACTGGTAGACTGCATATCAAACCACCCGGTAGTCTTTAACTCCCAATAAAGTAGAAGCTTTCTCAACTTCCTCCAAGAAGTCCTGAGGTTATGCAGTATGATCTGTACCAGTGAAAACTGGCTGCTCAAGTCTCACAAATTTCATGGCCAACTGTGCCATGTCCTCAATCGCTGGTGCCCTCATCCCTATTTTTGGAGTGCCTGGATACCCACTTGAAGGTTCTGTTGGGTCTGCATAGCCATGAGGTCAGCAAAAGTATCCATAGCTTAACTAATATCAGTGAGGGTCTTCTCCAAGTGATTTGGTTCTGGAAGTGGAGCAGGTGCCTCATCAACTTCTTTCTCGAGCTCCTGGACCATCCTTGGAGCAATTGGAACTGGCACAATCCGTGCTCTTGTAGCCTTCGGAGGTCGGCCCCTAGGACTAGTGAGTACCCCTCCCGAAGCCGCATCGAGTATAGGAGCAGCTTCCCGATTCATATTGCTGCGACACATGTTTACCATATTATGCTAATTGATATAGTGCATGAGTCAATAATTATTTCTCAGTTGTATTGCACGATTCTAGAACAAGAAGAAAGAGTGAAACGTTCCTATAATGTCCATGAAGCCTTCTCGATATAAGTGTGGTGCACAACACACCCGTAAGGAGAACTCTACCAGACATGATTCCATAGACCTTCTAGGACTCAAAATAGAACCTAGGGCTCTGATGCAAAGTTTGTCGCGCCCTAAAATCACGTGACTGATACTCGGTACTCTACCCAACCCGAATAAACCATCCCATAGATTAATACTCATCTATATGCCTAATAGAGGGATGCGAAAGCCTCTTCAAGTATAATCATTTTAAGATATAAAACAAAACATAAATAATGTCTTTAAATAAATATTTTCCTTTGAAAGAAAACTTCATAAAGTTAAAAGGAAGTTTCATTCATGCATGCCATATGAGTAACCATAGGATTACAACCCAAAAATGAATACTACTATTGCCTATGGAATCTCTATGATATGGAAATGAAATAGTCAACCACGACATAACTCGGTGGCTCAAAATAATAATAATATAATAAAGTCCTCCACGAGTACAAGTGTGGAGTCTCACCGAAAAATGCCAACAGAGAATGTAAAGCTGCCCTATCCACGCAGCCCAAGCTGCTCAGGTCCAGTCCCTGAAAACAGAAATAAAAATATGGACGAAAGGCCTAAGCTCCACATGCCTAGTACGAATCATGAACCGTTCCCCAAAAGAGAGTAGGACAAGACTTAAGAAGATATAAGATATGCGATAATAATTGATATAAGAAAGAAGCCTTAATATCAATTAACAATTTAGAAAATAAAATAAAATAATATAGTAAAACATATTCTAAAATCTTCCTTTAGCATTAATCTTTGCAAAATCATGTTAGATTTTTCATTTACCGGGAGCACTGTACCATCACCGACACGGAAGAAAGTCAACTAGGTTATGTACCTATAGGCAAGTATCATATACCCTACTTGCTCAGGTCGTCTCATCATTGTGCTGCACGAATCGACTCAGCCATGCTAATAAGGTAGCACAATAGTACCCCATCATGGGTAGTACTCTGCTGTATTTCCCAATCGTAAGGTGGGTTCTACGCCTGCACCGGCACATGTAGTTTCATGACCTAATGAGAAAAAATATCCAAGGTCAATCTCGGTGAACCTAAGTAACTCCCAAAACTTTTACATTTATCAATGATGATGTCTATAGCCAAATCAACTATTTGAGAATAGTTAAATCCAAGATATTTCGCAACTCATGTATTTTCATTTCAAAAATGCTACAAGTGCAATTCCTCCTTTATTTAGTTTTAAAACTGAAATAAAACCTTTCAAGAAAATAGTATTCATAGCACTAAAATCTTTTATGATGCATGAAATAGTACAATCCCAACTCGTACGTCCCCACAAGCTAGGACTCACATTTAGAATTTCTATTTACTCGCATTTCAATATGAGTTTGGAGAAAAGCTCCGAGAGTAGTAAGTTTCAACGTACCTCAAATTGCTTCCAACCTTAACCCAAATGATCCAATAATGCCAACGAGTCACAATCTACATATACGAACTCACATAATTTTAAAAATGCGTCAGAACAATACCAACTAAGCCAACTAAGTGCCTAACACTTAAGTCCAATTTCATAAGTTTAGCAAAAATCTCCATTTCCTCATTTGAACATCATTCCTTGAATTTTAGCTCCAACTCTTTCATTAAACTTGTTATGGGATCTAGTCATTCCACTAGAAACTCAAAATAACATCGTTCAAGCAAGACCCAACACTATTCATCATCCCTACCAACCAACTCTTCAATTTCAAGACTAGTTTCTAGGGTTTCATGAATGGATGTTTTAAATACAAATTTATCTTTATTAATATACTCTACTTCGTCCATGTAGTATAATATATAAGTTTGGAGTGAAGAGACTACCTCTTTGTCAAACTCTAGAATTTTCAAGATTTGAGTTCTTGAAGGTTCCTTGAGATTATCTTAAAAAATCTATGAATTCCATGATGTTTGAGGGTTAAGATATGTAATAAAAGAACCAAATCTACCAAAGGGATTTAATTCTTACCTTGAAGATGTATTAATGGTAGAGAGCTCTCCCTCCTCTCTAAACCTTTAAGACTTGGACCAAAATTATATAACTTTCTCTCTCCCAAATTATTTATAAGAGCTTCAACTGTGGGTCTTAAATTTCGGATGCTAAGTTGCACGCCTTCGCTGCACTTCACTGCCTCACGTTGGGTTCCAACTTATTTTGGACGCGATGGAAATGCGACGCATCAAGTGTAGCGTCCATCACTGAAGCAACATTTTGATCTTCAACTTTGTTCATTCCATTTCCCAACTTAACATGTTTGCTTTTGTCTTTCATAATTAATTCCATTATTCCCTTGTCCCCTTCTTCCACTTTAGTTACTGCCAACTTTTTGCCAAACTTCTCTTTCCAACTTATTCCAAATATGATTGTCCCACCTTTATTCTTGAAGATTAATATTTTCCAAGCACTTATCCCATTATACAAAAATTTATATCCAAGTGTTAATGATAACCTCCTAAATTTCCCTTAATCTAACATTAAACCTTTGATAGAATAATTATCCCCAAGTGGTCCAATGACATATTCTATTCAAGAAATCTCACGTAACTCGGGTTGAACTAAATTGCATTCTTAAGCATGAAATTTGTAAAAATTAATTAATTTTTTTATGGGGATTTACATTCTCCCCTACTTAGAAACATTCATCTCGAATGTAAATACTTGGTCGTATTAAAGTCCGGAAGCGAAATCTCTAAGTCTTTCCTTACACCTTAACTCTTTAAGGCTTCAAAATTTGACTAACTCTCCTAATTTATAAAATTTCGGCAGAGTTTCCTTTGTTAATAGGCTTATCCCAAAATTCCAACCTGACAATGAGCCATAAGAATACAATATAAAAGGCCCCACACGGCTCTACTTATCACAACTACATCAATAAATGCCTCCGCGACTTCATATATCTCCAAACAGCATTACATAGCCTCTCCTGGCATCACAATAATTAAATTTATTACCATAAGACAAGTCTAACAACTATGCGCAACAGATAAATCAATCACATCAGAAAATCATACCGTATTCTGACTTATAAGTAAGATAAATAATTTTCTCACTCGTTCCATGAAATTAAAGCATGATAAACTCCAAACTCAAAATTTCAAGGTAACAGTCATACCTGAAGTAGCGAACAAGTGGGGGTATCGAGTTTTTATATCCTCCTCGGCCTCCCAAGTGGCTTCTTCGATCCCATGATTACGCCATAACACTTTAAGTGAATCTAAATCTTTTGTCCTCAGCCTACAAACTTGCCTATCCAGAATCTGAACCGGTTCTTCTTCATAAAATAAACTGTCATTAATTTCTACTACCTCTGGTGAGATGATGTGAGCATGATTAGGCATATAACCCCATAGCATCGATACATGAACAACATGGTGAACCAAAGTCATCGATGCAGGTAACTCTAGCTTGTAGGCTACTTCACCAATCCTTTTCAAGATTCGATATGGACCAATGGATCTAGGACTTAGCTTTCCCTTCTTCCCAAATCTCATAACGACCTTCATTGGCGATACTTTCAAGAAGACTTGATCACCCTCTTTAAGCTCCAACTTACGTCGATGTACATCTGTATAGCTTGTTTTTCATATCTGAGCGGTCTTAATCCATTGTTGAATCAAATCCACCTTCTCTAAGGCATCATGTACAAGATCGGGACCAAGTAGACCAACCTCAGTTGGCTCAAACCATCTAATGGGTGACCTACAACGTCATCCGTACAAAGCCTCATAGGGAGCCATCTGGATACTAGCATGATAGCTATTATTGTAGGAAAATTAAATTAGAGGTAAGTGTTCATCCCAATTCCCACCAAAATCAAGGACACAAGCCCGCAACATATCCTCAAGCGCCTGAATAGTTCTCTCAGCCTGTCCGCCAGTCTGTGGATGAATAGTGGTACTCAAATTGACACTTGTACCCAATCATTCTTGAAAGACTGCCAAAAATGAGCTGTAAATAGGCCCCTCTATCAGATATAATGGAAAATGGAATACCGTGAAGTCTGATAATTTCTTTCAAGTACAACTTAGCATACTGAGGTGCCGTGTCAGTCATTTTTACCGGTAAGAAATGCGCCGACTTTGTAAGTCGGTCTACAATCACCCAAATAGAGTTATGATTCAAGCGAGTGCGAGGCAAACCCACCACAAAGTCAATATTAATCATCTCCCACTTCTAAAGTGGAATCTCAATATTCTGAGCCAACCCACCAGGTCTTTGATGCTCAGCTTTTACTTGCTGGAAATTTAAACATCTAGTCACGAAATCCGAAATGTTTTCCTTCATTCGATTCCACCAATAGATCTCACGCAAGTCCTTGTACATTTTTTTGGACCCTGGAAGTATAGAATATCTCGACCTGTGTGCCTCCGCCATAATTTCATTACTAATTTCATCAATATCTAGCACGTACATACAACCGTTCATCTTCAACACCCCATCCTCGTCAAGAGAAAATGCAAGGATATCTTTAGATTGTACACAATTTCGAATATTCACCAAATTTGGATCTTCAAATTGCTTAGCCTTGACATGCTCAATAACAGAGGAACGTGTTATGGCACAAGAGGTAATGTCTTTAGCTATCGGTAAATGAGCCAAGTTACCTCATGACTTTCCGCTTAGCGCATCGTCTACCACATTCGCCTTTCCCGGATGGTAATGAATGCTTAAATCATAATCCTTCAATAGTTCTAACCATCTTCTTTGCCTCAGGTTTAATTCCCCCTGCTTGAATATATATTTCAAGATTTTATGGTCGGTGTATATTTCATAGGGCTCACCGTACAAGTAATGCCGCCAAATTTTCAAAGAAAATATAATCGCGGCAAGCCAAGTCACGGGTCGGATAGTTATTCTCATGGATATTCTCATGGATCTTTAACTGTCTAGAAGCATACATGATAACCTTACCTTTCTGCGTCAAGACACAACCCAACCCAACTATAGAGGCATCACATAAACTATAAACTCACCCAAACCTGTTGGCAACATCAACACCGGTGCCGTAGTCAATATAGCTTTCAACTCTTGAATACTTCTCTCACAAGCATCTGACCACTGAAACTTTGCTTCTTTCTGCGTCAACTTGGTTAACGGAGATGCAAGAGTAGAAAATCCTTCAACAAACTGCTGATAGTAGCCTGCTAATCCCAAACACTACGAATATCTGTCGATGTAGTTGGTCTAGGCGAACTCTTAACCGCTTCAATCTTAATATTTTCATGAGATACCACATGACCCAAGAATGCTACGGATTCGAGCCAAATTTCACACTTAGAAAATTTGGTATATAACCCATGCTCCAAAAGCGTCTGCAATACTATTCTCAAATAATTGGTATGCCCCTCTTGACTTCGCGAATAGACTAATATGTCATCAATGAATACAATCATGAACCAGTCAAGAAATGGTTTGAAAACCCGATTTATTAGATCCATAAAGGTTGAGGGTGCATTTGTTAGCCCAAATGACATCACCAATAATTCATAATGCCCGTAGCGGGTCCGAAAATCCATTTTGGGAATATCCTTGTCTCGAATATTCAACTAATGATACCCCGACCCTAAATCAATCTTCGAGAAGCACTTTGCCCTTGCAACTGGTCAAACAAGTTATCTATTCGAGGTAATGGATACCTATTCTTGATGGTCACCTTGTTAAGTTGTCTGTAGTCAATACACATCCTCAAATAACCATCTTTATTTTTCACAAACATTACTGGAGCGCCCCAAGGCGATACACTAGGTCTAATAAATCCTTTATCCAATAAAATTTTCAATTGCTCCTTTAATTCTCTCAACTCGACTGGAGCCATTCGGTATGGGGGAATAGATATCAGTTGCGTATCTGGCACCACATCTATCTCAAAGTCGATAACCTGATCTGGTGGAATACCCGGAAGCACATCAGGAAAAACATCAAGAAACGCGTTAACAATTGGCACAAACTGAATGCTTGCTACCTCTATAGTTGTGTCAGTGACTCTGACTAAATGATAAAGAAATCCCTTCGTGATCATCTTCTTCGCCTTGAGGTATGCAATAAATTTAACTCGAGGCTCAGCAATATTGCCCTTCCACTCACGAATTGACTCATTAGGAAACTCAAACTTGACTACTTTAGCACGACAATCAAGAATGGTGTAACACTTGTATAACCAATCCATCCCCATAATTACATCAAAGTCAACCATTTCTAGTAGGTCTGCCATAGTCTCTCGATCTTGAATTATAATCACACAACCCCTATAGACGCGAGAGGCAATAACAGAATCTCCCACCGGAGTCGACATAGAAAATGGTTAAAGTAGTTGTTCTGTCTCTATCCCAAAATCCAAAGAAAAGTACGGAGTAACATAGGAAAAAGTAGATCCAGGATCCATAAGAGAATAAGCATCTAGATCACAAACAGTAAGTATGCCTATGATGATAATATTTGAAGCCTCTGCAGTAGGCGAGTAGGCGTGGCATAGAAACAAGGATGAGTCCCCTGAGAAGTAATTGCTATTTGCGGTACCTATCCTGCACTGCGCCCACTGTGGGCCCCATTACCCTTAGGTGGGGGCGGTGCAACCAAAGTAGTAGCCGTAAAAGGCATCGGATGAGCTCTCGAACCCTGTTGCCCGTTAGGGCAAAACGTTCGAATATGACCCATCAACCCGCAACCATAACCACGGGGTACCCTAGTAACACTAGACTGACATTGATGAGAACACACACTACTCTGAGCCTGAACGGTCCTAGACTGGCCTCCCTGTCTGGAACTGTATGCCACTGGAGGGATACTGAAAGCTATCTGCATCCTAGACTGCAGTGGGCCAGATGGCCCTTTGCTTCTCTGCTCCTTGCCCGAACTAGGCACTTCATTGAAAGTACCAAAAGTCCGGGCCTTTTTGTTCTGCTCCCTGTTAGCCCTCTCCTCTTGATGAATCCTCTCGATATCCATTGCTAGATCCACAAAGTCAATAAAGGTAGTATTTCTTCTCCCACTAGTTGTATCTTTTCTGATGCCCAGAATCAAGCAACGAGCAAAGCGATCAATCTTCTCATCCTCAGTGGGGATGAGCTGGGGAGAATAATGAGATAACTTCTCAAATTCGATGCTATACTCTAGGACATTCATGGTATCCTGCTTTAAGGTCTCAAACAATATCACAAGGGCAGCTCTCACTCCCGGTGGTAACCACTTCTTAATGAAGATCTTCTTAAACTCCACCCAAACCATTGGAGGTGCATCCTCAGGTCTAATTTTCTCTATCCCTTTGAACCAGAGGTCAGCAATGTCTTTCAACTGGTATGCTGCCAATCGAACCACTCGGTAGTCTTTAACTCCCAGCAAAGTAGTAGCTTTCTCAATCCAATAAGTACTGAGTGTATGCAGTAGGATCTGTACCAGTAAAAATAGGCAGCTTAAGTCTCACAAAATTCATGGCCAACTGTGCCATGTCCTCAACCGCTGGTGACCTCTTCCCTCCTTGTTGGAGTGCCTGAATACCCACTTGAAGGTTCTGTTGGGTTTGCATATCCATGAGGTCAGCAAAAGTATCCATAGCTTTTCTAATATCAGTGAGGGTCTTCTCCAAGTGATTTGGTTCTGGAGGTGGAGCAGGTGCCTCGCCAACTTCTTCCTCGAGCTCCTGGACCATCCTTTGAGCCATTGGAACTGGCACAGTCCGTGCTCTTGCAGCCTTCGAAGGTCGGCCCCTAGGCCTAGCGGGTACCCCTCCTGAAGCCGTATCGGGAATAAGAGCAGCTTCTCGATTCATATTACTGCCACGCGTGTTCACCATATTCTGCCAATTGATATAACGCACGAGTCAGGAATTATTTCTCAGTTCTATTGCACGATTCTAGAACAAGAAGAAAGAGTGAAACATTCCTATAATGTCCATGTAGTCTTCTCGATATAAGTGTAGGGCACAATGCACCCATAAGGGGAACTCTACCAGACACGATTCCATAGACCCCTTAGGACTCGAATTAGAACCTAGAGCTCTATTACCAAGTTTGTCACGCCCTAAAATCACGTGACCGGCACTCGGTACTCTATCCAACCCGAGTGAACCATACAATAAATTGATACTCATCTATATGCCTAATAGGGGGATGCGAAAGCCTCTTCATGTATAATCATTTTAAGATATAAAACAAAACATAAATAATGTCTTTAAGTAACTATTTTCCTTTGAAAGAAAACTTCATAAAGATAAAAGAAAGTTTCATTCATGCATGCCATGAGTAACCATAAGATTACAACCCAAAAATGAATACTACTATTCTTTATGGAATCTCTATGACACAAAAATGAAATAGTCAACCAAGGCATAACCCGGTGGCTCAAAAGAATAATAATATATTAAAGTCCTCCGCGAGTACAAGTGTGGAGTCTCACCAAAAAGTGTCAACAGAGAATGTAGAGCAGCCCTATCCACGCGGCCCAAGCTGCTCAGGTCCAGTCGCTGTAAACAGAAATAAAAACGTGGCTGAAAGGCCTAAGCTTCACATGCCTAGTATAAATCATGAACCATTCCCAAAAAGAAAATAGAATAAGACTTAAAAAGATATAAGATATGCGATAGTAATTGATATAAGAAAGAAGCCTTAATATCAATTAACAATTTAGAAAATAAAATAAAATAATATGGTAAAACATATTTCAAAATCTTCCCTTAGCATTAATCTTTGCAAAATCATGTTAGATCTTTCATTTACCGGGAGCACTATACCATCACCGACACGGAAGTAAGTCAACTAGGTTATGTACCTAGCGGTAAGTATCATATACCCTACTTGCTTAGGTCGTTTCATCGTTGTGCCACCCGAATAGACTCAGCCATGCTAATAAAGTAGCACAATAGTACCCCCTCATGGGTAGTACTCTGCCGTAGTTCTCAACCGTAAGGTGGGTTCTGCGCTTACACCGACACGTATAGTATCATGACCTAATGAGGAAAAAAGATACAAGGTCAATCTCGGTGAACTTAAGTAACTCCCAAAACTTTTACATTTATCAATGATGATGTTTATAGCCAAATCATCTATTTGAGAATAGTTGAATCCAAGATATTTCACAACTCATGATTTTCATTTCAAAAATGCTACAAGTGCAATTCCTCCTTTAGTAAGTTTTAAAATTGAAATAAAACCTTTCAAGAAAATAATATTCATAGCACTTAAATCTTTTATGATGCATGAAATAGTACAATCCCAACTCGCTCGTCCCCACAAGCTAGGACTCACATTTAGAATTTCTATTTACTCGCGTTTCAATATGAGTGTGGCGAAAAGCTCCGAGGGTAGTAAGTTTCTACGTACCTCAAATTGCATCCAACCTCACCCCAAAATGATCCAATAATACCAACGAGTCACAATCTACATATACAAACTCACATAATTTAATAATGCGTCACAACAATACCAACTAAGCCAACTAAGTGCCTAACACTTCAGTCCAATTTCATAAGTTTAGCAAAAATCCACATTTCCTTATTTGAAGGTCAATCCTTGAATTTTAACTCCAACTCTTTCATTAAACTTGTTATGGGATCTAGTCATTCCATTAAAAACTTAAAATAACATTGTTCAAGCAAGACCCAACACTATTCATCATCCCTACCAACCAACTCTTCAATTTCAAGACTAGTTTCTAGGGTTTCATGAATGAATATTTTAAATACAAATCTATCTTCATAAATATACTCTACTTCGTCAACAACCTCTTTGTCAAACCCTAGAATTTTCAAGATTTGAGTTCTTGAAGGTTCCTTGAGATTATCTTCAAAAATCTATGAATTCCATGATGTTGGAGGGTTATGAGATGTAATAAATGAACCAAATCTACCAAAGAAAGGCATTTATTTCTTACTTTGAAAATGTATTAATGGTAGAGAGCTCTCCCTCCTCTCCAAACCTTTAAGACTTGGACCAAAATTATATAACTTTCTCTCTCCCGAATTATTTATAAGAGCTTCAACTCTGGGCCTTAAATTTCGGATGCTGAGTTGCACGCCTTCGCTGCACTTCACTGCCTCACGTTGGGTTCTGACTTATTTTGGACACGATGGAGATACGACACATCAAGTGTTGCGTCCATCACTGAAACAACATTTTGATCTTCAACTTTGTTCATTCCATTTCCCAACTTAACATGCTTGCTTTTGTCATTCATAATTAATTCCATTGTTCCCTTGTCCCCTTCTTCCACTTTAGTTACTGCCAACGTTTTGCCAAACTTCTCTTTCTATCTTATTCCAAATATGATTGCCCCACATTTATTCTTGAAGATTAATATTTTTCAAGCACTTATTCCATTATACAAAAATTTATATCCAAGTGTTAATGATAACCTCCTAAATTTCCCTTAATCCAACATTAAACCTTTGATAGAATAATTATCCCTAAGTGTTCCAATGACGTATTCTATTCAAGAAATCTCACGTAACTCGGGTTGAATTAAATCGCATTCTTAAGCTCAAAATTAGTATAAATTAATTAAAAAGAATTTACAAGGCTTTACACTCGACTTCATTGTTAGTTAACGGAATAGGTTTTATGGCCTGCCTCAGGGTTTTCCCCGAAGGCGTGATTAGGACCATCTCGAGCCCGGACCCTTTCACATTGGAAGCTTCGACCATGAACAAGGTCCAGACTCCCGATGCCATTTTCAACATCATCACCGCTTCTTTAGCGGCCAAAGGCAGCAACCTAAGACTGAAATTGGCTACAAAGTCGGCGAAAACTTGTGATTTGATCGCAATCTTAGGCTTATATTCAATATCAAATTTGCTAATTTCAACTGCCCATTTGGCTAATCGTCCTGACAGCTCAGGTTTGTGAAGGACATTCCGCAGGAAAAATATTGTCACAACGTCTATCGGGTGGCACTGAAAATAAGGCCTAAGCTTCTGAGAGGCAACTGCGAGAGCTAAGACCAGTTTTTCAAGGTGCTGATAACGAGTTTCCACTCCTGAAAATTTTTTGCTAACATAATAAATATGAAATTGCGTACCTACATCCTCCCGGACTAGAACGACACTTACCGCTACCTATGAGACCGCTAAGTATATTAAGCAGTTGTTCACCTTCCCCCGGTTTTGATAGTAGCGGGGGACTTGATAGATAACGTTTAAGGTATTTCAAGGCTTGTTGATATTCCGGAGTCCATTCAAAATTTGTCTTCTTCTTCAGAAGTAAGAAGAAGTTATGAGAATTTTCCAAGGATCCTGAATAGGTATCGAGGAAACTCATTAGGTCATTCCCGGCCGATGCATCAATTATTTGATCAATATTTGGCAGTGGGAACGAGTATTTTGGGCATGCCTTATTTAAGTATTTGTAATCTACAGTGACACAAATTCCCTCTGGGGTTGGGAATTTCATCAGTTGGTGATATGTTAATGGTACGACCTTCATCTCATGTAATCATGGTCTACCAAGAATTATGTTGTAGCCTATGTCACCGTCCACCACTTCAAATAAGGTGGTCTTTGTAACCCCTTCGGCGTTCGTGGGCAGCAAGATCTCTCATCGGCTTGTCACAATTGCCACGTTGAACTCGGTGAGGAGTTTTATTGCCGGAATGATACTCCCGGTTAATTTGGCTTGTTTCAGCACTCTCCATTGAATGATGTTGGTTGAGCTTCCCAGGTCAACCAAAACAAGTTTAATCTTAAACTCCAGAACATTAAGAGAAATTACCAGGGCATCGTTATGCGGCAGAAGAAGCTCGTCAACGTCTTCCTCCGTGAAGGTGATGTCGTCTTCAGCGACTTTCCAGAGTCTCTTGTTGTGGGTCACCGATACCTTTATTTTATTGGTTGATGAGAAAGTTACACCATTGATTTCATTCCCTCCGAAAATCATGTTGATAGTTCACCGAGGAAGGTCTTCCCCTATCTTTGAGGGTTCTGCGTTGTCCCGACTGTGGCCGTAATTGTTCTTGGCTCGGCCGCTCAAGAACTTCCTGAGATGGCCGTTCTTCAATAGCGTTGCCACCTCTTCGCGCATATATCGGCAGTCCCCAGTCCTGTGGCAGTGAGTCCCATGATATTCACACCATAAGTTGGAATCCCTCTGGCTGGGATCACATCTAATTGGCTTCGGGAATCACGCTTCCTTGGTGTTTCTCATTGCTGATACTAGCTCCATTACGTTGATGTTGAAATTATAATATGATAGCTAGGGAAATGAGGAATCCCGGGTCCCTGGTACCTTTTCTGCTTGAAGTGACCTGTTGTTCCGGTCGCGGTCGGTTCTTTTATCGGGAGCAAACTTATCCGAGGACCAGAACCCTTTGCTGGTGCGTCCTTTGGCTCTCTCGTAAGGCAAGAATCGACCTTTAGAAGACTGCCGGTCTGCTTCAAAATCATCCTTGAATGTATCCCGGTTCTTTTCTTGGTCCCGTCCCTTGGTTGATGTCGGGAACCCGAGCTCATCATCTTCTATCCTTATCTTTGATTCATAGTGGTTATGGACATCTACCCATGTGGTCGCTTTGAACTCAAGCATACTTTCCTTCAACTTCCGGGAGGCGTCGGAGTTCCTCGGGTTCAAACCCCTTAGTGAATGTCTCAGCTGCCCATTCGTTCGGTACGGCCAGTAACAACATCCTTTCTTTCTGGAATCTGATCACGAACTCCCGCAGCAATTCAAACTCACCCTGTGCGATGTTGAATATGTCTGGATTCTAGGCTTGAACCTTTCTAGCCCCGGCATGTGCCTTTATGAATGAATATACGAGCATTTCAAAAGAATCAATAAAATGCTTGGGTAAAAAAGAATTTCATGTCAGGGCCCATTTCGTGAGGGTTTCTCCGAATGTTTTCAGCAGAACCTACTCAATCTCATGCTGAGCCAAGTCGTTTCCTTTCACCGCAGTTGTATAAGTTGTGATGTGCTCCTGAGGATCTGAAGTCCTATCGTACTTTGGTATGTCCGACATCTTAAACCATTGCGGAGTCAATTCCGGTGCTGTGCTCGACTTAAACGGTAACTGGTGTACTTCTTCGAATCTGGCCCTTCAAAATCGGTGGTGTGCTCGAAATTTGATCCATTCAGGGTGTGAAACTCCTTCGTGTTGTGATCCATCTGCTCATTCATTTCCCTCACGAATCTCATGAGTTTGGTTTTGAAGGGATCATTATCGTTGTCATTACCGGATCTGCTACCGGTTCCCCCTGCTTCGTCGAAGCCGACCTTTCCTCTCAGGGTATTATTATCAACTCTTTGAGCTGTTTGATTTGCAGGAGCGCCGGGAGGAACTGGGCCTCTTCCATTTGTGTTGTTCGAAGCACATGATAATGCCTGCTTTAGTTCTGTCATGACCTGGTCCTGCCTTGAGAGATGGCCCATGATAGCTTTTTGCTGCTATTTCAATATCCTTACCGTTTCCGCAACATGCACATCCTCCGCATCATCGGGAGTTGTCTCCCGCATATGTCGGGGATATTTACTGCCATGGATCAGAGTTTCCACGTCCCTCTCGTTGCGGGTATCACTGATTGAATCCTCATGTTGAGGTAGATTTTCGTGTGCCTCAATATTGTGTGCGATGTTGACATCGTTAGCTGCCAATTTTGATATTTTGCTAAGAAATAAAGAATCAAACGAGTTAGTAATAGATGCAGGGATCAACTCAATTACGCAACTGTCTAAGTCCCATGATGGGTGCCAAACTGTTTACCCGTAAAGCGGTACAGTTGAATTTGTTACGTGGTTTATAGACAAGCGAACTGATTTGACCCAAAATGATAAATAAAGTAGATTAAAAATAAGACTTAGCGTTAAAATAAAAGGAAATGGCAGGCTTAACTCCGGGAGCAATGCTTTTGAGGACAGAAATAAGTGCAATATAAACAAAAAGTAAAGTTGTGTTATTTAGCTTGAGAATAGAATGTAGCATAAGTTTTGCCAAAGATTTCGTATCCCTACAATGACTGTTGAAGCTACTATTTATAGCTATATCTAGAAAACAAGATCCTAGGATCAAGCCCCTCTTAAATGATAATAAAGGGAGCTATTGATGAATATGTAACGGCATGCTATGAATGCCAAAATTTTCTACAACGGCTACCTATTTAATACTAGGGAATATTCTTTATTAAATTCCATCTGGTGACAAACATTCAACCCGCTCACATTAATCATTTTTCCCTCGGGGTTTAACCGGTGACAACTGCAGTTGCTATTCCCGGTCTTGGTTCTCACTCGATTTCTCTGTCATCTGTCTCCGGTTCCATATGTCGCTCTATCATTAGATCATTTAATATAAGCCAATTTTACCCCATACAGTACATATTAAGGGGAGCGCCAGGCTCGTGATTCATATTTGTCACAATACAAGCTCATGGCATGTATGTGTGGTTTGATCCAACAGACCTTACGAATTTATCTCTTGAGCTATGTCATCTCGAGTTCAAAAGTGGACGTACCATAAAGTGACATATTCAAAAAGTTGCCAGCTTAAAAACTTGACCCAGTCTCATCGACCCACCCTCCATCACGTGCATCACATTAGTAGAAAAAACGATTAAAAAAAATATCTCATTCTGTCCATTTTCGTCATCGATGTGCCACTAAAAATTCATATTTACGGTGCTCGTCTGTTTCAGAAATTGCGTCAATGCGAAACGAATAAATTAAGGAAAATCCAACTTAGGCCTTTTTTGAGCGGAAAAAAAAGCAATCTTTTTTATTCATTGACGAAATGTATTACAGCAGAGAAGGAATAAAAACATTATGGGATGTCCGGCTCAGGAAATTATTAATTTAATTAACAATGATAATTTGAGCTATAGGTTAGGCCGAACCAATAGTTTTTGCTCGAACAATATTTTTGTGTTACGAAATTCATTAAAATGTGTACAAATATTAAATTTAGAACCCAATTACTAGTAATAGTGCTACGTACCTTTTGTAATTATGCATAAGTATATTATCGTTTTAGCCAAAAAGAAAAATAGAAGTCGTCTATAGCTATCAAATAAGACTCCTTTCACTATGCTATACCTCTCTTCTATCTCCTTCTCTCTTCGTAAATTAACTTGGAACACTACCAAAAAAAAAGCAAACCGGATATCGTTGGAAATTCACATTTTTAGTAGTGATAGAATGAAAAGTCTAGCATGAAAGAGAAGAGCATGTCAAGATAGCCAAGGAGACTCCCTGAAACCCAAAGCAAAAATGGTGTAATCAAAACACCTTTTAAAATAATGGAGCAGGCAAGTCATCTTGGCTACTAAGCAAATATGACTCTATTTTACTAAGCATCTCTCTGGCATATAGTTGCTTTATGTTTTTTTCCTTTCTATTTCTTTGACTTTGTTCTCTTCAACTATACATTATCTGACTTCCCTAATGGGAATATGTTCTTTTCATTTCTAAGGACTAAAGCGTATCAAGCACTTTCTACGGGGGAATGTATTGAATCCCATGCCATAGAACGATACACAGTAGACTAAAGCGTATCAAGCACATTAATATTTTGGAAATTATGAATTTCGGGGTCATGCATCTTTTGTTTTCCATGTACTGTGTTTTGAGGTATAGCCGGGGCCTTGTTGCCGACATTTCCATATTACTCTTCTATTGTACTTAGAGGCTCCGTAGACAGGTTGTGGGTTGTGGTTGATGTTGGAAATTGAACTGGAAATGTTGGTATTTGGAAAATCATGTTTTTCATTAACTCTATAAACGCGTAATATTTTGGAAACTATGAATGAAACTGCTAATGTGAATGAAATGAGAGTTATTAATAAAATCTTTTCAGTGTTGATTAATGAAGTACATCTCCTCTTTATTCATGGATGAGTTTGGGTAGAAGGTAATCTAACAGGATTGCTCGGCCGGGTTCTCTCGGTTGAGCGCTGGTCTAGCTCTCGGTTTTGGGGCATGACAAACTTGGTATCAAAGCCTAAGGTTTTAAAGTGTCCTAGGATGTCTTAGAGCCGTGTCTAGTAGAGTCCTTCTTATCGGTGTGTTGTCGACCACATATATAATGAGGAGGCTACTCGGACATTTAAGAATTTCTCACTTATTTGATATTCCAAGATCATGAGATAGAGCCCAAGGTAGGGAGCTAATTTCCTCGTTATGTCTCATTTTCTTTCAGATGAGTAATCCACGAGTTTGAAACAGTGAGGAGGGAATGACCGCGCCATTGAATCTAGGGGAGATTACACAAGAGTTCATTCGGAGAATGCGTCGAGCCGTGGAGGGATTGGAAGAACTTGTTGCTAAGGGAAGTGTCCATGTTCCTACCAACGTCACCGCGCCACCGGATCGCGTGGTGAGAGAATTTAAGAAACGAAAGAGGGTTGTTGGTGCTAATGAACCGGGTTGTGTGATTTGCAGCAAGCGACACTTGGGAACATGTTGGATGACCCTTGAAATTTGTTATGGCTATGGAAAGAGGGGGCACAAGAAGAATAAATTCTCTAGGTTGGGTACACCCATCACGTTCTGTCCGACATGCGGGAAGGAACATTTGGCGTCGTCTTGTGAGTATGCTCAGCAGCACATTAGAGGTGGTAGCTTTGGGCAATTCCAAAGGCCCACACAATAATCTAGTGCTGGAATTGTTACTCCCGCATTAGAAGCTTGGAGGAAGGATAAGGGGGATGCTTATAATGTATGCAAAAAGGGTAATTATCAGGTCAGTGGGACGAGTGAGTTTAGCGGACCTCATCCTCGTTGTGTGAAGTGTGGGAGATGTCATCCAGGATTATTTCACTATAGTACCTATGTATGTTACAAGTGCGGTGCGAGGGGTTATATTCAAAGAGATTGTCATTCGTCTCGCCAGAGCATGGGTGGGGGTGCGACATAACCATCCAGTTCTGTAGCTACTACATCCACAACGCCTCCCCCAGCTAGAGGCACTATACCGCCCGCAGGGCGTGGAGCAGCTAGGGGTGGAATTCAGAGCTCGGGAGGGCCCAACATATTTTATACTATGAGGAGGCATCAAAAGTTTGAGGCCTCTCCAGATGTGGTTACAGGTATATTGACTGTCCAATCTCATGATGTGTATGCTCTTATTGATCTCGGTTTCACATTGGGATATGTCACTCCTTATGTTACTATAGAAGTTGGAATAGAACCGGAACAACTTTATGAGTCGTTCTCAGTATCTACTCTTTGAATGAGACGCAATATTCATGAATCCACTCTATCACAATTTATCTTATTTACAACCTCTTGTGGAATTGAGCTATATAATTATTTCCTTGAATTGAATTATAACTTTAGAAGTAATACTTCCCACTTGATTTCCTAAATTCTCAACAAGAGACTATACCTAATGAATTTCTTACAGAATCTTTTGAATCGAATGGATAACATATGCTCACTTGTGCCTATGCATGCACCATCATAAAGTTTACTTATGTGGTATCAAATCCAATGTAAAGCAGCCTAGCGTTGAGATCCTTCTTGAGCCACTCTTTTTCTCTCCGGTGTATGTGGCTCCTATGATTGGAACAGTCATTTTACTCCTTTGTGAGTATTATCATGGAACCTTTCCACTATCTAGTAACATAAGAGCATATCTCAACACCTATCACATGTGTACATGTAAAGTGAAAGGGGTCACTTCTCTGCATAAAGTTTCTAGGAAATTTGAGATTTTAACAAATCCGTCGCGGAAAGATCTTTTTGTTCGCCTATCTCAGTATGACTTTCATGTCTACCTAGATCATGCCTCAGTGAATAACTCACTTTGTTCCTAGTATTGTAGTTACCCATGAAATGGCCTTGTATTGCAACTTGATAGTTATTATGGCAAAAATATGTCTATCTCATAGAAAAGTGTTCATTTTCTCTAACCAATACATGATTTCATCCCAAATATTTAGATGTCCCAGCTATGTGGTTTCACTCGTGAAAGGTAGCAATTAGATGCTTCCATATTTTGGCATATATCATGAGTATATTGATATGTTTGTCGCATCTCTAGTTCTCTTTTATAGGATCAACTATCGAAAATGGGTTAAGCTGTCAGAACGATAATAATCTCATAAATGTTCAACTTTCTTTTCATCCTCATTGGGTTTGTGTCATAGATTTCTTGTGTCAAATATTGTTAAGAGCATAATGCAACTTCTTATATCTTGAAACCCATATCACATTTAGAGTGTTAGAATATTCTCATTTCGAGTTAAACGGATTTTTCCTACATTCCAAGAGGCGACTAGTGTCACATACTTGGCTATCTCACTTTGAAGTCTACTATTGTCAAACAAGGCACATATGAAATGAAACAATTATTGTTGTCCTTTTCATGACTCATTTCTTTTAAATCTCAGAATCATGAACATGGTCCCCACATTATCATTGCATACTAGGCAACTCTATGCCTCATTTGTCAAATCAATGATGTCAGCATAATGATTATCCATGTCAGCACTATTGGTAATAACCTTCATGTCTCTTAGGATATAGCCTCCAGAAATGCCCTGCTCAGCACATTGATGGATTCTTGAAAAATTCCAGCCCAATCTCGGACCTCGTTGTTCCTATTTATAGTAACCTATGGGGGTTGAAGGTTCAAACATGTCAAAGAAAAAGCGTCATCCAGTGAACAAACATATTGGATAGGAAGTTTTATGGTAATATTAAAGCTAGAACATCTTAGAGTAATTGTTGAAGGTTGCCAAAGGGTTTAGTTTGGGTATTCGGCATAGTGATTTAGAGTTGAAGAAAGTGAACGGGTTATTCTCAAGATTTTCTCTATGAATATATTGGGTGAATTGTTAAGGAAGGTAAAGTATGTGTAGTCACATTAGGCCTTATGGAATAATGAAGGAAATAGGTCAAACTATGAGTATGATATTTTCCCATTGTTGTCCTCCATGCCCCGATGCATCATGTATCTAGGTTCTAGAAGGTTGTTGGAAATCCTTTGCCTATCGTTCTGGTGGAAATTATTGAAGGTGAAGTTAATGGGTAATTTTCTTATAAGAGATACCTAGTTGTCATCCCTGTTAGATAAGTCCAGAAATTAAGATCTGCCTCTATCAAAGTAAAGGAAGTATTCTCACATGCTTGTATAACTAAATGGTTGTGATTTAAAAGGGTACTTGTTATATGTTATGATTTACATATGTACAACTCATGTCTAGATACCACTTATGTTAATGTAATACCCTTAATGTTGAGATCAGTGTTGTTGAAATATACTGTGATGGTTTGTTGAGTTATGGATATGTTGTTAGGGTGGTTTTGGTGATTCTATGGCAGGTGATTAGGCCCAATTATAGGGGAGACTCTGCCGAAATTTCTGAAAAGTTTTGGAGTTAGTCAAATTTGGGGGATTGAAATGCTTGAAAGAAGAGTCGAGTTATGTTAAGTGTTTTGGGACGGGCTCTACTCTTCATTTGAGGGCGAATGATCCTAAGTGGGAGAGAATGTAAGGCCCCGTAAAAATTTTCTAATGATTTAAGTTTTTAAAGTGCGCCAACGGTATTTGGGAATAATGTATTTGAGTATTAAAGGAAACCTATGGTATAGATCCACATCATGTTGAATTTATAATGTATGTTTAAGGTGTGTCGGAACATACTAAAGAGTTTTGGGAATGGCAAGAACTTGTGTGGATTAAGTTGGACACATTAAGTGGAAAGAAAATTTCAATTGGCACAAGACCCAACTTCAAATGAATAGACATCCATCAATATAATGAGTTAGATGGTGATCTACCTATCAAATGAAATATCTTTGAATCTAGTTTCCAACGCATCAAACCGTTTGTCATTTGGATATGTATAAAAAAGGTTATGGCCATTTTACTGGACATGTGTCATATGCGCGGCCACGCATATTTGAGAGTTTCTGCCTCAGGTGCGCGGCCAATGCACGGAAAAATCCGCGGCCACGCACGTAGGAACCTATTAAATACCCCCAAGACCAGGTAGAGATAGATATAAGTCACTTCTTAGGGCTTGTATAGCAAGGGGAATCTGCCCAACACCTCCCTCCCATGAACCAAGGTAATGTTTTTGGAGTAACTTTGAGTTGATTACCACTCCTAAACATTTGTATTAACAAGGATTAATCGTGAAGATCCATAGATTTTTATTTAAATTCCCAAATTGGTCAAGAACACTACAAGTTGAAATTTTCATGAGTCTCACTACAAGAGATATATCTACCGTCTCTAACTAATATAGGGGGATTATTTATGTATGGAATATGTGTTATAACTTAGGGTATGGTGATTGGAAGCCTTTAGTTCTCAATTTAAATATATAACTATTGTAAAGATGAAAAGGTGATTATTTGATGGAATTTTGTTGGTTGGGTGTGGATGGTCATGTATGTGATGTTGGAAGTTAAGAATTGTTTAAGAATGATGGTGGGATAAATTGTTGGTAAATGGTAGTTTGGATGAACTAATTCTATGGTTAAGAGATGTAGAGATTCATGTCTACTAGGTGTTTGATAAAATGCTCAAATGAGCTGAAACCACGAATATCTTCCTAATTTGTGTTCAATTTTGTTATGTCTCAAATAGATTGGGATTGCTAGAATTTCCGGAACGTTGTAGTAATTTAAGAAAATCTCAAAGCGAGGTATGTTGCTAAAGTTTCTCTCTTGGAATTGAATTCCATAATGTTCTCGTAAGTTTCAAAGTATGGGTTGCGTATTAAAATGTTATGGCTTTGAGTAGTGTTTCAATGAAAGATAGTATGCCAAATTGTGTGAGAAAATCTCAATATTCTTAAGACTATTAATTGCTCATATGTGTACCTAAAGTCTTAATTTGGAAATGTCTTATTGTTCATAATCTATAAAGATGGTTGGAAGTGAAATAAGTGATATGGGGATATAGAGTGTGGCCAACGTGCCAAGAATTTAAGTTATGACTGTGGCTAGCAGTGCAAATGATTTGATAGAATGTGATAAAGAATATGAAATGAGCCTCGACTAAACGGTGTTAAAAGTGATTTGGAAAATAGAATTTGCCTAAGAGCTTTTGTATTCAATTCATGCCCATTAGTGGCTGCTTTAACTAATGCTATGCTTTGTGAGTATATCCAGTGTGATTCGAGTTCTATATACTCATGTGTTGCAATTGTGTATTGTTATTTTTGGGGAAGAGTATTGCAAGAGTAAATAGTGTATTGATTGTTTATGATTTTTTATGTGTGTTTCTACTGTTGGATGGTATGCCTCATTCTTTGGAAAGAAACCATTTGTGTTTGAAGTTCCTATTTCAAATGAATTTGAAGTATATGATTTCTGAAATTTTCTATATGTTGATATTGATGGTGATCTTTGAAATTTAAAGAGGTGAAAGTGTGGAATATGAAATACGATCATCGTGCAAGGAGTAAAGAATCTTGTGAATGGCCAAATGAGCCAAGAAAATATTGTCGCTATGAATGACTGAAAATACTAATTAGAATTTATACAATGTGAAAGATGTTGAGGTGAGTACAATTGTAATTATCTTACCTCTGTATGCAAATCAAAAAAATAAAATATTTTTGGGAGCATCATTAGTAAAACCGAGGAAGGGTGGGTCATAAGGCCCACACCTGAAACTATACGTACCGGTGTAGGGGTGGATTGTGGTTATTCCCCTTATTTGGGATAAAATTGTGATATTATTCCCCTTAATTGGGATGAACTGGTAATAATTGTGAAATGGAAAAGTCAACCCACACGGCATATGTGGGAAGACGGCCTAACTGATCGGGTAGAGATCGGACTCCATGTTGCACACATGGTGGTACTACTCTTGGTAACAACTTTCTTTCGTATCACCTGTCAAACCACATTGTCCGTGGGGAGATGGCCTAGCCGATCGGGCGTGATCAGACTCTATGCTAACAAAGACGGTGGAATATCGGTGCTAATGATATCCCAACCAAAATTGTATATGAAGTTCGTATTTTGAAAATTATTATCTTTTAACTGGACATTTGGATATTGTTGATTGTGACTTGTTATTTCTATATGGGCATTCTATTTTGAAAGAGGACTTTTAGCTATACATACTAGTGCTATTCGACAGTACTAACGTCCCTTTTACCGGGGGCGTTGCATCTTTAATGGATGCATGTGGTTCTACAGTAGGCGACATTGATCAGTGATAGCAGTACACTCTTTTCAGCTGATTTGGTGAGCTCTACTTCATTTCGGGGTCATGGGTCTTTTGTTTCTCATGTACTGTGTTTTGAGGTATAGCTGGGGCCTTGTTGCTGACATTTCCATATTACTCTTCTATTGTACTTAGAGGCTCCGTAGACAGGTTGTGGGTTGTGGTTGATGTTGGGAATTGAACTAGAAATATTGGTATTTGGAAATCATGTTTTTCATTAATTCTATAAACGCGTAATATTTTGGAAATTATAAATGAAGCTGCTAATGGGAATGAAATGAGAGTTATTAATAAAATCTTTTCAGTGTTGATTAATGGAGTACATCTCCTCTTTATTCATGGATGAGTTTGGGTAGAAGGTAATCTAACAGGCTTGCTCGGCCGGTTCTCTCGGTTGAGGGCCGGTCGCGCTCCTCGGGTTTGGGGCGTGACACAAATTAGGGAATTGGATCAGATGGCTTGATAATACAGTTTTAATGGATCACATAAGGAAAAACATGGGATTTTGCATAAATAGCTGGCCGAATTTACTATTTACTTTTCCTAACTCGATGTATAGATTATACACAAATTATACGCATATTATACATTCATCGACTTTTTTAAGTTTAAGCGATTGGCTGAACAGTTATTTAGGTTAAGTTTTCAAACAAAATCGTCGCATAACTAATGCGGTATTAAATAGTATCAATATTAAGGGTAAATCTGTGTGTTAATTTATGCAAGATAAGAAACTTGACAGAGATTAAACTATTTAATGATATAATACCCTTTGTAAATTAAGTAACTCATGCATAAAAATCTCCTCATTACTAATCATCATTGGATAACAACCTTTTCATTATCATATTGCTGCATAATCCCAGTACAACTGCTATGTGAACTAACCCCTTTATGTACTATTTCAACTTGAATTATTTTCATCACCTTTTTCTAATGACTTTGAAGTTTTCCTTTTTGTTTTATTTTGTTTTTTTTTCTTTTATCTTTCTTCATACTTTCTTAATGTTCAAAATTTTATACATCCTCGGATGAGCTCATTGTCACTCATAAGAACAAATAAAGAAAAGAAAAAAAAAAGTAATAAGATATAGTGTTCTATATGTGTCTAATGGGTATCAAAATTGTTCTATAGAAGCTTTTACATGGATGCATGCACTTGTATGAACTCAATTTTATACTAATTTATTTTTAATACTGACACGCTCGGCATATGTAGGATCAGTGATGAGGTTAGGAAAATGAGAAATTCAAAATATAAAAAAGTAAACATACGAAAATGTTATCTAAATTTAATGTCTACTACATTAACTTAAAAAGTAATTTTAACCTTATAGTATAATATAATTTTTCGACGAAGGAAAATCGAATGAACTCCCTTGCGCCTCCACCAGCTCCACACTAAGTAGGACAACAATTGTAGGAGGTAATAATCTTCAGAGTGACAGAATAATTTCATTTGATATTACTACAGTACTTGCTATTTTTACTCAAATTGAAGTCATGTCCTTTTCTATGTTTTGAGAAAAGCTATGTATTCTTAGGTGTTGTGAAAAAGAACCGAGCTAGCATTTTAAACCCAAAAAGATGTCAAATTAATTCAAGAGAAGATGTTTAGGATATGGTCTAAGGCCAAAATAAATTTATTATTGAATATTAATTTCAACTTGAGGAAGTTTTAGATCATGGAAATCCCGAGCAATAGCATATGAGTTGCTCCTATGAGAAATATATTTGTGTTGTTGGATGGGAATGAGTTCGTGTTTGGATAAAAGTGTTGAAATTGACAATAATAGTTGATGCATTTATAAAAACTGGTGATAAGCTATTCTTTTGGTAAAACAATTAACATAACCCTTAATATTTTTAGGCCAAATACATAAACGGCCCCTTAAGTTGTCCTGAACGATCATATGAACACCTTCATTGATCCCATTGCAAATTAGACACTTTTTCTCCACTGAAGTGCAACCTCGTGAAGCCGTCACGCTGACATAGAAAAGTATGTGCTTTATATTAGCATTTGAGCGCGTGAGACCCTCAAAATTAAGTCTTTTTTTTTTGTTTTTTTACATTTACCTTAGATTATGTGGACCTCACTTACCTTCGTCTTCATACTTTGATGGAAAACAAGAATAATTGCTTTCAATATACATTGTGTTACTTATACAATCAACTCTAAGCATTTAAACTGCTATGGCAGCCCAAATAGCAAGCTAGCATAGGAAAATTGGCATCTCAAATTTTGTGTTTTTGTCTCCTTCAACCTCAAAAATTTCCGCTACCATTTCCATCACTACTACTTCCACCACCATAAGAACTCCGTCCACATCCTCCGCCTCTACTGTAGCTGCCTCCACCACCACACAAAAAAGCATACCAAGCAAATTCCTTCAATCTTTTACCCTAATAAGCCGGTTCGAAAATTTCTTCTCCACTATCTTCATTGTAACCATATGTGATGACCCAAAAGGTCATCTTATGTCTTAGAACTCGAATCTGAGCTCTTATGCCTTACAAATCTCATTTTTACCCTTCTCGATTTGCGTGCTCAGTCCGAACAAGTTTCCGAAAAGCTTTTATGTTGAAAACTAATAAAAATCAGAATTTTTACTTTAAAAGTTGATTTTAGTTGACTTCGTTCAATATTTTTGGTAAACGGGCCCAGATCCGTGCTTTGACAATCCTGGTAGGTCCGTATCGAATTATGGGACTTGGGCGTATGCCCGGAATCGAATTTGGAGGTCCCTAGCTTGAGTTATGAATTTTTGATGAAAATTAAAAGTTTGGAAATTATTTGTTTTTAAGAATTGATTGATATTTGGCATTGTTAGTATCGGGTCCGTATTTTAGTTACGGAGCCCAGTACAGGTTCGTTATGATATTTAAGATATGTCTGTGAAATTTGGTGAGAAACGAAGTTGATCTGACGTGATTCAGACGTCCAGTTGAGAAAATAGAAATTTTAAAGTGTTCTTGAGAATTTCATTTGATTTGGTGCTAAATTCATAGTTATAGGTGTTATTTTGGCAATTTGATCATGCGAGCAAGTTCGTATGATATTTTTAGACTTGTGTGCATGTTTGGGATGGAGCCCTAAGGGCTCGAGGTAGTTTCGGATAGGCCACGTGATGTTTTGGACTTAGGAAAAATCTGGTTTTCTGCAGATTCTGGTGTCTGGCATATCCTTCTTCGAGTTCGCGAAGGTCCTCTCGCGAACGCGAAGAGTAAACTGATGAGGCAGGGATTTCTTCTTCGCGAAAGCGAAGCGATGGGGGCGTTACCCTTCACGAACGCTACAAGCCCATCACGAATGCGAAGTGTTAGGCTCTGGGGAGGGGGAGTCAGCCGTTCCTTCATCGCGAACGCGAAGGCCAGGGGGGAGTAACCATCGCGAACGTGAGCTGGGTCTCGCGAACGCAAAGGCTTGGCAGCCAGTACCCTTCGCGAATGCGACAGTGCTCTTGCGAACGCGATGGACACTGTCGACCAGCACTTAACAGAATCCAAAAATGGGATTTTAGCCAAAAATTCATTTTTCTCAAAAACCAAACGGAGAGAGGCAATTTTTCAAGATCCATTTCTTCCCCAAATTGTTGGTAAGCGATTCTAAACCATTTTCTTTCAATTACCCATTACATTTTATGAATTATCAACCTAAATTCTAGAGTTTTCATGGTAGAATTAGGGGTTAGGGTATAAACTAGGAATTTCGGAAATTTGAGAATTCAGACCTCAATTTGAGGTCGGATTCCAAAACTAATTACATATTCGGGCTCGGGAGTGAATGGGTAAATGGATTTTAGTCCGAACCTCGGATTTTGACCAAGCAGGCCCAGGGTCGATTTTTGACTTTTTGGAGGAGAAATTTGGGAAATCTGTAATTATTCATTAAACTTGATTCCTTTAGCAATGTTTGATATTATTGAGTCATTTTTGAATAGATACGAGTGATTTGGAGGTGAATTCCAAAGGAAAAGCTGTGATTGAGAATTAAGTGGCCTTCGGAGCGAGGTAAGTGTTATGTCTAACCCTGACTTGAGGGAATTAGGAACCTTAAATTACTTGCTAAGTGAAATTCATGTGAGCGGCGTATATGTGAGGTGACGAGTACTTATGCACCGCCAATTTACCTATTTTTCCATGTTTCTCTGTTTTTCTTATATTGTCTCATTCCTATGCCTAATTGCTATGTGTTATACTAGCGTTGTTCAATTTATCATTCTTATCATGTTTTACGAATTTTCTGGTGACAATTGAGTTTTTTTTTCAAAGTTGAGATTGATATTATGGAACCAAATATTGAAGTAAGGTTTGTACTTGTTATTCTATCTCCCTATAGTTATTTATGCATTGCATTATGGTAAGGGAGAGTGTTAATGCACGAAGGGTGATGCCGTGCCATATTGTAAGTGTTAATACACGAAGGGTGATGTCGTGCCATATTGTGAGTGTTAATGCACGAAGGGTGATGCCGTTCCATATTGTGAGTGTAAATACACGAAGGGTGATGCCGTGCCATATTGTGAGTGTTAATGCACGAAGGGTGATGTCGTGCCATGATATAAGCTTTAATGCACGAAAGGTAATGCTGTGCCGTTTCTATTAATTCTATGGTGAGATTGAGAGTAAAAGCACGAATGGTGATATCGCATTTATTATATTTCATCTTAGTTAATTATTGTTAATTACTAAATGGAAATAAGGAATTGGTTTAATGATTCTCTAACGTTGGCTTGCCGAGCAAGTGAAATGTTAGGCGCCATCACGGTCCCGTCGGTGGGAAATTTCGAGTCGTGATAGTTGGTATCAGAAGGCTAGGTTTCCTAGGTCTCACGAATCACGAGCAAGCTTAGTAGAGTCTGGAGGATCGGTACGGAGACGTCTGTGCTTATCTTCTAGAGGCTATGAAGTTTAGGAACAAGCTTTGCTTATATTCTTCTCCGTCGTGCAATTTTGCTTTCTCAATACTGATTGAACTCTTCTACTCATATTCTCTCGCAGATGGCGAGAACACGTACCACTTCCTCAGCTGAGCAGCAGCCAGAGTCTCCAGTGGTAGCTCCTACGCGGGGCAGAGGTCGAGGCCGAGGCCGTGCCAGAGGCCGAGGCAGTGGCAGGGCTCAGCCTAGGGCCCGAGCAGCAGCCCCAGCAGTGGAACCTCAGATAGAGTTTGACGAGGAGGTTCCAGCTCAGGTCCCGAAGGGGTTCATTGCTACCCCAGTACTTCAGGACACTTTGGTCCGTTTGGTGGGCCTTATGGATAGTGTGGCCTAGACTGGCGCATTTCCCATGGCACCAGCACTCTCTCAGGCTGGAGGAGGAGACTAGACTCCTACCACTCTCGCTCCATAGCAGATAGCTCCCCAGTATCAGGCTCCAGCAGCTCAACCAATCGGATTAGTTCAGCCGGTTATTGCGGCACAGGAGGCTAGCTATATCTTCTGAGGTTTTATGGAGATTAGACAGGTTTATCAAGCTCTTTCCTGGTCACTTCAGTGGTGCTCCTTCAGAGGATCCCCAGGAGTATCTTGACAGCTGTCACGAGGTTCTACGAAACATGGGTATAGTGTAGACCAATGGGGTCGATTTTGCTGCATTTCAGATGACTGGTTCCACCAAGAAATGGTGGAGAGATTACTTGTTGACCAGACCAGCTGGGTCGCCTGCTCTTACTTGGGACCAGTTCTCTCAGATCTTCATAGAGAAGTTTCTTCCTACCATATTGAGAGAGGAGCATCGCTGTCAGTTTGAGCGTCTCCAGTAGGCCAGTATGACTGTTACTCAGTATGAGACCCATTTTGTGGATTTGGCCCGTCATGCTATTCTTCTGCTTCCCACCGAGAGAGAGGGTGAGGAGGTTTATTGATGAACTTGCTCAGCCTATCAGATTGCAGATGGCTAAGGAGACTGGAGTAAGATTTCTTTTCAGGCGGCTACTAATGTCGCCAGACGAGTCGAAATGATTCTTACTCAGGGAGGTCAGGGGTCTAACAAGAGACCTCGTCATTCTGGTGAGTTCAGCGGTGCCTCATCTATAGGCAGGAGTACTTTTGGTAGAGGCCATCCTCCCATGCCGTTTCATTCAGCGCTCCAGGCATCCCACAGTGCCTCAGGTGGTCGTGGCCCTCAGATGTATTATTCCGACCAGCTAGCCTACAGTGCACCACCAGCTCCTATTAGTGCACCTCCACTCTAGAGTTATCAGGGTGGTTATTCAGGTCGATAGGGTCAGTTTCAGGGTCAACATTCACAGCAGTCGAGGTTATGTTATACTTATGGTGATCCGAGGCACATTTCTAGATTTTGCCCTCGGGCAACGGGCAACTCACAGTATCAGAATTCTCGTGCCATGGTTACGGCACCAGTTGCTGCACCACCTGCTCAGCCAGCTAGGGGCAGGGGTCAGGCAGCCAGACGGAGGGGCCAGACAGTTAGAGGTGGAGGTCAGGCCGTTAGAGGTGGAGGCCAGCCAGCTAGAGGCCCTCCCAGGGACGTAGTTCAGGGTGGTGGGGCCCAGACCCGGTGTTATGCTTTCCCAACCAGGCCGGAGGCTGATTCATCTGACGCTGTTATCACAGGTACTGTTTCAGTTTGCAGTAGAGATGCTTCAGTTCTATTTGATCCGGGATCTACTTACTCCTATGTGTCATCCTATTTTGCTTCCTATTTGGTTGTGCCTCGTGATTCTTTGAGTGCTCTTGTGTATGTGTCCACACCAGTAGGTGATGCTATTATGGTAGATCGTGTTTATCATTCGTGTGTGGTCACCATTGGGAGTCTTGAGACTCGTGTAGATATTCTACTTCTCAACATGGTTGATTTTGATGTCATACTAGTATGGATTGGTTGTCACCTTATTATGCTATATTAGATTGTCACGCCAAGACGGTGACCTTAGCCTTTCAGGGGTTGCCTCAATTAGAGTGGAGAGGAAATCTTGGCCATTCTTCCAGTAGGGTTATCTCTTATGTGAAGTCTCGGCATATGGTCGAGAAGGGGTGTTTAGCTTATTTGGCTTATGTCTGCGATTCTAGTGCGGAGGTTCCTTCCATAGATTCAGTGCCGCTTGTTCGTGAGTTTCTAGAGGTGTTTCCTGTAGACCTGCCGGGGATGCCACCCGACAGGGATATTGATTTCTGCATTGACTTGGCTCCCGGCACTCAGCCTATTTCCATTCTGCCATATCACATGGCCCCACCAGAGTTGAAAGAATTGAAGGAGCAGTTGCAAGATTTGCTTGATAAGGGCTTCATTAGACCTAGTGTCTCGCCCTAGGGTGCACTTGTGTTGTTTGTGAAGAAGAAATATGGATCGATGAAGATGTGTATAGATTATCGGCAGTTGAATAAAGTCACCACCAAGAAAAAATATCCATTGCCGAGGATTGATGATTTATTTGATCAGCTTCAAGGTGCCAAGGTGTTTTCAAATATTGATTTGAGATCTAGCTACCATCAGTTGGGGATTAGGGCATCCGGTGTTCCTAAGACAGCTTTTCGGACTCGGTATGGGCATTATGCATTTCTAGTGATGTCATTTGGGCTGACAAATGCCCCAGCAGCATTCATGGACTTGATGAACTGGGTATTCAAACCCTACTTGGATTCCTTTGTGGTTGTGTTTATTCATGATATCTTGATCTACTCCCACAGTCGAGAAGAGCATGAGCAGCACCTTCGGATCGTTCTTCAGACTCTGAAAGACAGCCAGTTATATGCTAAGTTCTCAAAATGCGAGTTTTGGTTGAGTTCAGTTACTTTCTTGGGTCACGTTGTATCAGCAGAGGGTATTTAGGTGGATCCTAAGAAGGTTCAGGCAGTTCAGAACTGGCCCAGACCCACATCATCTACAGAGATCCATAGTTTCCTAGGTTTGGCAGGCTATTACCATTGATTTGTGGAGGGGTTTTCATCTATAGCAGCCCCATTGACTAGATTGAACCAGAAGGGTGCCCCGTTCAGGTGGTCGGGCGAGTGTGAAGCGAGCTTTCAGAAGCTCAAGACAGCTTTGACTACGGCACCGGTATTGGTGTTACCTACAGGTTTAGGATCTTATACAGTATATTGTGACGCATCTCGTATTGTCTGGGTTTGGTATTGACGTAGGGTGGCAAGGTTATTGCATATATTCTAGTTGGTGAGAGACCGCTTGCATTGGATGTTCAGGCCTTGGCCAACCAGTTCGTGAGGTTAGATGTTTTTGAGCCCTGCCGTGTTCTAGCTTGTAAACTTGCTCGATCTTCTTTGTTTGAGCGCATCAGAGATCGGCAAGATGATGATCCTCATTTACTTGTCCTTAGAGACACAGTGCAGCACGTTGGTGCCAATCAAGTTACTGTTGGAGATGATAGAGTTTCGAGGATGCAAGGTCATATTTGTGTGCCTAATGTGGATGGACTTCGTGAGTTGATCCTTGAAGAGGCTCACAGTTCTTGGTATTCTATTCACCCGGGTGCTGCCAAGATGTACCAGGACTTGAGGCAACATTATTGGTGGAGGCGAATGAAGAAGGACATAGTTGCCTATGTAGCTCGGTGCCTAAATTGCCAGCAGGTGAAGTGTGAGCATCAGAGACCTGGTGGTTTACTTCAGATGTTAGAGATTCCTGAGTGGAAGTGGGAGCGTATCACTATGGATTTTGTTGTTGGACTCCTACGGACTCAGAGGAAGTTCGATGCAGTTTGGGTCATTGTGGACAGGCTGACTAAGTCAGCGCACTTCATTCCTGTGGCAGTTACCTATTCCTCAGAATGGTTAGCAGAGATTTATATTCGTGAGATCATCCTTCTTCATGGTGTGCCCGTGTCTATCATTTCTGATCGAGGTGTGCAGTTTACCTCGCACTTTTGGAGGGCAGTTCAACGTGAGTTGGGTACGCGGGTTGAGTTGTGCACAACATTTCATCCTTAGACGGACGGGCAGTCCAAGCGTACTATTTAGATCTTGGAGGATATGCTTTGCGCTTGTGTTATAGATTTTGGAGGATCGTTAGATCCGTTCTTGCCCCTTGTAGAGTTCACCTATAACAACAGCTACCCGTTGAGCATTCAGATGGCTCCCTATTAGGCATTATATGGTAGGCGGTGTCGGTTGCTAGTTGGGTGGTTCGAGCCGGGAGAGGCTCGGTTATTGGGCACAGACTTAGTACAGGATGCCTTGGATAAGGTCAAGATTATTGAGGATCGACTTCGCACAGCTCTGTCCAGGCAGAAGAGTTATGCCTACCGTAAAATTTGTGATGTTGCATTCATGATCGGAGAGAGAGTGTTATTTCGGGTATCACCCATGAAAGGTGTAATGAGGTTCGGAAAGAAGGGCAAGTTGAGCCCTAGGTATATCAAACCTTTTGAGATTCTGGAGAGAGTGGGAGAGGTGGCTTACAGGCTTGCATTTCTACCTAGTTTAGCAGCTGTTCATCCGGTATTCCATGTGTCCATGCTTTGAAAGTATCACGGTGATTCGTCCCATGTGTTAGATTTCAGCTCTGTCCAGTTGGACAAGGATTTGACTTACGAGGAGGAGCCGGTGGAAATTCTAGCTCGGCAAGTTCGCCAGTTGAGATCAAAGAGTTACCCTTCAAATCGAGTGCAATGGAGAGGTCACCCTATTGAGGCAGCTACTTGGTAGTCCGAGTCCGATATGCGGAGTAGATATTCCCACCTTTTCACTAGCCCAGGTACTTTTCTATGTCCGTTCGAGGACGAACGATTGTTTTAGAGGTGGAGAATGTGATGACTCAAAATTTTATCTTATGTCTTAGAACTCGAATCTGAGCTCTTAAGCCTTGAAAATCTCATTTTTACCCTCTTTGATTTGCGTGCGCAGTCCAGGCAGGTTTCCGAAAAGCTTTTATGTTGAAAACTAATGAAAATAAGATTTTTGCTTTAAAAGTTGATTTTAGTTGACTTCGTTCATCATTTTTGGTAAACGGGCCTAGATCCGTGCTTTGACAGTCTTTGTAGGTCCGTATAGAATTATGGGACCTGGACGTATGCCCGGAATCAAATTCGGAGGTCCCTAGCTTGAGTTATTAATCTTTGATAAAAATTAAAAGTTTGGAAATTATTTGTTTTTAAGAATTGATTGATATTTGGCATTGTTAGTAACGGGTCCGTATTTTGGTTCCGGAGCCCGGTACAGCTTCGTTATGATATTTAAGACCTGTTTGTGAAATTTGGTGAGAAACGGAGTTGATTTGACGTGATTCGAACGTCCAGTTGAGAAAATAGAAATTTTAAAGTGTTCTTGAGAATTTCATTTGATTTGGTGCTAAATCCGTAGTTCTAGGAGTTATTTTGGCGATTTGATCAAGCGAGCAAGTTCGTATGATATTTTTAGACTTGTGTGCATGTTTGGGATGGAGCCCCGAGGGCTCGAGTGAGTTTCAGATAGGCCACGTGATGTTTTGGCCTTCGCATTCTCGACTGGTGTCTGGCATATCCTTCTTCGCGTTCGCAAAGAGTAAACTAATGAGGCAGGGATTTCTTCTTCGTGAACGCGAAGCGATGGGGGCATTAGCCTTCGTGAACGCGACAAGCCCATCGCGAACGCGAAGTGTTAGGCATTGGGGATGGGGACTCAGCCGTTCCTTCATCGCGAACGCGAAGGCCAGGGGGGAGTAACCATCGCAAACGTGAGCTGGGTCTCGCGAACGCAAAGGCTTGGCAGCCAGTACCCTTCGCGAATGCGACAGTGCGCTCGCGAACGCGATGGACACTGTCGCCCAACACTTAACAGAATCCAAAAACGAGATTTTAGCCAAAAATTCATTTTTCTCAAAAACCAAACGGTGAGAGGCGATTTTTCAAGAGCCATTTCTTCCCCAAATTTTTGGTAAGTGATTCTAAACCATTTTCTTTCAATTACCCATTACATTTTATGAATTATCAACCTAAATTCTAGAGTTTTCATGGTAGAATTAGGGTTAGGGTAGACACTAGGGATTTCGGAAATTTGAGGATTTAGACCCCAATTTGAGGTCGGATTCCAAAACTAATTACATATTCGGGCTCGGGGGTGAATGGATAAATGGATTTTGGTCCGAACCTCGGGTTTTGACCAAGCAGGCCCGAGGACAATTTTTGACTTTTTGGAGGAGAAATTTGGGAAATCTGTAATTATTCATTAAACTTGATTCCTTTAGCAATGTTTGATATTATTGAGTCATTTTTGAATAGATACGAGTCATTTGGAGGTGAATTCCAAAGGAAAAGCTGTGATTGAGAATTAAGTGGCCTTCAGAGCGAGGTAAGTGTTGTGTCTAATCCTAAGTTGAGGGAATTAGGAACCTTAGATTACTTGCTAAGTGAAATTCATGTGAGCAGTGTATATATGAGGTGACGAGTACTTATGCGCCGCCAATTTACCTGTTTTTTCATGTTTCTCTATTTTTCTTATATTGTCTCATTCCTAGGCCTAGTTGCTACGTGTTATACTAGCGTTGTTGAACTTATCGTTCTTATCATATTTTACGAATTTTCTGGTGACAATTGAGTTTTTATTTCAAAGTTGAGATTGATATTATGGAACCAAATATTGAAGTAAGGTTTGTACTTGTTATTCTATCTCCCTGTAGTTATTTATGCATTGCATTATGGTAAAGGGAGAGTGTTAATGCACGAAGGGTGATGCCATGCCATATTGTAAGTGTTAATGCACGAAGGGTGATGCCGTGCCATATTGTGAGTGTTAATGCACGAAGGGTGATGCCGTGCCATATTATGAGTGTTAATGCACGAAGGGTGATGTCGTGCCATGATATGAGAGTTAATGCACGAAGGGTGATGCCGTGCTGTTTCTATTAATTCTATGGTAAGATTGAGAGTAAAAGCACGAATGGTGATTCCGTGCATATTTCCTTACTGTATTCACTATTCCTGTTGATTCATGGTATACTGACTGCTCCGATGATCATTCTGTTGTAGTTTTTTTTATCTTGTATTCCCTCAGTATGTTCCCCTCCTGACATTTCCTGTTTAGTTCTTTATTTCTGTTATTTGTATATACACTGTTAAATTGTACATGTTGATTTGTAGGTGCCTTTTCTTAGCCTCGTCACTACTTCGTCGAGGTTAGGCTCGATACTTACCAGTACATGGGATCAGTTGTACTGGTATCGGTTGTACTGATACTGCACTCTGCACTTTCTATGCAGATTTGATACCGGCTCGGGTTGATCGAGATTTTGCTATTGGTCCGTTGTCCGGAGACTCAAGTTAGATCTGTCGGCGTTCACAGACCTTGAAGTCCTCGTCTATCTTTTCTGTTCTACTGTTTCTTTCATTCAGACAATTGTGTTTCTTTTAGACTATTACTTGTAGTAAATTCTAGAATGCTCGTGAATTGTGACTCTAGATCCGGGTGGTAGTAATTAATACAGTTTTATGATATTCCACGCTTATTATATTTTATATTAGTTAATTATTATTAATTACTGAATGGAAATAAGGAATTAGTTTAATAATTTTCTAATATTGGCTTGCCTAGCAAGTAAAATGTTAGGAGCCATCACGGTCCCGTCGATGAAAAATTTCGGGTCGTGACACCATAAAGGAGGATTTTACATCTTTCAAAAAGTCAACAGAAATTTTAATGAAACTGAAGTTAAAAATAAGCTGAAAAAGCTCCAGTTATTAATGAAATAAAATTACTACCATCTCCAGTTTACCTTTTTATGGAAAAAATTTAATTTTATTTGTAAACAATCTCATCACTTCTCCCTAAAATCTCATCATATGATGACATCACGTGATGACCCAAAATTTTATCTTTAAATTTAATAAGTAATTCTGTGTTCTAAGACCTCGAAAAGCACTAATTATTATTCCTCGACTTACGTGCACAGTCCAAAATCTCATAATATATTTTGGCACGAGATTTGCAAGTTGAAAAGTTTAAAACTCAAAATTCGAATCGAGGGGTGAATTGTAATTTCAGTATTGTTTGATGTGATATGAGACCCCGAGTAAGTTCATATGATATTTTAGAACTTGTTGGTATAATTGGTTGAGGTCCCGGGGGGAGGGGCTCGGGTGGATTCCGGATGGTTAACGAATCAAAATTTGGACTTAAGGAAAAATCTGAAAATTTGGCCTTCTGGTGTAATCGCACCTGCGGTCACATTTCCGCAAAGCGGAACCGCAGATGCGGACAAATTTTTGCAGAAGCGAAAATCGCACCTGCGGTCAATTTTTCGCAAAAGCGGAAACCGCACTGGCGGTCAATTTTCCGCAGAAGCGGAAATGTTGGACAAAACACATAAAATCAGGTTTTAGCCATTTTTACTCATTTTTGAGTTTCGAGTCTCGAATTTTGGCGATTCCAAAGCGATTTTTCATGACTTTGAATTGGGTAAGTGTTCTATAACCAAAAGGGATTATATTTCATAAATCCATGTGTATATTCATCATTTATTTTGGATTTAGATGGAAGAAATTGGAATTTTTATAAAATCTTCCAAAAATAAAAAATTTAGATTTGAAGGTCCATTTGACATCGGAATTGGATAATTTTTGTATGGTTGGACTCATCTCAGAATGAGTGTTTGGATTTTGTAAATTTTTTTTTAGATTTGAGACGTGGGCCCCACTATCGATTTTTAAAATGAAATTCGGATTTTTACTCCGAAAAATTAGTAAATTCATATGGAATTAATTCTTACAATTTGTGTTGAATATATTGAATTGTTTATGACTATATTTGAGGATTTCACACACTAATTCGCGAGGCAAGGGAATATTGGAAACCTGAAATTTAATTTTGAAGCGAGGTAAGTGTCGTGGTTAACCTTGACTTGAGGGAATAAAACCCTTAAACTATTTGTTATGTGAAATGCATGTGAACGACGTATAGGCGAAGTGACGAGTGTCTATACGTCGTCAAATTAATTGTTTGCATAATTACTTGAAAAATCATAAATCGTTTTAAATCATGAATTAATTATTATAATAATTATTTCTCTCCTATTCTTTGTCAAATATTAATTCTTGAATTCCTGCATTAATTGTTACATGCTATTTGAATTATGTGTCTTAATTGTTATTTGACATTTAGCATATTAAATATTAAACTGCCTATTTTCTCCCTGATTTCCATAATAATTTGCTATTTGTCATTGTTTGTTTCATAATTAAATCATAATTATTGTATGCTTGTTGTCTTATAATTTTATATTAATTATTGCATTTATTGGGGAAATTTCTTCTATAAGAATTGGTAAATGGATATATTGGAGGATCGGGTTGCACGCCGCAACAAAATTGATTATAATGAATATATTGGAGGATCGGGTTGCACGCCGCAACAGACTTATTAAAAATCCATATTGGAGAATCGGGTTGCACGCCGCAACAAACTTATTAAAAGTCCATATTGGAGGATCGGGTTGCACGCCGCAACAGACTTATTAAAAAGTTGATATATATATATATATTGGGGGATCGGGTTGCACGCCGCAACATAAATTGATGGAAATGAACATATTGGAGGAGTGGGTTGCACGCCGCAGCAAAATTACAACAACAACAACAACCCAGTATAATCCCACTAGTGGGGTCTGGGGAGGGTAGCGTGTACGCAGACCTTACCCCTACCTTGGGGTAGAGAGGCTGTTTTCAAATGACCCTCGGCATCCTTCCCTCCAAGAACTCCCCACCTTGCTCTTGGGGTGACTCGAACTCACAACCTCTTGGTTGGAAGTGGAGGGTGCTTACCATCAGAGCAACCCACCTTGTCTATATTGTGAGAGCGGGTTGCACGCTGCAACGGAAATTGATGGAAATGATAATTGATTATGATTGCTGAGTTGGCTTCAATTATTATAAATGAGTTCAATTATTATAAATGAGTTACCTGATTTATTTCTATTATTTGTTGTTGCTACTAATATTACGTACAGGTTTATGTAAGTGACCCGCCTTAGCCTCGTCACTACTTCGTCGAGGTTAGGCTCAACACTTACCAGTACATGGGGTCGGTTGTACTGATACTACACTCTGCACTTCTTATGCAGATTTCGGAGTTGGTCCCAGAGGCGTACCATAGACTGCTCGGATTTCAGCTACTCAGAGGAGACTTGAGGTATAACTGCACGACGTTCACAGTTCTGAAGTCCCCGTCTACTTTACTTTAGCTGTGTGTTTATTTTCAAACAACTTTATTTTATTCATACCTTTATATTTATTTATTCTAGAAGCTCGTGCATTTGTGACACCAAATTCTGGGATGGTATTTAGACACCGTTATTTTTATGGATCATTCACTATATTTCAGACCTTACTTTCTCATTTGTTCCTTTGTTATTAATAAATTTAAAAATTGTTTTAAAATGGTTAATATTATTCTAACGTTGGCTTGCCTAGCAAGTGAAATGTTAGGCGCCATCACGGTCCGATGGTGGGAATTTCGGGTCATGACACATCAGCCGCCACCTCCCATATGACCCGTAACCCCCTTCATCCACGATTTCTATCACTTCCTAAAACCACCATTATAATCGTACCGGCGAAATCCATAGCACCATAGCCACTTTCTTCCCTTTCTCACCTTTTGCTTTCTCCCTCAAAATATTATTTCTTATGCATAACTAACAATCATAGATGGTCGTCGGTCTCGTCACTTCATTTCTACTTTTTAATCTCCTTTCCACCATTGTAACCACCCCAAAATTACCTATCTAAGAAGTCATTATATTTTGGTAATGGGATCCGATTGCAGAGTCACCCTTAGCTATCAAATAAGACGATATTCTTTTCATCTTAGAACCCCTCGTTCTATTCATCTCTCAATGTATGGAAGATGAGAAATTGGTCTTACATGAAAGAGAAGAGTTTGTCAAGTTAGCTAAAGATGACCTGCCGAAAACTATCCATTAAAGATGCAGCGCTCCCGGCAAAAGGCACGTTAGTACTATCGAATAGCACTAGTATGTATAACTAAAAGTCCTCTTTCAAAATAGAATGCCCATATAGAAATAGCAAGTCACAATCAACAATATACAAATGTCCAGTTAAAACATAATAATTTTCAAAATACGAACTTCATATACAATTTTGGTTGGGAGATCATTAGCACCGATATACCACCGTCTTTGTAAGTAGAGAGTCTGATCATGCCCGATCGGCTAGACCATCTCCCCACGAACTATGTGGTTTGATAGGTGATGTGAAAGAAAGTTGTTACCAAGAGTAGTACCACCATGTGCGCAACATGGAGTCCGATCTCCACCCGATCAGCTAGGCCGTCTTCCCAGATATGACGTGTGTGTAGACTTTTCCATTCCACAATTATTACCAGTTCATCCCAAATAAGGGGAATAATATCACAATTTCATCCCAAATAAGGGGAATAACCACAATCCACCCCTACACCGGCACGTGTATTTTCAAGTGTGGGCTTTATGACCTACCCTTCCTCGGTTTTACTAATGATGCTCCTAAAAACATTTTATTTTTTTGATTTGCATACAGAGGTAAGATAATTACAATTGTACTCACCTCAACATCTTTCACATTGTATAAATTCTCATTAGTATTTCCAGTCATTCATAGGGACAATATTTCCTTGACTCATTTGGCGATTCACAAGATTCTTTACTCCTTGCACGATGACCGTATTTCATATTTCACACTTTCACCTCTTTAAATTTCAAAGATCACCATCAATATCAACATATAGAAAATTTCAGAAATCATATACTTCAAATCCATTTGAAATGGGAACTTCAAACACAAATGGTTTCTTCCTAAAGAATGAGGCATACCAACCAACAGTAGAAACACACATAAAAAATCATAAACAATCAATACACCATTTACTCTTGCAATACTCTTCCCCAAAAAGGACAATACACAATTGCAACACATGAGTATATAGAATTCGAATCACACTGGATATACTCACAAAGCACAGCATTAGTTAAAGCAGCCACTAATGGGCATGAATTGAGCACAAAAGCTCTTAGGCAAATTCTATTTTCCAAATCACTTTTAACACCGTTGAGTTGAGGCTCAATTCAAATTCTTTATCGCATTCTATCAAATCATTTGCACTACTAGCCACAGTCATAACTTAAATTCTTGGCACGTTGGCCACATTCTATATCCCCAATTCACTTATTTTACTTCCAACCATCTTTATAGTTTATCAACAATAAGATATTTCTAAATCAAGACTTTAAGTACACATATGAGCAATTAATAGTCTTAAGAATATTAAGATTTTCTCACACAATTTGGCATACTATCTTTCATTGAAACATGACTCAAAGCCATAACATTTTAATACGCAACCCATACTTTGAAACTTACGGGAACATTATGGAATTCAATTCCAAGAGAGAAAGTTTAGCCAACATACCTCGCTTTGAGCTTTCCTTAAATTACTACAACGTTCCGGAAATTCTAGCAATCCCAATCTATTTGAGACATAACAAAATTGAACACAAATTAGGAAGATATTCGTGATTTCAGCTCATTTGAGCATTTTATCAAACACCTAGCAGGCATGAATCTCTACATCTCTTAACCATAGAATTAGTTCATTCAACTACTACTATTTACCAACAATTCATCCCACCATCATTCTTAAACAATTCTTTACATCCAACATCACATACATGACCATCCATCCACACCCAACCAACAAAATTCCATCAAATAATCACCTTTCCATCTCTACAATGGCTATGTATTTAAATTGGGAACTTATGGCTTCCAATCACCATACCCTATGTTATAACACATTTTCCATAAATAAATAATTCCCATATATTAGTTAGAGATGGTAGACATACCTCTTGTAGTGAGACTCATGAAAATCCCAACTTGTAGCGTTCTTGACCAATTTGGGGATTTAAATGAAAATCTATGGATCTTCAAGATTAATCCTTGTTAATACAAGTGTTTAGGAGTAGTAATCAACTCAAAATTACTTCAAACACATTACCTTGGTTCATGGGAGGGAGGTGTTGGGTGGATTCCCCTTGATATATAAGCCCTAGCTCAAACAAATGACTTATATCTCTCTCTACCCGGTCTTGGGGGTATTTAATGTGTTCCTATGTGTGCGGCCGCGGATTTGTCCGCGCACCTATGGCAGAAACTTTCAAATATGCGCGGTCGCACAGCTGGCCGCGCATATGACACATGTCAAGTAAAATGGCCATACCTTTCTGTATACATATCCAAATGACAAACGATTTGCTGCGTTGGAAACTAGATTCAAAGGATTTAATATAATAGGTAGATCACCACCTAACTCATTATATTGAGGGAGTCCTATTTATTTGAAGTTGGGTCTTGTACCAATTGAAACATCCTTTCCACTTAATGTATCCAACCTATTCCACACAAGTTCTTGACTTTCCCAAAACTCCTTAGTATGTTCCAAAACACCTTAAACATACATTATAAATTCAACATGGTGTGGCTCTATCCCATAGGTCTCCTTTAATACTCAAATACGTTATTCTCAAATACCATTGGCGCACTTTAAAAACTTAAATCATTAGAAAATATTTTACGGGGTCTTACAATTTGGATCTTCAACTTTGACCTTCAAAGAGTCCACTAAATCGCCTAAACTAAAAATAGCCAACGGATGCATAATATATGTATAATTCATGTATAGTATGTGTATAACTGTGTATAATCAATCTATAGTCTACGTGTACCAGCTAAAAAATAATAAACAGTGAATTTAGCCGACAATTTGTATAAAACAAAACCTTAGAATAAATCAGTCAACCCCGTTGGATTGAGTAATATGAATGAAAAACTCCAAAAAGTATAAAATTCCAAATAATTTCAATAACACATTGAAAATATTTCAAACAGAGAATCTTACAATTGAAATATCCATCTCTTGCACTGATAATTTATTTACCCGAAACACGGATAGAGTTGAATTTGTATGTAGTTTAAGGATATGTGGTATAGCTTGATACAAATCATAGGGATAAATAGAAATATCAAATATGGATTGCAAAGAATGAAAAATAAATAAGGTTGGAAAGAAGATAATTTTTAGGGCAAAGCACAATGAGTCAATTAATGAAGCCTAAAAGAATAATCCTTGGATCTAGGAGAACATGGTACTTGAATTATAATGTAAGCCAAAAACTGCTATCGACAGAAATGTAGCCATCCTCTTTAGAGTAGAGGATCCTACTTTAGATATAATTAAAAATACATAGTGGAGAACCCATGATAAATCAGCTTTTCCATAATTTTCGCCGAGATTCTCTCCCTTAGTGTGTTCGCAATGGTTCTTGTCTGTGAGCTCGAGCTCAATCGGCCTCGGTGCTGGTCAGTGTTGCTTCTAGAACTCGATGTGGACTCGGGATCAGGTGATTATCCCGGTTGTCCTCTACCACTTAAGCTCGAAATCATCTCATCATAGTTTGTTTCAGACCCGAGCTCGATAATGACTTCGAACTCGGTGTTCGATCTATACTCGAAATCTGAAGCTTGTTTGTACCACCTTCGGAACCCATCTCGATATTACAAAGTCTTTCTTTGATCCATTATGTTTTGACCCCGATCAATCGTGCAAAGGCCTAAATCTATTTCGACAGTATACATCATTTAATCTAAACCCTACAGAATAACCTCAACTTGCGACATGGTGATAAATCGTATTGTGAAGAGAAGTCTTTTGACATTATTCCTTAATTTATTTGTTTCGCATTGACTCAATTTTTGAAACAGACGAGCACCGTAAATATAAATTTTTAGTGGCACATTGATGACGAAAATGGACAAAATGAGATATTTTTTAAATCTTTTTTTCTACTAATGTGATGCCCGTGATAGAGGGTGGGTCGATGAGAATGGGGTCAAGTTTTTAAGCTGGAAACTTTTTGAATATGTCACTTTATGGTACGTCCACTTTTGAACTCGATGATGACGTAGCCCAAGAAATAAATTCGTAAGATCTGTTGGATCAAACCAGACATACGTGCCATGAGCTTGTATTGTGACAAATATGAACTCCGAGAATGACACTCCCCTTAATATATACTGTATAGGGTAAAATTGCCATATATTAAATGATAGAATGATAGAGCGACACGTGGAACCGGAGACAGATGACAGAGAAATCGAGTGAGAACCAAGACCGGGAACAGCAACTGCAGTTTTCACCGGTTAAACCCCGAGGGAAAAACGATCAATGTGAGCGGGTTGAATGTTTGTCACCAGATGGCATTTAATGAAGAATATTCCCTAGTATTAAATAGGCAGTCGTTGCAGAAAATTTTGGTATTCATAGCCTACCGTTACATATTCATCAATAGCCCTCTTTATTGTCATTTAAGAGGGGCTTGATCCTAGGATCTTGTTTCCTAGGTATAGCTATAAATAGTAGCTTCAAGAGTTATTGTAGAGATACGAAATCTTTGGTAAAACTTATGCTACATTCTATTCTCAAGCAAAATAACACAACTTTACTTTTTGTTTATATTGCTCTAATTTCTGTCCTCAAAAGCATCGCTCCCGGAACTAAGCCTGCCATTTCCTTTGATTTTAACACTAAGTCTTATTTTTAATCTACTTTATTTATCATTTTGGGTCAAATTAGTTCGCTTGTCTATAAACCACGTAACAAATTCAACTGTACCATTTTACGGGTAAACAGTTTGGTGCCCACCATGGGACTTAGACAGTTGCGTAATTGAGTTGATCCCTGCATCTATTACTAACTCGTTTGATTCTTTGTTTCCTAGCAAAAAGTCAAAAATGACAGCTAATGATGTCAACATAGCATACAATATTGAGGCACGCAAAAATCTGCCTCAACATGAGGATTCAATCAGTGACACCAGCAATGAGAGGGACGTCGAAACACCAGTCAATGGCAGTAAATATCCCCGACATGTGCGGGAGACAACTCCCGATGATGCGGAGGACGTGCACGTTGCGAAAACGGTAAGGATCTTGAAAGAGCAGCAAAAAGCTATCATGGGCCATCTCTCAAGGCAGGACCAGGTCATGACGAAACTAAAGAAGACATTATCATGTTCTTCCAACAACGCAAATGGAAGAGGCCCAGTTCCTCCCGACGCTCCTGCAAATCAAACAACTCAAAGAGTTGATAATAATAGCCTGAGAGGTGAAGTTGGCTTCGACGGAGCAGGGGGAATCGGTAGCGGATCCGGTAATGACAACGATAATGATCCCTTCAAAACCAAACTCATGAGATTCGTGAAGGAAATAAACTTGTGGATGGATCAGACCACGAAGTAGTTTCACACCCGAATGGATCAAATTCCGAGCGCTCCACCAATTTTGAAGGGCCCAGATTCGAAAAATTACACTCAGTTACCGTTTAAGCCGAGCGCAACACCGGAATTGACTCTGAAATGGATCAAGATGCCGGACATACCGAAGTGCGATGGGACTTCAGATCCTCAGGAGCACATCACAACTTATACAACTGCGGTGAAAGGAAACGACTTGGCTCATCATGAGATTGAGTCGGTTCTGCTGAAAAAATTCGGACAAACCCTCACGAAAGGGGCCCTAACATGGTATTCTCATTTACCCGAGCATTTTATTGATTCTTTTAAAATGCTCGTATATTCATTCATAAAGGCACATGCCAGGGCTAGAAAGGTCCAAGACCGGAAGGCAAACATATTCAAGATTGCACAGGGTGTGTTCGAATTCCTGCGGGAGTTCGTGATCTTGATTCCAGAAAGAAAAGATGTTGTTACTGGCCGTACCAGACAAATGGGAAGCTGACCCATTCACTAAGGGGTTTGAACCAGAGGAACTCTGATGCCTCCCGAAAGTTGAAGGAAAGCCTGCTTGAGTTCAAAGCGACCACATGGGTGGATGTCCATAACTACTATGAATCAAAGATAAGCATAGAAGATGATGAGCTCGGGTTCCCGACATCAACCAAGGGACGAGACCGAGACAAGAACCGGGATAAGTTCAAGGATAATTTTGAAGAAGACGGGCAGTCTTCTAAAGGACGATTCTTGACTTACGAGAGAGCCAAAGGACGCGCCGGCAAAGGGTTCTGATCCTCGAATAGGTTCGCTCCCGATAAAAGAACCGACCGTGACCGGAACAACAGGTCACTACAAGAAAAAAGGTACCAGGGACCCGGGATTCCTCATTTCCCAAGCTATCCGATTATAATTTTGGGATCCCAACTTATGGTTTGAATATCATGGGAATCACGGCCACAAGACTGGGGACTACCGACATATGCGCGAGGAGGTGGCAACGCTATTGAAGAATAGCCATCTTAGGGATATCTTGAGAGACCGAGCCAAGAACAATTACGGCCGGAGCCGGGACAATGCAGAACCCTCAAATATAGGGGAAGACTCTCCTTGGTGAACTATCCACATGATTTTCGGAGGGAATGAAATCAATGGTGTAACTTTCTCAGCAGCCAAGACAATGATGGTATCGGTGACCCACAACAAAAGACCCCAGGAAGTCGTTAAAGACGACATTTCCTTCACGGAGGAAGATGCCGACGGGCATCTTCTGTCGTATAACGATGCCTTGGTAATTTCTCTTAATGTTCTGGATTTTAAGATTAAACGTGTTTTGGTTGACCTAGGAAGCTCAGCCAACATTGTTCAATGGAGAGTGTTGGAAAAATCCAAATTAACCGGAAGTATCATTCTGCCAATAAAACTCCTCATCGGGTTCAACTTGGCAATTGTGACAACCTGAGGGGAGATCTTGCTGCCCACGAACCTCGAAGGGGTTACAAAGACTACCTTATTTGAAGTGGTGGATGGTGACATGGGCTGCAACATAATTCTTGGTAGACCATGGTTACATGAGATGAAGGTCGTACCATCAACATATCACCAACTGCTGAAATTCCCGACCCTAGAGGGAATTAAGCAAATAAGAGGAAATCAACCGACTGCAAGAGAAATGATCGCTGTGTCAGTGTAGATTACAAAGACTTAAATAAGACGTGCCCAAAAGACTCGTTCCCAATGCCAAACATTGATCAAATGATTGATGCAACGGTCGGGCATGAGTTAATGAGTTTCCTCGATGCCTATTCCAGGTACAATCAATAATATGAACCCAGAGGATCAGGAAAAGATTTTGTTCATAACAAAATTTGGCACATATTATTATAATGTGATGCCCTTCGGGATTAAGAACGCTGGAGCCACTTATCAGAGGCTTGCGAACAAGGTGTTCGAGAAACAAATAGGTAAAAAAAAATGGAAGTCTACATAGATGACATGTTGGTTAAGACTTTGATTGCATGTTACCATTTATAACACCTCTAGGAAACCTTTGATATCCTGAGGAAGCACAACATGAAAGTCAACCCAAAAAATGCACGTTTCGAGGTTAACTCCGGTAAGTTTTTGGGTTTCTTGGTTACACGAAGGGGGATCGAGGTAAATCCCAATAAGATCAAAGCCATCGAGGACATCCTAGACCAGCTGACAGGCATAAAGGAAGTCCAAAGGCTTACTGGAAGATTGGACGCTCTAAGCAGGTTAGTCTCACGATCCTCGGAAAAATGTCAACACTTTTTCTCACTTCTGAAGAAGAAGAACAATTTCGAATGGACTACAGAAAGTCAACAAGCCTTGAAAGACCTGAAACATTATTTATCAAGCCCCTCGCTACTATAAAAACCGGGGGAAGTTGAATAACTGCTAATATACTTAGCAGTTTCAGAGGTAGCGGTAAGTGTCGTTCTAGTCCGGGAGGATGAAGGTACATAATTTTATGTCGATCATGTTAGCAAAAAAATTTCATGAGTGCAAACTCGTTATCCGCACCTCGAAAAGCTGGTCTTAGCTCTCGTAGGCGCCTCTTGAAAGCTTAGGCCATATTTTCAGTGCCACCCGATAGCCGTTGTGACAACCTTTTCCCTGCGGAGTGTCCTTCACAAACCTGAACTGTCAGGCCAGTTGGCAAAATGGGCAGTTGAAATTAGCAAATTTGATATTGAATATAAGCCTGGAATTGCGATTAAATCATAAGTTTTGGCCGACTTTATGGCCGATTTCAGTCCTGGATTACTGCCTTTGGCCACTAAAGAAGCGATAATTATGTCAAAAACAGCATCAGGAGTTTGAAACTTGTTCTTGGACGGAGCTTCCAATGTGAAAGGGCCCGGGCTCGGGGTGGTCCTAATCACGCCTTCGGGAAAAACCCTAAGGCATGCCATAAAAACTTTTCCATTAACTAACAATAAAGCCGAATATGAGGCCTTGATTGCAGGACTTGAACTGGCCCGGGCACTTGACTATGAGATCATAGAAATCAAATGTGATTCCCAACTGGTAGTAAACTAAGTATATGAATTTTCGACACAAAGGAGGAATGCATGCAACAGTATGTGATTAAAGTTCAAACTTTGCTTACATAATTCCGGGAGTGATCGATCACACAGATCTCGAGAGAGGAGAACGTAGAAGCAAATACATTGACCATTATTTTAAAAGGTGTTTGGTTACACCATTTTTGCTTTGGTTTCAGCAGTCTCCTTGGCTAACTTGACATGCTCTTCTCTTTCATGCTAGACTTTTTATTCTTCTATCACTAATAAAAATGTGAATTTACGAACGGGCGTCCCCTCGGAAATTGGCTCGTCGGAAAGGCATTTCTAAACGGGCATCCCCTCGGAATGTCTGCCAGAAATGTTTCCGACGATATCTGTTTTGCATCTTTTTGGTAGTGTTCAATTGAATTTACTAAGAGAGAAGAAAGAGATAGAAGAGAGGTATAGCATAGTGAAAGGAGTCTTATTTGGTAGCTAAGTATGACTTGCCTACACCATTTTGGAAATCTCATTAATAGAATTTAGACCCCATATATATATTGATGGTACAGTCCTTTCTTTCTTGGTTTCAGGCAGGTCACTATGGCTAACTTGACAATTTCTTCTCTTTCATGCAATTCCTTCTCTTCTTCCATTGCCTATGGTAAATTCAGTACAGCGAGGGAGGTTTGGGGGTTGGGGGGAGAGGATATAAAATTAATAGAAGATCTTATTTAATAGTCAAGGATGACTTCTTTTTTTTTTTTTGGGCTAAAAAGATAATATAATATTTATGTATCATTACAAAAGTAACGCTATTACTAGTGCTATGATCATCTAAAATATATAGTACATTATCAGAAGTTCTAACAAAAGAAGTTCCTATTTTTTCAGCTTTTACAAACATAGCAAAAGCAAATAACGGAGGAACTGCTGAATAATTAAACAGAATAGACTGACTCCTTCATTTTCTAGCAGATGTGCCACTTGGTTTTGTTCCCTCCGGAATCACGTAATTATTCATGTTATCTTAGACCGTGTATGCGTATGTTGTGAGAAATAAACGGGTTTCCGATTTAACAGGAGATACGCATATTCATGAATTCTTACATGCAACAATCATGCATATCATCCTCGTATGCTAATCGATACATTTTACATATGGTTGGGACTTATTAATAGGTTTGTTGGCTCAAGTGAAGATTGTTTTGATGATTGATAAAGGAACTCAAGCATGAATCAGGTCCACACATAGTGTACACAGACACGTGCATATTCAAGCATAAGAGATACATGTGAAGGAGATAAGATTAAGTTGTTATATCTGATATATCTTGATCGAAAAGGTTGCATAAATGATAAGGAGAAGGACTCCTTACTCGAAGAGAAATTTATCCAAGATAAGGGAGAAGTTAGAAGTTGAAGATAACTAGAACTTTTCCACCAAGGAAGAATATAGCATTGGAACTCTAGTTATTTCCTATTCTACTAACTCTATAAATTGCAGGATGTTCTCATAATACAGGTACGCACAAACGCTGAAATTAAATGTGAGTTGAGAGAAAAATTGCAATGCATTTTGCAAGCAACTCTTGTGTGATTCAAGTGTGCGAACCTGAAGCTACATGAACCTGATAGAAGAACTAGTTCCAAGTGTCTGCCTTTTATTCTAGTTTTATTGTAGTAGGTGTTTTTAAATTGTACCTTTCAGCTTTACCTAGAGGTAATTGTATTAGGTACTCTGAGTATTCATGTTAGAGTTAACTTGAAGTTGTCGCAACAGTTAGAGGTTGGTTGCCATAACGGGATTAGAGGTAATCCTTAGGTTTACAAAGAGTTTTGTAAATGTTGTTTTGGCTCAGTGATTTAGTGAAGTCTTGGGAAAAATCCTACTGAGTAGTAGGTCGTGGTTTTTTTTACCTTTTGAGCCAGGTATTTTCTACATAAAAATGCTTGTGTTCTTTACATTCTGCATTTGCTATTTCCGCAACAGTAGTATAAGGAACACATAGAAGAACCAGGTTCTTCTATAATCAGTGCACATGAAAATTAGATACCACACAAATCCCCCCCTCCCTTTTTGTGTGGCATTGAAGTATAAAACATCAATTAGTATCAGATCGGGTTCTCCTTGAAGAGGCTTACACCTTAGGAGAATATCAACATGAGTGCACCACCTGGAAACCGGGAAGGGTAATCCACTGCTAGGACACCACTCTTTAATGGCCAATACTTCTCTTGGTGGAAAAACAGGATGAAAGATCACATTATAGGAGAGGACTATGAGCTATGGGACATTGTTACCGATTGTCCACTGGCTACCTTGAAGAAAAATATTGAAGGAGTAAATGTGCCAAAGACAAGAACGGATTGCACTGCTGAGGACTTGAAGAAATGGGAGAAGAATGTTAAAGCCAGGAAATGGCTTGTTTGTGAACTTGGTCCAGATGAATAAAGCAGAATCCAAAGTTGTACCACTGTTAAGAAAATTTGGGACACATTGCAAGTGGCTCATGAAGGAACACCTCAGGTGAAGAGATCCAGAGGAATTCTACTGTATTCTCAATATGAGAAATTTGCTATGAAGGAAGGAGAAACCATTCAAGAGATGTACACAAGGTTCACTACACTAACACATGAGCTAAAGTCTCTTGGAAGGATTATTCCTGGAGAAGATAGAGTCGAGAAGATACTGACTAGGGTTTTGCCTATAACTTGGGAGAGCAAAATCACTGCCATTCAGGAATCAAATAATATTTCCACTCTCCCACTGGATGAATTAATTGAAAATCTTACTGCCTATGAAACAATGAAAAGGAACAGTTGTCTAAAGAATGTGTGATTTTGAAGGCTAAGTGCAAACGCTTGGAAATTAGGGTTAGTGAAACTGTAAGTGAAAATATTGTGTTGAAGAACCAGGTTCATGTACTTGACTCAACTGTCCTAGAGCTTATATCTGAAAATCTAAAACTGAAATTAGGAACAGGTAAAAAGACAATTGATCACACATAACTAACTCTAGAAGAAAATGTAGGGAAAATGAAAGATGAGTTGTATAAAAGGGATAAGCAGGTAAGAATCCTAAAGGAGGATTTAAGCAAAGTCAAGCATGAGCTAGATATAACTTGTAAATGGAACAGGTCATCCCATGCACTTCATGGCTACAAGAACACCATAGTAACAACATGAGAGGACTCGGCTTTGGGAACCTGGCACCTAAGTGGGATCCCAAAAGCAAGCACCTCACACTTCCTGAGAACAAGATTTGCACACACTATGGTAAAATAGGTCACTATAAAAGTGAATTCACCGCAAAATAAAAGGCAAGTCAAAAGAACAAAGAATTTGTTCAAGGGAAGAATAGGCTACTAAGTTGGGCTAAAAAAAGTTTGATTCATCCTTTTGCCTATAGAAAGGGACCCAAACTAGTTTGGGTTCCAAACACTAATCCGTTATTTCCTTTTGAAGGTCCAAGTGAAGGGGAACAACCAATTATGGTACATGGATAATGGCTGCTCAAAGCACATGACATGAAGCAAGAACTAGTTCCTTTCGCTTGAGGACCTTAAAGGAGGTAATGTCTCCTTTAGAAATGGGAAGAAAGGTAAGATCATTGTGTTGGAAAAGTAGGTAAGACTGACTCTCACTCTATTGAGAACGTCTACTTGATAGATAGACCGAAATACAGTCCAATAAGTGTATTATAATTGTGTGATAGAGGTAACATGGTAGCATTCACCTCTACAAAATGATTTATTATTAATCTTACCACTGACAAGATAGTTGTGCAGGGAAAAAGAGTGAGCAACATATATGTTGTAGATCTATCCACATTTTTAGATAATGAACTCACTTGCTTAAGTGTGGTGGATAATGATCTCCTTATTTGGCACAAGAGGCTTGGACATTCCTGTCTAAGTCAACTCAACAAACTAGTCTCCAAGGACTTGGTGATGGGGCTTGTGCAAGGGGGAAGCAGGTAAGATCCTTTTTCAAAAGCAAGAAAGTGGTAAGCACCACCAGGACAGTGGAACTGGTCAATATGGATCTTTGTGGACCAATGAGAACATTGAGTAGAGGTAGTAAGAGATATGTGATGGTGCCTGCTGATGATTACTCTATGTTTACTTGGATATTGTTTTTAACATCTAAATATGAAGCATTTGACATTTTCACTTCTTTTGTTAGAAAAACTCATAAACAACTTGTTAATCAACTTGCATCAATTAGGTCTGATCATGGTACTGAATTTGAGAATGCCAAATTTGCTGAATTTTGTGTTGAACATGGCATAAATCATAATTATCTTCTCCTAGGACTCCACAACAAAATAGAATAGTTGAAAGAAAGAAAATGACATTGGAAGAAATGGATAGGACTATTCTTCTTTCTTGTAAGCTGCCCCATAGTTCCTGGGCAGAAGCTGTGAACACTGCATGTTACATCATAAATAGTTACATGACTAGCCTATTGTTGAGAAGACTCCCTATGAGTTACTTAAAGGGAGAAAGCCAAACATATCCCTTCTTAGGGAATTTGGATGCAAATACTTTGTGCACATTAATGGTAAAGACTCCCTAAGTAAGTTTGATCCCAGAAGTGATGAGGGAGTATTCTTCATATAGTAAAGCTTGTAAGATTTATAACAAAAGAACTATGTGTTCAAAAGAAAGTGTACATGTGGTTTTTTGATGAAACTAATATTCTTTGTGAGAGGCAGGAACAAGATGATGAAGCAATTGGGCTGGTAAGAAACTCAAATGAAACCACAGCTCAGACTGAAGCTGCATCAGAGGAAGGAACAGGTGATGGAACTGGTCCTTCCACCTAGGGCAACTTGATAGGGGGACTGAATAAAAAGAAACTGATACCTTGAGGGAACTTGTCTATAAACTTGTTCCTCATCAACACAACATTGAAGGAATATCTAAGGGAATTCATCTGGTTGTGAAACCTTACAAGTATCAAAGTTCTCATCCCATCGAGAATATAATTACTGATCCAACCTCTAGAATCAAACCCAGATCCTCTTTGAAGAATCTTCGTGTTTTTGATGCATTTTTATCTCTTATTGAACCTAAAACTTTTACTGAGGCTTTGCACGATGCAGATTGGGTGAGTGCAATGCAATATGAACTCAACCAATTTGAGAGAATTCAAGTTTGGCATCTGGTACCAAGACCCAAGGACAGATCAGTAATTGGCACAAAATGGGTCTTCAGAAACAAACTTGACGAAGATGGAATAGTTACAAGAAACAAGACAAGATTGGTGGTTCAAGGATATAGTCAAGAGGAGGTCATAGACTATGATGAGACCTTTTCTCCAGTTACAAGATTGGAAGCAATTCGACTCTTTATAGCCTTTACTACTTACATGGAATTCACTCTCCATCAGATGGATATCAAGAGTGCCTTCCTCAATGGCTATCTAAAGGAAGAAGTGTTTGCCAAGCAACCTCCTGGCTTTGAAAGCAAGGAATGTCCTGATCATGTGTACACTCTTGACAAGGCACTTTATGGGCTCAAGGAGGATCCAAGAGCATGGTATGAAAGATTATCAAAATTCTTGCTTGAGCATGGCTACAAGAGAGGTAAGATTGACAATACTTTATTCTTGAAAGAGAAAGGTAAAGATCTCTTGGTAGTTCAGATATATGTTGATAATATAATCTTTGGAGCAACTACTGATAAGTTAAGTAAAGAATTTGCTAAACTAACGGGGAGTGAATTTGAAATGAGTATGATGGGTGAGCTTAATTTCTTTTTAGGCTTATAAATTAAACAAAATTCATTTGGAACTATGATCCATTAACAAAAGTAAGTAAAAGAGTTGCTTAAAAGTTTTAAATGGAAGATTCCAAAGAAATTGATACTCATATAGGAACAACCACAAAATAGGATGTAGATGAACGTGGTTCATCTGTTGATCAGAAGTTGTATAGAGGAATGATTGGATCTTTGTTATATCTACACTGCTTGTAGACCTGACATTGTTTTAAGTGTAGGCATTTGTGCTAGATTTCAGGCAAATTCAAAGGAGTCTCACTTGACTGCTGTCAAGAGGATCTTGAGATACCTAAAAGCCATCACTGACCTTTGTCTATGGCATCCAAAAGGTAGTAATTTCAACTTAGTGGGATATGCTGATACTGATTATGCAGGTTTTCTTGTGGAAAGAAAGAGCACCTCAGGTATGGCACACTTTCTTGTATCATGTTATGTGTCTTGGGCTACCAAAAATCAAAATTCGGTGGCTTTATCTATTGCTGAAGCTGAGTATATTGTTGCTGCCTCATGTTGTGCTCAATTGTTGTGGATCAAACCATAATTAATGGACTTTGGGATTGATGTAGGTTGTATCCCCATCTTTTGTGAAAACTCGGTTCATCACAAAAGAACTAAGCACATAAATGTTAAGCATCACTTTTTGAGGTAAAACTATGAAAAAGGTTTGATCATTGTGAAATTCTGTGCTATTATTAAGTAAATAGCTAACATCTTCACAAAATCTCTAAGTAGAGATCACTTTGAAAGGAACATGTTAGAATTAGTGATGATTAAGTTCACCTAAAAGGAACCAGTTCTAACTCATAAATTTTGGTTAGGAAATCTTTGAATTTTTGTACATAATTAGATTTGATTTTGCTCAGTCTCATACTTTCATCAGTATACTCTTGTGCCATGTGCTAAAATGTCTCATTAATCTCTAATGATATTATCTTTATTTTCTTGGAAAATTTCGTCTTACACAAGAGATTTCTGAGTGAAGAACTTGGTTCATCAAAATTGCATGGTACGTACTCTCCACCCTGCATATTTTGAAATACTTATATTTGGATTATGATCAAAATGAGAGTCTCATTTAATCCTAACCTCCTTGAGATTATACAAAATGAGCCAGTTTCATCCAAATAGAGTCCCAAAAATGCAATAAGTGCCTAGATTCTAGGGAGAGTCCTCGACGTCTTTTCAAACTGACTCCTGGTTTGATTAGACTCCTGAACTTCTGAAAATGATGTCTTTACCCAATCAAAGTATCTCTCTTTAAATTGATTTGGCCTAAGTCATTTCTTCACTTCTAATTCACAACCGCCAAACAATTCCCTCTAATCTTCTCTCATCCTCTAACCATCAATGGCTAACACTTCTGAAAATCCCTCATCACCAACCAAAGAATCCACACCCACTCATTCAACCATACCGTCAACCACACATATTTCTAAGAAAGGTAGATTTAAGATGATTGGTTGAAAAGTAGTTGCTGGAGGAGAACAATTCAAGAAAATCAATGAGTAACTAAAGGAAACTTAGGTAGATGAACCACAAAAATCTGAAGATTCTTTCAAGTCTGCAATTGAGGGGAAGAAATTATTTCATCTAAAATAGAGCAGGTAATATCTAGTCCAAAATAGGTTTGTGTTTGTAAGAACCATGGCTGGGGTTGAAACAATTGAGACTAGGAAATTGGGTGGTAAAAATAATAAAATAAAGAAAAAGAGAGTGAGGGTGGTCAAGGCGATGTGATGGGAATAGAAAAAGGACTGGCTGAATCTTCACCCACTCCTGTTGGCTTGACTGAAGAAACATATGGTAGTATAGAGTGAGGAATCTGTTGGATAAGAAGAAAATATGAGAGAAAAGGGGGGAAGTGGGTCTGGAGAAGCTGCTAAGGGGTTGGTTAGATTAGGGAAAAATATTCAAGAACTTGTTCCATCTGTGCAGGAACCCCTCGAGCACCTACTGAGCAAAGTGTCTGACAGTTTCAATCCAAAAAAGAAAAAGAGTTCAGGAATTAAAGTCCCTGGTATTGCTAGGACAAACAAGAAAAGGAATGTTGCCCCTTCTATCCCTGTAGAGACTCCTCCTACAAGAGGAAAAGCTACAAGGAGTCAGAAGAAGCAGAGTGAGGCTGAACTAGAAAAGGCCCTAGAAGAAAGTATGAGAAAAGCTGATGCAAAGGGAAAAAGAGGGTGGTTGAGCCTGTTGAGGCATTTGAAATTGAGGAGATGGACCTGGTTCTTCGTGATGAAGAGGAGGCAGAAGAAATGTAGGTTGTGACTCAAAAGGGAAAGAAAATCAAGACTTCCACAAAGAAGTCTGTTTCAAAGACAAAGTCTGCAGAGCCCCCTACCTTGGCTAGAAGAATCAAGTCTGCCTTGAGGTCTAGAAATGTGAAAATGGTGGAAGAAAAAGAAAGTGAAGAACAAGAAGAATTTGATGCAGAGAAGGACAAGATGGTTATGTTTGGGAAAAGAACCATCTTCAAAGGTAAACTCCTCAGGGACTTGGAAGAGGAGGCATGATAATGGTACTGGAAAAGTTACAACTGCAGGGTTGGAAGGACATGGTCCTTTAGATAGATGGAAAGCTTGCCAGAAATGAGATTGTGGAGTTCATAGAAAATTGTGAGATAAAAAATGGCAGTGTCACCAGTGTGGTGAAGGGGGTGACAGTGAACTTTGATGACAAGGAATATGGAGAGATCTTAGGTGTACCTGCTAAAGGGTAAAATAATTATAAGAAACTCAAATGGCCAAGTCTAGAGAATCTCCCTACCTCCCTTGCCATTACAAGGAAGTTTGGTGATAATGAAGAAGAGCTTCAGCCTAAGTCTATATATAAAAGTGAGATGAAGCCACCCCACAAAGTGTTGTTCGAATTTGTTAACAAAGTTGTGCTGACTAGGCAGGAAAGGAGGCACATTACCACATTCATGGACCTGGTCCTTATGGAATGCCTGGACAGTGGAAGGTGAATAAATTGGCCTGGATTTATTATCCAACTTCTTAATAGGGTTCTGACTGGAACCAAAACTCATGTCATACCCTATGGTTTCATTCTCATAGTTGTACTTGCACACTTCAAGGTACCCATGAAGAAATGGGAAGTTGGTACAAACAAGGATCACTTTAGGGCAAACACTTTGACTGTTGTGACTATTAAGTCCACACCACTCCCAAAGAACCCAGTTCATCCAAAAAGGTACTTGTGAACAGCAACGTACGAGCCTTGGTGCAAAAAAGTGGGGTTGAGGATGCTTAAATTGAGCGACTGAAAAAGAGGCTGGCTGAAGTAGAAACTGAGAGGGATGCTCTTAGGGCTAAACTTGCATAGGAGAAGGAGAAGAATGATGGAATTCTTCATGATTGCTGAAGCTACTTCAGGCCAGAAACCAAGAACCTGGTCCTTCCCAGTCTTGAAACCTTTCTAGCCTAGTTAGACAAGTCGGTGACCCAGATGGGATTTCTATTTGGTATTTTTCCTCATGATCCAATGTTTTTATTTCTCTTTATGCTTTGTGGATGATGACTAATATCATTAGATTGATAATTGATGCTTGACTCCATGATTGCATTTGATGTAGCTCCAGTGGCTATGAGTAATTTCTATTAAGATCTAGTTATCTAACATAATTATGCAACTTTTCGATGATGCCAAAAAAGGGGAGATAGATCATACTTCTTACTTTGGACTGTGATATTTATAACCTAATGAAGTGCTACTTACTTTGGACTATGATGTTTATAACCTAATGAACCTGGTCCTTGATGATTTGTAACTTTAAAATGGAATGTGTTCTAACATTGTGTTGATGTTGAGCTGAGTTAACACATGGCCTATGCTTATGAAAAGCACATAGTTTATCGTCATCAAGATGGGGGAATTTGTTAGCCCAAGTAAAGTTTGTTTTGATGATTGAAAAAGAAACTTAAGCATGAACCAGATCCATACACAGTATACACAGACACGGGGAGATTCGAGCATAAGGAATGCACGTGAAGGAGATAAGCTTAGGTTGTTATATATGATATCTTTTGATCGCAAATGTTGCATAAATGATAAGGAGAAGGACTCCTTACTCAAAGAGAAATTCATCCAAGATAAGGGAAGAGTTAAAAGTTGAAGATAACTAGAACTCTTTTACCAAGGAAGAGTATAACATTGGAACTCTAGTTATTTCCCATTCTACTAACTCTATATGTAACGACCCGCCCGGTAGTTTTTTTTTCTAGATCCTCATTCCCCTAAATAAGACTCCTTATATGTGCTTTTACTATTTTATGACTTTCGGGGACGGTTAGTTCGGGATTTGGAAGGGTTCGGGTTGAAATCGGAACACTTTATTCCTTAAAGATTGGCTTTAAAGGGGTAAGTTTGACTTGGGTCCCCATTTCTAGTAAATGACCTCAGAACCACGATTTGATGATTCCAATAGGTTTGTATGATGATTTTAGACATGGGAATATGTTCGGATAGGGTTTCGGATGACTCGGGAGCGTTTTGGTGCATACAGTCCAAAGTTGGCATAATGAAGGTTTTTTAAAGTTCTTTAAATTTGGTTTGGAGTAGGTTTTGGTGTTATCGAGGTCCTTTGGGATTCTGATCCTGGGAATAGTTCCGTATGGTGATTTAAGACTTGCACGCAAAATTTGGTGTCATTCCGAGTAGTTTAAGTATGAATCGGCTCATTCGGAGTAAGTTGGAAGAATTTGAAGTTCATAAGTTGATTCTGTTGGTTTTGGGTTGCGATTCTTAGTATTAATGTTGATTTCCGCATTCCAAGGGTGTGAGTGAGTCTGTTTTATGTCTACAAACTTGTTGTTATGTTTGGATGAGGCCTCAGGGGCCTCGGATGCTACTCGGGCGTTGCACGGATCGAGTTAGAACTTAAAAGGGGGCTGTTGGTCCACCAGTTCTGGTGTGCCCGCACCTGCGAGTTTTTATCGCATATGTGAGCTCTTGTCCGCAGAAGCGGCTTTGGACATTTTACCAGTAGTCCGCAGTAGCAGATAAGCATGCGTAGAAGCGGCCTCGCTTTCACAAAGAAGCATGCGTAGAAGCGGCTTTAGATGCGCTCCACCCTCCGCAGAAGCGGGACCTTAGATCCGGTAACACATCCGTAGAAGCGGATCTAGCCATCCTAGGCTAGAACCACACCTGCGATGGCGTTTCTGCATATGCGGCCCCAGGTCCACAAAAGCGGAAATGCTGGAGGCAGTGAGGTCCTTTTAATACGGGAGTTAGGCCATTTTTGAGTTCATTTATTGCATTCCTTGGGCGATTTGGAGCTCTTAGAGAGAGAATTTCACCTAGCTATTGGAGGTAAGTAATTTATATCCAATGTAAGTTAAATACATAGATTATTGGTAGATTTTAACATGAACAATTATGAATAGTTTGGGTTTAGATGAAAAACCTAGCTTTTGATAAAAATGGGATTTAACCACGAAATTGGTTATGGAGTTGAGTGAAAATTATATATTTGAGTTTGTGAGGTTATGGGTAACAAATTTCTTCAAAATATTTCGGAATCCAGGCACGTGGGTCGGGGTGAATTTTATGAATCTTCCAATAGGGATTGGGTAATGACTCTAATAGTTAGAATACAAACTTTCGAACATGTATTGATTAATTTATATAACATTTGACTAGTTTTGGATTGTTCGGCACCGAGTTGAAGCTTTAGAGTGAATTTGAGGCCGAAAAACGAGCTTTGAGACAAGGTAAGTCTCTTGTCTAAACTTGTATCAGGGAACTTACCCCATAGGTGATTTAAATTAATACTTGCTTCTAATTGTGGGGGCTACATATGCACGAGGTGACGAAAGTCTATGCGTAACTGCTAATTATGCTTATGTCTGGGTAGTTTAGGACCCAAATCATGAAATACTTGTAATGTTCGCACCCTACTTGATAATTAAAGTGCCTAAATTATATTGGAACTTGATAAAGGAATTGTAAATGACCGAACTTCACTTACTTGAGTTTTGACTGGTTACTTTACCGTTAATAGAGATTTTGCTTCTTTGTGTATTAGCTTTATAATAACTTTTAATTCGGATGTTCATAAAGTATCCTCTCTTCTTGTGGAGCAGACTGAATGCCTTAGCAATAGATAGATGCATCTATGGTTCGTGCTGCACGACCCTCGGCAGTGTACACATTATTCTGGATCGCCATACGACCTCGACATAATCGTGCATGATAATATTTAGAGTTTAATTATATTTGATATTATTTCATTGTTTGAGAGGTTAAAATTATATGAGACAGAAATTGATGTGGGATTTACCATTTTGAAAGAATTATTTATTTTCCTGCTTGTTATTGAGATATTATTAATATTTATACAACTCATGCTTATTTATAACTTATGTATTTCTTTATTGTTAGCCCATAGTAAATGTCGATGTCGACCCCTCATCACTACTTCTTCAAGGTTAGACTTGATACTTATTGGGTACATGTTGTTTATATAGCCACGCTACACTTTTGCACTAACCGTGCAGGATCTGAGGCAAGTGCATATTGCGGTCACACCGGCGTGCATCCCCGATACCTTGAGGCATAGTGGTGAGCTGCTTCGTGAGCCATTCTGCAGCACCTAGAGCCTTTCTTTTTTACTTATTTTTTGTCTATTTTATTTCGGACAGTAGTTAGAGTTTTGTATATTCTACTAGTGCTCATACATTTATGACACCAGGTCTTGGCACACATTCTAGTAGACTTTATGGTTTTGGAGTATTTATATATCTATGATTGCACTAAGTTTCTTTCGTTTTATTTATTTAACTTTCTACTTCTTGAATCTCTTAATAAATGGAATTTAATTACTTTGAAACCTATTAAAAAGAGTAATCACGTAGTTAGTTCACAGTTGGCTTACCTAGAGGCAATGTTAGGCGCCATCACGACCTATAGGAGAAATTGGGTCGTGACACTATAAATTGCAGGATTTTCTCATTTTATAGGTACGCACAAACACTGAAGTTAAACGTGAGTTTAGAGAAAAATAGGAAGGCATTTATCAAGCAACTCTTATGTGATTTAAGTGTGCGAACCTGATACTTCATGAACCTGATAGGAGAACCAGTTCCAAGTGTCTGTCTTTTATTCTAGTTTTATTGTAGTAGGTGTTTTCAAATTGTATCTTTCAGCTTTATCTAGAGGCAATTGTATTAGGTACTTTGAGTATTCAAGTTGGAGTTAACTTGAAGTTGTCGCAACAGTTAGAGGCTGGTTGCCACAACGGGATTAGAGGTAATCCTTAGGTTTACAAAGAATTTTATAAATATTATTTTTGGCTCAGTGATTTAGTGAAGTGTTGGGCAAAATCCTACTGGGTAGTAGGTCGTGGTTTTGTTTCATCTTTTGAGCTGGGTATTTGTCACATAAAATACTTGTGTTCTTTACTTTCTGCATTTATTATTTCCGCAACAGTAGTATAAGGAATACATAGAAGAACCAGGTCCTTCTATAATCAGTGCACTGTCGTGACCCAAAATTCCTACCTTTGGACTGTGATGGCGCCTAACATTTTACTTTCCAAGCAAGCCAACGTTAGAATAATATTAACTAATTTTTAAATAATTTTTAAATTTATTAATAACAAAGAACGATTGCGGAAGTAAAGTCTGAAATATAGTGAATAATCCATAAAAATAACGGTGTCTAAATACCATCCCAGAATTTGGTGTCACAAGTGCACTAGGTTTTAGAATAATACAAATAAGGGCCTGAATAAAATAAAGCTGTTTGGAAATAAACACACATCTAAAGTAAAGTAGACGGGGACTTCAGAACTGTGAACGTCGTGCAATTATACCTCAAGTCTCCTTTAAGTAGCTGAAATCCGAGCAAGTCTATGGTATGCCGCTAGGACCAACTCCAAAATCTGCACAAGAAGTGCAGAGTGTAGTATCAGTACAACCGACCCCATGTACTGGTAAGTGCTGAGCCTAACCTCGACGAAATAGTGACGAGGCTAAGGCGGGTCACTTACATTACTTGTACGCAACATTTGTAACAACAACAATCATAGAAATAAATCAGGTAACTCATTTATAATAATTGAAGCCAATTCAGCAGTCATAACCAATTATCATTTCCATCAATTCTGTTGCAGAGTGCAACCCGCTCTCACAACATATTCACATTCAATTCTATTACAGCATCCAACCCGCTCTCACAATATATTCACATTCAATTTTGTTGCAGCGTGCAACCCGCTCTCACAATATATTTATTTTCAATCCTCTCATATAATTATTTTTAATCAAGTATATATATTGACTTTTAAATAAATCTGTTAAGGTGTGTAATCCGATCTCCCAAATATTGGCTTTTAATAAGTCTGTTGCGGCGTGCAACCCGATCCTCCGATATAGACTTTTTAATAAGTCTGTTGCAGCGTGCAACCCGATCCTCTAATATATCCATTTCAATCAATTCTGTTGCGGCGTACAACCCGATTCTCCAATATATCCATTTACCAATTCTTATAGAAGAAATTTCCCCAATAAATGCGATAATTAATATAAAATTATAAGACAACAAACATACAATAATTATGATTTAATTATGAAACAAACAATGTCAAATAGCAAATTATTATGAAAATCAGGGAGAAAATAGGAAGTTTAATATTTAATATCCTAAATGTCAAATAACAATTAAGACGCATAATTCAAATAGCATGTAACAATTAATGCAGGAATTCAAGAATTAATATTTGATAAAAAATAGGAGAGAAACAATTATTATAATAATTAATTCATGATTTAAAATAATTTATGATTTTTCAAGTAACTATGCAAACAATTAATTTGACGATATATAGACACTCGTCACCTCGCCTATATGTCGTCCACATGCATTTCACATAACAAATAGTTAAAGGGTTCTATTCCCTCAAGTCAAGGTTAACCACGACACTTGCCTTGTTTTGCAAATTCCAATCAATTACGCGACCACAGATTTTTCTTTTAAATTTGTCTCCAAAAACTTCAAACCTATTCAATAAACTCAATACGAATCATAAGAATTAATTCCATATGAATTTATTAATTTTCCGGATAAAAATCCGAAATTCATTAAATTATTCGACAGTGGGACCCATGTCTCAAATCTCGGAAAAACATACGCAATCTGAACACCCGTTCCGATACGAGTCCAACCATACAAAATTTATCAAATTTCGGTGTCAAATGGACTTTCAAATCTTAAATTTTTGTTTTTGGAATATTTTATAAAAATCTGATTTTTTTCCATAAATTCACGTATTCATGATATAAATGACTATGAAATCATGAAATATAATCAATATAGGATAAGGAACACTTAACCCAATGTTTGCCCGTAAAAATCGCCCAAGACTCACCTTACCCGAGCTCATAAATGGTTGAAAATTGGTCGAAACCCCATTTCCAAAACTTAAGTTATGTTTTTCAGATTTTTATTCATCGCGATCGCGGAAATTCGTTCGCGATCGTGTAGAACAAAATTTTCCTAGGTTTGTTTAACACTACACGATCGCGTATAAGGCCATGCGATCGCAAAGAACGATTTCTCATCCTTACGCGATCGCGCACAGGTTTATGTGATCGCGTAGCACAATTTCGGTGCTTCAACTTCTGCCTCATTCCTTCTTCGCGATCGCAGCCTTGAGCTCGCGTTCGCAGTGCACTGAGAGCTAGCCTTTCACGTTCGCATTCCTATCTTCGCGAACGCGAAGATTAAAACTCATGGCTTAAAATTGTTTCTTCGCGATCGCAGCAATAGCTTCACGATCGCGAAGCACAATGCACCATATGACAACAGAAGCTCAAAAACCAGATTTTTCTAAGGTCAAAATCAACCCGTAGCCTATTCGAAACTCACCCTGGCCCTCGGGGCTCCAAACCAAACATGCACCCAATTCCTAAAACATCATACGAACTTGCTCGCGCGATCAAATCGCCAAAATTACACCTAGAACTACGAATCAGACATCAAATCAAAGGAAGTTTTCAAGAAAACTTTAAAACTTATATTTTCACAATCGGACGTCTGAATCATGTCACATCAACTTTGATTCTCACCAAATTCGGCAGACAAGTCTTAAATATTATAGTGGACCTATACCGGGCTCCGCAACTAAAATCATTAAGCTTTCAAGCTTTTAATTTTTTTATCAAAATTCCATATCTTGGGCTAGGGACCTCGGAATTCGATTCCGGGCATACGCCCAAGTTCCAAATCACGATACGGACCTACCGGAATTGTCAAAAAGTTGATTTGGGTCCGTTTGCTCAAAATGTTGACCAAAGTCAACTCAGTTGAGTTTTAAGGCTCTATTCACATTTTAATCTATTTTTCACATAAAAACTTTTCGGAAAATTGTACGGACTGCGCACGCAAGTCAAGGAATGATAAATGGTGCTGTTCGAGGTCTTAGAATACAGAATTACTTATTAAATTTAAAGATGACATTTTGGGTCATCACATGCACGCGAAAATTGGATACCACACAAATAACCCTCCTCTTATGTGGCATTGAAGTATATAACATCTTTGTGCTAATTACATTCAAGGCACAAATTGGGAGGATCTGATTAATTTTTTCTTTAATATTATTAATTTTTACCTTAAAATGACAAATTAGAACAAATTAGTTGAACTATTGCATAGAGTAATGAGAAAAAAAACTTCAGATTTTATTAAATCCACACATATTAAGCACTTCAGGTATGAATATAAACGTGTTCGAGGATGAACGTTTGTTTAAGAGGTAGAGAATGTAATGACTCGACCATTTATTTTGCTTTCTAGAACTCCGTTACCCTAAATAAGACTTCCCATACTTGCTTTTAGTGATTTATGACTTGTGGGGATGGTTGGTTCGGGATTTGGAAGAGTCTGGGTTGGAATCGGAACCCTTGGTTCCTTAAGGATGGCTTAAAAGGCTAAGTTTGACTTCGGTCAATATTTTGAGTAAACGACCTCGGAATCGAGATTTCACGATTCCAATAGGTTCATATGATGATTTCGGACTTCGGCGTATGTTCAAATTGGGTTTTGGATGACCCGGGAGTGTTTTGGCGCCCAATAGTGAAAGTTAGTTCATTATATTTTGTTTGAAGCGGGTTTTGGTGTTATCGAGGTCCAAACAGAAATCCAAAATCGAGAATAGTTCCGTACTGTCATTTAAGACATGCACGCAAAGTTTGGTTTCATTCCGAGTAGTGTAAGCATGTTTCGGCGCATTGGAAGTAATTGAAGAACTTGAAGTTCTTAAGTTTGATTCAATTGGTTTTATGGTGTGATTCTTAGTTTTAATGTTGTTTTGGGCATTCCGAGAGTTTGAGCGAGTCCGTTTTATGATTTCAAATTTGTTGGTATATTTGGACGGGGCCCCGAGGGCCCCGAGTGTTAATCGGACGAGGCTCGGACAAAGTTGGAATTTGGAAGCCACAGCTGAAGCTCCAGCTGCTGTCATAATCGCACATGCGCTTGGTCAGCTGTAGGTGCGAGCCCCATGATCGCAGATGCATCCCAGCATAGGCTGCCCAGGCATCACAAAAGCGGAGGAAGGACCGCACCTGTGAAAGCGTGGGTGCAAAGGCAGGCATCGCAGGAGTGGGCAGGCATCGCAGGAGTGGGCAGTGTCGCAGATGCACGTTGTTTGTCGCTGATGCGTGGCCGCATGTGCGATCACCTGGGCGCAGAAGCGAGATGAGGCATCGTGGCTTTGGTCCGCACCTGCGCGAGTTTGTCCGCAGAAGCAGAATCGCAGGTGCGCCAATTGAACTGCAGGTGAGGAAATCGCTAAAGGGCAGTGATGTTTTAAATTGGTTTTTGAGCACTTCTGCTCACTTCTTACTCTTCTTGGGGGAGACTTTGGAGTTGGTTAGAGAGGGGATTTCCATCAACTAGTTGATGTAAGTAATTCCCTATCAAATGTGAGTTAAATACATGGTTTATGGGTAGGTTATAACATGTAAATTAGTGAAAATGACTGGTTTGGATAAAAACCTAGGTTTTTTTTTTTATAAAAGTGAGATTTAACCACGAAATTCGTTATGAAATTTAGTAAACATCATATATTTATGTTCCTAAGGTTATGGGTAACAACTTTCTTTAAAAATTTCCAGAATCCGGGCACGCGGGCCTGGGGGTAAATTTTAGGAATCTTGCAATTTAGGTTGGGTAATCACTAAAATGGTGGAATTATGAACTTTTGAGCATAGATTGATTAGTTTACGTAATGTTTGACTAGCTTCGAGTTGTTTGGCGTCAAATTTGGAGGTTTGAGTGCGTTCTTGAATTGGGAAGTAGTCTTTGAGGTGAGGTAAGTCTCCTTTCTAAACTTGTAAGAGAGAATTAACCACATAGGTGAATTAAATAAATATTTGTACCTAATTATGGGGGCTACATACGTACGAGGTGACGAGAGTCCGTCCGTAGCCACTATTATGCTATTGTCCGGGTAGTCTAGGAACCGTATCATGATACACTTGGAATGTTTGTGCCCTTACTTGCTAATATAATCACTTAGTCATGATTGAAATTGATAAAAAAATTTTACGAGGTTGAATACACTTACTTGAAGGTTTGTATGAGATACTTGACTGTAGATGAGAAACTTTTATTTTCTTGAAAATAATTGTTATTTGTGGATCGGGTCGAGCGCCTCGGTAGTAAATAGATGCATCTATGGTTCATGTCGTTCGACCCTCCGACATTACACAGTTTAAATATTTTATTGGATCGGGCCGTACGACCTCAGCATAATTGCGCATGCTAATTATTAGGAAAGTTTTCATGATTTATTCTGCTTAAATGCCTTGAAATGTAATTTTCTAAGTAGTATTACTGAAATTTATGTTATAATTATGAAAGAAGGACTTATCTCTTCCTGTTGTTGAACTGACAGTATCATTCATCATTCCATGCTTAGCATAGTACTTTAATTATATTATTATTGGCCTAGTAAGTGTCAAGTCGACCTCTCGTCACTACTTCTTCGAGGTTAGGCGGGATACTTACTGGGTACATATTGTTTATGTACTCATACTACACTTCTGTACTTAATTGTACATGATCTGAGGTTGGTGCATCTAGTTACCCGCCCTACGCGCATACTTGATCATGGACTGAGACTTCACGGTGAGCTGCCTCTTCTGAGCCGTTCATCAGCATACCAGAGTTTCTCTTTTGTTTTTATCTGTCTATTCTGTTTCAGACAGTAGGATAGTCATCTTTTGTATATTCTACTAGTTGCCCACACACTTGTGACACCAGATCTTGGCACGTATTAGTAGACTTTGACTTTTGGGTTGTAATTCAATAGTTATAACTGCTTTTAGATGTTTTCGTTTGTTTGCCTTCAAAATCCTTTATTTACCAAATGTTTTAAAATAAGTAAAGCTAAATGGGAAATCACTAAGTTGTTCACTGTTGGCTTGTCCAGCAACGGAGCTGGACACTATCACGGCCTGATATGGAGTTGGGTCGGTTTAAAAAGCTAGCTCGGTTCTTCTTTAACAACACCTAAGAATACATAGCATTTCTCAAAACATAGAAAAAAACATGATCAATTTGAGCACAAATAGTAAGTACTGTATTAATATCAAATGAAAGTATTGCACCAAAAAAAAATATCAAATGAAATTGTCCTGTCACTCTAAAGATTATTACCTCCTACATGTCTTCGTCCTACACAGTATGGAGCTGCGGGAGGCGCAAGGGAATACATCTGAACCCCCTTCGTCGAAAAATTACACTATATTACAAGATGAAAATTATTTTTTATGTTAACATATATAGTAGATGGTGTATCTCGATAACTTGATCGTATGTTTACTTCTATATATTTTGGATCTCCTTAATTATTGAAAGTTTTAACACCGCCACTAATCCTACTTATGTTGAGCTGGTAAATATTTAAAAAAAAATTAATATATAAAATTGAGTTCATACAAGTGCAATATCCATGTAAAAGCTTCTATTGAACAATTTTGATACCCAATTTCTATTCTTTATTAGTTCTATTATAATATGAAGTTGAAAATTGGATAAGATATGAATATTGATTGACCTTGTTTTCAAGTAGGGCAGGACAAATAGATCTGATTGCCCCCAAGTCTCATGTTAAAAGGGTTTGACACAAGAGTTTTTCTATAATAAAGATGCTTTTAAATTTCTTTTGCTATAAACATCAATGCACATATATAGATGTGTCACTCCCAATACCTTGTGTAGTGGCATGGAGACTTTATTTTTCTTTTCCATTTATTTTGGGGCACTCTTCAATTTTATAGATTTGATCAACATTCCATTTACCAGATTCTTTTAATAACAAAGTCAATATTCCCAAGGACTTCTCTTCTTTTTTATCATGTCATCAGCCGATTAATTTAGATTCTGTCTGCGACTAGAACTAATAAAAACACTTTGTTATATCGCCGAGGTATCTTCTTATAGAGGAACCCTACATGTTACAGTCTAAACCTATTGGGCTTTTAGAGCACTCGTTATAGGCGGACGACATATCGTTCTATGGTATGGATTACATTCCCCTTAAAAATATTGGTTGGAGATAAACGGAGGGCAAGTGCCCTTGCAAATGAAAAGAACTTATTCCTATTTGGGAACTCAGATAATGTGGCTGAAGAGAACAAAGTCAAAGAAATAAAAGGGAAAAAATATAAAGCAGCTGCTATATGCTAGAAAGATGCTTAGTTCTCCATTACTATTTTGGCTATGATTATAAATACATGGCTAACTTTCCATATGGTAATCATGATCTCAATAAAGAAGAGATATCTTACATGAAGAGGAGAGTCATATTAGTTTAGTAGCCAAAGGATGACTTGCCTGCTCCATTATTTTGAAAGGTGTTTTGATTACACCATTTAATATTGGTAGCCTTTTTTGCTTGGTTTCAGGCAGTCTCCTTGGCTATGTTGACATGCTCTTCTCTTTCATGCAAAATTTTCTCTTCTGCTAATTTATTGTGAGATCGAGAGAGAAGACAGAGAATAGGGAGACTTGGGAGCACCGGTAAAGTTGTACTCGTGTGACCAATAGGTTACGGGTTCGAGCCGTGAAATCAACCACGATGCTTGCGACAATGTAGGCTGCCTACATTACACCCCCTTGGGGTGGTGGCCCTTGAACCCTGCATGAACACAGAATACTTTGTGCACTAGGTTACCCTTTATCGAGAGATCAGAAGACAGATGAGAGGTCTAGCATGATGAAATGAGGCTTATTTGGTAGCCAATGATGACTTGCCTTCAACCTTTGGAGAGGTATTTACATCATTGATGGTGTTCTTTCCTTGTATTGGTTTTCGACAGGTCATCTTTAGCTAACTTGACAAGCTCTTCTCTTTCATGCAAGACCAATTTCTCGTCTTCCATACATTGAGAGATGAATAGAACGAGGGGTTCTAAGATGAAAAGAAGATCGTCTTATTTGATAGCCAATGGTGACTCCGTAGTCGGATCCCATTGCCAAAATATAATGACTTCTTAGATAGGTAATTTTGGGGTGGTTACAATGGTGGAAAGGAGATTAAAAAGTAGAAATGAGGCGACGAGATCGACGGCCATCTATGGTTGTTAGTTATGCCAAAGAAATAATTTATTGAGGGAGAAAGAAAAAGGGAAGAAAGTGGCTATGGTGATGTGGATTTCGCCGGTACGATTAAAATGGTGGTTTTAGGAAGTGATAGAAATGGTGGCTGAAGGGGGTTACGGGTCAGAGGGGAGGTGGCGGCTGATGAGATTTTAGGGAGAAGTGATGAGATTGCTTACAAATAAAATAGAATTTTTGCCATAAAAAGGTAAACTGATGATGGTAGTAATTTTATTTCATAAATAAATGGAGCTTTTTCAGTTTATTTTTAACTTCTGTTTCATTGAAATTTATGTAGACTTTTTGAAAGATGTAAAATCCTCCTTTATGGTTACAATGAAGATAGTGGAGAAGAAATTTTCGGATGGGCTTATTAGGCTGACAGATTGAAGGAATTTGCTTGGTATGCTTTTTTGTGTGGTGGTGGAGGCAGCTACAGTAGAGGTGGAGGAGGTGGACGGAGTTCCTATGGTGGTGGCAGTAGTTGCTATTTGGGCTGCCATAGCATTTTAAATGCTTAGAGTTGATTGTATAAGCAATACAATGTATATTGAAAGCAATTATTCTTATTTTCCATCAATGTATGAAGACGAAGGTAAGTGGATTCCACATAATCTAAGGTTAATGTAAAAAAAACAAAAACAAAAAGACTTAATTTTGAGGGTGTCACGCGCTCAAATGCTAATATAAAGCACACACTTTGCCATGTCAGCGTGAGGGCTTTACGAGATTGCACTTCAGTGGAGAAGAAGTGTCTAATTTGTAATGGGGTCAGTGAAGGTGTTCATATGATCGTTCAGGACAACTTAAGGGGCCGTTTTATGTATTTGGCCTAAAAATATTAAGGGTTATGTTAATTATTTTACCAAAAGAATAGCTTATAACCGGATTTTTTATAAATGCATCAACTATTATTGTCAATTTCAACACTTTTATCCAAACACGAACTCATTCCTATCCAACAACACAAATATATTTCTCATAGGAGCAACTCATATGCTATTGCTCGGGATTTCCATGATCTAAAACTTCCTCAAGTTGAAATTAATATTCTGTTGAATTAATTTGACATCTTTTGGGGTTTAAAAAGCTAGCTCGGTTCTTTTTCACAACACCTAAGAAAACATAGCTTTTCTCAAAACATAGAAAAGGACATGACTTCAATTTGAGTAAAAATAGCAAGTATAGTAGTAATCTCAAATGAAATTATTCTGTCACTCTGAAGATTATTACCTCCTACAGTTTTTGTCCTACTTAGTGTGGAGCTGGTGGAGGCGCAAGGGAGTTCATCCGATTTCCCTTCGTCGAAAAATTATATTATATTATAGGGTCAAAATTACTTTTTAAGTTAATGTAGTACACATTAAATTCAGATAACTTTTTCGTGTGTTTACTTTTTTATATTTTGAATTTCCTGTTTTCCTAACCTCATCACTGATCCTACTTATACCGAGCGTGTCAATATTGAAAATAAATTAGTATAAAATTGATTTCATACAAGTGCATGCATCCATGTAAAAGCTTCTATCGAACAATTTTGATACCCATTAGACATATCTAGAACACTATATCTTATTAATTTAGATTCTGCCACGTAAAGCCCATTAAAAAACAAAGTAAAAACACGGGGACTAGAACTAACCTATAGACGAGCTTCTAGCTGTGCCACTTTGGTTTTGTTCCCTGAAACTATATTGGATGGGCGGGACTCCCAGGTGGTGGAACGACTTCCTACAATGCATCAATAATAATGTTAGAATAGCACAGATTATCATTGTTAATTAAATTAATAATTTCCTGAGTCGAACGTCCCGTAATGTTTTTATTCCTTCTCTGCTGTAATACATTACGTCAATGAATAAATCAGTTTGCTTGTCTATAAACCACGTAACAAATTCAACTGTACGATTTTATGGGTAAACAGTTTGGCGCCCACCATGAGACTTAGATATCTGTGTAATTGAGTTGATCCCTGCATCTATTACTAACTCGTTTGATTCTTTATTTTTTTTAGCTAAAAATCAAAAATGGCAGCTAACGATGTCAATATCACACACAATATTGAGGCACACAAAAATCTGCCTCAACATGAGGATTCAATCAGTGACACCCTCAACGAGAGGGACGTCGAAACTCCGGTCCATAGCAGTATATATCCCCGACATGGGTGGGAGACAACTCCCGATGATGCGGAGGACATGGACGTTGCGGAAACGGTAAGGATCTTGAAAGAACAGCAAAAGGCTATCATGGGGCATCTCTCAAGGAAGCACTAGGTCATGACGGAACTAAAGCATGCATTATCATGTGCTTCCAACAACGCAAATGGAAGAGGCCTAGTTGCTCCTGGCGCTCCTGCAAGTCAAACAACTCAAAGAGTTGTTAATAATACCCTGAGAGGTGAGGTCGGCTTCGACGGAGCAGGGGGAACCGGTAGCGGATCCGGTAATGATAATGATAATGATCCCTTCAAAACCAAATTCATGAGATTCGTAAGGGAAATGAACGAGCGGATGGATCGGAACACGCAGGAGTTTCACACCCGAATGGATCAAATTCCGAGCGCACCACCAATTTTGCAGGGACCAGATTCGAAGAAGAACACCCAGTTACCGTTTAAGCCGAGCGCAACACCGAAATTGACTCCGAAATGGTTCAAGATGCCGGACATACCAAAGTACAATGTGACTTTAGATCCTCAGGAGCACATCACAACTTATACAATTGCGGTGAAAGGAAACGACTTGGCTCAGCATGAGATTGAGTCGGTTCTGCTGAAAAGATTCGGAGAAACACTCACAAAAGGGGCCCTGACATGGTATTCTCTTTTACCCGAGCATTTCATTGATTCTTTTGAAATGCTCGTATATTCATTCATAAAGGAACATGCCAGGGCTAGAAAGGTCCAAGCCCGGAAGGTAGACATATTCAAGATTGCACAGGGTGAGTTCGAACTGTTGTGGGAGTTCGTGATCGAATTCCAGAAAGAAAGGATGTTGTTACTGGTCGTACCGGACAAATGGGCAGCTGACGCATTCACTAGAGGGTTCAAACCCGAGGAACTACGACGCTTCCTGGAAGTTGAAGGAAAGCGTACTTGACTTCAAAGTGACCACATGGGCAGATGTCCATAACCATTATGAATCAAAAATAAGGATAGAAGATGATGAGCTCGGGTTCCCGACATCAACCAAGGGACGGGACCGAGACAAGAACTAGGATAAGTTCAAGGATGATTTTGAAGCAGACCGGCAGTCTTCTAAAGGCCGATTCTTGCTTTATGAGAGAGCCGAAGGACACGCTAGCAGAGGGTTCCGGTCCTCGGATAGTTTCGCTCCCGATAAAAGAACCGACCGCGACCCTAACAATAAGTCACTACAAGAAAAAGAGGTATCTGGGACCCGGGATTCCTCATTTCCCAAGCTATCAGATTATAATTTTGGGATCCCATCTTATGGTGTGAATATCATGGGAATCACGACCACAAGACTAGTGACTTCCGACATATGCGCGATGAGGTGGCAACGCTATTGAATAACAGCCATCTCAGGGACTTCTTGAGTGACCGAGCCAAGAACAATTACGGCCGGAGCCGGGTCAACGTAGAACCCTCAAAGATAGGGGAAGACCCTCCTCGGTGACCCACAACAAAAGGCTCCTGGCAGTCATTGAAGAGGGCATCGCCTTCATGGAGGAAGACGCCGATGGGCTTCTTCTGTCGTATAACGATGCCCTGGTAATTTCTCTTAATGTGCTAGATTTTAAGATTAAATGTGTTTTGGTTGACCCGGGAAGCTCAGGCAACATCGTTCAATGGAGAGTGTTGGAACAAGCCAAATTATCCGAAAGTATCATTCCGCCAATAAAACTCCTCGTCGGGTTCAACTTGGCAATTGTGACAACCTGAGGGGAGATCTTGCTACCCACGAACGCCGAAGGGGTTACAAAGACCACCTTTTTTGAAGTGGTAGACGGTGACATGGGCTACAACATAATTCTTGATAGACCATGGCTACATGAGATGAAGGTCGTACCATCAACATATCACCAACTGCTGAAATTCCCGACCCCAGAGGGAATTAAGAAAATAATATGAAATCAACCGACAACAAGAGAAATGAACGCTGTGTTAGTGTAGATTACAAAGACTTCAATAAGTCGTGCCCAAAAGACTCGTTACCAATGCCAAACATTGATCAAATGATTGATGCAACGGTAGAGCATGAGTTAATGAGTTTCCTCGATGCCTATTCTGGGTACAATCAATAAGATAAACCCGGAGGATCAGGAAAAGACTACGTTCGTAACGAACTTTGGCACATATTTTTATAACGTGATGCCCTTCGGGATTAAGAACGTTGGAGCCACTTATTAGAGGCTCGCGAACAAGAAGTTTGAGAAACAAATAGGTAAAACAATGGAAGTCAACATAGATGACATGCTGGTCCAGACATTGAATGCAGGTAACAATTTAAAACACCTCCAGGAAATCTTTGATATCCTGAGGAAGCACAACATGAAAGTCAACATGAGGTTGGCTCCGGTAATTTCTTGGGTTTCTTGGATACACAAAGGGGGATCGAGGTAAATCCCAATAAGATCAAAGCCATCGAGGACATCCTAGACCAGCTGACAAGCATAAAGGAAGTCCAAAGGCTAACCGGAAGACTGGACGCTCTAAGCAGGTTCATCGCACGATCCTCGAAAAACTTTCAACACTTTTTCTCACTTCTGAAGAAGAAGAACAATTTTGAATGGACTACGGAATGTCAACAAGCCTTGAAAGACGTGAAACATTATCTATCAAGCCCCTCGCTACTATCAAAACTGGGGGCAGGTGAACAACTACTAATATACTTAGCGGTCTCAGAGGTAGCGGTAAGTGCCGTTCTAGTCCGGGAGGATGAAGGTACGCAATTTCATTTCTATCATGTTAGCAAAAATATTTTCGAAGTGCAAACTCGTTATCCGCATCTCAAAAAACTAGTCTTAGCTCTCATAGTCACCTCTTGGAAGCTTAGGCCTTATTTTTAGTGCCACCCGATAGCCGTTATGACAACCTTTTCCCTGCGGAATGTCCTTCACATACCTGAACTGCCAGGACGGTTGCCCAAATGGGCAGTTGAAATTAGCGAATTTGATATTGAATATAAGCCTCGAATTGCGATAAAATCATAAGTTTTGGCCGACTTTGTGACCGATTTTAGTCCCGGATTGCTGCCTTTGGACACTAAAGAAGCGGTAATTATGTCAAAATGGCATCAAGAGTTTGGACCTTGTTCTTGGATGGATCTTCCAATATGAAAAGGTCCGGGCTCGGGGTGGTCCTAATCACGCCTTCGGGAAAAACCTTGAGGTAGGCCATAAAAACTTTTTCAATAACTAACAATGAAGTCGAATATGAGGCCTTGATTGCAAGACTTGAACTGGCTTGGGGACTTGGCTATGAGATCATATAAATCAAATGTGATTCCCAACTGGTAGTAAACCAAGTATATGGAATTTTTGATACAAAGGAGGAATGCATGCAACATTATGTGATTAAAGTTCAAAATTTGCTTACACAATTCAGGGAGTGGTCGATCACACAGATCCCGATAGAAGAGAACGTAGAAGCAGATACATTGACCATTATTTTAAAAGGTGTTTGGTTACACATTTTTTGCTTTGGTTTCAGGTAGTCTCCTTGGCTAACTTGACATGCTCTTCTCTTTCATTCTAGACTTTTCATTCTTCTATCACTACTAAAAATGTGAATTTCCGAACGGGCATCCCCTCAGAAATTGGCTTGTTGGAAAGGCATTTCTGAACGGGCTTGTAAGAAATTGGCTTATCAGAAATGTTTCCGACGATATCCGTTTTGCATCTTTTTGGTAGTGTTCAATTGAATTTACGAAGAGAGAAGAAAGAGATAGAAGAGAGGTATAACATTCCTTTCTTTCTTGGTTTCAGGTAGGTCACTATGGCTAACTTGATAATTTCTTCTCTTTCATGCAATGCCTTCTCTTCTTCCATTGCCTATGGTGAATTCAGTACAGCGAGGAAGGTTTGAGGGTGGGGTTGGGGTAGAGGATCTAAAATTAATAGAAGATCTTATTTAATAGCCAAGGATGACTTCTTCTTCTTTTTTTTAGGCTAAAAAGATAATATAATATTATGCATCATTACAAAAGTAACGCTATTACTAGTGCTATGATCATCTAAAATATATAGTACATTATCAGAAGTTCTAACAAAAGAAGTTCCTATTTTGTCTGTTTTTACAGACATAGCAAAAGCAATTAACGGAGCAACTGCTGGATATTAAACAGAATAGACTGACTCCTTCATTTGCTAGCAGATGTGCCATTTGGTTTTGTTCCCTCCGGAATCACGTAATTATTCATGTTATCTTAGACCGTGTATGCGTAGGTTGTGAGAAATAAACGGGTTTCTGATTTGAAAGGAGCTATGCATATTCATGAATTCTTACATGCAACAATCATGCATATCATCCTCGTATGCTAATCGATATATTTTACATATGGTTGGGACTTATTAATAGGTTTGTTGGCTCAAGTGAAGTTTGTTTTGATTATTGACAAAGGAACTCAAGCATGAACCAGGTCCACACACAGTGTACACAGACACAGGCAGATTCGAGCATAAGGGATGCACATAAAAGAGATAAGCTTAAGTTATTAAATTTGATATCTCCTGATCGAAAAGGTTACATAAATGATAAGGAGAAGGACTCCTTACTCGAAAAGAACTTTATCCAAGATAAGGGAGAAGTTAGAAGTTGAAGATAACTAGAACTCTTCTACCAAGGAAGTGTATAGCATTGGAACTCTAGTTATTTCCTATTCTACTAACTCTATAATTTGCAGGATATATTCATATTGCAGGTACGCACAAATGCTGAAATTAAATATGAGTTGAGAGAAAAATAGCAAGGCATTTTGCAAGCAACTCTTGTGTGATTCAAGTGTGTGAACCTGAAGCTACATGAACCTGATAGAAGAACCAATTCCAAGTGTGTGTCTTTTATTCTAGTTTCATTGTAGTAGGTGTTTTCAAATTGTACCTTTCAGCTTTACCTAGAGGCAATTGTATTAGGTACTCTGGGTATTCAAGTTAGAGTTAACTTGAAGTTGTCGCAACAGTTAGAGGTTGGTTGCCACAACGGGATTAAAGGCAATCCTTTGGTTTATAAACAGTTTTGTAAATACTGTTTTGGCTCAGTGATTTAGTGAAGTGTTGGAAAAAATCCTACTGAGTAGTAGGTCGTGGTTTTTTACCTTTTGAGCCAGGTATTTTCTACATAAAAATACTTGTGTTCTTTACTTTTTGCATTTACTATTTCCGCAACAGTAGTATAAGGAACACATAGAAGAACCAGGTTCTTCTATAATCAGTGCACGCGAAAATTGGACACCACACAAAACACCCCCATCCCCTCCCCTCTTGTGTGACATTGAAGTATAAAACATCAATTGGTATCAGAGCGGGTTCTCCTTGAAGAGGCATACACCTTAGGAGAAGATCAACATGAGTGCACCACCTAGAAACTAGGAAGGGCAATCCACTGCTAGGCCACCACTCTTTAATGGCCAGTACTACTCTTGGTGGAAAAACAGGATGAGAGATCACATTATAGGAGAGGACTATGAACTATGGGACATTGTTACCGATGGTCCACTGGCTACCTTGGAGAAAAATGCTGAAGTAGTAGATGTGCCAAAGACAAGAGCGAATTGCACTGCCGAGGACTTGAAGAAATGGGAGAAGAATGCTAAAGCAAAGAAATGACTTGTTTGTGGACTTAGTCGAGATGAATACAACAGAATCCAAAGTTGTACCACTGCTAAGCAAATTTGGGGCACATTGCAAGTGGCTCATGAAGTAACACCTCAGGTGAAGAGATCCAGAGAAACTCTATTGTATTCTCAATATGAGAAATTTGCTATGAAGGAAGGAGAAATCATTCAAGAGATGTACATAAGGTTCACTAAACTGACAAATGAGCTAAAGTCTCTTGGAAGGATTATTCCTGGAAAAGATAGAGTCAAGAAGATACTGACTAGGGTTTTGCCTATAACTTGGGAGAGCAAAGTCACTGCCATTCAGAAATCAAATAATAATTACACTCTCCCACTGGATGAATTAATTAGAAATCTTACTGCCTATGAAATAATGAAAAGGAATAGTTGTCTAAAGAATGTGTGATTTTGAAGGCTAAGTGCTAAAACCAGGAACTTAGGGTTAGTGAAACTGTAAGTGAAAATACTGTGTTAACGAACCAGGTTCATGCACTTGACTCAACTGTCCTAAAGCTTAGATATGAAAATCTAAAACTGAAATTAGGAACAGGTAAAAAGATAGTTGATCACACACAACTCACTCTAGAAGAAAATGTAGGAAAAATGAAAGATCAGTTGTATAAAAGGGATGAGCAGGTAAGAATCCGAAAGGAGGATCTAAGAAAGGTCAAGCATGAGCTAGACAGAACTTGTAAATGGAACAGGTCATCCAATGCACTTTCATGGCTAGAAGAATGCCATAGTAATAACAGGAGAGGACCCGGCTTTGGGAACCTGGCTCCTAAGTGGGATCCCAAAAGCAAGCACCTCACACTTCCTGAGAATAAGATTTGTACACACTGTGGTAAAATAGGTCACTATAAAAGTGAATGCACCTCAAAAGAAAAGGCAAGTCAAAAGAATAAAGAATTTGTTCAAGGGAAGAATAGGCTACCAAGTTGGGCTAAAGAGAATTTGATTCATCCTTTTGCCTATAGAAAGGGACACAACTAGTTTGGGTTCCTAAGACTAATCTGTGCTTTTCTTTTGCAATTCCAAGTGAAGGGTTATAACCAATTATGGTACATGGATAATGGCTTATCAAAGCACATGACATGAATCAAGAACCAGTTCCTTTCACGTGAGGACCTTAAAGGAGGTAATGTCTCCTTTGGAAATGGGAAGAAAGGTAAGATCATTGGGGTTGGAAAAGAAGGTAAGACTGACTCTCACTCTATTGAGAACGTCTACTTGATAGATAGACTAAAATACAATCTAATAAGTGTATCATAATTGTGTGATAGAGGTAACATGGTAGCATTCACCTCTACAAAATGCTTTATGATTAATCTTACCACTGACAAGATAGTTTTGCAGGGAAAAAGAGTGAGCAACATATATCTTGTACATTTATCCACACTTTTAGATAATGAACTCACTTGCTTAAGTGTGTTGGATAATGATTTTCTCCTTTGGCACAAGAGGCTTGGACATGCCAGTCTAAGTCAACTCAACAAACTAGTCTCCAAGGACTTGGTGATAGGGCTTCCTAAAATTAAGTTCAAGGAAGATAAAGTTTGTGAGGCTTGTTCAAGGGGGAAGCAGGTAAGATCCTTTTTCAAAAGCAAGAAAGTGGTAAGCACCACCAGGATTTACTTGGACATTGTTTTTAACATCTAAAGATGAAGCATTTTACATTTTCACTTCTTTTGTTAGAAAAACTTAGAAACAACTAGTTAATCAATTTGCATCAATTAGGTCTGATCATGGTACTGAATTTGAAATTGCTAAATTTGCTGAATTTTGTGTTGAACATGGCGTAAATCATAATTTTTCTTCTCCTAGGACTCCACAACAAAATAGAATAGTTGAAAGAAAGAAAAGGACATTGGAAGAAATGGATAGGACTATTCTTCTTTCTAGTAAACTGCCCCATAGTTCCTGGGCAGAAGCTGTGAACACTGCATGTTACATCATAAATATGTGCATGACTAGACCTATTATTGAGAATACTCCCTATGAGTTACTTAAAGGGAGAAAGCAATTGGTGCATGACTAGAAGTGAAGAGGGAGTATTCTTGGGATATTCTTCATATAGTAAAGCTTATAAGATTTATAACAAAAGAACTATGTGTTCAGAAGAAAGTGTACATGTGGTTTTTTGATGAAACTAACATTCTTTTTGAGAGGCAGGAACAGGATGATGAAGCAATTGGGCTGGTAAGAAACTCAAATGAAACCACAACTCAGACTGAAGCTGCATCAGAGGAAGGAACGGGTGATGGAACAGGTCCTTCCATCTAGGGCAACTTGATAGGGGGACTGAATAAAGAGAAGCCGATCCTCAAACCTTGAGGGAACCTATCTATAAATCGATTCCTCAGCAACACAACATTGAAGGAACATCTAAGGGAATCCATCTGGTTGTGAAAACTTACAAGTATCAAAGTTCTCATCCCATCGAGAATATAATTACTGATCCAAACTCTAGAATCAAAACCAGATCCTCTTTGAAGAATCTTTGTGCTTTTGATGCCTTTTTATCTTTTATTGAACCTAAAAATGTTATTGAGGCTTTGTAGGATGTAGACTTTGTGAATGCAATGCAATATAAACTCAACCAATTTGAGAGAATTCAAGTTTGGCATCTGGTACCAAGACCCAAGGACAGATCAGTAATTGGCACAAAATGGGTCTTCAGAAACAAACTTGACGTAGAAGGAATAGTTACACGAAACAAGACAAGATTGGTGATTCAAGGATATAGTCAAGATGAGGGCATAGATTATGATGAGACCTTTGCTCCAGTTGCAAGATTGGAAGCAATTAGACTCCATATAGCCTTTGCTGCTTACATGGAATTTACTCTCCATTAGATGGATATCAAGAGTGCCTTCCTCAATGGCTATCTAAAGGAAGAAGTGTTTGCCAAGCAACCTTCGGGCTTTGAAAGCAAGGAATAGCCTGATCATGTGTACAAGCTTGACAAAGCACTTGATGGGCTCAAGCAGGCTCCAAGAGCATGATATGAAAGATTATCAAAATTCTTGCTTGGGCATGGCTACAAGAGAGGTAAAATTTATAATACTTTATTTTTGAAAGAGAAATGTAAAGATTTCTTGGTAGTTCAGATATATGTTGATGATATAATCTTTGGAGCAACTACAGATAAATTAAGTAAAGAATTTGCTAAACTAATGGGGAGTGAATTTGAAATGAGTATCATACGTGAGCTTAATTTTTTTTAGGCTTACAAATTAAACAAAATTCAATTGGAACTATGATCCATCAGCAGAAGTAAGTGAAAGAGTTGCTTAAAAGGTTTAAAATGGAAGATTTCAAAGAAATTGATACTTATATAGCAACAGCTACAAAATTGGATATAGATGAACCTAGTTCATTTGTTGATCAGAAGTTGCATAAGGGAATGATTGGGTCTTTGTTATATCTCACTGCTAGCAGGCCTGGCATTATTTTCAATATAGTCCTATGTGCTAGATTTCAGGTAAATCCAAAGGAGTCTCACTTGACTGCTGTCAAGAGGATCTTGAGATACCTAAAAGCCACTACTGACATTTGTTTATTGTATCCAAAAGGTAGTAATTTCAACTTAGTGGGATATGCTTATACTGATTATGTAGGTTTTCTTGTGGATAGAAAGAGCACCTCAGGTATGGCACACTTCTTGTCTCATGTCTTGTGTGTTGGGCTACCAAAGAGCAAACTTCGGCGGCTTTATCTACTGCTGAAACTGAGTATGTTGTTGCTACCTCATGTTATGCTCAATTATTTTGGATCAAACAGTAATTAATGAACTTTGGGATTGGTGTAGGTTGTATCCCCATCTTTTGTTATAACACTAGTGTAATTAGGGATGATTAAGATCACCTAAAAGGAACCAGTTCTAACTCATAAATTTTGGTTAGGAAAATTGTGAATTTTTGTACATAATTAGGTTAGATTTTGCTTGGTCTCATACTTTTATCAGTATACTCTTGTGACATGTGATAAAATGTCTCATTAATATCTAATGATATTATCTTTATTTTCTTGGAAACTTCAGTCTTACACAAGAGATTTCTCAGGAAAGAACCTGGTTCATCAAAATTACATGGTACATACTTTCTACCCTGCATATTTTGAAATACTTATATTTGGATTATGATCAAAATGAGAGTCCCATTTAATCCTAACCTCCTTGAGATTATACGAAATGAACCAGTTTCATCCAATTAGAGTCCCAAAAATGCAATAAGTGCCTAGATTCTAGGGAGAGTCCTCAACGTCTTTTCAAACTGACTCCCGGTTTGATTAGACTCCTGAACTTCTGAAAAAGATGTCTTTACCCAATCAAAGTATCTCTCTTTAAATTGATTTGGCCTAAGTCATTTCTTCACTTCTAATTCACAACCGCCAAAGAATTCTCTCTAATCTTCTCTCATCTACCAAACACACATAATCACCTTCTCGCATCCTCTAACCATCAATGGCAAACACTTCTGAAAAAATCTCTCATCACCACCCAAAAAATCCACACCCACTCCTTCAACCATACCGTCAACCACACTTATTTCTAAGAAAGGTAGATTTAAGATGATTGGTCGAAAAGTTGTTGCTGGAGGAGAACAAATCAAGAAAATCAATGAGCAACTGAAGATAAGTCAGGCAGATAAACCCCAAAAATCTGAAGATTCCTTCAAGTCTACAACTGAGGGGAAGAAATTATTTCATCTGAAATAGAGCATGTAATATCTGGTCAAAAATTTACATCTGAAACTATCTCTGAAGTTGCTGAAAATCTAGAAAATATATTTGTGTTTGTAGGAACCATGGCTGGGGTTAAAACAATTGAATCTAGAAAAATTGGGTGATAAAAATAAAAAGAATAAAGAAAAAAAGAGTGAGAGTGCTCAAGACGATGTGATGGGAATGGGAAAAGGAGTGGCTGAATCTTCACCCACTCCTGTTGGCTTGACTGAAGAAACAAGAGCTATGGTAGTATGGAGTGAGGAATCTATTGGAGAAGAAGAAAGTATGAGAGAAAAAAGGGGGAAGTGGGTCTGAAGAAGCTGGTGGGGGGTTGGTTAGATTAGGGAAGAATATTCAAGAACTTATTCCGTCTATGCAGGAACCCCTTGAGGACCTACTGAGAAAAGTGTCTGACAGTTACAATCCTAAAAAGAAAAAGAGTTGAGGAATTAAAGTCCCAGGTATTGCTAGGGAAAACAAGAAGAGAAAGGTTGCCTCTTGTATCCCTATAGAGACTCCTCCTACAAGAGAAAAAGCTACAAGGAGTCAGAAGAAGCAGAGTGAGGCTGAACTAGAAAAGGCCCTAGAAGAAAATAAGAGAAAAGTTGATGCAAAGGGAAAGAAGAGGGTGATTGAGCCTGTTGAGGTAGTTGAAATTGAGGAGATGGACCTGGTTCTTCGTGATGAAGAGGAGGCAGAAGAAATGGAGGTTGTGACTCCAAAGGCAAAGAAAATCAAGACTTCCATAAAGAAGTTTGTTCCAAAGACAAAGTCTACAGAGCCCTCTACCTTGGCTAGAAGAATCAGGTCCGCCTTGAAGTCTAGAAACATGAATATGGTGGAAAAAGAAGAAAGTAAAGAACAAGAAGAATTTGATGCAGAGAAGGACAAGATGGTTATGTTTGGGAAAAGAATCATATTCAAAGGTAAACTCCTCAGGGACTTGGAAGAGGAGGCATGATGATGCTGCTGGAAAAGATACAACTGCTGGGTTGGAAGGACGTGGTTCTTCAGATGGATGGAAAGATTTCCAGAACTGAGATTGTGGAGTTCATAGCAAATTGTGAGATCAAAATGGTAGAGTCACCAGTGTGGTGAAGGGGGTGACAGTGAGTTTTGATGACAAGGAATTGGGAGAGATCTTAGGTGTACCTGCTAAAGGGTACAATGATTATAAGAAACTCAAATGGCCAAGTCTAAGAATATCCCTACCTCCCTTGCCATTACAAGGAAGTTTGGTGATAATGAAGAAGAGCTTCAGCCTAAGGCTATATATAAAAGTGAGATGAAGCCACCCCACAAAGTGTTATTCGAATTTGTTAACAAAGTTGTGTTGACTAGGCAGGAAAGGAGGCACATTACCATATTCATGGACCTGGTCCTTATGGAATGTCTGGACAGTGGAAGGAAAATAAATTAGCCTGGATTTATCATCCAGCTTCTCGATAGGGTTCTGACTAGCACCAAAACTCATGCCATACCCTATGGTTTCATTTTCACGGCTGTACTTGCACACTTCAAGGTACCCATCAAGAATTGGGAAATTGGTACAAGCAAGGATCACTTTAGGGCAAACACTTTGACTGCTTGTAACTATGAAGTTCACACTACTCCCAAAGAACCCGATTCATCCAAAAAGGTACCTGTGAACAGCAAAGCGCGAGCCTTGCTGCAAAAAGTGGGGCTGAGGATGCTTAAATTGAGAGACTGAAGAAGAGGCTGGCTAAAGTAGAATCTGAGAAGGATGATCTCAGGGCTGACCTTGCATAGGAGATGGAGAAGAATGATGGCATTCTCCATGATTTCTGAAGCTACTTCACGCCAGAAATCAAGAACCTGGTCCTTCCCAGCCTTGAAAACTTTCTAGCCTAGTTAGACAAGCCGGTGACCCGGATGGGATTTCTTTTTGTTCTTTTTGCTCATGTTCCGGTGTTTTTATTTCTGTTTATGCTTTGTGGATCAATGATAATCAACTATTTATGTACTCTAACTGCTTGTTGATGCTTCTTAGATGGCTAATATCATTAGATTGATAATTGATGCTTGACTCCATGATTGCATTTGATGTAGCTCCAGAGGATATGATTAATTTCTATTAAGATCTGGTTATCTAACATAATTATGCAACTTTTTGATGATGCCAATAAGGGGAGATAGGTCAGGCTTCTTACTTTGGACTGTGATGTTTATAACCTAATAAACATGGTCCTTGATGATTTGTGACTTTAAAATGGAATGTGTTCTAACATTGTGTTGATGTTGAGCTGAGTTGACACAGGGCCTATACTTATGAAAAGCACAGAGTTTATCATCATCAAGAAGGGAGAATTTGTTAGCCCAAGTGAAGTTTGTTTTGATGATTGATAAAGAAACTTAAGCATGAAAAAAGGTCCATACACAGTGTACACAAACACGGGGAGATTCGAGCATAAGGAATGCACGTGAAGGAGATAAGCTTAAGTTGTTATATCTGATATCTTCTGATCGAAAAGGTTACATAAATGATAAGGAGAAGGACTCCTTACTTGAAGAGAACTTCATCCAAGATAAGGGAAGAGTTAAAAGTTGTATATAACTAGAACTCTTCCACCAAGGAAGAGTATAACATTGGAACTCTAGTTATTTCCCATTCTACTAACTCTATATGTAAGGACCCGACTGGTAATTTTTCTTTCTAGATCCTCGTTCTACTAAATAAGACTCCCTGTATGTGCTTTTACTATTTTATGACTTGCGGGTTTGGTTAATTCGGGATTTGGAAGGGTTCGGGTTGAAATCAAAACACTTAGTTCCTTAAAAATTGGCTTTAAAGGGGTAAGTTTGACTTGGGTCAACATTTCTAGTAAACAACCTCGGAACCACTATTTTACGGTTCCAATAGGTTCCTATGATGATTTTAGACTTGGGCATATGTTCGGATCATGTTTCGGATGACTCGGGAGCGTTTCGACACATAAAGTCCAAAGTTGGCGCAATGAAGGTTTTAAAGTTCATTAAATTTGGTTTGGAGTAAGTTTTGGTATTATTGAGGTCCTTTGGGATTCTAATCCTTGGAATAGTTCCGTATAGTGATTTAAGACTTGCACGCAAAATTTGGTGTCATTCCGAGTAGTTTAAGTATGAATTGACTCGTTCGGAGTAAGTTGGAAGAATTTGAAGTTCATAAGTTGATTCTGTTGGTTTCGGATTGCGATTCTTAGTTTTAATATTGTTTTACGCATTCCGAGGGTGTGAGCGAGTCCATTTTATGTTTGGACGAGGCCTCGGTGTCCTCGGGTGCTACTCGGGCATTGCACGGATCGAGTTAGAACTCAAAAAGGGGATGTTGGTCCACCAGTTCTGGAGTGCCCGCACGTGCGAGCTTTTGGTCGCAAATGTGAGCTCTTGGCCGCAGAAGCGGCTTTGGGCATTTGTCCAGTAGTCCACAGTAGCGGATAAGCATACGGAGAAGTGGCCTCACTTTTGCGATAAAAGGGCCACAGGTGCGAGGAGGCCGCAGATGCGCTCCACCCTCCGCAGAAGTAGGACCGTAAAAGCGGTAACACATCCGTAGAAGCGGATCTAGCCAGCCTAGGCTAGAAGCACACCTGCGATGGAATTTCCGTAGATGCGGCCCCAGGTCCACAGTAGCGGAAATGCTGGAGCCAGTGAGGTCCTTTTAATACAGGACTTAGGCTATTCTTGAGTTCATTTATTGCATTCCTTTGGCGATTTGGAGATCTTAGAGAGAGAATTTCACCTAGCTATTGGAGGTAAGTAATTTCTATCCAATGAAAGTTAAATACATAGATTATGGGTAGATGTTAATATGAAATATTGTAAACATTTTGGGTTTAGATGAAAAACCTTGCTTTTGATAAAAATATGATTTAACCACGAAATTGGTTATGGGGTTGAGTGAAAATTATATATTTGAGTTTGTGAGGTTATGGGTAACAAATTTCTTCAAAATTTTCTAAAATTCGGGCACGTGGGCCGAGGGTGAATTTTAGGAATCTCCCAATAGGGGTTGGGTAATGACTCTAATAGTTAGAATACAAACTTTCGAACATGTATTGATTAATTTATATAACATTTGACTAGTTTTGGATTGTTCGGCACCGAGTTGAGGCTTTTGAGTGAATTAGAGGCCGGAAAGCGAGCTTTGAGACAAGGTAAGTCTCTTGTCTAACCTTGTAAGAGGGAACTTATGCCATAGGTAATTTAAATTAATACTTGATTCTAATTGTGGGGGCTACATATGCACGAGGTGATGAGAGTCCATGCGTAACTACTAATTAGGCTTATGTCTGGGTAGTTTAGGACCCAAATCATGAAATACTTGTAATGTTCGCACCCTACATGATAATTAAAGTGTCTAAATTATATTGGAACTTGATAAAGAAATTGTAAATAACCAAACTTCACTTATTTGAGTTTTGACGGGTTACTTGACCGTTTTTAGAGATTGTGCTTCTTTGCGTATTAGCCTTGTAATAACTTTTAATTCCGATGTTCATAAAGTATCCTCTCTTCCTTTGGAGCGGGATGAACGCCTCGGCATGAGATAGATGCATCTATGATTCATGCTGCACGACCCTCGGCAGTGTACACGTTATTCTGGATTGGGCCGTACGACCTCGACATAATCGTGCATGATAATATTCAGAGTTTAATTATATTTGATATTATTTCATGGCTTGAGAGGTTAAAATTATATGAAACATAAATTGATGTGGAATTTACCATTTTGAAAGAATTATTTATTTTCTGCTTGTTATTGAGTTATTATTATTATTTATACAACTCATGCTTATTTATAAGTTCTGTATTTCTTTATTATTAGCCTATAGTAAGTGTCAATGTTGGCCCCTCGTCACTACTTTTTCAAGGTTAGACTTGATACTTACTGGGTACATGTTATTTATGTACTCACGCTATACTTTTACACTAACTGTGCAGGATCTGAGGCAGGTGCATCTTGCGGTCACACCGGCGCGCATACCCGATATCTTGAGGCCTAGAGGTGAGTTGCTTCCTGAGCCGTTCTGTAGTACCTAGAGCCTTTCTATTGTACTTATTTTCTATGTATTTTATTTCGGATAGTAGTTAGAGTTTTGTATATTCTACTAGTACTCATACACTTGTGACACCTGGTCTTGACACACATTCTAGTAGACTTTATAGTTTTGGATATATATATATATCTATGATTGCACTCAGTTGCTTTTGTTTTATTTATTTAACTTTCTACTTCTTGAATCTCTTAATAAATGGAATTTAATTACTTAAAAACCTATTAAAAAGAGTAATCACGTAGTTAGTTCACCGTTGGCTTGCCTAGGATGCCCTCACGGCCTATAGGAGAAATTGGGTCGTGACACTATAAATTGCGGGGTGTTCTCATTTTATCGGTGCGCACAAACGCTGAAGTTAAACGTGAGTTTAGAGCAAAATAGCAAGGCATTTGTCAAGCAACTCTTGTGTGATTCAAGTGTGCGAACCTGAAGCTACATGAACCTGATAGAAGAACCAGTTTCAAGTGTCTGTATTTTATTCTAATTTCATTGTGTACTTTGAGTATTCAAGTTAGAGTTAACTTGAAGTTGTCGCAACAGTTAGAGGTTGGTTGCCACAACGGGATTAGAGGTAATCCTTAGGTTTACAAAGAGTTTTATAAATATTATTTTTGGCTCAGTGATTTAGTGAAGTGTTGGGCAAAATCCTACTGAGTAGTAGGTTGTGGTTTTTTCACATTTTTATCTGGGTATTTTCCACGTAAAAAATACTTATGTTCTTTACTTTCTGCATTTACTATTTCCGCAACAGTAGTATAAGTAATAGATAGAAGAACCAGATCCTTCTATAATCAGTGCACGCAAAAATTGAACACCACACAAATCACCCCCTCCCCCCTCTTATGTGTCATTGAAGTATATAACATCAATGTTGTTGGACACTTGGAGGGTGTCGGTTGATGTAAATTTTGAGTCTTTATCATCCATTGAGATTCTAGACTCATACCAAAACATTCATACATATAATATACATATGCGTATTCATGCAATTTATACACACATGAGACTTGATAGCTGGTTAATTATTGGACACTTGGACGGTGTCAGATTGATGTATAGTTTGAGTCTTTACTACTTGTTCCATATCTCCTTTATATGCAAAATTGGTGCATTTGCATGTGTTGTGACCTTGTTATCCGAAAAGCATGTTTATTATCTAGTTTTTCGATGGTGCACCTTATTATTGAAATCCGTTATTTCTTGGTTATCTTTATGTTATTGTATATGCTTATAAAATGCAAACGTTATATAAAGTGAGTAATATTTTACTAAACCTCGCCACTATTCTTTTGAGGTTAGTTTTGATACATATTGAGTACATGAGGTCGGTTGTACTCATACTATACTTCTGCACCTTGCCTACAAATTCTAGAGCTAAGTTGTTGCAGGGTTCGAGTGCGAGCATTGAAGACATCAGCGTTCCAGTTTTCTGCCATTTTATTCATGCTAGTTTAGAACTTTTTTTCTGTTTATGTATATTCAAACAGATAATGTATTTTCTTCATACCGGCATTGATTTCCATTTCTTAGTTGCTCATGACTTGTGATACCAGTTCTTGGGGTAGTTTGTATTAATTTTGCATTCTTATTTCATTATTTATTTGATGAGTTCCAGTTTGGATTGTCTTTTATGTTTGTTGGTTGGCCTAGCATATTGGGCTTAGAAGTCATCACGACATAGTGAAATTTGAATCGTGATAAGGAGTCGGGTTACGTCAGGCTCTTTCGACAGCAATTCAAATCTTCATCTTTGTGCTGATTACATTCAAGGCACAAATTGGGAGGATCTGATTAATTTTTTCTTTAATATTAATACTTTTTACCTTAAAATGACAAATTAGAACAAATTAGTTCAACTATTGGATAGAGTAATGAGAAAAGAAAAACTTCAGAGTTTATTAAATATCATATATTTTGAAATACAACATGAAAATATTTCAAATGAACGAGTTAATTAATATTCATCACAAAATGGTGAAGAATTTGACAGTTTTGTGACGAAATTCCTCAATTTGTGACAAACTTATGACGGTCTATTCTTCTGGCACAAAACTTTTGCAACGCTCGGCTAGTGACGAAATTATGACAAATTCTCCCTCAAAAATATTGTTCTTTTCTTGTAGTGATATGAATAGATATTTACTATATTGGTTCCCACACTGGAAATGGCACCATATGTGTAAATACATACATATGTATAAGGTTGCAGATCCTTCACGTCTAAAAAAAAGATTACTATTCCACTCAAATAGGTTAATTTAGTATTACTAGCAGGATATAAAGAACCATAACATTTTAGAAAGTGAAAGTATCAAATTTATGTAAAAATAGAACCATATCTTATCCCAATTACTATTATTTAAAGTGTGTTTGGATAAGCTTATAAGAAGGTCAAACGCACTTATATCAATTGATTATAGGCAAAAATTAGCCAAAGTCAACGTATGACTTTTCAGCTTACAAGTACTTTTAATTTGACCAAGATATTTTGTTTTGCTATTCTTAATATTTTTTCTGATTCTCTCAAAGTACCTTCTTAAGACAAAATTCAAAGGATTGAACTCGGGAGACGGAATTCTAGATTGCATATAGGATTGAATAGATCAAGATCTTGAATCTGAGTATCGGGAACAGATTTGTGGTTAGGATAGGGATATACCCAATCGCCTTGCTTGGTTATATACAAGAATTAATAATGCGTTCTTGTTAATCCTGATTCCATAGGAATATAGACGTTAAGTTAGCTTGAATAGACGAGTCGTACTTCAGGAGAAAACTACGAGTAATATTAACCTCGTCAATCAATAAACCAGATAAATTAATTAAATAATTTAAGTGGAAGACTCAACTGGATTGTTAGCTAACTCATAGCTCTGGAATAATTTCAAAAACTTGTTGCTCCCAAACGCACACGCAAGTATACGTGGTCGTATATATAATATAGGATTATAAGTCCAGATATCGTACCCACAGGGACTTGTGATTAACTATTTACTAAATTAAACTAAGACAATTAAATTGTTCAAGGGATTCCTAAGGTGTGATTATTTAACTAAACTAATCTAGAGTAGTAAACTAAGTGATTAAAGAAAACAAGTCGGCAAGCTTAAAGACAAATTCAATGGGAGAAAAATATTCCAGAGCTATGGGTTAGCTAACAACCCCGTTGAGTTTTCTACTTAAATTGTCTAATTAATTTATCTGGTTTATTGATTGACAGGGTTAATATTACTCGTATTTGACGAGCGCAAAACACAACACAAAGTTAATGCTCGCTAGCCAATGATAGTATAGAATGATTATCATCTCCATGGGGATTGAATTTAAACAATGCTCTAGAAATTCCTGGTTTAACCGCTATTCAGGATGATCAAAACTTGATTGGAATGATTATGAAATACGATTAACTACTAAAGTGAAGCAATTGACAATTGACGGAAAAGAACTAGAGATTAGCAGAGTTGGTTTCTTATCAATGTGAGAAATAAGGGTTTTGACATGATAGGTGCAAGATTGTTATTTTGGATATGATATAGTTATATTTCACTCTTGAGGTTCTATCGATTCTCACAAATACAATAGGTGACTAGCTTATACTTCCGATTCAGACTCCTCTCTCAATTAAATCTAAATCTTTCAAATAAATTGACGTGAAGGCGTTGTGAAACTTGCAAGAATCTATTGGTAGGAATGATCTAAGAGAAACTTCTCGTGAATATTTCTCAATCTTAATTTAAATGGTAACTCAAAAAGCTCTCTCGATTACTTCAAAGAATCACCAAAATAATCTGAGCCATACGCTGTAATAATATTCAATAATATGTTCCTCTTTCGATTATAGACTATAAAGAATAAAATCACAACTATATTAAAGCTCCTCCAATAAATTCAAGAAATTAAGCAGTAGTGAAATCCATAAACAACAACCCAGTCATTAAATCATGTCAAACCCAAAGGTAAACTACTCCATAATTATGAAGGAAGTCATCACAAATATAATTAAAGAGTGAGAAAGAATCAATCTAACGTTTCAATCCAAACTCCCGTATTGAATTGATGGAAAGATGATGAAATCATGTGTACCTGCTCACTTACTCTAACGCAGAGGCCAAAGACATTACCTTTTCTTCGCAATCATGTGCCCTCACACCAAATATAGAGAGTAATTTCCCACACCATAAAATTCAAGAACAAATAGGAATTCAAGATAGAAAGAATTAACTCACTCTCAGAAATAGAATTCATGCGCTGCAGAAAACGTACCATAGGCTTGCCAGTAGTGTAGTACTCTACTAATTTGAGCTCATTCAGTCAAGGATAAAGTAGGACTTTAATTGGTTGTAATATAGTCTGCGTGACGGGTAGGTAACATGTATATATAGTGACTGCACATCTCAAAGCACTTTAATACATATACATTAACACATTAAACCTCACGCTTGTGTTAAACCAAACCCCAACCCTCACAACATAATAACCTCAAGCCCTTTTTCTTTTCACGATGAGAACTACCACTAGTAAGGAATCAGTTACTCTTTTTTTTCCTTTTACTACATACACAAACCCTTTTTCTTTTCAACGTTCAAAATTATTTTATCCTTTCTCTTTTTATTTCAATTCCTTACATGTGGCTCTCACAAATTTTCAAATAGTGCACCTTTCTCCATTATTCTTAGTTCCACTCAAAAGCCTGTCATACCTCTACTCAGCTCGTAACAAGCTCAAAATAGTTTCAAGTACTCACGAGAGGTAGTAGGTTCAAACAGATAGTCAATTCAAACAACATGGATCAAGCTTGTAGTGTGGTTGCCAAAGAAGTAAGATTACAGGCTCAAAGGGGCTAACTAGGATACACAATAATTAGGAAGGTCATAAATATATAACTGGCTCAACAAAGAAATGTCTATTTTACTTTCTAGACTAGACTACTATTTCACTTTGCAAACACATAGGGCAAGTTCTAGACATCAACTGACATGCACAGAATAATAACAAATACCTAACACACACATTGGCACATAACTCACTTAAGACCGGATCTATCTCGACTCTCTAGTCAAAGAAGTTAAGTAACATCAAACTCAAATAATTTCAGGCACTTATCCAAGAGTCAAGAACTGAGCCTAGGCGTCATGATTAAGGCACTTATTACTCTCTAGGTACAATAAAGTCAAGAAAAATTATCTCCATTTACCACAAGAGCACAAGACTTCTATATTCCTACCAAAAGAAAAACTAACTACACCCGGTTCCAGCACAACCCCTGGAAAAGGACCGCGGTACAAAAAAAAATCAAGGGGGAGTTGTTACACTACCTAAGAAAAAACAAAAAAAAAATTCTTCGACTTTGATCCCTCAAGAAGACAGTCAAGGAAATGCATCGTCGGGAAAAATCAAAAATAAATTCAAACAAAACACAAAAAAAAAAACATGCATGTACATATTTACATCCTTCACCCCACAGTTTTAATTGTGGCATGTCCCCATGACATACAAATGAAAAGAAAGAGGTAAAGAAACCTCTCCATATTCATTTAGCCAGGGTCTGAATCGAAATCGGGATCTCCTTTGCACGCCCGACCCAGTGCACACATCCATGCTAAGAGCTTCTTTTCTGCCTTCTTTGGGTACACCCACACTTATCATGCTTACTCTCTCCAGTTCGCTCCTTTAGGGCCCCTATTGCTCCTTCCATCTTGAAGACCACCCTTTCTTCCCCCACTCTGAGAATGAGTTGTCTTTCTTGAATGTCGCGAATCGCTCTGCTGGTAGCCAAAAAGGGTCTCCCTAGAATCAGAGGGATATCCCTATTCTCTTCCATATTCACCACATTGAAGTCCACAGGGAACACAAATTTATCCCCCGAACTAGCACATCTTCCATTATTCCTTCAGGTATGATTGTGGTCTGATCCACCAGCTGCAAGGACATAGGTATCGAATCTCTCCTTCCAATTTCCTGAAAATAGACAAAGGCATAAGGTTAATGGAAGCACCTGAATCACACAAAGATTTTTCAAATTTAGTATTTCCTAAGAGCAAGGTGTAGTAAAATTCATTGGATCTCCATACTTTTGAGGGAGCTTGTATTGCAGAATGGCACTACGATGCTCTATGAGCTTGACAACCGATGTCTCTTTTACTTTTCTCTTTTTGGACAATATCTCCTTCAAGAATTTATCATAAGCTGGCATATGTGAAAGCACCTCACTATCTAAAGATAGTATAGTATGACTATCGTCTCCATAGGGGCTGGATTTAAATAATGCTCTAGAAATTCCTGGTTTAACTGCTATTTAGGATGATCAAAACTTGATTGGAATGATTACGAATTACAATTAACTACTAAAGTAAAGCAATTGACAATTTATGGCAAAGAATTAGAGATTAGCAGAATTGGTTTCTTATCAATGTGAGAAATAAAGGTTTTGACATGATAGGTGCAAGATTCTTATTATGGATATGATATTGTTATATTTCACTCTTGAGGTTCTATCGATTCTCATGAATTCAATAGGTGATTAGCTTATACTTCCGATTCAGACTCCTTTTTCGATTAAATCTAAATCTTTCAAATAAACTAACGTGAAGTGTGGTGAAACTTGCAAGAATCTATTGGTAGGAATGATCTAATAGAAATTTCTCGCGAATATTTCTCAATCTTAATTTAAATGGTAACTCAAAAAGCTCTCTCGATTACTTCAAAGAATCACCAAAATAAACGGAGGCATACGTTGTAATAATATTCAATAAGATGTTCCTCTTTCGATTAAATATTATAATGAATAAAATCACAACTATATTAAAGCTCCTCCAATAAATTCAAGCAATTAAGCATTAGTAAAATCCATAAACAACAACCCAGTCACCAAATCATGTCAAACCCTAAGGTAAACTACTCCATAATTATGGAGGAAGTCATCACAAATATAATTAAAGAGTAAGAAAGCATCAATCTAACGTTACAATCCAAACTCCCATATTGAATTGATAGAAAGATGATGAAATCACCTGTCTCCAATGCTCTCCCAAAGCTTCCAAGGTCAAAAGTCCCTTCAAATACATCGTTTTGGTGTATTTATACCATATAGAAGTAGGCCCGGATGAAACTACCCTTTCCAAGCCGAAACAGGAAAATACTTTGAAAAAATTATACAGGCGCACCGCGCCATGCGCAGCCCCACGCGGGGCGCTAATGGGGATGTTTAGAGAGCAGTTTCTGACAGACAACAGCAAAAACCACTGTCGCGCTGCCCCATGCTGTGCGGTTGTGCATTTTATACAGAGTAAAATTGTATCTTCGATTTTTGATATCCAGACTTGGTCCTCGACCCCCGAACGCAATTCTGGCTTAATCCCTTGGGCTTTTACTCAAACTTCAAAGCTCCAACTTGTTCGATTAAGCTCCTGATTGTTTGTTTAACTCGTAATCACTTTCTGCAAGGCATAAAATACATAATAAGTATAATTAACTATCATTTTAGCTCAAATACAAGTAAAATGCAGTAATTAGAGTGCAAACTATGAATAAAATACAAGTTTCTAGCCTACCATCAAGATCCCACACTTAAACCATTGCTCGTCCTCGAACAATCAAACTACACTTCACATAGAGATGACCTTCTTATCAAACAACTTCCCAAACGCATCATGCCAAGAATATTTAAAGCAAACCAAGCACCCTATAATAACATCCTACCCTCAAGACTCGACTCACACGCGCCACATATTTTTCAAAAACCTGCTCACTTACTCTAACGCAGAGGCCAAAGACATTACCTTTCCTTCGCAAATCATGTGCCCTCACACCCAAGATAGAGAGTAATTCCCCACGCTATAAAATTCAAGGACAACTAGGAACTCAAGATAGAAAGAATTAACTCACCCTCAGAAATAGAATTCATACGCTACAGAAAACGTACCATAAGCTTGCCCGTACTGTTTTACTCTACTAATATGTGCTCATTTAGTCAAGGATCAAGTAGGACTTTAATTGATTGTAATATAGGATGGGGGACGGGTAGGATACATTTAGATATAGTGACTACACCTCCCTAAGTACTTTAATACATATACATTAACATATTAAACCACACACTTGTGTTGAACCAAACCCCAACCTTCACAACATAATAACCTCAAGATCCCAATTTCTTTAAGCACAGACACGATGAGAACTACCACTGATTTCTCTAATCTCTCCCTCCAATTTCCTGAAATAGAAAAATGCATAAGGTTAATGGAAGCACCTGAATCACACAAAGAATTTTCAAATTTAGTACTTCCTAAAGAGTAAGGTATTGTGAAACTCCCTTGATCTCCACACTTTTGAGGGAGCTTGTTTTGCAGAATGGCACTACAATGCTCTGTGAACTTGACAACCGATGTCTCTTTCACTTTTCGCTTTTTGGACAATATCTCTGTCAAGAATTTAGCATAAGCTGGCATCTGCAAAAGCACTTTGCTAGCCAAAGATAGTATAATATGATTATTGTGTCCATAGGGACTGGATTTAAATAATGCTCTAGAAATTCCTGGTTTAACTGCTATTCAGGTTGATCAAAACTTGATTGGAATGATTACGAACTACAATTAACTACTAAAGTAAAGCAATTGACAATTTATGGCAAAGAACTAGAGATTAGCAGAGTCGGTTTCTTATCAATGTGAGAAATAAAGGTTTTGACATGATAGGTGCAAGATTATTATTTTGGATATGATATTGTTATATTTCATTCTTGTTGTTCTATCGATTCTCACAAATTCAATAGGTGACTAGCTTATAATTCCGATTCAGACTCCTCTCTCGATTCAATCTAAATCTTTCAAATAAACTAACATGAAGTGCGGTAAAACTTGCAAGAATCTATTGGTAGGAATGATCTAAGAGAAACTTCTCGCGAATATTTTTCAATCTTAATTTAAACGATAACTCAAAATTCTCTCTCGATTATTTCAAAGAATCATCAAACTAAACTGAGGCATACGCTGCAATAATATTTAATAGGATGGTCCTCTTTCCATTAAACACTCTAAAGAATAAAATTACAACTATATTAAAGATCCTCCAATAAATTCAAGAAATTAAGCAGTAGTAAAATCTATAAACAACAACCCACTCAACCAATCATGTCAAACCCTAAGGTAACTACTCCATAATTATGGAGGAGGTCATCACAAATATAATTAAAGACTGAGAAAGCATCAATCTAACATTACAATCCAAACTTCCGTATTGAATTGATGGAAAGATGTTGAAATCAAGTGTCTTGTAGCCTCCAATGCTCCCCCAAAGCTTCAAAGGTCAAAAGTCCTTTCAAAAACGTCTTTTTGGTGTATTTATACCATATAGGAGTGGGCCTGGACGAATCTACCATTTCCAAACAGAAACAAGTAAATACTCTGAGAAAATTGAACAGGCGCCCCGCGCCATGCGGTGCCCCATGCGGGGCACTAGTGGGGAAGTTCAGAGAGCAGTATCTGATAGACATCAACACAAAGCACTACCACGCCGCCCCATGCGGCGCGATTGTGCATGTTTTATAGAGTAAAATTATCTCTTCGATTTTTGATATTCAGACTTGGTCCTCGACCTCCGAATGCGATCCCAGTTTAATCCCTTGGGTTTTTACTCAGAATTCAAAACTCCAACTTATTTGATTAAGCTCCCGGTTATTGTTTTAACTCGGAATCTGTCACGACCCAAAATCCCGCCACATGCGTCATGATGGCACCAAGTCTCTAAGACTAGGTAAGCCGATTTCAATTATATTTTTGAAGCCATATTTTAAAAAAAAATAGAAACTAACAGAGGAAATAATTACAAATATAGCAACCTTCCCAAGACTGGTAGTACTGAGTCACGAACTCTAACTGAATACATAGAATGATCACGAGGACCGAATATACAATACTGTTTGATTAAAAATTAACAGTACAATGAAATGAAAAGACTCTAAGGGACTGCGACGACCAAGTAGCTCTACCTTGAATCCTTGTGATCTCACTTTAACTCTGTCCGAGTCTGATAGCTCCAATACCTGACTCTGCACAAAAATGTGCAGAAGTGTAGTATGAGTACAACACGGTCGGTACCCAGTAAGTATCAAGACTAACCTTAGTGGAGTAGAGACGAGGTACAGTTAAGGCACTCACTAGTCTAATAACCTGTGCAATATGATATACAAAATAATAGGAAATAAATAACAATAAGGGCAACATAAATCAACCAGTGATATGCCCAACACAATTCTCAATAATTACGTAAACACCTCTTCTTAAGTTTATTTAATTAATTATTTGCAGAGGAAAAATCCTAATTTCCAAGAATATCAAACTCACGGAATTCACATAAATATACGGGTAACATTCACATCAAATCATCATATAAAAACAAATTCAATAAATGTGAATTGAAGCATGGAAAACGGATGATTAAATAAAGGCCAACAATTATCCAATTTATTACACAATATGCCCAAGACTTTAACTCAATAAAATTTGGACATATAAGCCCGAGTACGTACTTGTCACCTCGCGTACACGGCTTTTCACATTTCACAAATGGCACATAAGACTCGATGCCTAAGGGGTAATTCCCCCACTCGAGGTCAGGCAAGACACTTATCTTTTTGAAATTAGGCCGATATTCCAAAATAGCCTTCTTGCTTGAATTGACCTCCGGACAGCTCAAATCTATCCAAATAAATTGTATAACTTCATTAAAATTCATTGAAAATAATTCTGGATAATAAAACGTCGACTTAAAAATTTATTCTAAAAAGTAAACACGGCGCTCGCCTTTTGGAACCCGACGAAATTTTTACGGAATTCGAACACCCATTCCGATACGAGTTCAACCATACCAATTTTATCAAATTCTGATAATGAATCGACCTCCACATCTTCAATTTAATGTCTATAAGATTTCTACCATTTTCAACCCAAAACACTAATTTAATGATAAAAACAAAAATATATTCGGGTAATTTAACCAAAATTGAGTTAAGAACTCTTACCCTGATATTTTCCTAGAAAATCTCCCTAAAATCGCCTCTCCCCGAGCTCCAAATCGTCAAAGATTAGAACTTAAATCTACTGCCCAGTCATTTCCTCTATGCGATCGCGGAAAAATACCCACGATCGCGACAAAACAAAGTTTTTCCAGCCCTTTTTTACTCTATGCGATCGCGGCCATTCTCCCGCGATCGAGAAGAACAAATTCCCCAACAACCTTGTCCAACTTCTTCCGGACAGCTTCTAGTATAACGGTCATAACCTTTTGTACATAACTCCAAATAATGAATAGTTTAACTTTCTGAAAGCTAGACACGAAGAGCAACAATTTTCATGTTTTGGTCATCTCCCCATTCCTTATAGATATGGATATATAAGCTTCCAAAATCAGCCCTATGCAACACAAATTTCTTCTTCGCGATTTCCAAACTCTTCCTGGACAGCCTGTAGTATATCAACCATAACTTTTGGTATACAACAGGATAATTCCACGCTATCGCATAGCACACTGCTGTAGCCAAAAAACAACAGCTATATATGGCCTAGAAATTGTCCGAAAACACCCCGAAACTCACCCAAGCCACTCGGGACCCCGTCCGAACATACCAACAAGTCTCAAAACATATTACGGACTTAGTCAAAACCTCGAATAACATCAAACAACGTTAAAACCACGAATCATACCCCAATTCAAGTTTAATGAACTTTGAAATTTCAAGTTTCCATAAACGACGTCGAACCTATCAAATCAATCCGGAATGACTTCAAATTTTGCACACAAGTCATAAATAACATAACAAAGCTATTCAAATTTCCAGAATCAGATTCCGACCCCGATATCAAAAAGTCACCCCCCGGTCAAACTTCTCAAAAATTCATCTTTCGCTATTTCAAGCCAAATTCCTCTACAGACCTCCACATAATTTTCCGGACACGTTCCTAAGTCCATAATAACCATACGGAGCTATTGACATCATCAAAATTCTGTTCCGGAGTCGTTTGCTTAAAAGTCAACTCTTCGGTCAACTCTTTCCATTTAAGCTTCTAAATAAGGATTGTTCTTTTATTTTAATTCTGAATCTTCAGTAAATCAAACTCAACTACCCCCGCGGGTCATAATACATATTGCAAAGCTTCTCGAGACCTTAAGTCACTGAATGGGGCATTAATTCTTGAAACGACATGTCGGGTCGTTACAAAATCGCATCCTGCAAGGCATAAAACACATAATAAGTGAAATTCACTATCACTTAAGCTCAAACACAAGTTGTGATGACCCAAAATGTCATCTTTAAATTTAATAAGTAATTCTGTGTTCTAAGACCTCGAAAGGCACCATTTATCATTCCTCAACTTGTGTGCGTAGTCCATACAATTTTCCGAAAAGTGTTTATGTGAAGCATGGATTAAAATGTGAAATAGAACTTTAAAACTCAATTGAGTTGACTTTGGTCAACATTTTGAGCAAATGGACCTGGATCAATGTTTTGACAATTCCGTTAGGTCCGTATAGTGATATGGGACTTGGGCGTATGCCCAGAATCGAATTCCGAGGTCCCTAGCCTGAGATATAGAATTTTGATGAAAAAATTAAAAGCTTGAAAGCTTAATGATTTTTAAGAAATTACTGATGTTGGATTTATTGACCCCGGGTCTGTATTTTGGTTCCGGAGCCTGGTATAGGTCTACTATAATATTTATGACTTGTCTATCGAATTTGGTGAGAATCGGAGTTGATTTGACGTGATACGGACGTACGGTTGTGAAAATATAAGTTTTAAAGTTTTCTTGAAAACTTCCTTTGATTTGATGTCCGATTCGTAGTTCTAGGTGTTATTTTGGCGATTTGATCATGCGAGCAAGTTCGTATGATGTTTTAGAACTTGGGTGCATTTTTGGTTTGGATCCTCGAGGGCTCGGGTGAGTTTCGTATAGGCTACAGGATGGTTTTGAACTTAGAAAAGCTGGTTTTTGAGCTTCTGCTGTCATCTGGTGCATTGTGCTTCGCGATCGTGAAGCCATTCCTGCGATCGCGAAGAGAAAATTTTAAGCCGTGAATTTTACTATTCGCGTTCGCGAAGATAGGCACGCAAACGCGAAAGGCTAGCTCCCAGTGCACTGCGAACACGAGCTCAAAGCTGTGATCGCGAAGAAGGAATGAGGCAGAAGCTGAAGCACCGAAATTGTGCTACGCGATCACGTAAGGCTGAGAAATTGTTCTCTGCTATTGCATGGCCTTATACGCGATCGCGTAGTGTTAAACAAACCTGGGCAAATTTTGTTCTACGCGATCGCGAATGAATTTCCGCAATCGCGATGAATACAAATCTGAAAAACAGAACTTAAGTTCTGGAAATGGGGTTTCGACCCATTTACAACAATTTCCAATTTTTGAGCTCGGGTAAGGCGATTCTTAGGCAATTTTCACGAAAAAACATTGGGATAAGTGTTCATTATCCTATATTGATTATATTTCATGATTTCATACTCATTTATATCATGAATCCGTGAATTTATGGAAGAAAAATCATATTTTTATAAAATCTTCCAAAAACAAAAATTTAAGATTTGAAGGTCCATTTGACATCGGAATTTGATAAATTTTGTCTGGTTGGACTCCTATCGGAACGAGTGTTTGGATTTCATAAGTTTTTTCGAGATTTGATACGTGGGTCCCACTGTCGAATATTTTAATGAATTTTGGATTTTTATACGAAAAATTAGTAAATTCATATGAAATTAATTTCTATGATTCGTATTGAGTATATTGAATTGTTTATGAATAGATTTGAAGATTTTGGAGACAAATTTAAAAGGAAAAGTTGTGGTCGAGTAATTGATTGGAATTTACAAAGTGAGGTAAGTGTCGTGGTTAACCTTGACTTGAGGGAATAGAACCGTTAAACTATTTGTTATGTGAAATGCACGTGAATGACGTATAGGCGAGGTGAAGAGTGTCTATACGTTGTCAAATTAATTCTTTGCATAATTACTTGAAAAATCATAAATCATTTTAAATCATGAATTAATTATTATAATAATTGTTTCTCTCCTATTCTTTGTCAAATATTAATTCTTGAATTCCTGCATTAATTGTTACAATCTATTTGAATTATGTGTCTTAATTGTTATTTGACATTTAGCATATTAAATATTAAACTGTCTATTTTCTCCCTGATTTCCATAATAATATGCTATTTGTCATTGTTTGTTTCATAATTAAATCATAATTATTGTATGCTTGTTGTCTTATAATTTTATATTAATTGTTGCATTTATTGGAGGATCGGTTGCAAGCCCCAACAGAATTGATTGAAATGGATATATTGGAGGATCGGGTTGCACGCCGCAACAGACTTATTAAAAAGTCCATATTGGAGGATCGGGTTACACGCCGCAACAGACTTATTAAAAGTCAATATTTGGGGGATCGGATTTCACGCTACAATAGACTTATTTAAAAGTCAATATATATACTTGATTAAAAATAATTATATGAGAGGATTGAAAATGAATATATTGTGAGAGCGGGTTGCACACTGCAACAGAATTGAATGTGAATATATTATGTGAGTGGGTTGCACCCTGCAACAGAATTAAATGTGAATATGTTCTGAGAGCGGGTTGCACGCTGCAACAGAATTGATGCAAATGATAATTGGTTATGACTGCTGAATTGGCTTCAATTATTATAAATGAGTTACTTGATTTATTTCTATTGTTGTTGTTGTTCCTAATATTGCGTACAAGTAATGTAAGTACATGGGGTCGGTTGTACTGATAATACACTCTGCATTTCTTGTGCAGATTTTGGAGTTGGTCCCAGCGGCGTACCATAGACTTGCTCGGATTTCAGCTACTCAGAGGAGACTTGAGGTATAACTGCACGACGTCCGCAGTTCTCAAGTCCCCATCTACTTTACTTTAGATGTGTATATATTTCCAGACAGCTTTATTTTATTCAGGCCCTTGTTTGTATTATTCTAGAAACCCGTGCACTTGTGACACCAAATTTTGGGATGGTATTTAGACAACGTTGTTTTTATGGATTATTCACTATATTTCAGACTTTACTTCCGCAATCGTTCTTTGTTATTAATAAATTTAAAAATTGTTAAAAAATTGGTTAAACGTTGGCTTGTCTAGCAAGTGAAATGTTAGGCACCATCACGGTCCGAAGGTATGAATTTTGGATCGTGACAGTTGGTAACACTGCACTAGGTTACATAGGTCTCACGAGTCACGAGAAATCTTAATAGAGTCTGAAGGATCGGTACGGAGACGTCTATACTTATCTTCCAGAGGCTATATAGTTTATGAATAATTCCACTTCTTTCATTCCTTATCGTGCTTCATTGATTTATCTTGAAAGATATATCTCATATTCCTTTGTATCCATTCGTGTATGACATTGCGCACTCGGTATCAGTTGTGCGTCGACGGTTCGTGATGCCGTATATGGACTATGAGGGAGCTAGAGATGCTCAAACATTGCCTGAACGTGTGGTTCCGACTGAAGATGCGAATGTATTGAGATATCACACAATGAATCATGTGGGAGATGCAACGGACCTTGGCATCTGGTTGATTTATACGAGATGTGAAGGTTATTATTGTGGATCATCGGACGTGGTAAACTATGAATTCGCGCCGAGTGGGAGGGGGGGAGTCCACTATCAATGGATGGATTGCGGGGTCATGTGTTATATCGGTTTTGGCCTGAAATGTATATATGTGGTACTGAAAGGTTCCCCAAAACTTTACACATGTTTAAGGCCTGAGATTTTGTAGAGCATAAGGTTGGGACTTGCAGTATGTCCGCCTACTTTATAATCCTATACTTTACCAAAGGAGTTAGAGAAACAACATTAAATATACAGATTGTCTTCTCAGCGTGGACGTCATGGTTGCTGATTTTGGGGTGCTTCGGAGGAAGCACAGTGGACTATGTGGTTCGTGCTAAGATTTGCCTATATGGAGCTCTACTTTTGTGATCGTTGTGTATAAATAGGGGTAAGGGTTACCCCAAAGAAGATTCGAAGAGTATGTTAAGAAATGGGTAAGCTCAACAGTGTTGAGTCAACATAACAAAAGAAGAAATTGGCCTTGGGAGAGATAATTCTCCACAGGTGTCTGTGGTAAGCCTATGAAGAGGACATACCAGCCAATGCAACACCGCCCACTTGGCTCAATTCTTAGAATGCTTTTGAAAGAGTTTGTTTTCCAGACTCTCCGTAATGCGTGGCGCATAGGGTTTGAATGGTTGTGTCAAGTCACCATGACGGTGTCATAATATGCCATCAGGTTCAATAAGTTAGCCCATCATATTCCTACTTTGCTTCCTACAGCCAGAGAGTGAGTCCACAGACTCATTAAAGGACTCAATTATGATCGTAAAATTTTGTATGACTCGGGAGCTACAGGCTGATACTTCATTTCCACTAGTGGTAGAAATTTCCAATATATTAGAACGTGTTCAGGGTGAGGAAAAAGGAAACTAAGGATACCAAGACGTCTCGAGGTTATGGGGGATTTAGTGGATTCTACTCTGCGAGTATAAATCATTATGGCGGGGGCTCGGGCAGTCGGCCAGCCCAGTTCACACATCGGATTAATCGAGGTACTCCAGTAAATTCTTTTAATGCACCACTGACATAAGTGTCCTGCAATGGTTATTCTAATTATCTGGCATAGACTCGGTATGAGTAGTCAAACCCGCAAATGGGTTGTTATGAATACGGTGGTACTAGGAACATCATGAGAAAATTGTCCCAAACTTGGGAGAGACACATTTCATCAAAGCACTCAGGCTACGTGCCCCATTGCAGTTACTACACCACCCACACGACCAGTTAGGGGTGGAGGACATGTGGGTGGAGACCCAGCCGTTAATATAATTATTTTATGGTATGGCGGAGGTCGATACATCAGATGGTGTCATTACATGTACGACCTCGATTTAATATAAAGGAATAATTTTCTTAACTTGATTCATTTCTGAGTATTGAGACGAGTCCTCCTATTGTGCTCCACGTATGAGTGAGCTTCGTAATTCTATAATCCACTTATGTGTTTACTCTTGTTGGGAGATTCTATGGAGATAACTACGCCTATCATTCCATGTTGGTCACTAATAAGAGATGTGAGGCTAAATGTGGTTTTCTATTACTCATATCGAAAAGTTTGATGTAATTTTCGGATAATTAATTATAAATTGTAAATTATATGTCCTACCGGTGTGGGGTTCTGTATGTGTTGTGATTTTGTGTAACCGAAATTATTTAAAAGGATAAAATGGAATTTTTTGATTGGCACGATGTGCATATTACTTGTGATTCAAAACTGAGGACGAGATCCTTGTATTTTAATATAAAATGATATGTATAAACCGGGCTACGAGCTGCGGTGGAAGTTATATAAGGACGAGATCCTTGTAAGAAAAATACTTGTGCTTAAGTTCTCCCTTGTGAAATTAGATTTGTACTATAGCAATAATAGGGAGTCGTGCCTATTAGGCTTATTTGAAAATTTTTGTATGAAATTCTCTGTGCATACTTGCCAAATTCGTGTTGTATTTATTGAGTTTTAACCTACGAGGTAGGTGCCCACCCAGGTGACGTTAAATGCGACTCGTTAATTCGGGTAAATTATTATGAGGTCTGGTTACTATCGATTGAAGATTAGGGCATCTGATCTCCCTAAGACAACTTTTCGGACTCGGTATGGGCATTACGAATGCCTAGTAATATTATTTGGGCTTACCAACGCCGCGGCAACTCTTATGGATTTGATGAATCGGAAGTTCAAGCCCTATTGAGATTCTTTTGGTAGTTGTATTCATTGATGATATCTTGATTTACTCCAGCAGTCGAGAAGAGCATGAGCAGCATCTTCGGAGTGTGCTTCAGACTTTGAAGAATAATCAGTTATATACCAAATTTTCAAAATATGAATTTTGGTTAGACTCAGATGCCTTTCGGGGCATGTTGTATCGGCATAAGACATAAAAGTGGATCCTAAGAAGATTGAGGTTGTTCATAATTGGCCTAGACCTACTTCAGTTAAAGTGATCCGGAGTTTTCTGGGGTTGCCAGGTTATTATCACCGGTTCGTGGAAGGGTTTTCATCTATAGCAAACCCATTGACCAGATTGACCCAGAAGGATGCCCCATCTAGATTGTCAGACGAGTGTGAGTTGAGTTTGCAGAAGCTCAAGACTGCATTGACTACGACGCCAATATTGGTATTACCCATAGGTTCAGGATCTTATAAGGTGTATTATGATGCGTCTCGCATTGGGCTTGGTGCAGTATTGATGCAGGATGGCAGGGTGATTGCATATACGTTGCAGCAGTTGAAATTTCATGAGAAGAATTATCCTGTTCATGAAGGCAGCCATTGTTCATGCGCTGAAGATTTGGAGGCATTACCTCTACGGTGTGTCATGTGAGGTATTTACTAATCATCATAGCCTTCAGTACTTGTTCAAACAAAAAGATCTTAATTCAAGACAGAGAAGATGGTTGGAGTTGTTGAAAGACTATGATATCACTATTTTGTATCACCCCGGAAAGGCCAATGTGGTGGCTGATACTTTGAGTAGAAAGGCTGTGAGTATGGGCAGTCTTGCGTATATTCCGGTTGGTGAGAGGCCATTAGCTACAGATGTTCAGACTTTGGCTAATCAATTCGTGAGGTTAGATGTTTCAGAACCCAGTCGGGTTCTAGCTTGCACAGTTGCTCGGTCTTCTTTATATGAGCGCGTCAGAGAGAGGCAATATGATGATCCTCATTTACTTGTCCTTAAGGACACGGTGTGGCACGGTGATGCCAAACATGTTGTTGTGGGGGAAGATGGAGTTCTGCGAATGCAGGGTCGTATTTGTGTGCCTAATATGTATGGGTTTCGTTAATTAATTCTTGAAGAGTCACACAGTTCCAGGTATTCTATTAATCGAGGTACCACCAAAATGTATCAAGATTTGCGGCAACATTATTAGTGGAGGAGAATGAAAAGGATATAGTTGCATATGTAGCTCGGTGTCTGAATTGTCAGTAAGTTAAGTACGAGCATCAGAGACCTGGTGGTTTGCTTCAGAAGTTAGAAATTCCTGAATGGAAATGGGAGCGTATCACTATGGATTTTGTTGTTGGACTCTCACGGACTCAGAGAAAATTTGACGTAGTTTGGGTCATTACGGACAGGTTAACCAAATCAACACATTTCATTCCGTGGCAGTTACCTATTCTTCAGAAAGGTTAGCTGAAATTTACATTCGTGAGATTGTCCCCCTTCACGGTGTGCCCATGTCTATTATTTCAGATCGACGTACACAGTTTAGCTCACATTTCTGGAGGGTTGTACAGCGTGAGTTAGGCACGCGGATGGAGTTGAGTACAACATTTCATCCACAGATAGACGGACAGTCAGAGCACACTATTCAGATATTGGAAGATATGCTTCGCGCTTGTGTTATATACTTTGGAGGTTCTTGGGATCATTTCTTTCCAATTGCGGAGTTTGCTTATAATAATAGCTACCAGTCGAGCATTCAGATGGCTCCATATAAGGCATTATACGGAAGGCGATGTCGTTCGCCAGTTGGCTGGTTTGAACCGGGAGAGGCTCGGTTATTGGGTATCGATTTGGTACAAGATGCCTTGGATAAGGTCAAGATTATTCAGGATCGACATCGCACAACTCAGTCTAGGCAAAAGAGTTATGCCGACCGTAAAGTTCGTGATATTGCATTCATTGTTGGAGAAAGAATATTGCTCTGAGTTTCACCTATGATAGGTGTAATGAGGTTCGGAAAGAAGGGCAAGTTGAGCCCTAAGTATATCAGACCCTTTGAAATTCTTGAAAGGGTGGGTGAAGTAGCCTACAGGCTTGCATTACCACCTTGTTCATCAGCGGTTCATCCGGTGTTCCATGTGTCTATGTTATGAAAATATCATGGTAATCCGTCCCATGTGTTAGATTTCAGCTCAGTCCAATTGGACAAAGATTTGACTTACGAGGAGGAGCCGGTGGCTATTCTAGCCCGGCAGGTCCGACAGTTGAGGTCTAAGAGTTATCCTTCAGTTTGGGTGCAATGGAGAGGTCAGCCGGTAGAGGCATCTACCTAGGAGTCCGAGTCGGACATGCGGAGTAAATATCCACACTTATTCACCAGCTCAGGTATTTTTTTCAAACTCTGTTCGAGGACGAACGTTTGTTTTAGAGATGGAGAATGTGATGACCCAAAATATTATATTTAAATATAATAAATAATTCTGTGTTCTAAGACCTCGAAAAGCATCAATTATCATTCCTCGACTTGCGTGCGTAGTCCGTACAATTTTTCGAAAAGTTTTTATTTGGATTAAAATGTGAAATAGAGCTTTAAAACTCAACTGAGTTGACTTTGGTCAACATTTTGAGAAAACGGACCCGGATCAGTATTTTAACAATTCTGGTAGGTCCGTATCCTGATTTGGGACTTGGGCGTATACCCGGAATTGAATTCCGAGGTCCCTAGCCCGAGATATGAAATTTTAATGATTTTTAAGAAATTACTGATGTTGGATTTATTGACCCCGGGTCCATATTTTGGTTCTGGGGACCCGGTATAGGTCCACTATAATATTTTGGTGAGAATCAGAGTTAATTTGACGTGATTCGGACGTCCGGTTGTGAAAATAAAAGTTTTAAAGTTTTCTTGAAAACTTCCTTTGGTTTGATATCCGATTCGTAGTTTTAGGTGTTATTTTGGCGATTTGTTCGCGCGAGCAAGTTCGTATAATATTTTAGGACTGCATGTTTGGTTTGGAGCCCCGAGGGCTCGGGAGAGTTTCGGATAGGCTACGGGATAATTTTGAACTTAGAAAATCTGGTTTTTGAGCTTCTGCTGTCATCTGGTGCATTGTGCTTCGCGATCGCGAAACCCTTCTTGCGATCGCGAAGAGAAAATTTTAAGCCGGGAGTTTTACTCTCCGCGTTCGCGAAGATAGGCACGTGAACGTGAAAGGCTAGCTCCCAGTGCACTTCGAACGCGAGCTCAAAGCTGCGATAGCGAATAAGGAATGATGCAGAAGGTGAAGCACCGAAATTGTGCTACGCGATCGCATAAACATGTACGCGATCGCGTAAGGCTGAGAAATTGTTTTCTGTGATTGCATGGCCTTATACGCGATCGCGTAGTGTTAAACAAACCCGGGCAAATTTTTTTCTATGCGATCGCGAACGAATTTGTGCAATCGCGATGAATACAAATCTGAAAAACAGAACTTAAGTTTTGGAAATGGGATTTCGACCCATTTTCAACCATTTCCAATTGTTGAGCTCGGGTAAGGCGATTCTTGGGCGATATTTACGGGAAAATATTGGGTTAAGTGTTCCTTATCCTATATTGATTATATTTCATGATTTCATACTCATTTATATCATGAATCCGTTAATTTATGGAAGAAAAATCAAATTTTTATAAAATCTTTCAAAAACGAAAAATTAAGATTTGAAGGTCCATTTGACATCGGAATTTGATAAATTTTGTATGGTTGGACTCGTATCAAAACGGGTGTTCGAATTTCGTAAGTTTTTTCGAGATTTGAGACGTGGATCCCACTGTCAAATATTTTAATGAATTTTGGATTTTTATCTGGAAAATTATTAAATTCATATGGAATTAATTCCTTTGATTCGTATTGAGTATATTGAATTGTTTATGAATAGATTTGAAGATTTTGGAGATAAATTTAAAAGAAAAAGCTGTGGTCGAGTAATTGATTAAAATTTACAAAGCGAGGTAAGTGTCGTGATTAACCTTGACTTGAGGGTGTAGAACCATTAAACTATTTGTTATGTGAAATGCATGTGAACGAAGTATAGGCAAGGTGACGAGTGTCTATACGTCGTCAAATTAATTGTTTGCATAATTACTTGAAAAATCATAAATCATTTTAAATCATGAATTAATTATTATAATAATTGTTTCTCTCCTATTCTTTGTCAAATATTAATTCTTGAATTTCTGCATTAATTGTTACATGCTATTTGAATTAAGTGTCTTAATTGTTATTTGATATTTAGCATATTAAATATTAAACTGTCTATTTTCTCCCTGATTTTCATAATAATTTGCCATTTGTCATTGTTTGTTTCATAATTAAATCATACTTATTGTATACTTGTTGTCTTATAATTTTATATTAATTATTACATTTATTGGAGGATCGGGTTGCACGCCGCAACAGAATTGATTGAAATGGATATATTGGAGGATCGAGTTGCACGCCGCAATAGACTTATTAAAAAGTCCATATTGGAGGATAGGGTTGCACGCCGCAACAGACTTATTAAAAGTCAATATTTGGGGGATCGGATTGCATGCCGCAGTAGATTTATTTAAAAGTCAATATATATAATTGATTAAAAATAATTATATGAGAGGATTGAAAATGAATATATTGTGAGTGCGGGTTGCACGCTGCAACAGAATTGAATGTGAATATATTTTGAGAGTGGGTTGCACGCTGCAACAGAATTGAATGTGAATATATTGTGAGAGAGTTGAATGTGAATATGTTGTGAGAGCGGGTTGCACGCTGCAACAGAATTGATGGAAATGATAATTGGTTATGACTGCTGAATTGGCTTCAATTATTATAAATGAGTTACCTGATTTATTTCTATTATTGTTGTTGTTGCTAATATTGCGTACAGGTAATGTAAGTGACCCGCCTTAGCCTCGTCACTACTTCGTCGAGGTTAGGCTCAGCACTTACCAGTACATGGGGTCGGTTGTACTGATACTACACTCTGCACTTCTTGTGCAGTAGCGACGTACCATAGACTTGCTCGGATTTCAGCTACTCAGAGGAGACTTGAGGTATAACTGCACGACGTCCGCAGTTCTGAAGTCCCCGTCTACTTTACTTTAGTTGTGTGTTTATTTTCAGACAGCTTTATTTTATTCAGGCCCTTATTTGTATTATTCTAGAAGCTCGTGCACTTGTGACACTAAATTCTGGGATGGTATTTAGACACCGTTATTTTTATGGATTATTTACTATATATCAGACTTTACTTCCGCAATCGTTCTTTGTTATTAATAAATTTAAAAGTTTTTTAAAAATTGGTTAATATTATTCTAACGTTGGCTTGGCTAGCAAGTGAAATAATAAGAACAATCTAAGTTTCAAACTACAACGCTCATGTAACACCCACAACTTTAGAATTAAGGAACTACAAAGTTAAAGGAAGAGAAGAGAAGAAAAACTAGTTGGAAGCCTCCTCCAAGCGTGTTTTGTGTTCTCCCTTGGTCAAAAGTTATGTAAAAAATGTGTTAAGGACTATTTAAAGGTGTAGGAAAAAAAATACCTAAACGAAATAACCAAGTTCAAAATCAAAAATAAAATAAAATAGGCTCGAAACACGGACCCGCGCGTCGCCATGCAAAACGCGCGAACAACCCCGCTCTAAGCAACGCGTCGCGAGCCTTAACGCGAGAGGAAATCTGCGCCTCGCCAGCATGCTTCAACATTTAATTGCTGCCAAACTTTTGATCCTAACTTTTCAATTCTTTTTCGTTTCCTTCTTTCTCTTTTCTTTTGCAATTGTTTCTTTTGTATTCTTTTCCATGTTTATTTGTCTCCAATGATTGCACAATAAATAAATAATCATGAATCCAATTCTTATAGGGTATAAAATATACATAAAATCTCTATTTTTGTATTAATTTCATCTTCAAGGTACCTACACATAAAATAAATTCAAGTAAGCATAAATATAGTATAATTTAGCATTAAAACACCAAAATATAAGATAAGTAATGCACTAAAAATATATAATTATAGTCAAACATCAGTGAAAGTATCAAATTTATGTAAAAATAGAAACATATCTTATCCTAATTTCTACTATTTAAAGTATGTTTGGATAAGCTTATAAGAAGGTCAAACTTAAGTATATTTCGTCTTATCTATATATTTGGTAAATACTAGAAGTGCTTATAAGTCAATTGATTATAAACAAAAATTTACCAAAGTCAACTTATGACTTTTCAGCTTATAAGTACTTTTAATTTGACCAAGATATTTAGTTTTGTTATTCTTAATATTTTTTCTAATTCTCAAAGTATCTTCTCAAGACAAAATTCATAACTTCCTCTTAATTCTATATCTGTCGTTCCTTCTTTTCCCTAGAGAGATACTTTTAAATTTACGGCTTTGAATAAAAATATTAAGGATTATTTTAATTATTTTATCAAAAGAATAGTTTACCAGCCATTTTTACCGAACACATAAATTACCCATTGTCAAATTTTAACACTTTTATCCAAATAAAAGCTCATTCAACATCCAACCATACAAACATGTTTCTCATAGAAGCAACCATATGCTATTGTTAGGGAATAAGGGTGGCAAGTGGGCCGGTCCCGGGCCTATATGGGCTAAGTGGGCCGGTCCAAACGGTCCCGGTCCCGGTCCCAATTTAAACGGGCCAAACGGTCCCGGTCCTGGTGGTCTTTTTGTAGGAACCGGCCCGGGACCGGGCCCACGAACTAATGGTCCCGGGCTAAACGGTCCCGACCCGCGAACTAAGTGGGCCTAAGTGAGCCCAACGGATACTTTTTTTTTAAATTCTTTTTATAGAAATTAGAGAAAAAAAGATGTTAATAAAAATATCTAAGGCAATTTCTTGTAAATTTTATTATAGAATTGTGACCTAAATTTTTTAATTCAAATTTAAAGACAAAAATATTGTAAAGAGATATTCAAAGCAATGAGTTATAATTTTATTATAGCATTAAACAAATATGGCAATATCTTTCTTAGTCTTCTTCCCCCCATGGAATGAGAACAACAAGGTGCTAATACCACCATTGAGAAGAAAAGAAACTAATCAAGATGTACCAAAATATAAGTTACATAGTACATACTAATTTTTGTTCATACAAGTTATATGGTATCTCTAACAAACTTCATAAATCCATCAAGGTCAGGAGAAATTTTTGTTGGTGGTGGCGAAAAAGAAGCTTGGTCATCACCGTTTCCGCGCGAAGCAGCATCCTCCGCAAGTTCAGCTAGCATTTCTTCGTAAGTTTCGTCTACCTCTGGTTGTGATTCAGCAAGTCTAAAATTTCTTCTTTCCGAACGGATCCAATCTCTGAAAAGTACTGATTTTTTCAAGTTCTCCCTCATAGACGCTTTATAATCACCGAGTGGAGGAGGAACAGATTGGCCACTAGATTCGCCACTCTTGGATTTTCCCTTATTTTTACCAAAAAGTTTTTCTAAGGAAGCTATCTTAATTAATTAAATAATAAAAAATAAATAAAACAAACAAAACTATAATATTAAATATTATGAGTTAGAACGAGTTTACCGATTTGACGAACAACTTGTTGAAAATTAATTATCGTTGAAGACTTGAAGACTTCAATTCACCAATTTCACAAATCTTTCACAAATTGTAGCAATAAAGTAAGCAATAGTAGCAATTATAGAAGAAAATTAGAGAGAGACTGATGATTTTGTGAGAAAAATGAAAGAATGAGGGGGTATTTATAGTTGAAAATAGGGAAAAAATATAATTATAAAAAATTTGGGGTTAAAATAAAGTTGGGGAGGTTAAATGGCTATTTCTTAAAGGCCAACGGCCAGATTTTTCAAAGCCCAACGGGCAAGTTTTGTTTTTGAATTTTGACCGTTGGGACCGTTTGGGCTTAGACCATAGCTTAAACATCTTCTCTTAGAAATAATTTGACATCTTTTTGGGTTTAAAAAGCTAGCTCGGTTCTTCTTTAACAATACCTAAGAATACATAGCATTTCTTAAAACATAGAAAAAAACATGATTCAATTTGAGCACAAATAGTAAGTACTGTATTAATATCAAATGAAATTATTGCACCAAAAAACAATATCAAATGAAATTGTTCTGTCACTCTAAAGATTATTACCTCCTACATGTCTTCGTCCTACACAGTATGGAGCTGCGGGAGGCGCAAGGGAATACATCTAAACCCCATGCGTCGAAAAATTACACTATTACAAGATAAGAATTATTTTTTATGTTAACATATATAGTAGATGGTGTATCTCGATAGCTTGATCGTATGTTTACTTCTTTATATTTTGGATCTCCACCGCCACTAATCCTACTTATGTTGAGCTTGTAAATCTTTTTAAAAAAAAAAAATTGGTATATAAAATTGAGTTCATACAAGTGCAAGTATCCATGTAAAAGCTTCTATTTAACAATTTTGATACCCAATTTCTATTCTTTATTAGTTCTTTTATAATATGGAGTTTGAAAATTGGATAAGATATGAATAATGATTGACCTTGTTTTCAAGTAGGGCAGGACAAATAGATCTGATTACCCCCAAGTCTCATGTTAAAAGGGTTTGACACAAGACTTTTTCTATAATAAAGATGCTTTTAAATTTCTTTTGCGATAAACATCAATGCACATATATAGATGTGTCACTCCCAATACCTTGTGTAGTGGCATGGAGACTTTATTTTTCTTTTCCATTTATTTTGGGGCACTCTTCAATTTCATAGACTTGATCAACATTCCATTTACGAGATTCTTTTAATAACATAGTCAATATTCCCAAGGACTTATCTTCTTTTTTATCATGTCATCGACCGACTAATTTAGATTCTGTCACGTAAAGTCCATTAAGAAAAGTAAAAATACTGTGACTATGTAACGACCCGACCGGTCGTTTTGAGTATTACAATCATGTTTCCCCATTTATTTCTCAAATTGTACTTTACAGTTGTTGTGTGAATTGCTGGGGTAATTGGTTCGGGTCCAGTGAGGTTTTGGAAGGAATTGGAACAATTAGTTCCAAGGTTTAAAGCTTAAGTTAAAATAGTGATCGGATGCGGACTTATGTGTATACGACCTCGAATTCGAATTTTGATTATTTCAATAGCTCTGTATGGTGATTTTGGACTTAGGAGCGCGTCCGAAAAATTATTTGGAGGTCCGTAGTATAATTTGGCTTGAATTGCCGAAAGTTGAATTTTTGGGGAGTTTGACCGGGAGTTTGACTTTTTGATATCGGGATGGGAATCCGATTCTGGAAATTTGAATAGGTCTGTAATATGAAATGTGACTTGTGTGAAAAATTTGAGGTCAATCGGACGTGATTTGATAGGTTTCGGCATCATTTGTAGAATTTGGAAATTTATTAGGCTTGAATCCGTGTATAGTTCGTATTTTTGAGGTTGTTAGGTATGATTTGAGGACTCGAGTAAGTCCGTGTTATGTTATGAAACTTGTTGGTTTGTTCAGATGGGGACCCGAGGGCCTCGGGTGAGTTTCAGATGGTTAATGGATTGATTTTTGAATTTGGAAGATTGTTGGAACTGAAGCCTTCTGGTGTAATTGCACCTGCAGAAAAGTAGTCCCAGGTGCGAGCTCGCAAGTACGAGCAGGGGTGCGCTGAAGCGAGGTGCGCAGGTGCGCAGGTACGGAAGATGCTTCGCAGGTGCGGAATCGCACCTGGGCGAGAAGGAGCGCAGATGCGGGCAGAGGGCTGTGAGGCATTGGTCGCAGGTGCGAGGGAAAATTCCGCACCTGCGTGAGCGCAGATGCGGACGGATGCGTGCAGAAGCAGAAACTAGGCAGGCGAGTGGAGTCCGCAAATGTGATATTTTGCTCGCACAAGCAGAGGCACAGGTGCACAAATCTTGTCCGCAGGTGCGGAAATCACTGGGGCAGAACCTTAAAATTATAGGGTTCAATATTTTCACCCATTTTCGGATTTTGGAGCTCGGGTTGGGCGATTTTGGAGAGGAAATTTTTCACACAACTTGGGGTAAGTATTCTTAACTCCGTTGTGATTATATTTCATGAATTAATCTTCATTTTTGGTGTAAGATTATTGAATCTTCCAGAGAAATAGAAGGAAATTTCTATAATGTCACAAAATGAATTTTTCAAGTTTGAATACCGATTTGGAGTTGGATTTGAGTGAAATTAGTATGGTTGAACTTATAATTGGATGGGTTATCGTATTTTGTGAGTTTCGTCAGATTTTGAGATGTGGGCCCCACGGGTGATTTTTGGGGCGCAATTTCGGATTTTTGGAAAATATTAGTATTTTGATATGGAATTAATTTCTATAAATTGTGCGGACTGAATCAAATTAATTGTGGTAGATTTGAACCTTCGAGATTTGATATGCGCATAATGGAATTTCTGGAGCATTGTTTAGCTTGCTCGGCATTGGATTTGGCTTGTTCGAGGTAAGTAACTCTTCTAAACATGGAGTTGAGGGTATGAACCCTGAATATATGTATTTTGTGAATTGTTGGAAGGTGACGCACATGCTAGATGACGGGCGTGTGGGCGTGCACTATAGAAATTATGACATAATTATTTTTGTGAAATTTTATAGTTAAATAATCTTGGCATTTTCCATGCGATTTTATGTGCTAATGAAATTGAGCTGAAAAGCATATTAAAAATCATGTTGAGGCTATGTGCCAGTATTATTGGGACCCACAGAGGTCATATTGCTGTGAATTATTGTGTTAAATTGAAAATTCATACTTAGTCATATTCATTTCATTGCATATCATATCTCAGTCTCTGTTGTTATTTATTAATACATCATATCATCATTTTTGGGCTATTTTTCATGACATTGTGAGCCCGAGAGACTGGAGAGATTGATGACTGAGTAAGGCCGAGGGCATGATTGTGAGGATGAGTGTGGATCGTAGCTGCCCGCCCGCAACATACTTTATTTTTATAGCACGTGAGTTGTCTGTGCAGCACGTGAGTTTTCCGTGAAGATTATAGCGCTTGGGCTGAAGAAGCCCCTCCGGAGTCTGTACACACCCCCAGTTAGCGCAGGTACCTACTGTGTGCGAGTGCCGAGTGCTGAGTGACTGGGAGGCATGAGTGATTGTGAGGTATGCCCGAGTGGCAAGAGTGATTGTGAGGTATGCCCGAGTGGCACGTGTGACTGTGAGGTTTGTCCGAGGGGCTGCATATGAGTGATGTTCTGCCCGAGGGGCTGTTTATGATTTATTTTCAATGAGTTGCATCGCATTGGCATCCACACATGACATACAGGCATAGAGATGTATTTTTTCTCATACTGTACAACATCACATCATTCATGATTTCTTACACATTTTGACAGATGGGCATAGTGATGCATTTGTTTTATACGGGTTATCCGTAAGGAAAATGAAACATCCTATTTATTATTGAAAGGATTTTTGGAGAAATTTATTGTTTTCAAACTATTCATATTATTGGAAATTTCGGCAAACGATTTGGGTTTTCACTGATGTATTTGAAAGAAAGAACTACTATTTTTTTTTTGAAATCATTATTTGGCTGAGTATTTTATCCCTGAGTTACTTTTGGTATTATTTGCTTTATGTTGTTATGGATTATTATGGACTATTGGTTTTGGACCCGACCTTGGTGGAAGCTCGTCACTACTTTCAACCTACGGCTAGGTTTGTTACTTACTCAGTACATCGGGTCGGTTGTACTGATACTATATTTCTACACATTGCGTGCAGATATTGGCTGTTGTTGTTGTTGTGCTCGATGGTTGCGGGACTTGAAGATGTACCTGCGTTCCTATTGTAGCTTCCTCTTGTTCAGGGTAGCCTTAGATTTTATAAAAGATCTGTTTATGTACTATTCAAACATACTATGTATTTATTTTATTTCCGCTTTGTATACTCTATTCTTAGAAGCTCATGATTTGTACTACCAGTTCTTGGGGATTGTACAAGATTAAGAACTTTATTCACTTAAATTGCTTTAATAATTATTATTAAAATTGGATAGTTGGTAATTGGCTTACCTAACGGGTTGGGTTAGGTGCCATCACGACTAGTTGGATTTTGGGTTGTGACAAGGTGGTATCAGAGCTCTAGGTTCATAAGTTCTACAAGTCATGAGCAAGTGTCTAGTAGAGTCTTGCGAATCGGTATGATGACATCCATACTTATATTCGAGAGGCTATAGGGAATTTAGGATATATACTTCCCATATTTCTTTATTTATCGTGTGAGATTGATTCAGCTTGAGACATAAACTCTTTGAATTCCTTTCACGTATTCGTATGCGCGCATGAGCGCTCGGTATCAGTTGTGCATCACCGGCTTGTGATTCTTTGAATGAGGTTCGAGGTGAGTATTCTATTTTTTGGTGGTGGGCCAGTCTGGAGGACTTAAGGCCATGGTTAGACCGCAGCTTAAGCTCGGTAGCTTCAGTTATAACTCGTACAATTGGACTTATATGTCCGGTGATGACCCTACAGTGAAATTTGTGGCTCGATGAGCGATGAAATGGCGGTATGATGGGTATGATGTGACTGCGGGATGTGTTAAGACGATATGAACATAACGAGAAGTATTTCCTTCATATGTAAAAGGAAGGCCATTGGATGCTTGATTTTTGATTTGATATGACGTACAGTCTCGAGTATGAATGTTTTGAAAGATCTTTCACGTGTTTAAATTGTGGGACAAATTAAACTCTCAGGTCTGGTTAACAAGTTTGGACTCAGAAAGATTCAGTGATTGCGTAGAAATTGTGGCTGTGAAAAGATATAACAAGATGCCAATTTGAGACTAGGAAGCTGGGTTATCTCCTGGAGAGTAATCTACGTAGGTGTGTTCCTTGTAATATGAGTAGAGGGTTTCTTTTCTGCCAGTGGCATGTATGTGTGGAGATTTGAATTCGAATTTGGTTGAGAAAGTTGACTTGTGTGTTAAGAGGATGAATACGAGCTTAGCGGATGATTGGGGTATTTTTATGGTTGGCATTGTATGAACTTGGGAAGAAGTTTTGTTGGACTGACTATGGCATTATGGCAGTAAGAGAGTATTGGTATTGTGAGTTATGGAATGTTTTAATCTGTGGCTTTGAGCCAAGTGGGGGAGTCCGCTATCGGCAATTTGATTTCATTGTTAGGTGTTAAATTTTAATTTTGGTTTGAGGCATACTTGTGGGTTAGCTATGACTTGCAAAAGTTGAGATCGAGGATGACTCGAATAAGGAAATTCCTAGTTAAGGATTATATTGCACGTATGAGTAAATGAAATTCGCGGGATGAGTGAGTTGTTATTTTCAAAATATGTAGTACGCATAGAGGATGAATTTGATTGGGGGTATTAGAGTAGAGTTACTTCCTTGAGTGTTGTTGTGCTAATGGGGCACGTGTCTTTTGGCCCATTTGGGTGGTACAATTTAGATTTAAGCAAAGTGAGTGACTTCCGAGAGAATTCTAGTGGGTTTGAGAATTCTATATAACAATTGAGAATTTCTCCGGACTTGTGTATGGATAAAACCTGAGATTTGTATTTGATGGTGCCTGGACTTACGAAAGTTTTGTATGACTAAGGGATTCTACATTTTAGTATAAGGAAGGTAAGAAGAACAATTTCAAATTGGCATAAGGTATTCTCAGAGTGAGTATTATAGTTGTGGTATTTTGAAGGTGCTTAGGAAGAATACATTTGCTTATGGGCCCTAGGGCGTTGTGGTTCTATGCTAAGGTTTGTAGGGTGAGTTGTGGTTAAAGATCATGGTATTTTAGCAAGAAGAAGTATCAATCTGAATACAAATTCAGAAGGGACTCGGAGAAAATAGGACAACTGGGTAGTAGGTTGGATCAGTATGGTAATGAATATGGTCGGTTCTTTAGGTGCTTATAATGTAGGGGTTTTCTACAGGTTCCTTGAGGCAATACACCTGGACTTGGCCACCTGCGAGGCTTGGTCGAGTTAGAGGAATTTAGTTCTAAGGGCTTGATTATGTGCAAATGGATTCAAAAGTACTATGGATGGCTTGAGCCGGATACTATTCTACCGATATGGGGAAACGTGTTGTGTATTGTGATTTTCTCCTTGAAAGAAGTAAGAGAAACGTGGGTATGTAAATTATTGGTGACTCAAAGTTGATAATAAGATTCTTATGCTTTTCACATAAGGGCAAGATAGATGCGGTGTGTTGTGTGGGATTGAGGTTGGCATGTACAAGGTCATGGTTTGGCTTTGAAGGGGAGGTCATAAATTCTTAGAGGGCATGAACGGTTTTCGATGTTTAGATGAATTCTATAACTATTTGGTATTGCGTGAGTAGAGTGTACATTTCAGAAGACGCACTATGTTTTAAATTATGGATATTTCATAGGTATTGCTGCATTTTCCTGGTTGATCGACTGCTGATGTCCAAATTTTTTCCTTGTGGCACAGAAGAATTTTAGAAATATTCCTCGAGGGATGATCATGTATGAGAGGTGTGTTAGACATTCGGGCGGTGGAGATGGGACAATAAATGGTGGTACGTGTGTTCTATGGATTTAGAGACTAAGAGTTATCAGGAGCAGATTGTTTCATGGCGGTGGACTGTGAGGTCATGGCCGAAGCTAGCCAGATGATAGTATGTATTATGATTCAGTCATTATGGATTTTCGGAGGGAATTGTTATCTATTTATAGGTAACCCGAGTTGATTTGGGGGTCCATAGGTAGGCCCAATTAAGATGTGTATTCTACACCGAGCCAGAAGGGTTGGCTCCATACTGCTATTATAGAGGGATGTGTCATCCAGATGATGTTGAACTTATTCGTGTTCTCAAATGATCTGTGAGTTACTCCTTTATGCTACGAGGAGTTGTGATTTATTGGTTATGTGCACAAATGGTGCGGTTCTATTTGAACTTTATAGCAGAATTTGAGTGTGATGAGTATTTGGGTATTACATGATCGACAGGGTAATGGTTATGTCCTTTCAGGTTTTGTGTGGTATTTTTGTCATTTGCCTATCCGCCATTATTAATTTGGAGCATGGTGGCTCGGAGTATATAATATGAACCTCGTGTTAGAATCGGGTTATGGTTCTACGGTGTATGATGAATTTTCAGCGTTTCGTTGTGGTGGTACTTGTTAATCTGGTGGGGCAGTTCTCTCATTTGAGTCATTTTCCATGATTTGCAACATTTGAATGTTGCGTATTGGTGCACGGATGGCACGGGTTGTGGCTCTGAGTTATATTTGTGCGGTATGTCTGTGGAACAATTATGTTTAGTAATATAAGGTCATTGGACCTGGAATGGGTACTATCAGGTTTACTTTCAGTATATTCGGGAGTATAATATTGGAAGTCGGCTCAGAAAGTGATTATGGTTCCGGTTAGGGCGAGAGATCTCCATGACTTGTTGGTCTAATAAGGGGTTATGAGATTCTGCGTGTTTCTTTTATCATCAACAGTGTACGAAGGTTTTGGGATGAGGTTTGGTTAGATATGGGTTTAATACTAGTATGTGGTTGGTTTTGGAGTAGTCAATACGATCAGGAATGGTGCGACGAGCATGCGAGTTGTGTAATATGTTGGTTGATTATATCCGGGGTTATAGTTATAGCTCGATGCAACTTGTTCGGACTTATACGGTGTGTAAATGTAAGATTTGTGTCTTGAAAGAAATTTTAAAGGTTGGAAATTAAACTCCAAGGTTTATAGGCTAAGGTTAAATTAATGATTTTCAGTTGCATTGTGCAGTCAAGCCTATGTGGGATAGGGTGACGTGGGTTCACCCCCGGGTACGTGTGTGGTAAGATGGAACTGTGATTTGATGGCTTGGAAACAACTCTTGACACGTTCGAGCACGAACGTATGTTTAAGTAGGGGAGAATGTAACGACCCGGTCGGTTGTTTTGAGTATTACAACCTCATTTCCCCATTTACTTCTCAAATTGTACTTTACAGTTGTTGTGTCAATTGTCGGGGTAATTGGTTTGGGTCCAGTGAGGCTTTGAAAGGAATTGAAACACTTAGTTCCAAGGATTAAAGCTTAAGTAAAAATAGTGGCCAGATGCGGACTTATGTGTAAACGACCTCGGATTCGAATTTTGATGATTCCAGTAGCTCCGTATGGTGATTTTGGACTTAGGATCAAGTCCGGAAAATTATTTGGAGGTCCGTAGTGGAATTTGGCTTGAATTGCCGAAAGTTGAAATTTTGGGAAGTTTGACCGGGGGGTTGACTTTTTGATATCGAGGTCGGAATCTGATTCCGGAAATTTGAAAAGGTCTGTAATGTGAAATGTGATTTGTGTGCAAAATTTGAGGTCAATCATACGTGATTTGATAGGTTTCGGCGTCGTTTGTAGAATTTTAAAATTTATTAGGCTTGAATCCGTTTGTAGTTCATATTTTTGAGGTCGTTAGGTATGATTTGAGGACTCGAGTAGGTCCGTGTTATGTTATGAAACTTGTCGGTATGTTCGGACGGGTACCCGAGGGCCTCGGGTGACTTTCGGATGGTTAACGGATTGATTTTTGAATTTGGAAGACTGCTGGAACTGAAGCCTTCTGGTGTAATCGCACCTGCGGAAAAGTAGTCATAGGTGCGAGCTCGCAAGTGCGAGTAGGGGTGTACTGGAGCGAGGAGCGTAGGTGCGTAGGTGAGGAAGATGCTTCGCAAGTGCGAAATCGCACCTGCACGAGAAGGAGCGCAAATGCAGGCAGAGGGCTGTGAGGCATTGGTCGCAGATGCGAGGGAAAATTCCGCACCTGCGTGAGCGCAGATGAGGACGGATGCGCGCAAAAGCGAAAACTGGGCAGGCGAGTGGAGTTTGCAAATGCGACATTTTGCTCACATAAGCGGAGGCGCAAGTGCGCAAATCTTGTCCGCAGGTGCGGAAATCGCTCGGGCAGGACCTTAAAATTCGAGGTTCAACATTTTCACCCATTTTCGGATTTTGGAGCTCGGGTTGGGCGATTTTGGAGAGGAAAGTTTTCACACAACTTGAGGTAAGTGTTCTTAACTCCTTTGTGATTATATTTCATGAATTAATCTTCATTTTTGGTGTAAGATTATTGAATCTTCCATAGAAATAGAAGAAAATTTCTATAATGTCACAAAACGAATTTTTCAAGTTTGAATACCGATTTGGAGTCGGATTTGAGTGAAATTAGTATGGTTGAACTTGTAAGTGGATGGGTTGTCGTATTTTGTGAGTTTCATCAAATTTCGAGATGTGGGCAACACGGGTGATTTTTGGGGCGTAATTTCGGATTTTTAGAATTAATTCTTATAAATTGTGTGGACTGAACCAAATTAATTGTGGTAGATTCAAACCATTCGGGATTTGATATGCGCATAATGGGATTTCTGGAGCATTGTTTAGCTTGCTCGGCATTGGATTTGGCTTATTCGAGGTAAGTAACTCTTCTAATCTTGGAGTTGAGGGTATGAACCCTGAATATATGTATTTTGTGAAATGTTGGAAGGTGACGCACATGCTAGGTGACGGACGTGTGGGAATGCACTATAGAAATTGTGACATAATTATTTCTGTGGAATTTTATAGTTAAATAATCTTGGCATTTTCCATGCGGTTTTATGTGCTAAGGAAATTGAACTGAAAAGAATATTAAAAATCATGTTGAGGCTATGTGCCAGTATTATTGGGACCCACAAAGGTCATATTGCTGTGAATTATTGTGTTAAATTGAAAATTCATACTCAGTCATATTCATTTCATTGCATATCATATCTCAATCTCTGTTGTTATTTATTGATACATCATATATAAATGTTTTGGGACGAATGCCCTATTTTACTGAAATGCCCGAGTGGCTTGAGAGGTTTATGACTGAGTGAGGCCGAGGGCCTGATTGTGAGGATGAGTGTGGATCGGGGCTGCCCGCCTACAACATACTTTATTATTATAGCACGTGAGTTGTCCGTACAACATGTGAGTTGTCTGTGCAGATTATAGCGCTTGGGTTGAAGGAGCCCCTCCGGAGTCTGTACACACCCCTAGTGAGCGCAGGTACCTACTGAGTGCGAGTGCCGAGTACCGAGTGCTGAGTGACTGGGAAGCATAAGTGATTGTGAGGTATGCTCGAGTGGCAAGAGTGATTGTGAGGTATGCCCGAGTGGCAAGAGTGATTGTGAGGTATGCCCGAGTGGCACGAGTGACTGTGAGGTTTGCCCGGGGGGCTATATATGAGTGATGTTCTGCCCGAGGGGCTGTTTATGATTTTTTTTCACGGAGTTGCATCGCATTGGCATCCACACATGACATACAGGCATAGAGATATATTTTTCCTCATGCTGTAAAACATCATATCATTCATGATTTCTCACACATTTTAACAGATGGGCATAGCGATGCATTTGTTTTATACGGGTTATCCGGAAGGAAAATAAAACATCCTATTTATTATTGAAAATATTTTTGGAGAAATTTATTGTTTTCAAACTTTTCATATTATTGGCAACTTCGGCAAACGATTTGGGTTTTCACTGATGTATTTGAAAGAAAGAACTACTATTCTTTTTTTGAAATCATTATTTGGCTGAGTATTTTATCCCTGAGTTACTTCTGATATTATTTGCTTTATGTTGCTATGGATTATTGTGGACTATTGGTTTTGGACCCGACCTTGGTGGAAGCTCGTCACTACTTTCAACCTACGGCTAGGTTTGTTACTTACTCAGTACATCGGGTCGGTTGTACTGATACTATATTTCTACACATTGCGTGCAGATATTGGCTGTTGTTGTTGTTGTGCTCGATGGTTGCGGGACTTGAAGATGTACCTGCGTTCCTGTTGTAGCCGCCTCTTGTTTAGGGTAGCCTTAGATTTTATAAAAGCTCTGTTTATGTACTATTCAAACAGACTATGTATTTATTTCATTTTCGCTTTGTATACTCTATTCTTAGAAGCTCATGATTTGTACTACTAGTTCTTGGGGATTGTACAAGATTAAGACCTTTATTCACTTAAATTGCTTTAATAATTATTATTGAAATCGGATAGTTGGTAATTGGCTTACCTAACGGGTTGGGTTAGGTGCCATCACGACTAGTTGGATTTTGGGTCGTGACAGACTAGAACTAATAAAGACACTTTGTTATATCGCCGAGGTATCTTCTTATAGCGGAAGCAGAAAGATTAATTGAACTACAACTGGAATTATTGAGTGGCATTGGTATATCTGACGAACCCTACATGTTACAGTCTAAACCTATTGGGATTTTAGAGCACCCGTTATAGGTGGACGCCATATCGTTATATGGTATGGATTACATTCCCCCTAAAAACATTGGTTGGAGATAAGCAGAGTGCAAGTGCCCTTGCAAATGAAAAGAACTTATCCCTATTTGGGAAGTCGAATAATGTGGCTGACGAGAACAAAGTCAAAGAAATAAAAGGGAAAAAACATAAAGCAGCTGCTATATGCTAGAAAGATGCTTAATTCTCCATTACTATTTTGGCTATGACTCTAAATACATGGCTAACTTGCCATATGGTAATCATGATCTCAATAAAGAAGAGAGATCTTACATGAAGAGGAGAGTCATATTTGTTTAGTAGCCAAGGATGACTTGCATGTTCCATTATTTTGAAAGGTGTTTTGATTACACCATTTAATATTGGTAGCCTTTTTTGCTTGGTTTCACGTAGTCTCCTTGGCTATCTTGACATGCTCTTCTCTTTCATGCAAAACTTTCTCTTTTGCTAATTTACCGTGAGATCGAGAGAGAAGACAGAGAATAGGGAGACTTAGGAGCAACGATAAAATTGTACTCGTGTGACCTATAGGTTATGGGTTCAAGCAGTGGAATCAACCACGATACTTGCGACAATATAGGCTGCCTACATTGTACCCCCTTGGGGTGGTGGCCCTTGAACCCTGTATGAACGCAGAATACTTTGTGCACTAGGTTACCCTTTATCGAGAGATCAGAAGACAGATGAGAGGTCTAGCATGATGAAAAGAGGCTTATTTGGTAGCCAATGATGACTTGTCTTCAACCTTTGGAGAGGTATTTACACCATTGATGGTGTCCTTTCCTTATGCGTAATATTTTGGAAATTATGAATGAAGCTGCTAATGGGAATGAAATGAGAGTTATTAATAAAATCTTTTCTGTGTTGATTAATGGAGTACATCTCCTCTTTATTCATGGATGAGTTTGGGTAGAAGGTAATCTAACAGGATTGCTCGGCCGGGTTCTCTCGGTTGAGTGCCGGTCGAGCTCCTCGGTTTTGGGGCATGTCAAACTTGGTATCAGAGCCTAAGGTTTTAAAGTGTCCTAGGATGTCTCGGAGCCGTGTCTAGTAGAGTCCTTCTTATCGGTGTGTTGTCGACCACATCTATAATGAGGGGGCTACTCAGACATTTAGGAATTTCTCACTTCTTTGATATTCCAAGATCGTGCGATATAGCCCAAGGTAGGGAGCTAATTTCCTCGTTATGTCTCATTTTCTTTCAGATGAGTAATCCACGAGTTTGAAATAGTGAGGAGGGAATGACCGCGCCATTGAATTTGGGGGAGATTAAACAAGAGTTCGTTGGGAGAATGCGTCGAGCCATGGAGGGATTGGAAGAACTTATTGCTAAGGGAAGTGTCCATGTTCCTACCAACGTCACCACACCACCAGATCGCGTGGTGAGAGAATCTAAGAAACGAAAGGGGGTTGTTGGTGCTAATGAACTAGGTTGTGTGATTTGAAGTAAGAGACACTTGGGAACATGTTGGATGACCCTTGAAATTTGTTATGGTTGTGGAAAGAGGGGGCACAAGAAGAACAAATTCCCTAGGTTGGGTACACCCATCACATTCTGTCCGACATGCGGGAAGGAACATTTGGCGTCGTCTTGTGAGTATGCTCAGCAGCACGTTAGAGGTGGTAGCTTTGGGTAATTCCAAAGGCCCACACAACAATCCGGTGCTGGAATTGTTACTCCCACATTAGAAGCTTGGAGGAAGGATAAGGGGGATGCTTATAATGTATGCAAAAAGGGTAATTATCAGGTCTGTGGGACGAGTGAGTTTAGTGGACCTCATCCTCGTTGTGTGAAGTGTGGGAGAGATCATACGGGAGTATTTCCCTGTAGTACCTATATATGTTACAAGTGCGGTATGAGGGGTTACATTCAGAGAGATTGTCATTCGTCTTGCCAGAGCATGGGCGAGGGTGCGACACAACCATCCAGTTCTATAGCTACTACATCCATAACGCCTCCCCCAGATAGAGGCACTATACCGCCCGCAGGGCGTGGAGCAGCTAGGGGTGGTATTCAGAGCTCGGGAGAGCCCAACAGGTTTTATGCTATGAGGAGGCGTCAAAAGTTTGAGGCCTCTCCAGATATGGTTACAGGTATATTGACTGTCCAATCTCATGATGTGTATGCTCTTATTGATCCCGGTTCCACTTTGTGATGTGTCACTCCTTATGTTACTATAGAAGTTGGAATAGAACCGGAACAACTTTATGAATCGTTCTTAGTATCTACTCTTTGAACGAGACGCAATATTCGTGAATCCACTCTATCACAAATTATCCTATTTACAACCTCTTGTGGAATTGAACAATATAATTATGTCCTTGAATTGAGTTATAACTCTAGAAGTAATACTTCCCACTTGATTTCCTAATTTCTCAACAAGAGACTATACCTAATGAATTTCTTACAGAACCTTTTGAATCGAATGGATAACATATGCTCACTTGTGCCTATGTATGCCCCATCATAAAGTTTACTTATGTGGTATCAAATCCAATGTAAAGTAGTCTAGCGTTGAGATCCTTCTTGAGCCACTCTTTTTCTCTCTGGTGTATGTGGCTCCTATGATTGGAACAGTCATTTTACTCCTTTGTGAGTAATATCATGGAACCTTTCCACTATCTAGTAACATGAGAGCATATCTCAACACCTATCACATGTGTACATGTAAATTGAAAGGGGTCACTTCTCCGCATAAAGTTTCTAGGAAATTTGAGATTTTCACAAATCCGTCGCGGAAAGATTTTTTGTTCGCCCATCTCAGTATGACTTTAATGTCCACCTAGATCATGCCTCAGTGAATAACTCACTTTGTTCCTAGTATTGTAGTTTCCCATGAAGTGCCCTTGTATTGCAACTTGATAGTTATTATGGCAAAAACATGTTTATCTCATAGAAAAATGTTCATTTTCTCTAACCAATACATGATTTCATCCCAAATATTTAGATGTCCCAACTATATGGTTTCACTCGTGAAAGGTTGAAATTAGATGCTTCTAGATTTTGGCATATATCATGAGTATATTGATATGTTTGTCGCATCTCTAGTTCTATTTTATAGGATCAACTATCAGAAATGGGTTAAGCTGTCAGAACGATAATAATCTCACAAATGTTCAACTTCTTTTTCATCCTCATTGGGTTTGTGGCATAGATTTCTTGTGTCAAATATTGTTAAGAGCGTAATACAACTTCGTGTATCTTGAAACCCATATCATATTTAGAGTGTTAGAATATTCTCATTTTGAGTTAAACGAGTTTTTCCTACATTCCAAGAGGCGACTAGTGTCACGTACTTGGCTATCTCACTTTGAAGTCTACTATTGCCGAACAAGGCACATATGAAATGAAACAATTGTTGTTGTCCTTTTCATGACTCATTTATTTTAAATCTCAGAATCATGAACATGTTCCCCACATTATCATTGCATACTACGCAACTCTATGCCTCATTTGTCAAATCAATGATGTCATCATAATGATTATCCATGTCGGCACTATTGGTAGTAACCTCCATGTCTCTTAGGATATAACCTCCTGAAATGCCCGGCTCGGCACATTGATCGATTCTTGAAAAATTTCAGCCCAACCTCGGACCTCGTTGTTCCTATTTATAGTAACCTATGGGGGGTGAAGGTTCAAACATGTCAAAGAAGAAGCATCATCCAGTGAACAAACATATTGGATAGGAAGTTTTATGGTAATATTAAAGCTAGTACATCTTAAGTAATTGTTGAAGGTCGCCAAAGGGTTTAGTTTAGGTATTCGGCGTAGTATTTTAGAGTTGAAGAAAGTGAATGGGTTATTCTCAAGATTTTCTCTATGAATATATTGGGTGAATTGTTAAGGAAGGTAAAGTATGTGTAGTCACATTAGGCCTTATAGAATATTGAAGGAAATAGGTCAAACTATGAGTATGATGTTTTCCCATTGTTGTCCTCCATGCACCAGATGCATCATGTATCTAGGTTCCAGAAGGTTGTTGGAAATCCTTGCCTATCATTCTGGTGGAAACTATTGAAGGTGAAGTTAATGGGTAATTTGCTTATAAGAGGTACCTAGTTGTCATCCATGTTAGCTAAGTTCGGAAATTAAGATCTGCCTCTGACAAAGTAAAGGAAGTATTCTCACATGGTTGTATAACCAAATGGTTCTGATTTAAAAGGGTACTTGTTATATGTTATGATTTACATATGTACAACTCATGTCCACATACCACTTCTGTTAATGTAATACCCTTAATGTTGAGATCAGTGTTGTTGAAATATATTGTGATGCTTTGTTGAGTTATGGATATGTTGTTAGGGTGGTTTTGGTGATTCTCTGGAAAGTGGTTAGACCCAATTACAGGGGAGACTCTGCCGAAATTTCTGAAAAGTTTTGGAGTTAGTCAAATTTGGGGGATTAAAATGTTTGAAAGAAGAGTCGAGTTATGTTAAGTGTTTTGGGACGGGCTCTACTCCTCATTCGAGGGCGAATGATCCTAAGTGGGGGAGAATGTAAGGCCCCGTATAAATTTCCTAATGATTTAAGTTTTTAAAGTGCGCCAACGGTATTTGGGAATAACGTATTTGAGTATTAAAGGAAACCTATGGGATAGAGCCACATCATGTTGAATTGATAATGTATGTTTAAGGTGTGTCGGAACATACTAAGGAGTTTTGGGAATGGCAAGAATTTGTGTGGATTATGTTGGACACATTAAGTGGAAAGGAAATTTTAATTGGCACAAGACCCAACTTCAAATGAATAGACATCCCTCAATATAATGAGTTAGATGGACACACTAAGTTGAAGACCTTTGAATCTAGTTTCCAACGCATCAAACAGTTTGTCATTTGGATATGTATAAAGAACGTTATGGCCATTTTATTGGATATGTGTCATATGTGCGGCCGCGCATATTTGAGAGTTTCTGCCTCAGGTGCGCGGCCAATGCACGGACAAATCCGCGGCCATGCATGTAAGACCCCATTAAATACCCCCAAGACCGGGTATAGAGAGATATAAGTCATTTCTTTGAGCTAGGGCTTGTATAGCAAGGGGAATCCGCCCAACACCTCCCTCCCATGAACCAAGGTAATGTTTTTGGAGTAATTTTGAGTTGATTACTACTCCTAAACACTTGTATTAACAAGGATTAATCTTGAAGATTCATAGATTTCTATTTAAATCCCCAAATTGGTCAAGAACACTACAAGTTGGAATTTTCATGAGTCTCACTACAAGAGGTATATCTACCATCTCTAACTAATATATGGGGATTATTTATGTATGGAATATGTGTTATAACTTAGGTTATGGTGATTGGAAGCCTTTAGTTCCCAATTTAAATACATAACTATTGTAGAGATGAAAAGGTAATTATTTGATGGAATTTTGTTGGTTGGGTGTGGATGGATGGTCATGTATGTGATGTTGGAAGTTAAGAATTGTTTAAGAATGATGGTGGGATAAATTGTTGGTAAATGGTAGTAGTTGGATGAACTAATTCTATTGTTAAGAGATGTAGAGATTCATGCCTACTAGGTGTTTGATAAAATATTCAAATGAGCTGAAACCACGAATATCTTCCTAATTTGTGTTCAATTTTATTATGTCTCAAATAGATTGGGATTGCTAGAATTCCCGGAACGTTGTAGTAATTTAAGGAAAGCTCAAAACGAGGTATGTTGGCTAAACTTTCTCTCTTGGAATTGAATTCCATAATGTTCCCGTAAGTTTCAAAGTATGGGTTGCGTATTAAAATGTTATGGCTTTGAGTAGTGTTTTAATGAAAGATAGTATGCCAAATTGTGTGAGAAAATCTCAATATTCTTAAGACTATAAATTGCTCATATGTGTACCTAAAGTCTTGATTTGGAAATGTCTTATTGTTCATAATCTATAAATATGGTTGGAAGTGAAATAAGTGATATGGGGATATAGAGTGTGGCTAACATGTCAAGAATTTAAGTTATGACTGTGGCTAGTAGTGCAAATGATTTGATAAAATGCGATAAAGAATATGAAATGAGCCTCGACTCAACGGTGTTAAAAGTGATTTGGAAAATAGAATTTGCCTAAGAGCTTTTGTACTCATTTCATGCCCATTAGTGGCTTCTTTAACTAATGCTATGCTTTGTGAGTATATCCAGTGTGATTCGAGTTCTATTTACTCATGTGTTGCAATTGTGTATTGTCCTTTTTTGGGAAAGAGTATTGCAAGAGTAAATTGTGTATTGATTGTTTATGATTTTTTATGTGTGTTTATACTGTTGGATGGTATGCCTCATTCTTTGGGAAGAAACTATTTGTGTTTGAAGTTCCCATTTCAAATGGATTTGAAGTATATGATTTCTGAAATTTTCTATATTTTGATATTGATGGTGATCTTTGAAATTTAAAGAGGTGAAAATATGGAATATAAAATACGGTCATCGTGCAAGGAGTAAAGAATCTTGTGAATGGCCAAATTAGTCAAGGAAATATTGTCGCTATGAATGACTGGAAATACTAATGAGAATTTATACAATGTGAAAGATGTTGAGGTTAGTACAATTGTAATTATCTTACCTCTGTGTGCAAATAAAAAAAATAAAATATTTTTAGGAGCATCATGAGTAAAACCAAGGAAGGGTGGGTCATAAGGCCGACACCTGAAACTACACGTGTCGGTGTAGGGGTGGATTGTGGTTATTTCCCTTATTTGGGATAAAGTTGTGATATTATTCTCCTTAATTGGGATGAACTGGTAATAATTATGGAATGGAAAAGTCAACCCACACGGCATATGTGGGAAGACAGCCTAGCTGATCGGGTGGAGATCGGACTCCATGTTGCGCACATGGTGGTATTACTCTTGGTAACAACTTTCTTTCGCATCACCTGTCAAACCATATTGTCCGTGGAGAGATGGCCTAGCCGATCGGGCGTGATCGGACTCCGTGCTAACAAAGACGGTGGAATATCGGTCCTAATGATCTCCCAACCAAAATTGTATATGAAGTTTGTATTTTAAAAATTATTATGTTTTAACTGGACATTTGGATATTGTTGATTGTGACTTGCTATTTCTATATGGGCATTCTATTTTGAAAGAGGACTTTTAGCTATACATATTAGTGCTATTCGACAGTACTAACGTCTCTTTTGTCGGTGGCGCTGCATCTTTTATGGATGCATGTGGTTCTACAGTAGGCGACATTGATCAGTGATAGCAGTACACTCTTTTCAGCTGATTTGGTGAGCCCTACTTTATTTCGGAGTCATGCATCTTTTGTTTCTCATGTACGGTGTTTTGAGGTACAGTCGGGGCCTTGTTGCCGGCATTTTCATATTACTCTTCTATTGTACTTAGAGGCTCCGTAGACAGGTTGTGGGTTGTGGTTGATGTTGAGAATTGAACTAGAAATGTTGGTATTTGAAAATTATGTTTTTCATTAATTCTATAAACGTGTAATATTTTGGAAATTATAAATGAAGCTGCTAATGGAAATGAAATAAGAGTTATTAATAAAATCTTTTCAGTGTTGATTAATGGAGTACATCTCTTCTTTATTCATGGATGAGTTTGGGTAGAAGGTAATCTAACAGGCTTGCTCGGCCGGGTTCTCTCGGTTGAGGGCCGGTCGCGCTCCTCGGTTTTGGGGCATGACACAAATTAGGAAATTGGATCAGATGGCTTGATAATACAGTTTTAATGAATCACATAAGGAAAAACATGGGATTTTGCATAAATAGCTGGCCGAATTTACTATTTACTTTTCCTAACTCGATGTATAGATTATACACGGATTATACGCATATTATACATTCATCGACTTTTTAAAGTTTAAGCGGTTGGCTGAACAGCTATTTAGGTTAAGTTTTCAAACACAAGTTGACGAAATGTATTACAGCATAGCGGAAAAAAAAAACTTTTTTATTCATTGACGAAATGTATTACAGCATAGCGGAAAAAAAAAAAAAAACTTTTTTTGTTAGAACTACTAAAGTACTTGCTAGAACTGTTGATATTATATATATATCATCCTTGGCTACCAATTAAGACTCCTTTCATTTGTAAGGACAGTTGCACCGCTAACCAATTCTTTTAGGGGGGAATGTATTGAATCAAGCACATTAATTGACTGTTGGAAATAGTGTCCACCCATACAGTATACATGGTTCGTCCAATGTACAGTGATGAACACGCTGATCGATAATTTCAATCATGGTTTAGTTAATCTTTCTGCTTCCTCTACAAGGAGATACCCGGGCGATGTAACAAAGTGTTTTTATTAGTTCTAGTCCCCGTATTTTTTACTTTTTTTTAATGGGCATTACATGACAGAATCTAAATTAATCGGTCGGTCGGGACATGAAAACAAAGAAAGATAATTCCTCGGAATATATATTGACTCTGTTATTAAAAGAATCTCATAAATGAAATGTTGATCAAATCTATAAAATTGAAAAGTGACCCAAAATAATTGGAAAAGAAAAATAAAAGTCTTCATGCCACTACACAAGGTATTGGGAGTGACACATCTATATATGTGCATTGATGTTTATTGCAAAGGTATTGGGAGTGACACATCTATATACCCTTTTAAATGAGACTTGGGGGGGATCAAATCTATTTGTCCCGCCCCACTTGAAAACGAGGTCAATCATTCTTAATATTTGATCGAATTTTCACATAAGAACAAATAAAGAAAAGAAAAAAAAAGTAATAAGATATAGTGTTCTATATGTGTCTAATGGGTATCAAAATTGTTCCATAGAAGCTTTTATATGGATGCATGCACTTGTATGAACTCAATTTTATACTAATTTATTTTTAATACTGTCACGCTCGGCATATGTAGGATTAGTGATGAGGTTAGGAAACTGAAAAATTCAGAATATAAAAAAGTAAACATACGAAAATGTTATCTAAATTTAATGTCTACTACATTAACTTAAAAAGTAATTTTAACCTTATAGTATAATATAATTTTTCGACGAAGGAAAATCGGATGAACTCCCTTGCGCCTCCACCATCAGCTCCACACTGAGTAGGACACAAACTGTTGGAGGTAATAGTCTTCAGAGTGACAGAATAATTTCATTTGATATTACTACAGTACTTGCTATTTTTACTCAAATGGAAGTCATGTCCTTTTCTATGTTTTGAGAAAAGCTATGTATTCTTAGGTGTTGTGAAAAAGAACCGAGCTAGCTTTTTAAACCCAAAAAAATGTCAAATTAATTCAAGAGAAGATGTTTAGGATATGGTCTAAGGCCAAAATAAATTTATTATTGAATATTAATTTCAACTTGAGGAAGTTTTAGATCATGGAAATCCCGAGCAATAGCATATGAGTTGCTCCTATGAGAAATATATTTGTGTTGTTGGATGGGAATGAGTTCGTGTTTGGATAAAAGTGTTGAAATTGACAATAATAGTTGATGCATTTATAAAAACTGGTGATAAGCTATTTTTTTGGTAAAATAATTAACATAACCTTTAATATTTTTAGGCCAAATACATAACCGGCCCCTTAAGAAATGGTGGAGAGATTACTTGTTGACCAAACCAGCTGGGTCGCCTGCTCTTACTTGGGACCAGTTCTCTTAGCTCTTCGTAGAGAAGTTTCTGCCTATCACATTGAGAGAGGAGTGTCGCCGTCAATTTGAGCGTCTCCAGCAGGGCAGTATGACTGTTACTCAGTATGAGACCCGTTTTGTTGATTTGGCCCGTCATGCTATTCTTATGCTTCCCACCGAGAGAGAGAGAGGGTGAGGAGGTTTATTGATGAACTTGCTCAGCCTATCAGATTGCAGATGACTAAGGAGACTGGAGTAAGATTTCTTTTCAGGCGGCTGCTAATGTCTCTAGACGAGTCGAAATGATTCTTACTCAGGGAGGTCAGAGGTCTGACAAGAGACCTCATCATTCCGGTGAGTTCAGCGGTGCCTCATCTAGAGGCAGGAGTACTTTTGGTAGAGGCCATCCTCCCAGGCCATTTCATTCAGCGCTCCAGGCATCCCACGATGCCTCAGGTGGTCGTGGCCCTCAGATGCATTATTCCGACCAGCTAGCCTACAGTGCACCACCAGCTCCTATTAGTGCACCTCTAATCCAGAGTTATTAGGGTGGTTATTCAAGTCGATAGGGTCAGTTTCAGGGTCAACATTCACAGCAGTCGAGGTTATGTTATACTTGTGGTGATCCGAGGCACATTGCTAGATTTTGCCCTTGGACAATGGGCAACTCACAGCATCAGAGTTCTCGTGCCATGGTTACGGCAACAGTTGCTGCACCACCTGCTCAGCCAACTAGGGGCAGGGGTCAGGCAGCCAGACGTAGGGGCCAGACAGTTAGAGATGGAGGTCAGGCCGTTAGAGGTGGAGACCAGCCAGCTAGAGGCCATCCCAGGGATGTAGTTCAGGATGGTAGGGCCCAGCCCCGGTGTTATGCTTTCCCAGGAAGGCCGGAGGCTGAGTCATCTGACGCTATTATCACAGGTACTGTTTCAGTTTGCAGTAGAGATGCTTCAGTTCTATTTGATCCAGGATCTACTTACTCCTATGTGTCATCCTATTTTGCTTCCTATTTGGTTGTGCCCTGTGATTCTTTGAGTTCTCTTGTGTATGTGTCCACACCAGTAGGAGATGTTATTATGGTAGATCGTGTTTATCGTTCATGTGTGGTCACCATTGGGAGTCTTGAGGCTCGTGTAGATCTTCTACTTCTCGACATGGTTGATTTTGATGTCATACTGGTATGGATTGGCAATCACCTTATCATGCTATATTAGATTGTCACGCCAAGACGGTGACCTTAGCCTTTCAGGGATTGCCTCGATTAGAGTGGAGAGGAAATCTTGGCCATTCTGCCAGTAGGGTTATCTCTTATGTGAAGTCTCGGCATATGGTCGAGAAGGGGTGTCTAGCTTATTTGGCTTATGTCCGCGATTCTAGTGCGGAGGTTCCTTCCATAGATTTGGTGCCGGTTGTTCGTGAGTTTCCAGAGGTGTTTCCTGCAGACCTACCAGGGATGCCACCCGACAAGGATATTGATTTCCGCATTGATTTGGCTCCGGGCACTCTGCCTCTTTCCATTCCGCCATATCGCATGGCCCCGCCAGAGTTGAAAGAATTAAACGAGCGGTTGCAAGATTTGCTTGATAAGGGCTTCATTAGACCTAGTGTCTCGCCCTGGGGTGCACCTGTATTGTTTGTGAAGAAGAAAGATGGATCGATGAAGATGTGTATAGATTATCGACAGTTGAACAAAGTCACCATCAAGAAAAAATATCCATTGCCGTGGATTGATGATTTATTTGATCAGCTTCAGGGTGCCAAGGTGTTTTCAAATATTGATTTGAGATCTAGCTACCATCATTTGAGGATTAGGGCACCTGATATTCCTAAGATAGCTTTTCGGACTCGGTATGGGCATTATGCATTTCTAGTGATGTCATTTGGCTGACAAATGCCCTAGCAACATTCATGGACTTGATGAACTAGGTATTCAAATCCTACTTGGATTCCTTTGTGGTTGTGTTTATTGATGATATCTTGATCTACTCCCACAGTCGAGAAGAGCATGAGCAGCACCTTCGGATCGTTCTTCAGACTCTGAAAGACAGCCAGTTATATGCTAAGTTCTCAAAATGCTAGTTTTGGTTGAGTTCAGTTACTTTCTTGGGTCACGTTGTATCAGCAGAGGGTATTCAGGTGGATCCTAAGAAGGTTCAGGCAGTTCAGAACTGGCCCAGACCCACATCATCTACAGAGATCCGTAGTTTCATAGGTTTGGCGTGCTATTACCATCGATTTGTGGAGGAGTTTTCATCCATAGCAGCCCCATTGACCAGATTGATCCAGAAGGGTGCCCCGTTCAGGTGGTCAGACGAGTGTGAAGCGAGCTTTCAGAAGTTCAAGACTGCTTTAACTACGGCACCGATATTGGTGTTACCCACAGGTTCAGGATCTTATACAGTACATTATGACGCATCTCGTATTGTCTGGGTGTGGTATTGACTCAGGGTGGCAAGGTTATTGCATATATTCTAGTTGGTGAGAGACCGCTTGCATTGGATGTTCAGGCCTTGGCCAACCAGTTCGTGAGGTTAGATGTTTCTCAGCCCTGCCGTGTTCTAGCTTGTACACTTGCTTGGTCTTCTTTGTTTGAGTGCATCAGAGATCGGCAGGATGACGATCCTCATTTACTTGTCCTTAGAGACACAGTGTGGCACGTTGGTGCCAATCAAGTTACTGTTGGAGATGACAAAGTTTTGAGGATGCATGGTCGTATTTGTGTGCCTAATGTGGATGGACTTCATGAGTTGATCCTTTAAGAGGCTCACAGTTCTCGGTATTCTATTCACCCGGGCGCTGCCAAGATGTACCAGGACTTGAGGCAGCATTATTGGTGGAGGCGAATGAAGAAGGACACAGTTGCCTATGTAGCTCGATGCTTAATTGCCAGCAGGTGAAGTGTGAGCATCAGAGACCTGGTGGTTTACTTCAGATGTTAGAGATTCCTGAGTGGAAGTGGGAGCGTATCACTATGGATTTTGTTGTTGGACTCCTACAGACTCAGAGGAAGTTCGATGCAGTTTGGGTCATTGTGGACAGGCTGACTAATTCAGCGCACTTCATTCATGTGGCAGTTACCTATTCCTCAGAATGGTTAGCAGAGATTTATATTCGTGAGATCGTCCGTCTTCACGGTGTGCCCGTGTCTATCATTTCTGATCGAGGTACGCAGTTTACCTCGCACTTTTGGAGGGCAGTTCAGCGTGAGTTGGGTACGCGGGTTGAGTTGAGCACAACATTTCATCCTTAGACAGACGGGCAGTCCAAGCGTACTATTCAGATCTTGGAGGATATGCTTCGCGCTTGTGTTATAGATTTCGGAGGATCGTGGGATCCGTTCTTGCCCCTTGTAGAGTTCGCCTATAATAACAGTTACCCGTCGAGCATTCAGATGGATCCCTATGAGGCATTATATGATAAGCGGTGTCGGTCGCCAATTGGGTGGTTCGAGTCGAGAGAGGCTCGGTTGTTGGGCACAGACTTAGTATAGGATGCCTTGGATAAGGTCAAGATTATTGAGGATCGACTTCGCACAGCTCTGTCCAGGCAGAAGAGTTATGCCGACCGTAAAATTCGTGATGTTGCATTCATGATCGGAGAGAGAGTGTTACTTCGGGTATCACCCATGAAAGGTGTAATGAGGTTCGGAAAGAAGGGCAAGTTGAGCCCTAGGTACATCAGACCTTTTGAGATTCTGGAGAGAGTGGGAGAGGTGGCTTACAGGCTTGCGTTGCCACCTAGTTTAGTAGTTGTTCATCCGGTATTCCATGTGTCCATGCTTCGAAAGTATCATGACGATCCGTCCCATGTGTTAGATTTCAGCTCTGTCTAGTTGGACAAGGATTTGACTTACGAGGAGGAGCCGGTGGAAATTCTAGCCTGACAAGTTCGCCAGTTGAGATCAAAGAGTTACCCTTCAAATCGAGTGCAATGGAGAGGTCACCCTATTGAGGCAGCTACTTGGGAGTTCGAGTCCGATATGCAGAGTAGATATCCCCACCTTTTCACCAGCCTAGGTACTTTTCTATGTCCGTTCGAGGACGAACGGTTGTTTTAGAGGTGGAGAATGTGATGACCCAAAAGGTCATCTTATGTCTTAGAACTCGAATCTGAGCTCTTAAGCCTTGCAAATTTCATTTTTACCCTCTTCGATTTGCGTGCGCAGTCCGGGCAGGTTTTCGGAAAGCTTTTATGTTGAAAACTAATGAAAATAAGAATTTTTACTTTAAAAGTTGATTTTAGTTGACTTCGTTCATCATTTTTGGTAAATGGGCCCGGATCCGTGCTTTGACGGTCCTGGTAGGTCCGTATCGAATTATGGGACCTGGGCGTATGGCCGAAATCGAATTCGCAGGTCCCTAGCTTGAGTTATTAATCTTTGATGAAAATTAAAAGTTTGGAAATTATTTATTTTTAAGAATTGATTGATATTTGGCATTGTTAGTAATGGTTCCGTATTTTGGTTCCGGATCCCGGTACAACTTCGTTATGATATTTAAGACCTGTCTGTGAAATTTGGTGAGAAACGGAGTTGATTTGACGTGATTCGGACGTCCAGTTGAGAAAATAGAAATTTTAAAGTGTTCTTGAGAATTTCATTTGATTTGGTGCTAAATCCGTAGTTCTAGGTGTTATTTTGGCAATTTGATCATGCGAGCAAATTCGTATGATATTTTTAGACTTGTGTGCATGTTTGGGATGGAGCCCCGAGGGCTCGAGTGAGTTTCGGATAGGCCACGTGATGTTTTGGACTTGGGAAAAATCTGGTTTTCTGCAGATTCTGGTGTGTGGCATATCCTTCTTCACGTTCGCTAAGGTCCTCTCACGAACGCGAAGAGTAAACTGATGAGGCAGGGATTTCTTCTTTGCGAACGCGAAGCGATGGGGGCGTTAGCCTTCGTGAACGCGACAAGCCCATCGCGAACGCGAAGTGTTAGGCATTGGGGAGGGGGACTCAGTCGTTCCTTCATCGCGAACGCGAAGGCCAGGGAGGAGTAACCATCATGAACGTGAGCTGGGTCTCGCGAACGCAAAGGCTTGGCAGCCAGTACCCTTCGCGAATGCGACAGTGCGCTCGCGAACGCGATGGACACTGTCGTCCAGCACTTAACAGAATCCAAAAACGGGATTTTGGCCAAAAATTTATTTTTCTCAAAAACCAAACGGTGAGAGGCGATTTTTCAAGAGCCATTTCTTCCCCAAATTTTTGGTAAGTGATTCTAAACAACTTTATTTCAATTACCCATTACATTTTATGAATTATCAACCTAAATTCTAGAGTTTTCATGGTAGAATTAGGGGTTAGGGTAGAAACTAGGGATTTCGGGAATTTGAGGATTTAGACCCCAACTTGAGTTCAGATTCCAAAACTAATTACATATTCGGGCTCGTGGTGAATGGGTAAATGGATTTTGGTCCGAACCTCGGATTTTGACCAAGCAGGCTCGGGGTCGATTTTTGTCTTTTTGGAGGAGAAATTTTGGAAATCTGTAATTATTCATAAATCTGTATTTATTCATTAAACTTGATTCCTTTAGCAATGTTTGATATTATTGAGTCATTTTTGAATAGATACGAGTGATTTGGAGGTGAATTCCAAAGGAAAAACTGTGATTGAGAATTAAGTGGCCTTCGGAGCGAGGTAAGTGTTGTGTCTAACCCTGACTTGACGGAATTAGGAACCTTAGATTACTTGCTAAGTGAAATTCATGTGAGCGGCATATATGTGAGGTGACGAGTACTTATGCGCCGCCAATTTACCTGTTTTTCCATGTTTCTATGTTTTTCTTATATTGTCTCATACCTATACCTAATTGCTATGTGTTATACTAGCGTTGTTCAATTTATCGTTCTTATCATGTTTTACGGATTTTCTGGTGACAATTGAGTTTTTATTTCAAAGTTGAGATTGATATTATGGAACCAAATATTGAAGTAAGGTTTGTACTTGTTATTCTATCTCCATGTAGTTATTTATGCATTGCATTATGGTAAAGGAGAGTGTTAATGCACGAAGGGTGATGCCGTGTCATATTGTAAGTGTTAATGCACGAAGGGTGATGCCGTGCCATATTGTGAGTGTTAATGCACGAAGGGTGATGCCGTGCCATATTGTGAGTGTTAATGCACGAAGGGTGATACCGTGCCATATTGTGAGTGTTAATGCACGAAGGGTGATGTCGTGCCATGATATGAGAGTTAATGCACGAAGGGTGATGTCGTGCATATTTTCTTACTGTATTCACTATTCCTGTTGATTCATGGTATATTGACTGCTTCGATGATCATTCTGTTGTAGTTCTTTATCTTGTATTCCCCTCAGTATGTTCCCCTCCTGACATTTCCTGTTTAGTTTTTTATTTCTGTTATTTGTATATACACTGTTAAATTGTACATGTTGATTTGTAGGTGCCTTTCCCTAGCCTCGTCACTACTTCGTCGAGGTTAGGCTCGACACTTACCAGTACATGTGATCGGTTGTACTGATACTGTACTCTGCACTTTCTGTGCAGATTTGATACCGGCTCAGGTTGATCGAGATTTTGCTATTGGTCCGTTGTCCGGAGACTCAAGGTAGATTTGTCGGCGTTCACAGACCTTGAAGTCCGCGTCTATCTTTTCTGTTCTACTGTTTCTTTCATTCAGACAATTGTGTTTCTTTCAGACTATTACTTGTAGTAAATTCTAGAATGCTCGTGAATTGTGACTCCAGATCCGGGTGGTAGTAATTAATAGAGTTTTATGATATTCCACACTTATTATATTTCATATTAGTTAATTATTGTTAATTACTGAATGGAAATAAGGAATTAGTTTATTGATTCTCTAGCGTTGGTTTGCCTAGCAAGTGAAATGTTAGGCACCATCACGGTCCCGTCTGTGAGAAATTTCGGGTCGTGACACCATAAAGGAGGATTTTACATCTTTCAAAAAGTCAACAGAAATTTTAATGAAACAGAAGTTAAAAATAAGCTGAAAAATCTCCAGTTATTAATGAAATAAAATTACTACCATCTCCAGTTTACCTTTTTATGGAAAAAATTTAATTTTATTTGTAAAGAATCTCATCATTTCTCCCTAAAATCTCATCATGTGATGACCCAAAATTTTATCTTTAAATTTAATAAGTAATTCTGTGTTCTAAGACCTAGAAAAGCACTAATTATCATTCCTCGACTTACGTGCACATTCCGTAAAATTTTTCGGAAAGTTTTTATGTGAAAAATGGATTAAAATGTGAAATAGAGTCTTAAAACTCAACTGAGTTGACTTTGGTCAATATTTTGAGCAAACATACCCGGATTAGTATTTTGACAGTTCCAGTAGCTCCGTATCATAATTTTGGACTTGGGCGTATGACCGGAATTTAATTTGGAGGTCCTTAGCTCAAGTTATGACCATTTAACGGAAACTAGTAATTTAAAGGCTAAAGATTTTCAAGTTTGACCACGGGGTTGACTATTTGATATCGGAGCCGAAATCCAATTCTGGAAATTTGAATAGCTCCGTTATGTCATTTATGACTTGTGTGCCAAATTTGAAGTCATTACGGATTCATTTACTATGTTTTGGCACGAGATTTGCAAGTTGAAAAGTTTAAAACTCAAAATTCGAATCGAGGGGTGAATTGTAATTTCAGTGTTGTTTGACGTGATATGAGACCCCGAGTAAGTTCATATGATGTTTTAGAACTTGTTGGTATAATTGGTTGAGGTCCCGGGGGGCTCGAGTGGATTCCGGATGGTTAACGAATCAAAATTTGGACTTAAGGAAAAATCTGAAAATTTGGCCTTCTGTTGTAATCGCACATGCGGTCACATTTCCGCAAAAGCGGAACCGCAGATGCGGTCAAATTTCCGCAGAAGCGGAAATCGCACCTGCGGTCAATTTTCTGCAGAAGCGGAAATCGCACCTGGCGGTCAATTTTTCGCAAAAGCGGAAATGCTGGACAGAACACATAAAATGAGGTTTTAGCCATTTTTACTCATTTTTGAGTTTTGAGTCTCGGATTTTGGCGATTCCAAAGCGATTTTCACGACTTTGAATTGGATAAGTATTCTATAACCAAAAGTGATTATATTTCATAAATCCATGTGTATATTCATCATTTATTTTGGACTTAGATGGAAGAAATTGGAATTTTTATAAAATCTTTCAAAAACGAAAAATTTAGATTTGAAGGTCCATTTTACATTGGAATTAGATAATTTTTGTATGGTTGGACTCATATCAGAATGGGTGTTCGGATTTTGTAAGTTTTTCCGAGATTTGAGACGTGGGCCCCACTATCGATTTTTAAAATAAATTTCGGATTTTTAATCCGGAAAATTAGTAAATTCATATGGAATTCATTCTTATAATTTGTATTGAATATATTGAATTGTTTATGACTATATTTGAGGATTTCAGACACTAATTTGCGAGGCAAGGAAATATTGGAAACCTGAAATTTAATTTTGAAGCAAGGTAAGTGTCGTGGTTAACCTTGACTTGAGGGAATAAAACCCTTAAACTATTTGTTATGTGAAATGCATGTGAACGACGTATAGGCGAAGTGACGAGTGTCTATACGTCATCAAATTAGTTGTTTGCATAATTACTTAAAAAATCATAAATTGTTTTAAATCATGAATTAATTATTATAATAATTATTTCTCTCCTATTCTTTGTCAAATAGTAATTCTTGAATTCCTGCATTAATTTTTACATGCTATTTGAATTATGTGTCTTAATTGTTATTTGACATTTAGCATATTAAATATTAAACTGTCTATTTTCTTCCTGATTTCCATAATAATTTGCTATTTGTCATTGTTTGTTTCATAATTAAATCATAATTATTATATGCTTATTGTCTTATAATTTTATATTAATCGTTGTATTTATTGGGGAAATTTCTTCTATAAGAATTGGTAAATAAATATATTGGAGGAGCGGGTTGCACGCCGCAACAAAATTGATTATAATGAATATATTGGAGGATCGGGTTGCACGCCGCAACAGACTTATTAAAAGTCCATATTGGAGAATCGGGTTGCACGCCGCAACAAACTTATTAAAAGTCCATATTGGAGGATCGGGTTGCACGCCGCAACAGACTTATTAAAAAGTTGATATATATATATATATATATATATATATATATATATATATATATATATATATATATATATATATATATATATATATTGGGGGATCGGGGGATCGGGTTGCACGCCGCAACATAAATTGATGGAAATGAACATATTGGAGGAGTGGGTTGCACGCCGCAGCAAAATTACAACAACAACAACAACAACCCAGTATAATCCCACTAGTGGGGTCTGGGGAGGATAGTGTGTACGCAAACCTTACCCTTACCTTGGGGTAGAGAGGCTGTTTCGAAATGACCCTCGGCATCCTTCCCTCCAAGAACTCCCCACCTTGCTCTTGGGGTGACTCGAACTCACAACCTCTTGGTTGGAAGTGGAGGGTGCTTACCATCAGAGCAACCCACCTTGTCTATATTGTGCGAGCGGGTTGCACGCTGCAACGGAAATTGATGGAAATGATAATTGGTTATGACTGCTGAGTTAACTTCAATTATTATAAATGAGTTACCTGATTTATTTCTATTATTTGTTGTTGTTACTAATATTACGTACAGGTTTATGTAAGTGACCCGCCTTAGGCTCAGCACTTACCAGTACATGGGGTCGGTTGTACTGATACTACACTCTGCACTTCTTATGCAGATTTCGAAGTTGGTCCCAGTGGCGTACCATAGACTTGCTCGGATTTCAGCTACTCAGAGGAGACTTGAGGTATAACTGCACGACGTTCGCAGTTCTGAAGTCCCCGTCTACTTTACTTTAGCTGTGTGTTTATTTCCAAACAACTTTATTTTATTCATACCTTTATCTGTATTTATTCTAGAAGCTCGTGCACTTGTGACACCAAATTCTGAGATGGTATTTAGACACCGTTATTTTTATGGATCATTCACTATATTTCAGACCTTACTTCCGCATTTGTTCTTTTGTTATTAATAAATTTAAAAATTGTTTAAAAATGGTTAATATTATTCTAACATTGGCTTGCCTAGCAAGTGAAATGTTAGGCGCCATCACGGTCCGATGGTGGAAATTTCGGGTCGTGACACATCAGCCGCCACCTCCCCTGTGACCCGTAACCCCCTTCACCCACCATTTCTATCACTTCCTAAAACCACCATTATAACCGTACCGGCGAAATCCACAGCACCATAGCCACTTTCTTCGCTTTCTCACCTTTTGCTTTCTCCCTCAAAATATTATTTCTTATGCATAACTAACAACCATAGATGGTCGTCGATCTCGTCGCTTCATTTCTACTTTTTAATCTCCTTTCCACCATTGTAACCACCCAAAATTACCTATCTAAGAAGTCATTATATTTTGGCAATGGGATCCGACTACAGAGTCATCCTTAGCTATCAAATAAGATGATATTCTTTTCATCTTAGAACCCCTCATTCTATTCATCTCTCAATGTGTGGAAGATGAGAAATTGGTCTTACATGAAAGAGAAGAGTTTGTCAAGTTAGATAAAGATGACCTGCTGAAAACTAATATAAGGAAAGGACACCATCAATGGTGTAAATACCTCTCCAAAGGTTGAAGACAAGTCATCATTGGCTACCAAATAAGCCTCTTTTCATCATGCTAGACCTCTCATCTGTCTTCTGATCTCTCGATAAAGGGTAACCTAGTGCACAAAGTATTCTGCGTTCATACAGGGTTCAAGGGCCACCACCCCAAGGGGGTACAATGTAGGCAGCCTATATTGTCGCAAGTATTGTGGTTGATTCCACTACTCGAACCCATAACCTATAGGTCACACGAGTACAACTTTACCGTTGCTCCTAAGTCTCCCTATTCTCTGTCTTCTCTCTCGATCTCACAGTAAATTATCAAAAGAGAAAGTTTTGCATGAAAGAGAAGAGCATGTCAAGATAGCCAAGGAGACTACCTAAAACCAAGCAAAAAAGGCTACCAATATTAAATGGTGTAATCAAAACACCTTTCAAAATAATAGAGTAGGCAAGTCATCCTTGGCTACTAAACAAATATGACTCTCCTCTTCATGTAAGATCTCTCTTCTTTATTGAGATCATGATTACCATATGGCAAGTTAGCCATGTATTTAGAGTCATAGCCAAAATAGTAATGGAGAATTAAGCACCTTTCTAGCATATAGCAACTGCTTTATGTTTTTTCCCTTTTATTTCTTTGACTTTGTTCTCGTCAGCCACATTATCTGACTTCCCAAATAGGAATAAGTTCTTTTCATTTGCAAGGGCACTTGCACTCCACTTATCTCCAACCAATATTTTTAGGGGGAATGTAATCCATACCATATAACGATATGGCGTCCACCTATAACGGGTGCTCTAAAAGCCCAATAGGTTTAGACTGTAACATGTAGGGTTCGTCAGATATACCAACGCCACTCAATAATTCCAGTTGTAGTTCAATTAATCTTTCTTCTTCCCCTATAAGAAGATACCTCGGGGATATAACAAAGTGTTTTTATTAGTTATAGTCTGTCACGACCTAAAATCCAACTAGTCATGATGGCACCTAACCCAACCCGTTAGGTAAGCCAATTACCAACTATTTGATTTCAATAATAATTATTAAAGCAATTTAAGTGAATAAAGGTCTTAATCTTGTACAATCCCCAAGAACTGGTAGTACAAATCATGAGCTTCTAAGAATAGAGTATACAAAGAGGAAATGAAATAAATACATAGTCTGTTTGAATAGTACATAAACAGAGCTTTTATAAAATCTAAGGCTACCCTCTACAACAGGAACGCAGGTACAACTTCAAGTCCCGCAACCATCGAGCACAGCAACAACAACAACCAACATCTGCACGCAATGTGCAGAAGTGTATTATCAGTACAACCAACCCCATGTACTGAGTAAGTAACAAACCTAGCTGTAGGTTGAAAGTATTGACGAGCTTCCACCAAGGTCGGGTCCAAAACCAATAGTCCACAACAATCCATAACAACATAAAGCAAATAATACCAGAAGTAACTCAGGGATAAAATACTCAGCCAAATAATGATTTCAAAAAAAGAATAGTAGTTCTTTCTTTCAAATACATCAGTGAAAACCCAAATCGTTTGCTGAAGTTGCCAATAATATGAATAGTTTGAAAACAATAAATTTCTCCAAAAATCTTTTCAATAAAAAATATGATGTTTTATTTTCCTTCCGAATAACCCGTATAAATCAAATGCATCGCTATGCCTATCTGTTAAAATGTGTGAGAAATCATGAATGATGTGATGTTTTAAAGCATGAGGAAAAATATATCTCTATGCCTGTATGTCATGTGTGCATGCCAATGCGATGCAACTCCGTGAAAAAAAATGATAAACAGCCACTCGGGCAGAACATCACTCATATACAGCCCCCCGGGCAAACCTCACAGTTACTCGTGCCACTCGGGCATACCTCACAATCACTCTTGCCACTCGAGCACACCTCACAATCACTCATGCCTCCCAGTCACTTAGCACTCGGTAGTTGGCACTCGCACTCAGTAGGTACCTGCGCTCACTGGGGGTGTGTACAGACTCTAGAAGGGCTCTTTCATCCCAAGCGCTATAATCTACACGGACAACTCACGTGCTGCACGGACAACTCACGTGCTATAATAATAAAGTATGCTGTAGGTGGAAAGCCCCGATCCACACTCATCCTCACAATCAGGCCCTCGGCCTCACTCAGTCATCAATCTCTCCAGTCTCTCGGGCTCACAATGTCATGAATAATAGCCCAAAAATGATGATATGATGTATCAATAAATAATAACAGAGACTGAGATATGATATGCAATGAAATGAATATGACTGAGTATGAATTTTCAATTTAACACAATAATTTACAGCAATATGACCTCTCTGGGTCCCAATAATACTGGCACAAAGCCTCAACATGATTTTTAATATGCTTTTCAGCTCAATTTCCTTAGCACATAAAACCGTATGGAAAATACCAAGATTATTTAACTATAAAATTCCACAAAAACAGTTTTGTCACAATTTCTATGGTGCACGCCCACACGCCCGTCACCTAGCATGTGCGTCACCTCCCAACAATTCACAAAATACATATATTCAGGGTTCATACCCTCAACTCCAAAATTAGAAGAGTTACTTACCTCGAACAAGCCAAATCCAATGCCGAGCTAGCTAAACAATGCTCCAGAAATCCCATTATGCGCATATCAAATCCCGAATGGTTTGAATCTACCACAATTAATTTGGTTCACTCCACAAAATTTATAAGAATTAATTCCAAAAATCCGAAATTGCGCCCCAAAAATCACCCGTGTTTCCCACATCTTAAAATCTGATGAAACTCACAAAATACGACAACCCATCCACTTACAAGTTCAACCATACTAATTTCACTCAAATCCGACTCCAAATCGGTATTCAAACTTGAAAAATTCGTTTTGAGACATTATAGAAATTTTCTTCTATTTCTCTGGAAGATTCAATAATCTTACACCAAAAATGAAGATTAATTCATGGAATATAATCAAAAAGGAGTTAAGAACACTTACCTCAAGTTGTGTGGAAACTTTTCTCTCCAAAATCGCCCAACCCGAGCTCCAAAATTCGAAAATGGGTGAAAATGTTGAACCCTCGAATTTTAAGGTCCTGCCCGAGCGATTTCTGCACCCGCGGACAAGATTTGTGCACCTGTGTTACACCCTATATTTTCGTATGTAAAAATGCGTCGTAAGCAAACTAATGTAGGACAAAAAAATGAGATAATATTTAAAAGTATATAAAGTAAGTTAATCATGTTACCTCTGAGGTTACAAATATTGAAGATCATGAACAACAAGTACAAAGAGGGTTGGACAGTTCAGAAGCTAAAGCAATTAAATAAAACAATGTTTCATCGAAAGTCGACAAGTTGGGAATGTTATAACATGTACCTTTGGGGTGAGACTAGGGTGATTAACATGATAAAGAGATTATGTTATGATTTATATTAGTCGTATTACATCCGTGTGTTATGTTTTTAAGTCAAGCGAGTTGTGGAACAAAAGTCGATGAAAGTCATCACAAGTTACATTCATAAGTTTTACTGAAACTTTGGGTCAAATGTAACTGCAATTTTCTCCCAATATACTTAGAGTTATGGTGTGTTCCACCCATCAAATTAAAGATCTATGAGTCTATTTTCCAACTCATTAAACCATTTATCAATACGACATCGGAGTAGAGAGATATGTGCATTTTTGCGATACTGCGCAAGCTGCTAGGTGACAAGTAGGTGTGTCACCTACTTGCTTAAATGAAAGCCCAAAAATGGGCCATTTCGGGTCGTCCAAAGAGGCCTTTTAAGGGCCTATTTTCTTCATATATTAGACTTAAAATAGAGCATAATAACCAGACATAAGCTCTGCAAAGAATCCTCCCAAAAATTTCCCACAAACCCTAATTGATTTTCTCTCCCTTTCAAGTTCCAATTGGAGATAAAACTTAGAGTTTGAAGAACCAAGATAGGAGCTGAGTTATCCAACAAATAAGGTGAGTTTACTGCTCTCTTTCATCCATTTTTTCTGCTGTAAATTCATGGTAAGTCGTTCTATACTTGTAAGAACTCACGGGATGGTGATCGGAAGCCGTGAGTTCGAGTTATTCACTTGTAGCGGACTGTTTTGTGGACTGTTTTGTGTTGCTGTTGGGCTGCGTGTTTTATTACTATTTTGTGGAGTTTTGGAGGAGGAAGGGGGTTTATAAACACCATATAAATGTAGGGTGGTTGGCTGGTCGTTCGTCATAACATTTTCGGGTCGTTTGACACTACTACGGTGGTCGTTTTGTGTACGAAGAGATTGGGGTGTGTTGGGCTGTTTTGTAGTATTTGATGGTGTATATAGGGCTGGAAAATGATTTATATATGTTGTTATTGTTCTGTCCTTGTATTGTTGGTGTTATCTTGAAGTTGGAGGAAGGGCATATTATAGGGGAGATGCTGCCCGTTTTAATACAAAATAGGTTTGTCGTTCGTTGTGCGATAGTTGTACCTTTCGTAACTTAACGATAGTATTATTATCATTCTTGTAGATTAAGGTGCGAAGAGGTGAGTTCAACTTGGTGATTGAAAAGATTGTGATAAGGTATGTTAAGGCTAAGCCTTCCTTCATTTTGGCATGATCTCGTAGCTACATGTGTTAGTAATGAGACAAAAAGAGAAGTTCATATTCATGAATTTATTCACACTATTCTAGTCTCATAAGTTACAATATTATTCCTTATCGAGACTCTATATTCAATTTTAGTATTGTCTTCTTCCAGTCAAGAGAGCAGCAAGCCTATATATACAGTATTGCAGTATTTTCATTACCATCGAGCTATAATCGATGGGCAGGCCCCTATTGGGCAACCTCTGATCAGATGGAAAGTTATATACCGAGCCTACTGTGGCCGAGCGCCTATGAGCGAGCCCAGCATGGTCGAGATACATAGCCTAGTATGGCCGAGCGCCTATAAGCGAGCCTACTATGGCAGAGCAGTTATATATACCGAGCCTTATAAGGCCGTACAATTATTTTACTTACTATATTGAAGGAGTTGAGTCAGTATCAGCAGGTAAGTATATCTCCAGATCATCTTTGACTCCCAGTTAATTTCAGTTATCATATTATCAGTTCAGTTTCAGATTTCAGTTATTTTATTGCCTTACATACTCGGTACATTATTTCGTACTGACGTCCCTTTTTTGGGGGCGCTGCATTTCATGCGTGCAGGTTCAGACAGACAGACGGGTAGACCTCCTCAGTAGGTGTTTTCCGAGTTTCGCCTGATCGGTAAGCTCCACGTCTTTCGGAGTTGCCAGGACTAGAGTTTTGTGTACATCTTATGTATATCTGTATATATGTTATGGGTAGGTCGGGGCCCTGTTCCGATCACAGTACATCTATCAGTAGAGGCTTGTAGGCATATCCTGTTGGTTAGTGCAGTATGTTGGGTTTGTATAAATTGGTGGTTTGTCAGCTGTAGTAGCTATGACGGCCTTGTCGGCCTAGCTTTATATTGATATTTAGTTAGTGCTAGTTTCCATTCAGTTTTATATTTTGCTTCGCAAATTGTCTTGCAAGGTGGCCCCATGGCCAAAGTATGACATTATGTGTTCAGAGTCCCTTAGTCGCAATTTGGTACGCCAGGTTAGGTGAGGCACGGGGTGCTTGTCTCGCTCCTAGGTTCGGGGCGTGACAAACTTGGTATCAGAGCAGTTCTGTCCTAGGGAGTCTACAAGCCGTGTCTAGTAGGGTCTTGTTTATAGATGTGTTGTGCACCACATTATATAAGCAAGGAACTACAGGGCATTTAGGAGTTGGTTACACTTCTTTGAAATCTAAATCGTGCTATAGAACTGAGTTATAGGAAATTTGAATTAAACTTATGTGTTGGTGTTTGCATGCACAGATGACGGTGACTAGGAAGACTACGGCTAGCCAGAGGAGAGATACAGTAGTAGGTGAGGGGACCAACAGGGTACCCCCAGTAGATGGGGCCCAGTCTGAGGCTCAAGGGGAGACCCCTACTCAGCCATTACCGGCTCCTCCACCAACTACGGAGATTCCTAGGGAAACCGCACATCCAGTTCCCCCTCCACTTCCATCAGATCAGGACTTAAGGAGTGCGGTGCATTTGTTGACACAGTTGGTAGCTACCCAGCAACATGCTAGGGCATCAGCTAGTGCAGGAACTTCTGAGGGGTCTGGGAGTTCAAGGGTCCGAGAGTTTATTGCTTTGAGTCCCCCAGAGTTCACGGGGACAGATCAGAGGGAGGACCCGCAGGATTTCATAGATCAGCTTCACAGGATCTTTTGTGTTATGCATGCCACGGAGAAAGAGGCAGTTGAGCTAGCAGCTTTTCGACTCCGAGATATAGCCATCCTTTGGTATGAGGGATGGGAGAGGTCCAGGGGACGTGATACACCTCCAGCTATTTGGGAGAATTTTTCAGATGCTTTCCTTGACCAGTACTTACCGCGGGAGATCCGACAGGCTCGAGTCGATCAGTTTCTAGCCCTCAAGCAGGGTAATATGAGTGTTCGAGAGTATAGTCTCCGTTTTGACTCATTGGCCAGATATGCACCATCCATAGTTTCTACTATGCGGGACAGGATTCACAGGTTTATAGCAGGGTTAGCCCCAGAGTTAACCGAGGCATGTGCCACCGCTGCATTGCAGGATAGTATGGATATCTCCCGGATTCAGGCATTCGCCCAGAATATAGAAAGGGGTAGGCATCGGCAGCAGGGTACAGAGAGGGCTGAGCAAGGGCAACGTAAGAGGATGAGATTTCCCAGGTCTCAGGAGCAATCTCAGGGTAGTTATAGGACCCAGTACTTCGGACGGCCACCTAGGCCTCCGCCACCTCAGTTACAGGGTTACGGGTATGACCGCTATACTCAGTCAGGACCAGGTGAGAGCTCACGGGCGTCGGGTTTGCAGCGACAACGAGGTTCTGCGCAGACATGGTCATTTCCTCCGCGGTGTGACATCTGTGGTAGAGGACACTTGGGTCAATGCCGAGCAGGTTCTGATGCTTGTTATACATGTGGGCGTCCGGGGCATATGATGCGAGATTGCCCAAATAGAGATTCTGGGGGAATGGCACAACCAGCGAGTTCAGCAACAGGATCATCTATGTCCGTGCATCCTTCAAGGCATGAGTCTCAGTCTTCGGCTGGTCGAGGTCGAGGCAGAGGTAGAGGTTCCAGTTCAAGTGGTAATCAGAACCGTATCTATGCTTTAGCGGGTCGACAGGACCAGGAATCTTCACCAGACGTTGTGACAGGTATATTAACCATTTTCTCTCACGATGCTTATGCTTTGATAGACCCAGGATCTACTTTATCGTATATTACCCCATTTGTCGCGAGGAAGTTTGGTATAGTGCCTGAAATACTAAGTGATCCTTTTGCGGTATCTACACCGGTCGGAGAATCGATTATTGCTAGACGGGTTTACCGAGGTTGTACGGTGACAATTTGTAGTCGTCAGACCTCAGCTGACCTAGTTGAGCTAGAGATGATGGACTTTGATGCTATCATGGGCATGGACTGGTTGGCAGCTTGCTATGCCACAGTTGATTGCCGAGCAAAGGTAGCCAAATTTCATTTTCCGGGTGAGCCAGTCCTTGAATGGGTAGGTAATACACCAACACCTAGAGGTAGGTTTATTTCCTATCTGAAGGCAAGGAAAATGATCGCAAAAGGGTGCATTTATCATATTGTGCGAGTTAGAGATGCAGATGCTGAGATACCTACACTTCAGTCTATTCCCATAGTCAAAGAGTATGCAGATGTGTTTCCAGATGAGCTTCCAGGTATTCCTCCAGAGCGAGAGATTGATTTTAGCATCGATTTGCTTCCAGGAACTCAACCAATATCCGTCCCTCCGTATAGAATGGCACCTGCCGAATTGAAGGAGTTGAAGGAGCAGTTAAAAGATTTGCTGGAGAAAGGTTACATTAGGCCCAGTACCTCACCTTGGGGTGCACCGGTACTATTTGTGCGGAAGAAAGACGGCTCGCTGAGGATGTGTATCGATTATAGGCAGTTGAACAAGGTAACTATTAAGAATAAGTATCCACTTCCAAGGATCGATGACTTGTTTGATCAGTTGCAGGGAGCTAGATGCTTTTCCAAGATTGATTTGAGGTCGGGGTACCACCAGGTCAGAGTTCGGGAAAAAGATATTCCGAAGACAGCCTTCAGGACCCGATATGGCCACTTCGAGTTCCTTGTCATGTCCTTCGGGTTGACTAATGCACCCGCTGTATTTATGGACTTGATGAATAGCCTATTCCGGCCATTTTTAGATCTGTTCGTGATAGTATTTATTGATGATATTCTGGTTTATTCCCGTTCAGAGGATGAGCATGCGGACCACCTGCGAGCGGTACTCCAAAACCTCCGTGATCGTAAGTTGTATGCTAAGTTTTCTAAATGTGAGTTCTGGTTGAAGTCTGTAGCATTCTTGGGGCATATTGTATCAGATGAAGGGATAAAGGTGGACACTCAGAAGATTGAGGCCGTGAAATCTTGGCCTAGACCTACCACTCCGACAGAGGTTCGTAGCTTTCTAGGCTTAGGAGGATACTATCGGAGGTTCGTAGAGGGTTTTTCTTCCCTTTCGGCACCATTGACGAAGTTGACACAGAAAGAAACTATGTTTCAATGGACAGAGGCTTGTGAGCGGAGTTTCCAAGAGCTTAAGAACAAGTTGACCTCAGCTCCAGTTCTAACACTTCCAGAGGGTCTAGAGGGTTATGCCGTGTATTGTGATGCATCAGGTGTCGGGTTAGGATGTGTCCTGATGCAACATGGGAAGGTAATTGCATATGCTTCAAGGCAGTTGAGGAAGCACGAGAGGAATTATCCGACCCACGACCTCGAGTTAGCTGCGGTTGTCCATGCACTTAAGATATGGCGGCATTATTTATATGGTGTTCATGTTGATATATTTACTGATCATAAAAGCCTACAATATATTTTCAAGCAGAAAGAGTTGAATTTGCGACAGAGGCGATGGCTTGAGTTATTGAAAGATTACGATGTTAACATTCTCTACCATCCAGGGAAAGCTAATGTTGTAGCAGATGCCTTAAGTCGCCGATCTATGGGTAGCTTAGCACATGTAGAGCCCGAGAAAAGACAATTAGCTAGAGATATTCATCAATTGGCTTCGTTGGGGGTTCGGTTAGTAGATTCTGAGGATGGTGGAGTTGTAATCCAAAACACTGCAAAATCATCCCTCATAGCTGAAGTCAAGGAAAGGCAGTACGAGGACCCAGAGTTGGTCGAGTTGAGAGAGCGAGTTCCGCAGCAGAAGAAGCCATTGTTAGAGCTCAAGGGAGATGGGGTTCTCAGATACAAGGGTCGTTTGTGTGTTCCAGATGTAGCAGGGCTACGAGACAGGATTATGTCAGAGGCACATTATTCATGGTATTCCATCCACCCTGGATCGACGAAGATGTATCATGACATTAAGGATATGTACTGGTGGAATGATATGAAGAAGAACATTGCTGAGTTTGTCGCCCAATGTACTAGTTGCCAGCAAGTGAAGGTAGAACACCAGAAGCCCGGAGGGCTAATGCAGACTATAGAGATCCCGACATGGAAATGGGAGGCGATAAACATGGACTTTATCATGGGTTTACCTCGTTCTAATCTTAAGTTCGATTCCATATGGGTGATAGTCGATAGGCTCACGAAATCAGCTCACTTCCTACCGGTCAGATCTACATATACAGCAGAAGATTATGCAAAGTTATATATTAAGGAGATAGTGCGGCTACACGGAGTACCAGTTTCTATTATATCTGACCGTGGGGCTCAGTTTACAGCACATTTTTGGAGGTCATTTCAGAGAGGTCTAGGGACTCAGGTGAATCTCAGCACAGCTTTTCATCCATAGACTGATGGACAAGCCGAGCGCACAATTCAGACGCTCGAGGATATGTTACGAGTATGTGTGTTGGATTTTAAAAGAAGTTGGGATGAACATCTACCTCTTATCGAGTTTGCATATAATAACAGTTACCACTCCAGTATCCAGATGGCTCCGTACGAGGCTTTGTATGGGCGTAAGTGCAGATCTCCTATAGGGTGGTTTGATGTTGGAGAATCTGGGTTACATGGGCCAGACCTGGTTCAGCAGGCCATAGAGAAAGTAAAGGTTATCCGGGAGCGACTGTTGACAGCTCAGAGTCGTCAGAAGTCATATTTTGACGTGCGGCGACGAGACTTAGAGTTCAGGATTAATGACTGGGTATTCTTAAAGGTATCACCTATGAAGGGCGTGATGAGGTTTGGCAAGAAAGGAAAGCTTAGCCCACGGTATATTGGGCCTTATAGGATCATTCGGAGAGTGGGCCAACTAGCTTATGAGTTAGAGTTGCCCTCAGAATTGGAGTCTGTCCATCCGGTTTTTCACGTATCTATGCTACGGAAGTGCATTGGCGATCCTACCCGAGTGGTGCCCACGGATGATGTACAGATTACAGAGGACTTGTCATACGAGGAAATTCCAGTTGCCATCCTAGACCGACAAATCCGCAATCTACGAAATAAGGAGGTAGTTTCCGTAAAGGTTTTATGGAGGAGCAAGAATGTAGAAGAGATGACGTGGGAATCGGAGGAAGAAATGAAGTCTAAATACCCCCACCTATTTCAAAATGAAGATATGGTTCGAGATGGGACGCTACAACATAGCTCTATGTAGGCTAGCAGGTCATCAGGTAAGCTTTTATTTTTCACTTTCAATATTTATGATTTACGGTCGGTGAGGCAAATTGCTGCTATTTATAAAGATTGGCCATGTGTGGCATGCATAGTATGTTTCTATGCCTGTATGTCATGTGTGCATGCCAATGCGATGCAACTCCGTGAAAAAAAATGATAAACAGCCACTCGGGCAGAACATCACTCATATACAGCCCCCCGGGCAAACCTCACAGTTACTCGTGCCACTCGGGCATACCTCACAATCACTCTTGCCACTCGAGCACACCTCACAATCACTCATGCCTCCCAGTCACTTAGCACTCGGTAGTTGGCACTCGCACTCAGTAGGTACCTGCGCTCACTGGGGGTGTGTACAGACTCTAGAAGGGCTCTTTCATCCCAAGCGCTATAATCTACACGGACAACTCACGTGCTGCACGGACAACTCACGTGCTATAATAATAAAGTATGCTGTAGGTGGAAAGCCCCGATCCACACTCATCCTCACAATCAGGCCCTCGGCCTCACTCAGTCATCAATCTCTCCAGTCTCTCGGGCTCACAATGTCATGAATAATAGCCCAAAAATGATGATATGATGTATCAATAAATAATAACAGAGACTGAGATATGATATGCAATGAAATGAATATGACTGAGTATGAATTTTCAATTTAACACAATAATTTACAGCAATATGACCTCTCTGGGTCCCAATAATACTGGCACAAAGCCTCAACATGATTTTTAATATGCTTTTCAGCTCAATTTCCTTAGCACATAAAACCGTATGGAAAATACCAAGATTATTTAACTATAAAATTCCACAAAAACAGTTTTGTCACAATTTCTATGGTGCACGCCCACACGCCCGTCACCTAGCATGTGCGTCACCTCCCAACAATTCACAAAATACATATATTCAGGGTTCATACCCTCAACTCCAAAATTAGAAGAGTTACTTACCTCGAACAAGCCAAATCCAATGCCGAGCAAGCTAAACAATGCTCCAGAAATCCCATTATGCGCATATCAAATCCCGAATGGTTTGAATCTACCACAACTAATTTGGTTCACTCCACAAAATTTATAAGAATTAATTCCAAAAATCCGAAATTGCGCCCCAAAAATCACCCGTGTTTCCCACATCTTAAAATCTGATGAAACTCACAAAATACGATAACCCATCCACTTACAAGTTCAACCATACTAATTTCACTCAAATCCGACTCCAAATCGGTATTCAAACTTAAAAAATTCGTTTTGAGACATTATAGAAATTTTCTTCTATTTCTCTGGAAGATTCAATAATCTTACACCAAAAATGAAGATTAATTCATGGAATATAATCAAAAAGGAGTTAAGAACACTTACCTCAAGTTGTGTGGAAACTTTTCTCTCCAAAATCGCCCAACCCGAGCTCCAAAATTCGAAAATGGGTGAAAATGTTGAACCCTCGAATTTTAAGGTCCTGCCCGAGCGATTTCTGCACCCGCGGACAAGATTTGTGCACCTGTGTTACACCCTATATTTTCGTATGTAAAAATGCGTCGTAAGCAAACTAATGTAGGACAAAAAAATGAGATAATATTTAAAAGTATATAAAGTAAGTTAATCATGTTACCTCTGAGGTTACAAATATTGAAGATCATGAACAACAAGTACAAAGAGGGTTGGACAGTTCAGAAGCTAAAGCAATTAAATAAAACAATGTTTCATCGAAAGTCGACAAGTTGGGAATGTTATAACATGTACCTTTGGGGTGAGACTAGGGTGATTAACATGATAAAGAGATTATGTTATGATTTATATTAGTCGTATTACATCCGTGTGTTATGTTTTTAAGTCAAGCGAGTTGTGGAACAAAAGTCGATGAAAGTCATCACAAGTTACATTCATAAGTTTTACTGAAACTTTGGGTCAAATGTAACTGCAATTTTCTCCCAATATACTTAGAGTTATGGTGTGTTCCACCCATCAAATTAAAGATCTATGAGTCTATTTTCCAACTCATTAAACCATTTGTCAATACGACATCGGAGTAGAGAGATATGTGTATTTTTGCGATACTGCGCAAGCTGCTAGGTGACAAGTAGGTGTGTCACCTACTTGCTTAAATGAAAGCCCAAAAATGGGCCATTTCGGGTCGTCCAAAGAGGCCTTTTAAGGGCCTATTTTCTTCATATATTAGACTTAAAATAGAGCATAATAACCAGACATAAGCTCTGCAAAGAATCCTCCCAAAAATTTCCCACAAACCCTAATTGATTTTCTCTCCCTTTCAAGTTCCAATTGGAGATAAAACTTAGAGTTTGAAGAACCAAGATAGGAGCTGAGTTATCCAACAAATAAGGTGAGTTTACTGCTCTCTTTCATCCATTTTTTCTGCTGTAAATTCATGGTAAGTCGTTCTATACTTGTAAGAACTCACGGGATGGTGATCGGAAGCCGTGAGTTCGAGTTATTCACTTGTAGCGGACTGTTTTGTGGACTGTTTTGTGTTGCTGTTGGGCTGCGTGTTTTATTACTATTTTGTGGAGTTTTGGAGGAGGAAGGGGGTTTATAAACACCATATAAATGTAGGGTGGTTGGCTGGTCGTTCGTCATAACATTTTCGGGTCGTTTGACACTACTACGGTGGTCGTTTTGTGTACGAAGAGATTGGGGTGTGTTGGGCTGTTTTGTAGTATTTGATGGTGTATATAGGGCTGGAAAATGATTTATATATGTTGTTATTGTTCTGTCCTTGTATTGTTGGTGTTATCTTGAAGTTGGAGGAAGGGCATATTATAGGGGAGATGCTGCCCGTTTTAATACAAAATAGGTTTGTCGTTCGTTGTGCGATAGTTGTACCTTTCGTAACTTAACGATAGTATTATTATCATTCTTGTAGATTAAGGTGCGAAGAGGTGAGTTCAACTTGGTGATTGAAAAGATTGTGATAAGGTATGTTAAGGCTAAGCCTTCCTTCATTTTGGCATGATCTCGTAGCTACATGTGTTAGTAATGAGACAAAAAGAGAAGTTCATATTCATGAATTTATTCACACTATTCTAGTCTCATAAGTTACAATATTATTCCTTATCGAGACTCTATATTCAATTTTAGTATTGTCTTCTTCCAGTCAAGAGAGCAGCAAGCCTATATATACAGTATTGCAGTATTTTCATTACCATCGAGCTATAATCGATGGGCAGGCCCCTATTGGGCAACCTCTGATCAGATGGAAAGTTATATACCGAGCCTACTGTGGCCGAGCGCCTATGAGCGAGCCCAGCATGGTCGAGATACATAGCCTAGTATGGCCGAGCGCCTATAAGCGAGCCTACTATGGCAGAGCAGTTATATATACCGAGCCTTATAAGGCCGTACAATTATTTTACTTACTATATTGAAGGAGTTGAGTCAGTATCAGCAGGTAAGTATATCTCCAGATCATCTTTGACTCCCAGTTAATTTCAGTTATCATATTATCAGTTCAGTTTCAGATTTCAGTTATTTTATTGCCTTACATACTCGGTACATTATTTCGTACTGACGTCCCTTTTTGGGGGCGCTGCATTTCATGCGTGCAGGTTCAGACAGACAGACGGGTAGACCTCCTCAGTAGGTGTTTTCCGAGTTTCGCCTGATCGGTAAGCTCCACGTCTTTCGGAGTTGCCAGGACTAGAGTTTTGTGTACATCTTATGTATATCTGTATATATGTTATGGGTAGGTCGGGGCCCTGTTCCGATCACAGTACATCTATCAGTAGAGGCTTGTAGGCATATCCTGTTGGTTAGTGCAGTATGTTGGGTTTGTATAAATTGGTGGTTTGTCAGCTGTAGTAGCTATGACGGCCTTGTCGGCCTAGCTTTATATTGATATTTAGTTAGTGCTAGTTTCCATTCAGTTTTATATTTTGCTTCGCAAATTGTCTTGCAAGGTGGCCCCATGGCCAAAGTATGACATTATGTGTTCAGAGTCCCTTAGTCGCAATTTGGTACGCCAGGTTAGGTGAGGCACGGGGTGCTTGTCTCGCTCCTAGGTTCGGGGTGTGACAACCTGCGCCTCCGCTTGTGTGAGCAAAATGTCGCATTTGCAAACTCCACTCGCCTGCCCAGTTTTTGCTTCTGCGCGCATCCGTCCGCATCTGCGCTCACGCAGGTGCGGAATTTTCCTTCGCACCTACGACCAATGCCTCACAACCCTCTGCCTGCATTTGCGCTCCTTCTCGTGCAGGTGCGATTCCGCACTTGCGAAGCATCTTCCGCACCTACGCACCTCACTCCAGTGCACCCCTGCTCATACTTGCGAGCTTGCACCTGTGACTACTTTTCCACAGGTGCGATTACTCCAGAAGGCTTCTGTTCCAGCAGTCTTCCAAATTCAAAAATCAATCTGTTAACCATCCGAAACTCACCCGAGGCCCTTGGGTACCCGTCCAAACATACCGACAAGTTTCATAACATAACACGGACCTACTCGAGTCCTCAAATCATACCTAACGACCTCAAAAATACGAACTACAAACGGATTCAAGCCTAATAAATTTTGAAATTCTACAAATGACGTCGAAACCTATCAAATCACGTCCGATTGACCTCAAATTTTGCACACAAATCACATTTCACATTACAGACCTATTCAAATTTCTGGAATCGGATTCCGACCCCGATATCAAAAAGTCAAATCCCCTGTCAAACTTCCCACAATTTCAACTTTCGGCAATTCAAACCAAATTCCACTACGGACCTCCATATAATTTTTCGGACATGCTCCTAAGTCCAAAATCACCATACGGAGCTATTGGAATCATCAAAATTCGAATCCGACGTCGTTTACACATAAGTCCGCATCCGGTCACTATTTTAACTTAACCTTTAATCCTTGAAACTAAGTGTTCCAATTCCTTCCAAAACCTCAATGGACCCGAACCAATTACCCCGAAAATTCACACAACAACTGTAAAGTATAATTTGAGAAGTAAATGGGGAAACGAGGTTGTAATACTCAAAACAACTGACCGGGTCGTTACATTCTCCCTTACTTAAACATACGTTCGTTCTCGAACGTGCCAAGAGTTGTTTCCAAGCCATCAAATCATAGTTCCATCTTACCATACACGTACCCGGGGGTGAACCCACATCACCCTATCCCACATAGGCTTGACTACACAATGCAACTGAAAATCATTAATTTAACCTTAGCCCATAAACCTTGGAGTTTAATTTCCAACCTTTAAAATTTCTTTCAAGACACAAATCTTACATTTACACATCGTATAAGTCCGAAAAAGTGGCATCGAGCTATAACTATAACCACAGGATATAATCAACCAACATATTACACAACTCGCATGCTTGTAGCACCATTCCTGATTGCAGTGACTACTCCAAAATCAACCACATACTAGTATTAAACCCATATCGAACCAAACCTCATCCCAAAACCTTCATACACTGTTGATGATAAAATAAACACGCAGAATCTCATAACCCCTTATCAGACCAACAAGTAATGGAGATCTCTAGCCCCAACTAGAACCATAATCACTTTCTGAGCCGACTTTCAATATTATACTCCCGAATATACCGAAAGTAAACCTGATAGTACCCATTCCAGGTCCAATGACCTTATATTACTAAACATAATTGTTCCAAAGACATACCGCACAAATATAACTCAGAGCCACAACCCGTGCCATCCGTGCACCAATACGCAACATTCAAATGTACCCAATCATGGAAAATGACTCAAATTAGAGAACTGCCCCACCAGATTAACAAGTACCGCCACAACGAAACGCTGAAAATTCATCATACACCATAGAACCATCACCCGATTCTAACACGAGGTTCATATTATATACTCCGAGCCACCATGCTCCAAATTAATAATGGCGGATAGGCAAATGACAAAAATACCACATAAAACCTGAAAGGACATAACCATTACGCTATCGATCATGCAATACCCAAATACTCATCACACTCAAATTCCGCTATAAAGCTCAAATAGAACTGCACCATTTGTGCACATAACCAATAAATCACAACTCCTCATAGCATAAAGGAGTAACTCACAGATCATTTGAGAACACAAATAAGTTCAAAATCATCTAGATGACACATTCCTCAATAATAGCAGTATGGAGCCAACCATTCCGGCTCGGTATAGAATACACATCTTAATTGGGCCTACCTATGGACCCTCAAATCAACTCGGGTTACCCACAAATAGATAAAAATCCCCTCCAAAACTCCATAATGACTGAATCATAATACATACTATCATCTGGCTAGCTTCGGCCATGACCTCATAGTCCACCGCCATGAAACAATCTGCTCCTGACAACTGTTAGTCTCCAAATCCATAGAACACACGCACCACCATTTATTGTCCCATCTCCACCGACCGAATATCTAACACACCTCTCATACATGATCATCCCTCGAGGAATATTTCTAAAATTCTTCTGTGCCACAAGGAAAAAATTTGGACATCAGCAGTCGATCAACCAGGAAAATGCAGCAATACCTATGAAATATCCACAATTTAAAACATAGTGCGTCTTCTGAAATGTACACTCTACTCACGCAATACCAAATAGTTATAGAATTCATCTAAACATCGAAAACTATTCATGCCCTCTAAGAATTTATGACCTCCCCTTCAAAGCCAAACCATGACCTTGTACACGCCAACCTTAATCCCACACAACACACCGCATCTATCTTGCCCTTATGTGAAAAGCATAAGAATCTTATTATCAACTTTGAGTCACCAATAATTTGCATACCCATGTTTCTCTTGCTTCTTTCAAGGAGAAAATCACAATACACAACACGTTTCCCCATATCGGTAGAAAAGTATCCGGCTCAAGCCATCTAGAGTACTTTTGAATCCATTTGCACATAATCAAGCCCTTAGAACTAAATTCCTCTAACTCGACCAAGCCTCGCAGGTGGCCAAGTCCAGGTGTATTGCCTCAAGGCAGCTATAGAAAACCCCTACATTATAAGCACCCAAAGAACCGATCATAGCCATTACCATACCGATCCAACCTACTACCCAGTTGTCCTACTTTCTCCGAGTCTCTTCCGAATTTGTATTCAGATTGATACTTCTTCTTGCTAAAATACCATGATCTTTAACCACAACTCACCCTACAAACCTTAGCATAGAACCACAACGCCCTAGGGCCCATAAGCAAATGTAATCTTCCTAAGCACCTTCAAAATACCACAACTATAATACTCACTCTAAGAATACCTTATGTGAATTTGAAATTGTTCTTCTTACCTTCCTTATACTAAAATGTAGAATCCCTTAATCATACAAAACTTTCGTAAGTCCAGGCACCATCAAATATAAATCTCAGGTTTTATCCATACACAAGTCCGGAGAAATTCTCAATTGCTATATAGAATTCTCAAACCCACTAGAATTCTCTCGGAAGTCACCCACTTTGCTCAAATCTAAATTGCACCGCCCAAATGGGCCAAAAAACACGTGCCCCATTAGCACAATAACACTCAAAGAAGTAACTCTACTCTAATACCCCCAATCCAATTCATACTCTGTGCGTACTACATATTTTGAAAATAACAACTCACTCATCCCGCGAATTTCATTTACTCATACGTGCAATATAATCCTTAACCATGAATTTCCTTATTCGAGTCATCCTCGATCTCAACTTCTGCAAGTCATAGCTAACCCACAAGTACCTAACAATAAAATCAAATTGCCAATAGCGGACTCTCCCACTTGGCTCAAAGCCACAGATTAAAACATTCCATAACTCACAATACCAATACTCTCTTACTGCCATAATGCCACAGTCAGTCCAATGAAACGTCTTCCCAAGTTCATACATCGCCAACCATAAGAATACCCCAATCATCCGCTAAGCTCGTATTCATCCTCTTAACACACAAGTCAACTTTCTCAACCAAATTCGAATTCAAATCTCCACACATACGCCCCACTGGTAGAAAAGAAACCCTCCACTCATATTACAAGGAACACACCTACGTAGATTACTCTCCAGGAGATAACCCAGCTCCCTAGCCTCAAATTGGCATCTTGTTATATCTTTTCGCAGCCACAATTTCTACGCAATCACTGAATCTTTCTGAGTCCAAACTCGTTAACCAGACCTGAGAGTTTAATTTGTCCCACAATTTAAACATGTGAAAGATCTTTCAAAACATTCATACTCGAGACTGTATGTCACATCAAATCAAAAATCAAGCATCCAATGGCCTTCCTTTTACATATGAAGGAAACACTTCTTGTTATGTTCAAATCATCTTAACACATCCCGCGGTCACATCATACCCATCATACTGCCATTTCATCACTCATCGAGCCACAAAATTTACTGTAGGGTCATCACCGGACATATAAGTCCAATTGTACGAGTTACAACTGAAGCTACCGAGCTTAAACTGCGGTCTAACCATGGCCTTAAGTCCTCCAAACTGGCCCACCACCAAAAAATAGAATACTCACCTCGAACCTTATTCATAGAATCACAAGCCGGTGATGCACAGCTGATACCGAGCGTTCATGCGCGCATACGAATACGTGAAAGGAATTCAAAGAGTTTATGTCACAAGCTGAATCAATCTCGCACGATAAATAAAGAAAGATGGGAAGTATATATCCTAAATTCCCTATAGCCTCTCGAATATAAGTATGGATGTCATCATACTGATCCGCAAGACTCTACTAGACACTTGCTCATGACTTGTAGAACTTATGAACCTAGAGCTCTGATACCACCTTATCACGACCCAAAATCCAACTAGTCGTGATGGCACCTAACCCACCCCGTTAGGTAAGCCAATTACCAACTATCCAATTTTAATAATAATTATTAAAGCAATTTAAGTGAATAAAGGTCTTAATCTTGTACAATCCACAAGAACTGGTAGTACAAATCATGAGCTTCTAAGAATAGAGTATACAAAGCAGAAATGAAATAAATACATAGTCTGTTTAAATAGTACATAAACAGAGCTTTTATAAAATCTATGGCTACCCTGAACAAGAGGCAACTACAATAGGAACGCAGGTACATCTTCAAGTCCCGCAACCATCGAGCACAACAACAACAACAGCCAATATCTGCACGCAATGTGCAGAAATATAGTATCAGTACAACCGACCCGGTGTACTAAGTAAGTAACAAACCTAGCCATAGGTTGAAAGTAGTGACGAGCTTCCACCAAGGTCGGGTCCAAAACCAATAGTCCACAATAATCCATAACAACATAAAGCAAATAATACCAAAAGTAACTCAGGGATAAAATACTCAGCCAAATAATGATTTCAAAAAAAAATAGTAGTTCTTTCTTTCAAATACATCAGTGAAAACCCAAATCATTTGCCGAAGTTTCCAATAATATGAATAGTTTGAAAATAATAAATTTCTCCAAAAATACTTTCAATAATAAATAGGATGTTTCATTTTCCTTACGGATAACCCGTATAAAACAAATGCATCACTATGCCCATCTGTCAAAATATGTGAGAAATCATGAATGATGTGATGTTATACAGTATGAGAAAAAATACATCTCTATGCCTCTATGTCATGTGTGCATGCCAATGCGATGCAACTCAGTGAAAATAAATCATAAACAGCCCCTCGGACAAACCTCACAATCACACGTGCCACTCGGGCATACCTCACAATCACTCTTGCCAATCGGGCATACCTCACAATCACTCATGCCTTCCAGTCACTCAGCAATCGGCACTCGCACACAGTAGGTACCTACGCTAACTGGGGGTGTGTACAGACTCCGGAGGGGCTCCTTCAGCCAAGCGCTATAATCTTCACGAAAAACTCACGTGCTGCACAGATAACTCACGTGCTATAATAATAAAATATGTTGCGGGCGGGAAGCCCCGATCCACACTCATCCTCACAATCAGGCCCTCGGTCTTACTCAGTCATCAATATCTCCAGTCTCTCGGGCTCACCATGTCATGAAAAATAGCCCAAAAATGATGATATGATGTATCAATAAATAACAACAGAGACTGAGATATGATATGTAATGAAATAAATATGACTAAGTATGAATTTTTAATTTAACACAGTAATTCATAGCAATATGACCTCTGTGGGTCCTTATAATACTAGCACATAGCCTCAACATGATTTTTAATATGCTTTTCAGCTTAATTTCATTAGCACATAAAATCGCATGGAAAATGCCAAGATTATTTAACTATAAAATTCCACAGAAACAATTATGTCATAATTTCTATAGTGCATGCCCACACACCCGTCACCTAGCATGTGTGTCACCTTCCAACAATTCACAAAATACATATATTCAGGGTTCATACCCTCAACTCCAAGTTTAGAAGAGTTACTTACCTCGAACAAGCCAAATCCAATGCCGAGCAAGCTAAACAATGCTCCAGAAATTCCATTATGCGCATATCAAATCTTGAAGGTTCGAATCTACCACAATTAATTTGATTCAGTCCACACAATTTATAGAAATTAATTCCATATTAAAATACTAATATTTTCTAAAAATCTGAAATTGTGCCCCAAAAATACCCGTGGGTCCCACATCTCGAAATCTGACGAAACTCACAAAATACGACAACCCATCCAATTACAAGTTCAACCATACTAATTTCACTCAAATCCGACTCCAAATCGGTATTCAAACTTGAAAAAATCGTTTTGTGACATTATAGAAATTTTCTTCTATTTCTCTGGAAGATTCAATAATCTTACACTAAAAATGAAGATTAATTCATGGAATATAATCACAAAGGAGTTAAGAAAACTTACCCAAGTTGTGTGAAAAATTTCCTCTCCCAAATCGCCCAAACCGAGCTCCAAAATCTGAAAATGGGTGAAAATGTTGAACCCTCGAATTTTAAGGTTCTGCCCCAGTGATTTCCGCACCTACGGACAAGATTTGTACACCTGTGCCTCCGCTTGTGCGAGCAAAATGTCGAATTTGCGGACTCCACTCGCCTGCCTAGTTTCTGCTTCTGCGCTCATCCGTCCGCATCTGCGCTCACGCAGGTGCGGAATTTTCCCTCGCACCTGCGACCAATGCCTCATAGCCCTCTGCCCGCATCTGTGCTCCTTCTCGCGTAGGTGCGATTCCGCACCTGCGAAGCATCTACTGTACCTGCGCACCCCGCTTCAGCGCACCCCTGCTCGTACTTGCGAGCTCGCATCTGCGACTACTTTTCAGCATGTGCGATTACTCCAGAAGGCTTCAGTTCCAGCAATCTTCCAAATTCAAAAATCAATCCATTAACCATCTGAAACTCACCCGAGGCCCTTGGGTCCCTATCCGAACAAACCAACAAGTTCCATAATATAACGCGGACCTACTCGAGTCCTCAAATCATACCTAACAACCTCAAAAATATGAACTACACACGGATTCAAGTCTAATAAATTTTTAAATTCTACAAACGATGCCGAAATCTATCAAATCACGTCCGATTGACCTCAATTTTTTCACACAAGTCACATTTCACATTACAGACCTATTCAAATTTCCATAGTCGGATTCCCATCCCGATATCAAAAAGTCAAACCCCCGGTCAAACTTTCCAAAAATTCATTTTTCTGCAATTCAAGCCAAATTCCACTACGGACCTCCAAATAATTTTTCAGACACGCTCCTAAGTCCAAAATCACCATACGGAGTTATTGGAATAATCAAAATTCGAATTCGAGGACGTTTACACATAAGTCCGCATCCGGTCACTATTTTAACTTAAGCTTTAAACCTTAAAACTAAGAGTTCCAATTCCTTCCAAAACCTCACTGGACCCGAACCAATTACCCCGGCAATTCACACAACAACTGTAAAGTACAGTTTGAGAAGTAAATGAGAAAATAGAATTGTAATACTCAAAACGACCGGTCGGCTCGTTACATAGTCGCAGTGTTTTTACTTTTCTTAATAGACCTTACGTGACAGAATCTAAATTAGTCGGTCGATGACATGATAAAAAAGAAGATAAGTCCTTGGGAATATTGACTCTGTTATTAAAAGAATCTCGTAAATGGAATGTTGATCAACTCTATGAAATTGAAGAGTGCCCCAAAATAAATGGAAAAGAAAAATAAAGTCTCCATGCCACTACACAAGGTATTGGGAGTGACACATCTATATATGTGCATTGATGTTTATCGCAAAAGAAATTTAAAAGCATCTTTATTATAGAAAAAGTCTTGTGTCAAACCCTTTTAACATGAGACTTGGGGGTAATCAGATTCTATTTGTCCTGCCCTAATTGAAAACAAGGTCAATCATTATTCATATCTTATCCAATTTTTAACTCCATATTATAAAAGAACCAATAAAGAATAGAAATTGGGTATCAAAATTGTTAAATAGAAGCTTTTACATGGATACTTGCACTTGTATGAACTCAATTTTATATACCATTTTTAAAAAAAAAAGATTTACAAGCTCAACATAAGTAGGATTAGTGGCGATGGAGATCCAAAATATAAAGAAGTAAACATACGATCAAGTTATCGAGATACACCATCTACTATATATGTTAACATAAAAAATAATTTTTATCTTTTAATATAATATAATTTTTCGACGCAGGGGGTTTAGATGTATTCCCTTGCGCCTCCAGCAGCTCCATACTGTGTAGGACGAAGACATGTAGGAGGTAATAATCTTTAGAGTGACAGAACAATTTAATTTGATATTTTTTTTTTGGTGCAATAATTTCATTTGATATTAATACAGTACTTACTATTTGTGCTCAAATTGAATCATGTTTTTTTCTATGTTTTGAGAAATGCTATGTATTCTTAGGTGTTGTTAAAGAAGAACCGAGCTAGCTTTTTAAACCCAAAAAGATGTCAAATTATTTCTAAGAGAAGATGTTTAAGCTATGGTCTAAGCCCAAACGGTCAAAATTAAAAAAACAAAACTTGCCCGTTGGGCTTTGAAAAATCTGGCCGTTGGCCTTTAAGAAATAGCCGTTGGCTATTTACAAAATAGCCATTTAACCCTCCCCAACTTTGTTTTAACCCCAAACGTTTTATAATTATACTTTTTCCCTATTTTCAAATATAAATACCCCCTCATTCTTTCATTTTTTTCACAAAATCATGTATCTCTCTCTAATTTTCTTCTATAATTGCTACTATTGCTTACTTTATTGTTACAATTTGTGAAAGATTTGTGAAGTTGGTGAATTGAAGTCTTTAAGTCTTCAACGATAATCAATTTTCAACAAGTTATTCGTCAAATCGGTAAACTCGTTCCAACTCATAATATTTAATATTATAGTTTTATTTGTTTTATTTATTTTCTATTATTTGATTAATTAAGATAGCTTCCTTAGAAAAACTTTTTGGTAAAAATAAGAAAAAATCCAAGAGTGGTGAATCTAGTGACCAATTTGTTCCTCCTCCACTCGGTGATTATAGAGCATCTATGAGGGAGAGCTTGGATCCGTTCAGAAAGAAGAAATTTTAGACTTGCTGAATCACAACCAGAGGTAGACGAAACTTACGAAGAAATGCTAGCTGAACTTGCGGAGGATGGTGCTTCGCGCGGAAATGGTGATAACCAAGCTTCTTTTTCGCCACCACCAACGAAAATTCCTCCGGACCTTGATGGATTTATGAAGTTTGTTATAGATACCATGTAACTTGTATGAACAAAAATTAGTATGTACTATGTAACTTGTATTTTGGCATATCTTGATTAGTTTCTTTTCTTCTCAATGGTGGTATTAGCACCTTGTTGTTCTCATTCCATTGGGGAAAGAAGACTAAGAAAGACATTGCCATATTTATTTAATGCTATAATAAAATTATAACTCATTGCTTTGAATATCTCTTTACAATATTTTTGTCTTTAAATTTGAATTAAAAAATTTAGGTCACAATTCTATAATAAAATTTACAAGGAATTGCCTTAGATATTTTTATTAACATCTTTTTTTCTCTAATTTCTATAAAAAGAAATTTAAAAAAGTATCTGTTGGGCTCACATAGGCCCACTTAGTTCGCGGGCCGGGACCGTTTAGCCCGGGACCATTAGTTCGTGGGCCCGGTCCCGGACCGGTTCCTACAAAAAGACCACCAGGACCGGGACCGTTTGACCCGTTTAAATTGAGACCGGGACTGAGACCGTTTGGACCGGCCCACTTAGCCCATATAGGCCCGGGACCGGCCCACTTGCCACCCTTATTCCCCATCAATAGCATATGGTTGCTTCTATGAAAAACATGTTTGTATGGTTGGATGTTGAATGAGCTTTTTATTCGGATAAAAGTGTTGAAATTTGACAATGGGTAATTTATGTGTTCGGTAAAAATGGCTGGTAAACTATTCTTTTGGTAAAATAATTAAAATAATCCTTAATATTTTTATTCAAAGCCGTAAATTTAAAAGTATCTCACTAGGGAAAAGGAGGAACGACAGATATAGAATTAAGAGGAAGTTATGAATTTTGTCTTGAGAAGATACTTTGAGAATTAGAAAAAATATTAAGAATAACAAAACTAAATATCTTGGTCAAATATAGATTGTTCTTCTTATTTCACTTGCTAGCCAAGCCAACGTTAGAATAATATTAACCAATTTTTAAAAGACTTTTAAATTTATTAATAACAAAGAACGATTGCGGAAGTAAAGTCTGAAATATAGTAAATAATCCATAAAAATAACGGTGTCTAAATACCATCCCAGAATTTGGTGTCACAAGTGCACGAGCTTCTAGAATAATACAAATAAGGGCCTGAATAAAATAAAACTGTCTGAAAATAAACACACAGCTAAAGTAAAGTAGACGGGGACTTCAGAATTGCGGACGTCGTGCAGTTATACCTCAAGTCTCCTCTGAGTAGCTGAAATCCGAGCAAGTCTATGGTACGTCGCTGGGACCAACTCCAAAATCTGCACAAGAAGTGCAGAGTGTAGTATCAGTACAACCGACGCCATGTACTGGTAAGTACTGAGCCTAACCTCAACGAAGTAGTGACGAGGCTAAGGCGGGTCACTTATTTTACCTGTACGCAATATTAGCAACAACAACAATAATAGAAATAAATCAGGTAACTCATTTATAATAATTGAAGCCAATTCAGCAGTCATAACCAATTATCATTTCCATCAATTCTGTTGCAGCGTGCAACCCGCTCTCATAACATATTCACATTCAATTCTGTTGCAGTGTGCAACCCGCTCTCACAATATATTCACATTCAATTCTGTTGCAGCGTGCAACTCACTCTCAAAATATATTCACATTCAATTCTGTTGCAGCGTGCAACCCGCACTCACAATATATTCATTTTCAATCCTCTCATATAATTATTTTTAATCAATTATATATATTAACTTTTAAATAAGTCTATTGCGGCATGCAATTCGATCCCCCAAATATTGACTTTTAATAAGTCTGTTGCGGCGTGCAACCCTATCCTCCAATATGGACTTTTTAATAAGTCTGTTGCGGCGTGCAACTCGATCCTCCAATAAATGTAACAATTAATATAAAATTATAAGACAACAAACATACAATAAGTATGATTTAATTATGAAACAAACAATGACAAATGGCAAATTATTATGGAAATCAGGGAGAAAATAGACAGTTTAATATTTAATATGCTAAATATCAAATAACAATTAAGACACATAATTCAAATAGCATGTAACAATTAATGCAGGAATTCAAGAATTAATATTTGACAAAGAATAGGAGAGAAACAATTATTATAATTTTTCAAGTAATTTTGCAAACAATTAATTTGACGACGTATAGACACTCGTCACCTTGCCTATACGTCGTTCACATGCATTTCACATACCAAATAGTTTAACGGTTCTACTCCCTCAAGTCAAGGTTAACCACGATACTTACCTCGCTTTGCAAATTCCAATCAATTACTCGACCGCAAATTTTGCTTTTAAATTTGTCTCCAAAATCTTCAAATCTATTCATAAACAATTCAATATACTCAATGCGAATCAAAGGAATTAATTCCATATGAATTTAATAATTTTTCGGATAAAAATCCGAAATTCATTAAAATATTCGACAGTGGGAGCCACGTCTCAAATCTCGAAAAAACTTACGAAATCCGAACACCCGTTTTGATACGAGTCCAACCATACAAAATTTATCAAATTCCGATGTCAAATGGACCTTCAAATCTTAAATTTTCGTTTTTGGAAGATTTTATAAAAATTTAATTTTTCTTCCATAAATTCACGGATTCATGATATAAATGAGTATGAAATCATGAAATATAATCAATATAGGATAAGTAACAGTTACCCCAATATTTTTACGTGAACATCGCCCAAGAATCACCTTACCCGAGCTCAACAACTGGAAATGGTTGAAAATGGGTCGAAACCCCATTTCCAGAACTTAAGGTCTGTTTTTCAGATTTGTATTCATCGCGATTGCACAAATTCGTTCGCGATCGCGTAGAAAACAATTCGCCCAGGTTTGTTTAACACTACGCGATCGCGTATAAGGCCATGCAATCGCAGAAAACAATTTCTCAGCCTTACGCGATCGCGTACATGTTTATGCGATCGCGTAGCACAATTTTGGTGCTTCACCTTCTGCATCATTCCATCTTCACTATCGCATCTTTGAGCTCGCGTTCGCAGTGCACTGGGACCTAGCCTTTCACGTACACGTGCCTATCTTCGCGAACGCGAAGAGTAAAACTCCCGGCTTAAAATTTTCTCTTCGCGATTGCAGGAAGGGCTTCGCGATCGCGAAGCACAATGCACCAGATGACAGCAGAAGCTCAAAAACGAGATTTTCTAAGTTCAAAATTATCCCGTAGCCTATCCGAAACTCTCCCGAGCCCTCGGGGCTCCAAACCAAACATGCACCCAGGTTCTAAAATATTATACGAACTTGCTCGCGCGAACAAATCGCCAAAATAACATCTAAAACTACGAATCGGACATCAAATCAAAGGAAGTTTTCAAGAAAACTTTAAAACTTTTATTTTCACAACCGGACGTCCGAATCACGTCAAATTAACTCCGATTCTAACTAAAATATTATAGTGGACCTATACCGGGCTCCAGAACCAAAATACGGACCCGGGGTCAATAAATCTAACATCAGTAATTTCTTAAAAATCATCAAAATTCCATATCTCGGGCTAGGGACCTCGGAATTCGATTTCGGGTATACGCCCAAGTCCCAAATCAGGATACGGAGCTACCGGAATTGTTAAAATACTGATCCGGGTCGGTTTTCATAAAATGTTGACCAAAGTCAACTCAATTGAGTTTTAAAGCTCTATTTCATATTTTAATCTATTTTTTCAAATAAAAACTTTTCGAAAAATTGTACGGACTATGCACGCAAGTGGAGGATTGATAAATGATGCTTTTCGAGGTCTTAGAACACAGAATTATTTATTATATTTAAATATGACATTTTGGGTCATCATATTCTCCATCTCTAAAACAAACGTTCGTCCTCGAACGGAGTTAGAAAAAAATACCTGAGCTGGTGAATTTACCGGAAAAGATCGTTTTATCAGGTAATGAATAAGTGTGGATATTTACTCCGCATGTCCGACTCGGACTCCTAGGTAGATGCCTCTATCGGCTGAACTCTCCATTGCACCCAAACTGAAGGATAACTCTTAGACCTCAACTGTCGGACCTGCCGGGCTAGAATAGCCACAGACTCCTCCTCGTAAGTCAAATCTTTGTCCAATTGGACTGAGCTGAAATCTAACACATGGGACGGATCACCGTGATATTTTCATAGCATAGACACATGGAACACCGGATGAACCGCTGATGAACAAGGTGGTAATGCAAGCCTGTAGGCTACTTCACCCACCCTTTCAAGAATTTCAAAGGGTCTGATATACTTAGGGCTCAACTTGCCCTTCTTTCCGAACCTCATTACACCTATCATAGGTGAAACTCAGAGCAATATTCTTTCTCCAACAATGAATGCAATATCACGAACTTTACGGTCGGCATAACTCTTTTGCCTAGACTGAGTTGTGCGATGTCGATCCTGAATAATCTTGACCTTATCTAAGGCATCTTGTACCAAATCGATACCCAATAACCGAGCCTCTCCCAGTTCAAACTAGCCAACTGGCGAACGACATCGCCATCTGTATAATGCCTTATATGGAGCCATCTGAATGCTCGATTGGTAGCTATTATTATAAGAAAACTCCGCAAGTGGAAAGAAATAATCCAAAGAACCTCCAAAGTATATAACACAAGCGCGAAGCATATCTTCCAATATCTGAATAGTGCGCTCTGACTGTACGTCTATCTGTGGATGAAATGTTGTACTCAACTCCATCCGCGTGCCTAACTCGCGTTGTACAACCCTCCAGAAATGTGAGCTAAACTGCATATGTCAGTCTGAAATAATAGCACGGGCACACCGTGAAGGCAGACAATCTCACGAATGTAAATTTCAGCTAACCTTTCTGAAGAATAGGTAACTGCCACGGAATGAAATGTGTTGATTTGGTTAACCTGTCCGTAATGACCCAAACTGCGTCAATTTTTCTCTGAATCTGAGGGAGTCCAACAACAAAATCCATAGTGATATTCTCCAATTTCCATTCAGGAATTTCTAACTTCTGAAGCAAACCACCAGGTCTCTGATGCTCGTACTTAACTTTGCTGACAATTCAGACACCGAGCTACATATGCAACTATATCCTTTTTCATTCTCCTCCACCAATAATGTTGCCGCAAATCTTGTTACATTTTGGCGGTACCTCGATTAATAGAATACCTGGAACTGTGTGCCTCTTCAAGAATTAATTAACGAAACCCATACATATTAGGTACACAAATACGACTGCATTCGCAGAACTCCATCTTCCCCCACAGCAACATGTTTGGCATCACCGTGCCACACCGTGTCCTTAAGGACAAGTAAATGAGGATCATCATATTGCCTCTCTCTGACGCGCTCATATCAAGAAGACCGAGCAACTGTGCAAGCTAGAACCCGACTGGGTTCTGAAACATCTAACCTCACGAATTGATTAGCCAAAGTCTGAACATCTGTAGCTAATGGCCTCTCACCAACCGGAATATACGCAAGACTGCCCATACTCACAGCCTTTCTACTCAAAGTATCGGCCACCACATTGGCCTTTCCGGGGTGATACAAAATAGTGATATCATAGTCTTTCAACAACTCCAACCATCTTCTCTGTCTTGAATTAAGATCTTTTTGTTTGAACAGGTACTGAAGGCTACAATGATCAGTAAATACCTCACATGAGGCACCATAGAGGTAATGCCTCCAAATCTTCAACGCATGAACAATGGCTGCCTTCATGAACAGGATAATTCTTCTCGTGAACTTTCAACTGCCGCGACGTATATGCAATCACCCTGCCATCCTGCATCAATACTGCACCAAGCCCAACGCGAGACGCATCACAATACACCGTATAAGATCCTGAACCTATGGGTAATACCAACATTGGCGCCGTAGTCAAAGCAGTCTTGAGCTTCTGCAAACTCAACTCACACTCGTCTGGCAATCTAGATGGGGCATCCTTTTGGGTCAATAAGTTTGCTATAGATGAAAACCCTTCCACAAACCGGTGATAATAACCTGGCAACCCCAGGAATCTCCGGATCACTTTAACTGAAGTAGGTCTAGGCCAATTCTGAACAACCTCAATCTTCTTAGGATCCACTTTTATGTCTTATGCTGATACAACATGCCCCAAAAGGCATCTGAGTCTAACCAAAATTCATATTTTGAAAATTTGGTATATAACTGATTATTCTTCAAAGTCAGAAGCACACTTCGAAGATGCTGCTCATGCTCCTCTCGACTGCTGGAGTAAATCAAGATATCATTAATGAATACAACTACCAAAAGAATCTCAATAGGGCTTGAACTTCCAATTCATCAAATCCATAAGAGTTGCTGGGGCGTTGGTAAGCCCAAATAATATTACTAGGAATTCGTAATGACCATACCGAGTCCGAAAAGTTATCTTAGGGAGATCAGATGCCCTAATCTTCAATTGATAGTAACCAGACCTCATAATTATTTACCCAAATTAACGAGTCGCATTTAACGCCACCTGGGTGGGCACCTACATCATAGGTTTAAACTCAATAATTTCAACACGAATTTGGCAAGTATGCATAGAGAATTTCATACAAGAATTTTCAAATAAGCCTAATAGGCACGACTCCCTATTATTGCTATAGTACAAATCTAATTTCACAAGGGAGAACTTAAACACAAGTATTTTTCTTACAAGGATCTCGTCCTTATATAACTTCCACCGCAGCACGTAGCCCGGTTTAAACATATCATTTTATATTAAAATACAAGGATCTCGTCCTCAGTTTTGAATCACGAGTAATATGCACATCGTGCCCATCACAAATTACCATTTCTCCTTTTAAATAATTTCGGTTACACAAAATCACAACACATAATGAACCCCACACTGGTAGGAAATATAATTTATAATTTGTAATTAATTATCCAAAAATTACATCAAACTTTTCCATATGAGTAATAGAAAGCCACATTTAGCCTCACATCTCTTATTAGTGACCAACATGGATTATAGAATTACGAAGCTCACTCATAAGTGGAGCACAATAGGAGGACTCGTCTCAATACTCAGAAATGAATCAAGTTAAGGAAATTATTCCTTTATATTAAATCGAGGTCATGCCTGTAACGACACCATCTGATGTATCGACCTCGGCCATACCATAAAATAATTATATCAACGGCTGGGTCTCCACCTCTAGGACGCCTTCTAGCCGCATGTCCTCCACCTCTAACTGGTCGTGTGGGTGGTGTAGTAACTGCAATGGGGCACATAGCCTGAGTGCTTTGATGAAATATGTCTCTCCCAAGTTTGGGACAATTTTCTCATGATGTGCCTAGTATCACCGTATTCATAACAACCCATTTGCAGGTTTGGCTGCTCATACCGAGTCTGTGCCAGATAACTGGAATAACCATTGCAGGACACTTATGTCAGTGGTACATTAAAAGAATTTACTGGAGCACCTCGATTAATCCGATGTGTGAACTGGGCTAGCCGACTGCCCGAGCCCCCGCCATAATGATTTATACTCGCAGAGTAGAATCCACTGAATCCCCCAGAAACTCGAGACGTCTTGGTATCCTTAGTTTCCTTTTTCCTCACCCCGAACACGTTCTAATATCTTGGAAATTTCTACCACTAGTGGAAATGAAGTATTAGCCTGTAGCTCCCGAGTCATACAAAATTTTACGATCATAATTGAGTCCTTTAATGAGTCTGTGAACTCACTCTCTGGCTGTAGGAAGGAAAGTAGGAATATGATGGGCTAACTTATTGAACCTGATGGCATATTAAGACACCGTCATGGTGACTTGACACAACCATTCAAACCCTATGCGCCACGCATTACGGAGAGTCCGAAAAACAAACTCTTTCAAAAGAATTCTAAGAACTGAGCCAAGTGGGCGGTGTTGCATTGGCTGGTATGTCCTCTTCATAGGCTTGCCACGGACGCCTGTGGAGAATTATCTCTCCCAAGGCCAATTTCTTCTTTTGTTATGCTGACTCAACACTGTTGAGCTTACCCATTTCTTAACATACTCTTCGAATCTTCTTTGGGGTAACCCTTACCCCTATTTATACACAACGATCACAAAAGTAGAGCTCCATACAGGCAAATCTTCGCACGAACCACATAGTCCAGAATCTCGTCAACCACTGTACTTCCTCCGAAGCACCCCAAAATCAGCAGCCATGACATCCACGCTGAGAAGATATTCTATAGATTTAAAGTTGTTTCTCTAACGCCTTTGGTAAAGTATAGGATTATAAAGTAGGCGGACATACCGCAAGTCCCAACCTTATGCTCTACAAAATCTCAGGCCTTAAACATGTGTAAATTTTTGGGGAACCTTTCAGTACCATATATATAAATTTCAGGCCAAAATCGATATTACATACGACCCCGCAATCCATCCATTGATAGTGGACTCCCCCTCCCCACTCGGTGCGAAGTCATAGTTTACCACGTCCGATGATCCACAATAATAACCTTCACATCTCGTATAAATCAACCAGATGCCAAGGTCTGTTGCATCTCCCACATGATTCACTGGGTGATCTCTCAATACATTCGCATCTTCAGTCGGAACCACACATTGAGGCAATGTTTGAGCATCTCTGGCTCCCTCATAGTCCATCTACGGCATCACAAACCGTCGACGCACAACTGATACCGAGTGCGCAATGTCATACACGAATGGGTACAAAGGAATATGGGATATATCTTTCAAGCTAAATCAATGACGCACGATAAGGAATGAAAGAAGTGGAATTATTCATAAACTCTGTAGCCTCTGGAAGATAAGTATAGACGTCTCCGTACCAATCCTTCAGACTCTACTAAGATTGCTCGTGACTCGTGAGACCTAAGTAACCTAGTGCACTGTTACCAACTGTCATGACCCAAAATTCATACCTTCGGACTGTGATGGTGCCTAACATTTCACTTGCTAGGCAAGCCAACATTTAACCAATTTTTTAACAATTTTTAAATTTATTAATAACAAAGAACGATTGCGGAAGTAAAGTCTGAAATATAGTGAATAATCCATAAAAACAACGTTGTCTAAATACCATCCCAAAATTTGGTGTCACAAGTGCACGAGCTTCTAGAATAATACAAACAAGGGCCTGAATAAAATAAAGCTGTCTGGAAATAAATACACATCTAAAGTAAAGTAGACGGGGACTTGAGAACTGCGGACATCATGCAGTTATACCTCAAGTCTCCTCTGAGTAGCTAAAATCCGAGCAAGTCTATGGTACGCCGCTGGGACCAACTCCAAAATCTGCACAAGAAATGCAGAGTGTATTATCAGTACAACTGACCCCATGTACTGGTATGTGCTGAGCCTAACCTGGACGAAGTAGTGACGAGGCTAAGGCGGATCACTTACATTACTTGTACGCAATATTAGAAACAACAACAACAATAGAAATAAATCAAGTAACTCATTTATAATAATTGAAGCCAATTCAGCAGTCATAACCAATTATCATTTCCATCAATTCTGTTGCAGCGTGCAACCCGCTCTCACAATATATTCACATTTAATTCTGTTGCAGCGTGCAACCCGCTCTCACAACATATTCACATTTAATTCTGTTGCAGCGTGCAACCCGCTCTCATAATATATTCACATTCAATTCTGTTACAGTGTGCAACCCGCTCTCACAATATATTCATTTTTAATCCTCTCATATAATTATTTTTAATCAAGTATATATATTGACTTTTAAATAAGTCTATTGCAGCGAGAAATCTGATCCCCTAAATATTGACTTTTAATAAGTCTGTTGCGGCGTGTAACCCGATCCTCCAATATGGACTTTTTAATAAGTCTGTTGCGGCGTGCAACCCGATCCTCCAATATATCCATTTCAATCAATTCTGTTGGGGCTTGCAACCGATCCTCCAATAAATGCAACAATTAATATAAAATTATAAGACAACAAGCATACAATAATTATGATTTAATTATGAAACAAACAATGACAAATAGCATATTATTATGGAAATCAGGGAGAAAATAGACAGTTTAATATTTAATATGCTAAATGTCAAATAACAATTAAGACACATAATTCAAATAGCATGTAACAATTAATGCAGGAATTCAAGAATTAATATTTGACAAAGAATAGGAGAGAAACAATTATTATAATAATTAATTCATGATTCAAAATAATTTATGACTTTTCAAGTAATTATGCAAAGAATTAATTTGACGACGTATAGACACTCGTCACCTCGCCTATACGTCGTTCACGTGCATTTCACATAACAAATAGTTTAACGGTTCTATTCCCTCAAGTCAAGGTTAACCACGACACTTACCTCACTTTGTAAATTTCAATCAATTACTCGACCACAACTTTTCCTTTTAAATTTGTCTCCAAAATCTTCAAATCTATTCATAAACAATTCAATATACTCAATACGAATCATAGAAATTAATTTCATATGAATTTACTAATTTTCCGTATAAAAATTTGAAATTCATTAAAATATTCGACAGTGGGACCCACGTATCAAATCTCGGAAAAACTTATGAAATCCGAACACCCGTTCTGATACGAGTCCAACCATACAAAATTTATCAAATTTCAATGTCAAATGGACCTTCAAATCTTAAATTTTTATTTTTGGAAGATTTTATAAAAATCTAATTTTTCTTCCATAAATTCACGGATTTATGATATAAATGAGTATGAAATCATGAAATATAATCAATATAGGATAAGGAACACTTACCCCAATGTTTTTCCGTGAAAATCGCCTAAGAATCGCCTTACCCGAGCTCAAAAATTGGAAATGGTTGTAAATGGGTCGAAACCCCATTTCTAGAACTTAAGTTCTGTTTTTCAGATTTGTATTCATCGCGATTGCGGAAATTCGTTCGCGATCGCGTAGAACAAAATTTGCCCAGGTTTGTTTAACACTACGCAATCGTGTATAAGGCCATGCGATAGCAGAGAACAATTTCTCGGCCTTACGCGATCGCGTAGCACAATTTCGGTGCTTCAGCTTCTGCCTCATTCCTTCTTCGCGATCACAGCTTTGAGCTTGTGTTCGCAGTGCACTGGGAGCTAGCCTTTCGAGTTTGCATGCCTATCTTCGCGAACGCAAATAGTAAAACTCACGGCTTAAAATTTTCTCTTCGCGATCGCAGGAATGGCTTCACCATCGCGAAGCACAATGCACCAGACGACAGCAGAAGCTCAAAAACCAGTTTTTCTAAGTTCAAAATCATCCCGTAACCTATACGAAACTCACCCGAGCCGTCGGGGCTCCAAACCAAACGTGCACCCAAGTCCTAAAACATCATACGAACTTGCTCGCATGATCAAATCACCAAAATAACACCTAGAACTACGAATCGGACATCAAATCAAAGGAAGTTTTCAAGAAAACTTTAAAACTTATATTTTCACAACCGGACGTCCGTATCACGTCAAATCAACTTCGATTCTCACCAAATATGGTAGACAAGTCATAAATATTATAGTATACCTATACCGGGCTCCATAACAAAAATACAGACCCGGGGTCAATAAATCCAACATCAGTAATTTCTTTAAAATCATTAATCTTTCAAGATTTTAATTTTTTCATTAAAATTCCATATCTCGGGCTAGGGACCTCGGAATTCGATTCCGGGAATACTCCCAAGTCCCAAATCACTATACGGACCTAATGAAATTGTCAAAACATTGATCCAGGTTCGTTTGCTCAAAATGTTGACCAAAGTTAACTCAGTTGAGTTTTAAAGCTCTATTTCACATTTTGATCCATGTTTCACATAAACACTTTTCGGAAAATTGTACGGACTACGCACGCAAGTTGAGAAATGATAAATGGTGCTTTTCGATCTCTTAGAACACAAAATTACTTATTAAATTTAAATATGACATTTTAGGTCATCACAACTTGTGTTTGAGCTTAAATGATAGTGAATTGCACTTATTATGTATTTTATGCCTTGCAGGATGTGATTTTGTAACGACCCAACATGTCGTTTTAAGAATTAATGCCCCATTCAGTGACTTAAGGTCTCGAGCAGCTTCGCAATATGTATTATGACCCACGGGTGTAGTTGAGTTTGATTTACTGAAGATTCAGAATTAAAATAAAAGAACAATCCTTATTTAGAAGCTTAAATGGAAAGAGTTGACCGGAGAGTTGACTTTTAAGCAAACGACTCCAGAATAGAATTTTGATGATGTCAATAGCTCTGTATGGTGATTATGGACTTAGGAACGTGTCTGGAAAATTATTTGGAGGTCTGTAGAGGAATTTGGCTTGAAATGGCGAAAGATGAATTTTTGAGAAGTTTGACCAGGGGGTGACTTTTTGATATCGGGGTCGGAATCTGATTCTGGAAATTTGAATAGCTTCGTTATGTCATTTATGACTTGTGTACAAAATTTAAAGTCATTCCGGATTGATTTGTTAGGTCCCGGCGTCGTTTATGAAAACTTGAAATTTCAAAGTTCATTAAACTTGAATTGGGGTATGATTCATGGTTTTAACGTTGTTTGATGTTATTTGAGGTTTTAACTAAGTCCGTAATATGTTTTGAGACTTGTTGGTATGTTCGGACGGGGTCCCGAGTGGCTAGGGTGAGTTTTGGGGTAATTTCGGACAATTTCTAGGCCATATATAATTGCTGTTTTTTGGCTACAGCAGTGTGCTATGCGATAGCGTGGAATTATCCTGTTGTGTACCAAAAGTTATGGTTGATATACTACAGGCTGTCCAGGAAGAGTTTGGAAGTCGCGAAGAAGAAATTTATGTTGCATAGGGCTGATTTTGAAAGCTTATATATCCATATCTATAAGGAATTGGGAGATGACCAAAGCATGAAAATTATAGCTCTTGGTGTCTAGCTTTCAGAAAGTTAAACTATTCATTATTTGGAGTTATGTACAAAATGTTATGACCGTTATACTAGAGGCTGTCCGGAAGAAGTTGGACAAGGTTGTTGGGGAATTTGTTCTTCGCGATCGCGGGAGAATGGCCGCGATCGCATAGAGTAAAAAAGGGCTGGAAAAACTTTGTTTTGCCGCAATCGTGGATGTTTTTCCGCGATCGCATAGAGGAAATGACTGGGCAGCAGATTTAAGTTCTGATATTTGACGATTTGGAGCTCGGGGAGAGGCGATTTTAGGGAGATTTTCTAGGGAAACATCGGGGTAAGAGTTCTTAACTCAATTTTGGTTAAATTACCCAAATATATTTTTGTTTTTATCATTAAATTAGTGTTTTGGGTTGAAAATGGTAGAAATTTTATAGACATTAAATTGAAGATTTGGAGGTCGATTCATTATCAGAATTTGATAAAATTGGTATGGTTGAACTCGTATCGGAATGGGTGTTCGGATTTCGTAAAAATTTCGTCGGGTTCCAAGAGGCGAGCGCCGCGTTGACTTTTTAGAATAAATTTTCATGTCGATGTTTTATTATCCAAAATTATTTCTGATGAATTTTAATGAAGTTATACAATTAATTTTGATAGATTTGAGCTATCCGGAGGTCAATTCAAGCAAGAAGGCTATTTTCGAATATCGGCCTAATTTCAAAAAGATAAGTGTCTTGCCTGACATTGAGTGGGGAAATTACCCCTTAGGCATCGAGTCTTATGTGCCATTTGTGAAATGTGAAAAGCCATATACGCGAGGTGACAAGTACGTACTCGGGCTTATATGTACAAATTTTATTGAGTTAAAGTCTTGGGCATATTGTGTAATAAATTGGATAATTGTGGGCATTTATTTAATCATCCGTTTTCCATGCTTCAATTCACATTTATTGAATTTGTTTTTATATGATGATTTGATGTGAATGTTACCTGTATATTTATGTGAATTCCGTGAGTTTGATGGTTTGATATTCTTGGAAATTAATTTCAATATGGATTTTCCCTCTGCAAATAATTAATTAAATGAACTTAAGAATAGGTGTTTATGTAATTATTGAGAATTGTGCTGGGCATATCACTGGTTGATTTATGTTGCCCTTATTGTTATTTGTTTCCTATTATTTTGTATATCATATTGCACAGGTTATTAAACTAGTGAGTGTCTTGACTGTACCTCGTCTCTACTCCACTAAGGTTAGTCTTGATACTTACTGGGTACCGACCGTGGTGTACTCATACTACACTTCTGCCCATTTTTGTGCAGAGTAAGGTATTGGAGCTACCAGACTCGGACAGAGTTAAAGTGAGATCACAAGGATTCAAGGTAGAGCTACTTGGTCGTCGCAGTCCCTTAGAGTCTTTTCATTTCATTGTACTGTTAATTTTTAATCAAACAGTATTGTATATTCGGTCCTCGTGATCATTCCATGTATTCAGTTAGAATTCGTGACTCAGTACTACCAGTCTTGGGAAGGTTGCTATATTTGTAATTATTTCCTCTGTTAGTTTCTATTTTTTCAAAAATATGGATTCAAAAATATAATTGAAATCGGCTTACCTAGTCTTAGAGACTTGGTGCCATCATGACGCATGTGGCGGGATTTTGGGTCGTGACAGATTCCGAGTTAAAACGATAAATGGGAGCTTAATCAAACAAGTTGGAGCTTTGAATTCTGAGTAAAAGCCCAAGGGATTAAACTGGGATCGCATTCGGGAGTCGAGGACCAAGTCTGTATATCAAAAATCGAAGAGACAATTTTACTCTATAAAACATGCACAACCGCGCCGCATGGGGCGGCGTGGTAGTGCTTTGTGTTGATCTCTGTCAGATACTGCTCTCTGAACTTCCCCACTAGCGCCCCACGTGGGGCACCGCATGGCGCGGGGCGCCTGTACAATTTTCTCAGAGTATTTACCTGTTTCTATTTGGAAATGGTAGATTCGTCCGGGCCCACTCCTATATGGTATAAATACACCAAAAAGACGTTTTTGAAATGACTTTTGACCTTTGAAGCTTTGGGGGAGCATTGGAGGCTACAAGACTCTTGATTTCAACATCTTTCCATCAATTCAATACGGAAGTTTGGATTGTAACGTTAGATTGATGCTTTCTCACTCTTTAATTATATTTGTGATGACTTCCTCCATAATTATGGAGTAGTTACCTTAGGGTTTGACATGATTTGGTGACTGGGTTGTTGTTTATAGATTTCACTACTGCTTAATTTCTTGAATTTATTGGAGGAGCTTTAATATAGTTGTGATTTTATTCTTTAGAGTGTTTAATCGAAAGAGGACCATCCTATTAAATATTATTGTAGCGTATGCCTCAGTTAAGTTTGGTGATTCTTTGAAATAATCGAGAGAGAATTTTGAGTTATCGTTCAAATTAAGATTGAAAAATATTCGCGAGAAGTTTCTCTTAGATCATTCCTACCAATAGATTCTTGCAAGTTTTACCACACTTCATGTTAGTTTATTTGAAAGATTTAGATTGAATCGAGAGAGGAGTCTGAATCGGAATTATAAGCTAGTCACATATTGAATTCGTGAGAATCGATAGAACATCAAGAATGAAATATAACAATATCATATCCAGAATAACAATCTTGCACCTATCATATCAAAACCTTTATTTCTCACATTGATAAGAAACCGACTCTGCTAATCTCTAGTTCTTTGCCATAAATTGTCAATTGTTTTACTTTAGTAGTTAATTGTAGTTCGTAATCATTCCAATCAAGTTTTAATCAACCTGAATAGCAGTTAAACCAGGAATTTCTAGAGCATTATTTAAATCCAGTCCCTATGGAGACAATAATCATATTATATTATCTTTGGCTAGCAAGGTGCTTTTGCAGATGCCAGCTTATGCTAAATTCTTGAAAGAGATATTGTCCAAAAAGCGAAAAGTGAAAGAGACATCGGTTGTCAAGTTCACAGAGCATGGTAGTGCAATTCTGCAAAACAAGCTCCCTCAAAAGTGTGGAGATCAAGGGAGTTTCACTATACCTTACTCTTTAGGAAGTACTAAATTTGAAAAATCTTTGTGTGATTCAAGTGCTTCCATTAACCTTATGCATTTTTCTATTTCAGGAAATTGGAGGGAGAGATTGGAGAAATCAGTGGTAGTTCTCATCGTGTCTGTGCTTAAAGAAATTGGGATCTTGAGGTTATTATATTGTGAAGGTTGGGGTTTGGTTCAACACAAGTGTGGGGTTTAATGTGTTAATGTATATGTATTAAAGTGCTTAGGGAGGTGTAGTCACTATATCTAAATGTATCCTGCCCGTCCCCCATCCTATATTACAATCAATTAAAGTCCTACTTGATCCTTGACTAAATGAGCACATATTAGTAGAGTAATACAGTATGGGCAAGCCTATGGTACGTTTTCTGTAGCGTATGAATTCTATTTCTGAGAGTGAGTTAATTCTTTCTATCTTGAGTTCCTATTTGTCCTTGAATTTTATAGCGTGGGGAATTACTATCTATCTTGGGTGTGAGGGCACATGATTTGTGAAGGAAAGGTAATGTCTTTGGCCTCTGCGTTAGAGTAAGTGAGCAGGTTTTTGAAAAATATGTGGCGCATGTGAGTCGAGTTTTGAGGGTAGGATGTTATTATAGGGTGCTTGGTTTGCTTTAAATATTCTTGGCATGATGCGTTTGGGAAGTTGTCTGATAAGAAGGTCATCTCTATGTGAAGTGTAGTTTGATTGTTCGAGTACGAGCAATGGTTTAAGTGTGGGGTCTTGATGGTAGGCTAGAAACTCATATTTTAGTCATAGTTTGCACTCTAATTACTGTATTTTACTTGTATTTGAGCTAAAATGATAGTTAATTATACTTATTATGTATTTTATGCCTTGCAGAAAGTGATTACGAGTTAAACAAACAATCAGGAGCTTAATCGAACAAGTTGGAGCTTTGAAGTTTGAGTAAAAGCCCAAAGGATTAAACCAGAATCGCGTTCGGGGGTTGAGGACCAAGTCTGGATATCAAAAATTGAAGATACAATTTTACTCTGTATAAAATGCACAACTGCATAGCATGGGGCAGCGCGACAGTGGTTTGTGCTATTGTCTGTCAGAAACTACTCTCTAAACATCCCCATTAGCGCCCCGCGTGGGGCGGCGCATGGCACGGTGCGCCTGTATAATTTTCTCAAAGTATTTTCCTGTTTCAACTTGGAAAGGGTAGTTTCGTCCGGGCCTACTTCTATATGGTATAAATACACCAAAACAATGTATTTGAAGGGACTTTTGACATTGGAAGCTTTGGGAGAGCATTGGAGACTACAAGACAGGTGATTTCATCATCTTTCTATCAATTCAATACGGGAGTTTGGATTGTAACGTTAGATTGATGCTTTCTTACTCTTTAATTATATTTGTGATGACTTCCTCCATAATTATGGAGTAGTTTACCTTAGGGTTTTACATGATTTGGTGACTGGGTTGTTGTTTATGGATTTTACTAATGCTTAATTGCTTGAATTTATTGGAGGAGCTTTAATATAGTTGTGATTTTATTCATTATAATGTTTAATCGAAAGAGGAACATCTTATTGAATATTATTACAGCGTATGCCTCCATTTATTTTGGTGATTCTATGAAGTAATCGAGAGAGCTTTTTGAGTTACCATTTATATTAAGATTGAGAAATATTCGCGAGAAGTTTCTCTTAGATCATTCCTACCAATAGATTCTTGCAAGTTTCACCACACTTCACGTTAGTTTATTTGAAAGATTTAGATTTAATCGAAAGAGGAGTCTGAATCGGAAGTATAAGCTAATCACCTATTGAATTCACGAGAATCGATAGAACCTCAAGAGTGAAACATAACAATATCATATCCATAATAAGAATCTTGCACCTATCATGTCAAAACCTTTATTTCTCACATTGATAAGAAACCAATTCTGCTAATCTCTAATTCTTTGCCATAAATTATCAATTGCTTTACTTTAGTAGTTAATTGTAGTTCGTAATCATTCCAATCAAGTTTTGATCATCCTAAATAGCAGTTAAACCAGAAATTTCTAGAGCATTATTTAAATCCAGTCCCTATGGAGACGATAGTCATACTATACTATCTTTAGATAGTGAGGTGCTTTCACATATGCCAGCTTATGATAAATTCTTGAAGGAGATATTGTCCAAAAAGAGAAAAGTGAAAGAGACATCGGTTGTCAAGCTCATAGAGCATCGTAGTGCCATTCTACAATACAAGCTCCCTCAAAAGTGTGGAGATCCAATGAATTTTACTACACCTTCCTCTTAGGAAATACTAAATTTGAAAAATCTTTGTGTGATTCAGGCGCTTCCATTAACCTTATGCCTTTGTCTAATTTCAGGAAATTGGAAGGAGAGATTCGATACCTGTGTCCTTGCAGCTGGTGGATCAGACCACAATCATACCTGAAGGAATATTGGAAGATGTGCTAGTTCGGGGGATAAATTTGTGTTCCCTGTGGAATTCATTGTGGTGAACATGGAAGAGAATAGGGAGATCCCTCTGATTCTAGGGAGACCCTTCTTGGCTACCAGCAGAGCGATTTGCGAGATTCAAGAAAGACAACTCATTCTCAGAGTGGGGGAAGAAAGGGTGGTCTTCAAGATGAAAGGAGCAATAGGGGCCCTAAAGGAGTTAACTGGAGAGAGCAAGCATGATAAGTGTGGGTGTACCCAAAGAAGGCAGAAAAGAAGCTCTTAGCATGGATGTGTGCACTGGGTCGGGCGTGCAAAGGAGATCCCGATTTCGATTCAGACCCTGACTAAATGAATATGGAGAGGTTTCTTTACCTCTTTCTTTTCATTTGTATGTCATGGGGACATTCCACAATTAAAACTGTGGGGTGGAGGATGTAAATATGTACACGTATGCTTGTTTTTTTGTGTTTTATTTGAATTTGTTTTTGATTTTTCCCGACGATGCATTTCCTTGACTGTCTTCTTGAGGGATCAAAGTCGAAGAATTTTTTTTTTGTTTTTTCTTAGGTAGTATAACAATTCCCCCTTGATTTTTCTTTGTACCGCGGTTCTTTTCCAGGGGTTGTGCTGGAATCGGGTGTAGTTAGTTTTTCTTTTGGTAGGAATATGGAAGTCTTGTTCTCTTGTGGTAAATGGAGATAACTTTTCTTGACTTTGTTGTACCTAGAGAGTAATAAGTGCCTTAATCGTGACGCCTAGGCTCAGTTCTTGACTCTTTGATAAGTGCCTGAAATTATTTGAGTTTGATGTTACTTAACTTCTTTGACTAGAGAGTCGAGATAGATCCGGTCTTAAGTGAGTTATGTGCCAATGTGTGTGTTAGGTATTTGTTATTATTTTGTGCATGTCAGTTGATGTCTGGAACTTGCCCTGTGTGTTTGCAAAGTGAAATAGTAGTTTAGTCTAGAAAGTAAAATAGACATTTCTTTGTTGAGCCAGTTATATATTTATGACCTTCCTAATTATTGTGTATCCTAGTTAGCCCCTTTGAGCCTGTAATCCTACTTCTTTGGCAACCACACTACAAGCTTTATCCATGTTGTTTGAATTGACTATCTGTTTGAACCTACTACCTCTCGTGAGCACTTAAAACTATTATGAGCTTGTTACGAGCTGAGTGGAGGTATGGCAGGCTTTTGAGTGGAACTAAGAATAATGGAGAAAGGTGCACTATTTGAAAATTTGTGAGAGCCACATGTAAGGAATTGAAATAAAAAGAGAAAGAATAAAATAATTTTGAACGTTGAAAAGAAAAAGGGTTTGTGTATGTAGTAAAAGGAAAAAAAAGAGTAACTGATTCCTTGCTAGTGGTAGTTTTCATCGTGCATGTGCTTAAAGAAAAAGGGCTTGAGGTTATTATGTTGTGAGGGTTGGGGTTTGGTTTAACACAAGCGTGAGGTTTAATGTGTTAATGTATATGTATTAAAGTGCTTTGAGATGTGCAGTCACTATATATACATGTTACCTACCCGTCCCGCAGCCTACATTACAACCAATTAAAGTCCTACTTTATCCTTGACTGAATGAGCTCAAATTAGTAGAGTACTACACTACTGGCAAGCCTATGGTACATTTTCTGCAGCGCATGAATTCTATTTCTGAGAGTGAGTGAAGTCTTTCTATCTTGAATTCCTATTTGTTCTTGAATTTTATGGTGTGGGGAATTACTCTCTATATTTGGTGTGAGGGCACATGATTTGCGAAGAAATGGTAATGTCTTTGGCCTCTGCGTTAGAGTAAGTGAGCAGCTACACATGATTTCATCATCTTTCCATCAATTCAATACGGGAGTTTGGATTGAAACGTTAGATTGATGCTTTCTCACTCTTTAATTATATTTATGATGACTTCCTCCATAATTATGGAGTAGTTTACCTTAGGGTTTGACATGATTTGGTGACTGGGTTGTTGTTTATGGATTCCACTATTGCTTAATTGCTTGAATTTATTGGAGGAGCTTTAATATAGTTATGATTTTATTCTTTATAGTGTATAATCGAAAGAGGAACATCTTATTGAATATTATTACAGCGTATGCCTCAGATTATTTTGGTTATTCTTTAAAGTAATCGAGAGAGATTTTTGAGTTACCGTTTAAATTAAGATTGAGAAATATTCGCGAGAAGTTTCTCTTAGATCATTCCTACCAATAGATTCTTGCAAGTTTCGCTGCACTCCACGTTAGTTTATTTGAAAGATTTAGATTTAATTGAGAAAGGAGTCTGAATCGGAAGTATAAGCTAGTCACCTATTGTATTCGTGAGAATCGATAGAACCTCAAGAGTGAAATATAATTATATCATATCTAAAATAACAATCTTGCACCTATCATGTCAAAACCCTTATTTCTCACATTGATAAGAAACCAACTCTGCTAATATCTAGTTCTTTGCCATCAATTGTCAATTGCTTTACTTTAGTTGTTAATCGTAGTTCGTAATCATTCCAGTCAAGTTTTGATCATCCTGAATAGCTGTTAAACCAGGAATTTCTAGAGCATTATTTAAATTCAATACTATCATTGGCTAGCGAGCATTAAATTTGTGTTGTGTTTTTCGCTCGTCAACTACGAGTAATATTAACTTTGTCAATCAATAAACCAGATAAATTAATTAGACAATTTAAGTAGAAAACTCAACGGGGTTGTTAGCTAACCCATAACTCTGGAATATTTTCTCCCATTGAATTTGTCTTTAAGCTTGCCGACTTGTTTTCTTTAATCACTTAGTTTACTACTCTAGATTAGTTTAGTTAAATAATCACACCTTAGGAATCGCTTGAACAATTTAATTGTCTTAGTTTAATTTAGTAAATAGTTAATCACAAGTCCATGTGGGTACGATATCTAGACTTACAATCCTATATTACCTGTACGACCACGTATACTTGCGTGTGTGTTTGGGAGCAATAGGTTTTTGAAATTATTCCAGAGCTATGAGTTAGCTAACAATCCAGTTGAGTCTTCCACTTAAATTATTTAATTAATTTATCTGGTTTATTGATTGACGAGGTTAATATTACTCGTAGTTTTCTCCTGAAGTACGACTCGTCTATTCAAGCTAACTTAACGTCTATATTCCTATGGAATCAGGATTAACAAGAACGCATTATTAATTCTTGTATAGTAACCAAGCAAGGTGATTGGGTATATCCCTATCCTAACCACAAATTTGTTCCCGATACTCAGGTTCAAGATCTTGATCTATTCAATCCTATATGCAATCTACAATTTCCTCTCCCGAGTTCAATCCTTTGAATTTTGTCTTAAGAAGGTACTTTGAGAGAATCAGAAAAAAATATTAAGAATAGCAAAACAAAATATCTTGGTCAAATTAAAAGTACTTGTAAGCTGAAAAGTCATACGTTGACTTTGGCTAATTTTTGCCTATAATCAATTGATATAAGTGTGTTTGACCTTCTTATAAGCTTATCCAAACACACTTTAAATAATAGTAATTGGGATAAGATATGGTTCTATTTTTACATAAATTTGATACTTTCACATTCTAAAATATTATGGTTCTTTATATCCTTCTAGTAATACTAAATTAACCTATTGAGTGAAAATTGTAATCTTATTTTTAGACGTGAAGGATCTGCAACCTTATACATATGTATGTATTTACACATATGGTGCCATTACCAGTGTGGGAACCAATATAGTAAATATCTATTCATATCACTACAAGAAAAGAACAATATTTTTGAGGAAGAATTTGTCATAATTTCGTCACTAGCCGAGCGTCGCAAAAGTTTTGTGACAGAAGAATAGACCGTCATAAGTTTGTCACAAATTGAGGAATTTCGTCACAAAACTGTCAAATTCTTCACCATTTTGTGATGAATATTAATTAACTCGTTCATTTGAAATATTTTCATGTTGTATTTCAAAATATATGATATTTAATAAACTCTGAAGTTTTTCTTTCTCATTACTCTATCCAATAGTTGAACTAATTTTGTGCCAATTTATATTAAAAAGATAGTAAAAAGTATTAATATTAAAGAAAAAATTAATCAGATCCTCCCAATTTGTGCCTTGAATGTAATTAGCACAAAGATGAAGATTTGAATTGCTGTCGAAAGAGCCTGACGTAACCCGACTCCTTATCACGATTCAAATTTCACTATGTCGTGATGACTTCTAAGCCCAATATGCTAGGCCAACCAACAAACATAAAAGACAACCCAAACTGGAATTCATCAAATAAATAATGAAATAAGAATATAAAATTAATACAAACTACCCCAAGAACTGGTATCACAAGTCATGAGCAACCAAGAAATGGAAATCAATGCCGGTATGAAGAAAATACATTATCTATTTGAATATACATAAACAGAAAAACAAGTTCTAAACTAGCATGAATAAAATGGCAGAAAACTGGAACGCTGATGTCTTCAATGCTCGCACTCGAACCCTGCAACAACTTAGCTCTAGAATTTAGTTAGGCAAGGTGTAGAAGTATAGTATGAGTACAACCGACCTCATGTACTCAGTATGTATCAAAACTAACCTCAAAAGAATAGTGGCGAAGTTTAGTAAAAAAATACTCACTTTATATAACATTTGCATTTTATAAGCATATACAATAACATAAAGATAACCAAGAAATAACGGATTTCAATAATAAGGTGCACCATCGAAAAACTGGATAATAAACATTCTTTTCGGATAACAAGGTCACAACACATGCAAATGCACAAATTCCGCATATAAAGGAGATATGGAACAAGTAGTAAAGACTCAAACTTTACATCTATCTGACACCGTCCAAGTGTCCAATAATTAACCAGCTATCAAGTCTCATGTGTGTATAAATTGCATGAATACACATATGTATATGATATGTATGAATGTTTTGGTATGAGTCTAGAAGTTCAATGGATGATAAAGACTCAAAATTTACATCAACCGACACCCTCCAAGTGTCCAACAACATTGATGTTATATACTTCAAAGCCACATAAGAGGGGGGTGATTTATGTGGTGTTCAATTTTCGCGTGCACTGATTATAGAAGGACTCCTTATACTACTGTTGCGAAAATAGTAAATGCAGAAAGTAAAGAACACAAGTATTTTTTACGTGAAAAATACCCAGATCAAAAGGTGAAAAAACCACAACCTACTACTCAGTAGGATTTTGCCTAACACTTCACTAAATCACTGAGCCAAAAACAATATTTATAAAACTCTTTGTAAACCTAAGGATTACCTCTAATCCCGTTGTGGTAACCAACCTCTAACTGTTGCGACAACTTCAAGTTAACTATAACTTGAATACTCAAAGTACCTAATACAATTGCCTCTAGATAGCTTCAGGTTCATGTATCTTCAGGTTCGCACACTTGAATCACACAAGAGTTGCTTGACAAATGCCTTGCTATTTTACTCTAAACTCACGTTTAACTTCAGCGGTTGTGCGTACCTATAAAATGAGAACATCCCGCAATTTATAGTGTCACGACCCAATTTCTCCTATAGGCTGTGATGGCACCCAACGTTGTCGCTAGGTAAGCCAACGGCGAACTAACTACGTGATTACTCTTTATAATAGGTTTCCAAGAAATTAAATTCCATTTATTAAGAGATTCAAAAAGTAGAAAGTTAAATAAATAAAACGAAAGCAACTGAGTGCAATCATAGATATATATATACTCCAAAACCATAAAGTTTACTAGAATGTGTGTCAAGACCAGGTATCACAATTGTATGAGCACTAGTAGAATATACAAAACTCTAACTACTGTCCGAAATAAAATAGACATAAAATAAGTACAAAAGAAAGGCTCTATGTGCTGCAGAACGGCTCAGGAAGCAACTCACTACTAGGCCTCAAGGTATCGGGGATGCACGCCGGTGTGACCGCAAGATGCACCTGCCTCAGATCCTGCACAGTTAGTGCAAAAGTGTAGCGTGAGTATATAAACAACATGTACCCAGTAAGTATCAAGTCTAACCTCGAAGAAGTAGTGACGAGGGGTCGACATCGACACTTACTATAGGCTAACAATAAAGAAATACAGAACTTATAAATAAGCATGAGTTGTGTAAATAATAATAATAACTCAATAACAAGCAGGAAAATAAATAATTCTTTCAAAATGGTAAATCCCACATCAATTTCTGTTTCATATAATTTTAACCTCTCAAGCCATGAAATAATATCAAATATAATTAAACTCTGAATATTATCATGCATGATTATGTCGAGGTCGTACGGCCCAATCCAGAATAACGTGTACATTGTCGAGGGTCGTGCAACATGAATCATAGATGCATCTATCTCATGTCAAGGCGTTTGGCCCGCTCCACAAGAAGATAGAATACTTTATGAACATCCGAATTAAAAGTTATTACAAGGCTAATACGCAAAGAAGCACAATCTCTATTAACGGTCAAGTAACCCGTCAAAACTCAAATAAATGAAGTTCGGTTATTTACAATTCCTTTATCAAGTTCCAATATAATTGAGGCACTTTAATTATCAAGTAGGGTGCGAACATTACAAGTATTTCATGATTTGGGTCCTAAACTACCCAGACATAAGCATAATTAGTAGTTACGCATGGACTCTCGTCACCTCGTGCATATGTAGCCCCCACAATTAGAAGCAAGTATTAATTTAAATTACCTATGGAGTAAGTTCCCACTTACAAGGTTAGACATAAGACTTACCTTGTCTCAAAGCTCTCTTTCCGGCCTCAAATTCACTCAAAAGCCTCAACTCGGTACCGAACAATCCAAAACTAGTCAAATGTTATATAAATTAATCAATACATGTTCGAAAGTTTGTATTCTAACTATTAGAGTCATTACCCAACCCCTATTGGAAGATTCCTAAAATTCACCCTCGGCCCACGTGCCCGGATTTCGGAAAATTTTGAAGAAATTTGTTACCCATAACCTCACAAACTCAAATATATAATTTTCACTCAACCCCATAACCAATTTCGTGGTTAAATCCCATTTTTATCAAAAGCTAGGTTTTTCATCTAAACCCAAAATTTTTATAATTTTTCATATTAAAATCTACCCATAATCTATATATTTAACTTACATTGGATAGAAATTACTTACCTCGAATAGCTAGGTGAAATTCTCTCTCTAAGAGGTCCAAATCGCCCAAGGAATGCAATAAATGAACTCAAGAATGGCCTAAGTCCTGTATTAAAAGGACCTCACTGCCTCTAGCATTTTCGCTTCTGTGGACATGGGGCCGCATCTACGGAAATTCAATTGCATGTGCGCTTCTAGCCCAGGCTGGATAGATCCGCTTCTACGGATGTGTTACCGCTTTTACGGTCTTGCTTCTGCGGAGGGTGGAGCGCATCTGTGGCCTCCTCGCACCTGTGGCCCTTTTATCACAGAAGCAAGGCCACTTCTGCGCATGCTTATCCGCTACTGTGGACTACTGGCCAAATGCCCAAAGCCGCTTCTGCGGCCAAGAGCTCAAATCTGCGACCAAAATCTCGCAGGTGCGGGCACACCAGAACTGGTGGACCAACAACCCCCTTTTGAGTTCTAACTCGATTCGTGCAACGCCCGAGTAGCACCCGAGGCCACCGAGGCCTCGTCCAAACATACCAACAAGTTTGTAAACATAAACCAGACTCGCTCACACCCTCGGAATGTGGAAAACAACATTAAAACTAAGAATCGCAACCCGAAACCAACAGAATCAACTTATGAACTTCAAATTCTTCCAACTTACTCCGAACGAGTCGATTCATACTTAAACTACTCGGAATGACACCAAATTTTGTGTGAATGTCTTAAATCACCATACAAAACTATTCCAAGTATCGGAATCCCAAAGGACCTCGATAAAACCAAAACTTAATCCAAACCAAATTTAATGAACTTTAAAACCTTCATTGAGCCAACTTTGGACTTTATGCGCCGAAACGCTCCCGAGTCATCTGTAACACGATCCGAACATATGCCTAAGTCTAAAATTATCATACAAACCTATTGGATCCGTAAAATCATAAAATAGTAAAAGCACATACGAGGAGTCTTATTTAGGGGAACGAGGATATAGAAAGAAAAACTACATGTCGGGTCATTACATATAGAGTTAGTAGAATGGGAAATAACAAGAGTTCCAATGTTATACTCTTCCTTGGTGGAAGAGTTCTAGTTATATACAACTTTTAATTCTTCCCTTATCTTGGATGAAGTTCTCTTCGAGTAAGGAGTTCTTCTCCTTATCATTTATGCAACCTTTTCGATCAGAATATATCAGATATAACAACTTAAGCTTATCTCCTTCACGTGCATTCCTTATGCTCGAATCTCCCCGTGTCTGTGTACACTGTGTATGGACCTGGTTCATGCTTAAGTTTTTTTATCAATCATCAAAACAAATTTCACTTGGGCTAATAAATTTCCCCTTCTTGATGATGATAAACTCTGTGCTTTTCATAAGCATAGGCCCTGTGTCAACCCAGCTCAACATCAACACAATGTTAGAACACATTCCATTTTAAAGTCACAAATCATCAAGGACCAGGTTTATTAGGTTATAAACATCACAGTCCAAAGTAAGAAGCACTTCATTAGGTTATAAACATTACAGTCCAAAGTAAGAAGCATGACCTATCTCCCCATTTTGGCATCATCGAAAAGTTGCATAATTATGTTAGATAACAAGATCTTAATAAAAATTACTCATAGCCACTAGAGCTACATCAAATGCAATCATGGAGTCAAGCATCAATTATCAATCTAATAATTTTAGCCATCTAAGAAGCGTCAACAAACAGTTAGAGTACAAAATAGTTGATAATCATTGATACTAGTCATCTATAAAGCATAAAGAGAAATAAAAACACCGGATCATGAGGAAAAAGAACAAAAAGAAATCCCATCCGGGTCACCGGCATGTTTAACTAGGCTAGAAAGGTTTCAAGGCCGGAAAGGACCGGGTTCTTGGTTTCTAACTTAAAGTAGCTTCAGCAATCATGAAGAATTCCATCATTCTTCTCCATCTCCTATGCAAGTTCAGCCCTGAGAGCATCCCTCTCAGTTTCTACTTCAGCTAGCCTCTTCTTCAGTCTCTCAATTTAAGCATCCTCAGCCCCACTTTTTTGCACCAAGGCTCGTGCTTTGCTGTTCATAGGTACCTTTTTGGATGAACCGGGTTCTTTGGGAGTGGTGTGAACTTCATAGTCACAAGCAGTCAAAGTGTTTGCCCTAAAGTGATTCTTGCTTGTACCAACTTCCCAATTCTTGATGGGTACCTTGAAGTGTGCAAGTACAGCCGTGAGAATGAAACCATAGGGTATGGCATGAGTTTTGGTGCCAGTCAGAACCCTATTGAGAAGCTGGATGATAAATCCAGGCCAATTAATTTTCCTTCCACTGTCCAGACATTCCATAAGGACCAGGTCCATGAATGTGGTAATGTGCCTCCTTTCCTGCCTAGTCAACACAACTTTGTTAACAAATTCGAACAGCACTTTGTGGGGTGGCTTCATCTCACTTTTGTATATAGCCTTAAGGTGAAGCTCTTCTTCATTATCACCAAACTTCCTTGTAATGGCAAGGGAGGTAGGGAGATTCTCTAGACTTGGCCATTTGAGTTTCTTATAATCATTGTACCCTTTAGTAGGTACACCTAAGATCTCTCCCAATTTCTTGTCATCAAAACTCACTGTCACCCCCCTTCACCACACTAGTGACACTATCATTTTGATCTAACAATTTGCTATGAACTTCCACAATCTCAGTTTTGGCAAGCTTTCCATCCATCTGAAGAACCACGTCCTTCCAACCCAACAGTTGTAACTTTTCCAGTAGCATCATCATGCCTCCTCTTCTAAGTCCCTGAGGCGTTTATCTTTGCATATGGTTCTTTTCCCAAACATAACCATCTTGTCCTTCTCTGCATCAAATTCTTCTTATTCTTCACTTTCTTCTTTTTCCACCATATTCATGTTTCTAGTCTTCAAGGCGGACCTGATTCTTCTAGCCAAGGTAGAGGGCTCTGCAGACTTTGTCTTTGAAACAGACTTCTTTGTCGAAGTCTTGATTTTCTTTGCCTTTGGAGTCACAACCTGCATTTCTTCTGCCTCCTTTTCATCACGAAGAACCAGGTCCATCTCCTCAATTTCAATTGCCTCAACAGGCTCAATCACCCTCTTCTTTCCCTTTGCATCAGCTTTTCTCTTACTTTCTTCTAGGGCCTTTTCCAGTTAAGCCTCACTCTGCTTCTTTTGACTCTTGTAGGAGGAGTCTCTATAGGGATAGAAGAGGCAACCTTTCTCTTCTTGTTTTCCATAGCAATACCTGGGACTTTAATTCCTGAATTCTTTTTTTTTTTAGGATTGTAACTGTCAGACACTTTTCTTAGTAGGTCCTCGACGGGTTCCAGCACAGATGGAATAAGTTCTTGAATATTCTTCCCTAATCTAACCAACCCCTCAGCAGCTTCTCCAGACCAACTTGCCCTTTTTTTCTCTCATACTTTCTTCTTCTCTAACAGATTCCTCACTCCATACTACCATAGCTTCGGTTTCTTCAGTCAAGCCAACAGGAGTGGGTGAAGATTCAGCCACTCCTTTTCCCATTCCCATCACATCGCCTTGAGTACTCTCACTCTCTTTTTCTTTATTTTTTTTATTTTTACCACCCAATTTTTCTTGATTCAATTGTTTCAACCCTAGCCATGGTTCCTACAAACACAAATATATTTTCTAGATTTTCAGCAACTTCAGAGATAGTTTCAGACGTAAATTTTGGACCAGATGTTACCTGCTCTGTTTCAGACGAAACAATTTCTTCCCCTCAGTTGCAGACTTGAAGGAATCTTCAAATTTTTGGGGTACATCTGCCTGACTTGCCTTCAGTTGCTCATTGATTTTCTTGATTTGTTCTCCTCCAGCAACTACTTTTTGACCAATCATCTTAAATCTACCTTTCTTAGAAATAGGTGTGGTTGACGGTCTGGTTGAAGGAGTGGGTGTGGATTCTTTGGGTGGTGATGTGAGATTTTTTTAGAAGTGTTAGCCATTGATGGTTAGAGGATAAAATTTTGATGAAACTGGTTCATTTTGTATAATCTCAAGGAGGTTAGGATTAAATGGGACTCTCATTTTGATCATAATCCAAATATAATTATTTCAAAATATGCAGGGTGGAGAGTACGTACCATGTAATTTTGATGAACCAGGTTCTTCACTGAGAAATCTCTTGTGTAAGTCTGAATTTTTCAAAAAAATAAAGATAATATCATTAGATATTAATGAGACATTTTATCACATGTCACAAGAGTATACTGATGAAAGTATGAGACTAGGCAAAATCTAATCTAATTATGTACAAAAATTCACAAATTTCCTAACCAAAATTTATGAGTTAGAACTGGTTCCTTTTAGGTGATCTTAATCAACCCTAATTCTAACATGTTCCTTTCAAAGTGATCTCTACTTAGAGATTTTGTGAAGATGTCAGCTATTTGCTTATCAATAGCACAGAATTTCACAGTGATCACACCCTTTTCATAGTTTTCCCTCAAAAAGTAATGCCTAACATCTATGTGCTTAGTTCTTTTGTGATGAACCGAGTTCTTGGTCATACTAATTGCACTAGTGTTATCACAAAAGATGGGGATACAACCTACATCAATCCCAAAGTCCATTAATTACTGTTTGATCCACAAAAATTGAGCACAACATGAGGTAGCAACAACATACTCAGCTCCAGCAGTAGATAAAGCCACTGAATTTTGCTCTTTGGTATCCCAACACACAAGACATGAGCCAAGAAAATGTGCCATACCTGAGGTGCTCTTTCTATCCACAAGAAAACCTACATAATCAGTATCAGCATATCCCACTAAGTTGAAATTACTACCTTTTGGATACAATAGACAAATGTCAGTAGTGACTTTTAGGTATCTCAAGATCCTCTTGACAACAGTCAAGTGAGACTCCTTTGAATTTGCCTGAAATCTAGCACAGAGGCCTATGCTGAAAACAATGTCAGGTCTGCTAGCAGTGAGATATAACAAAGACCCAATCATTCCCCTACACAACTTTTAATAAAAAAAATGAACTAGGTTCATCTACATCCAATTTTGTAGCTGTTGCTATATGAGTATCAATTTTTTTGGAATCTTCCATTTTAAACCTTTTAAGCAACTCTTTCACTTACTTCTGCTGATGGATCATAGTTCCAGTTGAATTTTGTTTGTAAGCCTAAAAAGAAATTAAGCTCACCTATGATACTCATTTCAAATTCATTCCCCATTAGTTTAGTAAATTCTTTACTTAATTTACTAGTACTTGCTCCAAAGATTATATTATCAACATATATCTGAACTACTAAGAGATCTTTACATTTCTCTTTCAAAAATAAAGTATTATCAATTTTACCTCTCTTGTAGCCATGCTCAAGTAAGAATTTTGATAATCTTTCATATCATGCTCTTGGAGCCTGCTTGAGCCCATAAAGTGCCTTGTCAAGCTTGTACACATGATCAGAAAATTCCTTGCTTTCAAAGTCCGGAGGTTGCTTGGAAAATACTTCTTCCTTTAGATAGCCATTGAGGAAGACACTCTTGATATCCATCTGATGGAGAGTAAATTCCATGTAAGCAGCAAAGTCTATAAGGAGTAGAATTGCTTCCAATCTTGCAACTGGAGCAAAGGTCTTATCATAGTCTATGCCCCCCTCTTGACTATATTCTTGAACCACCAATCTTGTCTTGTTTCTTGTAACTATTCCTTCTTCGTCAAGTTTGTTTCTGAAAACTCATTTTGTGCCAATTACTGATCTGTTCTTGGGTCTTGGTACCAGATGCCAAACTTGAATTCTCTCAAATTGGTTGAGTTTATATTGCATTGCATTCATACAGTCTGCATCCTACAAAGCCTCAGTAATATTTTTAGGTTCAATAAAAGATAAAAAGACATCAAAAGCACAAAGATTCTTCGAAGAGTATCTGGTTTTGATTCTAGAGGTTGGATCAGTAATTATATTCTCGATGGGATGAGAACTTTGATACTTGTAAGGTTTCACAACCAGATGGATTCCCTTAGTTATTCCTTCAATGTTGTGTTGATGAGGAACAGGTTTATAGACAGGTTCCCTCAAGGTTTGAGGATCAGTTTCTCTTTATTCAGTCCCCCTATCAAGTTGCCCTAGGTTGAAGGACCTTTTCCATAACTCGTTCCTTCCTATGATGCAGCTTCAGTCTGAGTTGTGGTTTCATTTGAGTTTCTTACCAGCCCAACTTCTTTATCATCATGTTCCTGCCTCTCAGAAAGAATGTTAGTTTCATCAAAAAACCACATGTATACTTTTTTCTGAACACATAGTTCTTTTGTTATAAATCTTATAAGCTTTACTATATGAAGAATATCCCAAGAATACTCCCTGTTCACTTCTGGGATCAAACTTACTTAGGGAGTCTTTACCATTAATGTGCACAAAGCATTTGCATCCAAATGCCCTAAGAAGGGATATGTTTGTCTTTCTCCCTTTAAGTAACTCATAGGGAGTATTCTCAAGAATATGTCTAGTCATGCACCTATTTATGATGTAACATGCAGTGTTCACAACTTCTGCCCAGGAACTATGGGGCAATTTACTAGAAAGAAGAATAGTCCTATCCATTTCTTCCAATGTCCTTTTCTTTCTTTCAACTATTCTATTTTGTTGTGGAGTCCTAGGAGAAGAAAAATTATGATTTACGCCATGTTCAACACAAAATTCAGCAAATTTAGCATTCTCAAATTCAGTACCATGATCAGACCTAATTGATGCAAGTTGATTAACTAGTTGTTTCTGAGTTTTTCTAACAAAAGAAGTGAAAATGTCAAATGCTTCATCTTTAGATGTTAAAAACAATGTCCAAGTAAACCTAGAATAATCATCAACAAGTACCATCACATATCTCTTAGTACCTCTGCTCAATGTTCTCATTGGTCCACAAAGATCCATATGGACCAGTTCCATCGTCCTGGTGGTGCTTACCACTTTCTTGCTTTTGAAAAAGGATCTTACTTGCTTCCCCCTTGAACAAGCCTCACAAACTTTATCTTCCTTGAACTTAATATTAGGAAGCACTATCACCAAGTCCTTGGAGACTAGTTTGTTGAGTTGACTTAGACTGGCATGTCCAAGCCTCTTGTGCCAAAGGAGAAAATTATTATCCAACACACTTAAGCAAGTGAGTTCATTATCTAAAAGTGTGGATAAATGTACAACATATATGTTGCTCATTCTTTTTTCCTGCAAAACTATCTTGTCAGTGGTAAGATTAATCATAAAGCATTTTGTAGAGGTGAATGCTATCATGTTACCTCTATCACACAATTATGATACACTTATTAGACTGTATTTTAGTCTATCTATCAAGTAGACGTTCTCAATAGAGTAAGAGTCAATCTTACCTATTTTTCCAACCCCAATGATCTTACATTTCTTCCCATTTCCAAAGGAGACATTACCTCCTTTAAGGTCCTTAAGTGAAAGGAACTGGTTCCTGCTTCATGTCATGTGCTTTGAGTGCCATTATCCATATACCATAATTGGTTGTTCCCCTTTACTTGGAACTGCAAAAGGAAATCACGGATTAGTCTTAGGAACCCAAACTAGTTTGGGTCCCTTTATATAGGCAAAAGGATGAATCAAATTCTCTTTAGCCCAACTTGGTAGCCTATTCTTCCCTTAAACAAATTCTTTGTTCTTTTGACTTGCCTTTTCTTTTGCGGTGCATTCACTTTTATAGTGACCTATTTTACCACAGTGTGTGCAAATCTTGTTCTCAGGAAGTGTGAGGTTCTTGCTTTTGGGATCCCACTTAGGTGTCAAGTTCCCAAAGCCGAGTACTCTCCTGTTATTACTATGGTGTTCTTCTAGCCATGAAAGTGCATTGGATGACCTGTTCCATTTACAAGTTTTGTCTAGCTCATGCTTGACCTTGCTTAGATCCTCCTTTCGGATTCTTACCTGCTCATCCCTTTTATACAACTCATCTTTCATTTTCCCTACATTTTCTTCTAGAGTGAGTTATGTGTGATCAACTATCTTTTTACCTGTTCCTAATTTCAGTTTTAGATTTTAAGATCTAAGCTCTAGGATAGTTGAGGCAAGTGCATGAACCTGGTTCGTTAACACAGTATTTTCACTTACAGTTTCACTAACCCTAAGTTCCAGGTTTTAGCACTTAGCCTTCAAAATCACAAATTCTTTAGACAACTGTTCCTTTTCATTATTTTATAGGCAGTAAGATTTCCAATTAATTCATCCAGTGGGAGAGTGTAAATATTATTTGATTCCTGAATGGCAGTGATTTTGCTCTCCCAAGTTATTGGCAAAACCCTAGTTAGTATCTTCTTGACTCTATCTTCTCCATGAATAATCCTTCTAAGAGCCTTTAGCTCATTTGTCAGTGTAGTGAACCGTGTGTACATCTCTTGAATGGTTTCTCCTTTCTTCATAGCAAATTTCTCATATTGAGAATAAAGTAGAGTTCAGCTAGATCTCTTCACCTGAGGTGTTACTTCATGAGCCACTTACAATGTGTCCCAAATTTTCTTAGAAGTGGTAAAACTTTTGGATTCTGTTGTATTCATCTCGACTAAGTCCACAAACAAGCCATTTCTTGTCTTTAGCATTCTTCTCCCATTTCTTCAAGTCCTCGGCAGTGCAATCCGCTCTTATCTTTGGCACATCTACTCCTTCCGTATTTTTCTTCAAGGTAGCCAATGGACCATCGGTGACAATGTCCCATAGTTCATAGTCCTCTCCTATAATGTGATCTCTCATCCTGTTTTTCCACCAAGAGTAGTACTGGCCATTAAAGAGTGTAGGCCTAGCAGTGGATTGCCCTTCCTAGTTTCTAGGTGGTGCACTCATGTTGATCTTCTCCTAAGGTGTATGCCTCTTTAAGGAGAACCCGCTCTGATACCAATTGATGTTTTATACTTCAATGCCATACAAGAGGGGAGGGGAGGGGAGGGGGTGATTTGTGTGAACCTGGTTCATGCTTGAGTTCCTTTGTCAATAATCAAAACAAACTTCACTTGAGCCAACAAACCTATTAATAAGTCTCAACCATATGTAAAATGTATCGATTAGCATACGAGGATGATATGCATGATTATTGCATGTAAGAATTCATGAATATGCGTATCTCCTGACAAATCAGAAACCCGTTTATTTCTCACAACCTACGCATACACGGTCTAAGATAACATGAATAATTACGTGATTCCGGAGGAAACAATACAAAGTGGCACATGTGCTAGCAAATGAAGGAGTCAGTCTATTCTGTTTAATTATTCAGAAGTTCCTCCGTTATTTGCTTTTGCTATGTTTGTAAAAGCAGACAAAATAGGAATTTCTTTTGTTAGAACTTCTGATAATGTACTATATATTTTAGATGATCATAGCACTAGTAATAGCGTTACTTTTGTAATGATGCATAAATATTATATTATATTTTTAGCCCAAAAAAAGAAGAAGTCATCCTTGGCTATTAAATAAGATTTTCTATTAATTTTAGATCCTCTCCCCCACCCCCCCAAACCTCCCTCGATGTACTGAATTCACTATAGGCAATGGAAGAAGAGAAGGAATTACATGGAAGAGAAGAAAGTATCAAGTTAGCCATTGTGACCTACCTGAAACCAATAAAGAAAGGAATGTACCATCAATATATATATATATATATATATATATATATATATATATATATATATATATATATATATATATATATATATATATATATATATATATATATATATATATATGGGTGTAAATTCTATTAATGAGATTTTCGAAATGGTGAAGGCAAGTCATACTTAGCTACCAAATAAGACTCCTTCCACTATGCTATACATATCTTCTATCTCTTTCTTCTCTCTTGGTAAATTCAATTGAACAATACCAAAAAGATGCAAAACGGATATCGTCGGAAACATTTCTGTCAAGCCAATTTCTGACAAGCCCATTCAGAAATGCCTTTCCGACAAACCAATTTCCGAGGGGATGCCCGTTCGGAAATTCACATTTTTAGTAGTGATAGAAGAATGAAAAGTCTAGCATGAAAGAGAAGAGCATGTCAAGTTAGCCAAGGAGACAGCCTGAAACTAAAGCAAAAAGGTGTAACCAAACACCTTTTAAAATAATGGTCAATGTATCTGCTTCTACATTCTCTTCTCTCGGGATCTGTGTGATCGACCACTCTCTGAATTGTGTAAGCAATGTTTGAACTTTAATCACATAATGTTGCATGCATTCCTCCTTTGCGTCAAAAATTCCATATACTTAGTTTACTACCAGTTGGGAATCACATTTGATTTATATGATCTCATAGCCAAGTCCCCGGGCCACTTCAAGTCTTGCAATCAAGGCCTCATATTTGGCTTCATTGTTAGTTAATGAAAATGTTTTTATGCCCTGCCTCAGGGTTTTCCCCGAAGGCGTGATTAGGACCACCCCGAGCCCGGACCCTTTCACATTGGAAGCTCCATCCAAGAACATGGTCCAAACTCCTGATGCCATTTTTGACATAATTATTGCTTCTTTAGTGTCCAAAGGCAGCAATTCGGGACTGAAATTGGCCACAAAGTCGGCCAAAACTTATGATTTGATCGCAATTCGAGGCTTATATTCAATATCAAATTCGCTAATTTCAACTGCCCATTTGGCCAACCGGCCTGACAGCTCAGGTTTGTGAAGGACATTCCGCAGGGAAAAGGTTGTCAGAACGGCTATCGGGTGGCACTGAAAATAAAGCCTAAGCTTCCATGAGGCGACTACGAGAGCTAAGACCAGTTTTTTGAGATACAGATAACGAGTTTGCACTCCTGAATTTTTTTTGCTAACATGATAGACATGAAATTACGTACCTTCATCCTCTCGGATTAGAACGGCACTTACCGCTACCTCTGAGACCGTTAAGTATATTAGCAGTTGTTCACCTTCACTTGGAACTGCAAAAGGAAATCACGGATTAGTCATAGGAACCCAAACTAGTTTGGGTCCCTTTCTATAGGCAAATGGATGAATCAAATTCTCTTTAGCCCAACTTGGTAGCCTATTCTTCCCTTAAATAAATTCTTTGTTCTTTTGACTTGCCTTTTCTTTTGCGGTGCATTCACTTTTATAGTGACCTATTTTACCACAGCGTGTGCAAATCTTGTTCTCAGGAAGTATGAGGTTCTTGCTTTTGGGATCCCACTTAGGTGCCAGGTTCCCAAAGCCGAGTATGCTCCTGTTATTACTATGGTGTTCTTCTAGCCATGAAAGTGCTTTGGATGACCTGTTCCATTTACAAGTTTTGTATAGCTCATGCTTGACCTTGCTTAGATCCTCCTTTCGGATTCTTACCTGCTCATCCCTTTTATACAACTCATCTTTCATTTTCCCTACATTTTCTTCTAGAGTGAGTTAGGTATGATCATCTATCTTTTTATCTGTTCCTAATTTCAGTTTTAGATTTTCAGATCTAAGCTCTAGGACAGTTGAGGCAAGTGCATGAACCTGGTTCGTTAACACAATATTTTCACTTACAGTTTCACTAACCCTAAGTTCCAGAATTTAGCACTTAGCCTTCAAAATCACAAATTCAATAGACAACTGTTCCTTTTCATTGTTTCATAGGCAGCAAGATTTCCAATTAATTCATCTAGTGGGAGAGTGTAAATATTATTTGATTCCTGAATGGCAGTGATTTTGCTCTCCCAAGTTATAGGCAAAACCCTAGTTAGTATCTTCTTGACTCTATCTTCTCCATGAATAATTCTTCTAAGAGCCTTTAGCTCATTTGTTAGTGTAGTGAACCGTGTGTACATCTGTTGAATGGTTTCTTCTTCCTTCATAGCAAATTTCTCATATTGAGAATAAAGTAGAGCTCCTCTAGATCTCTTCACCTGAGGTGTTACTTCATGAGCCACTTGCAATGTGTCCCAAATTTGCTTAGCAGTGGTACAACTTTTGATTTTGTTGTATTCATCTCGACTAAGTCCACAAACAAGCCATTTCTTGGCTTTAGCATTCTTCTCCCATTTCTTCAAGTCCTCGGCAGTGCAATCCGCTCTTGTCTTTGGCACATCTACTCCTTCAGTATTTTTCTTCAAGGTTGCCAGTGGACCATCCGTGACAATGTCCCATAGTTCATAGTCCTCTCCTATAATGTGATCTCTCATCCTGTTTTTCCACCAAGAGTAGTACTGGCCATTAAAGTGTGGTGGCCTAGCAGTGGATTGCCCTTCCTAGATTCTAGGTGGTGCACTCATGTTGATCTTCTCCTAAGGTGTATGCCTCTTTAAGGAGAACCCGCTCTGATACCAATTGATATTTTATACTTCAATGCCATACAAGAGGGGAGGAGAGGGGAGGGGGTGATTTGTGTGTGAACCTGGTTCATGCTTGAGTTCCTTTGTCAATAATCAAAACAAACTTCACTTGAGCCAACAAACCTATTAATAAGTCTCAACCATATGTAAAATGTATCGATTAGCATACGAGGATGATATGCATGATTATTGCATGTAAGAATTCATGAATATGCGTATCTCCTGACAAATCAGAAACCCGTTTATTTCTCACAACCTACGCATACACGGTCTAAGATAACATGAATAATTACGTGATTCCGGAGGAAACAATACAAAGTGGCACATGTGCTAGCAAATAAAGGAGTCAGTCTATTCTGTTTAATTATTCAAAAGTTCCTCCGTTATTTGCTTTTGCTATGTTTGTAAAAGCAGACAAAATAGGAATTTCTTTTGTTAGAACTTCTGATAATGTACTATATATTTTAGATGATCATAGCACTAGTAATAGCGTTACTTTTGTAATGATGCATAAATATTATATTATATTTTTAGCCCAAAAAAAGAAGAAGTCATCCTTGGCTATTAAATAAGATTTTCTATTAATTTTAGATCCTCTCCCCCACCCGCCAAACCTCCCTCGATGTACTGAATTCACAATAGGCAATGGAAGAAGAGAAGGAATTGCATGAAAGAGAAGAAAGTATCAAGTTAGCCATAGTGACCTACCTGAAACCAATAAAGAAAGGAATGTACCATCAATATATATATATATATATATATATATATATATATATATATATATATATATATATATATATATATATATGGGTGTAAATTCTATTAATGAGATTTTCGAAATGGTGAAGGCAAGTCATACTTAGCTACCAAATAAGACTCCTTCCACTATGATATACCTCTATTCTATCTATTTCTTCTCTCTTGGTAAATTCAATTGAACAATACCAAAAAGATGCAAAACGGATATCGTCAGAAACATTTCTGACAAGCCAATTTCTGACAAGCCCATTCAGAAATGCCTTTCCGACAAACCAATTTCCGAGGGGATGCCTGTTCGGAAATTCACATTTTTAGTAGTGATAGAAGAATGAAAAGTCTAGCATGAAAGAGAAGAGCATGTCAAGTTAGCCAAGGAGACTGCCTGAAACTAAAGCAAAAAAGGTGTAACCAAACACCTTTTAAAATAATGGTCAATGTATCTGCTTCTACATTCTCTTCTCTCGGGATCTGTGTGATCGACCACTCTCTGAATTGTGTAAGCAAAGTTTGAACTTTAATCACATAATGTTGCATGCATTCCTCATTTGTGTCAAAAATTCCATATACTTAGTTTACTACCAGTTGGGAATCACATTTGATTTATATGATCTCATAGCCAAGTCCCCGGGCCACTTCAAGTCTTGCAATCAAGGCCTCATATTTGGCTTCATTGTTAGTTAATGAAAATGTTTTTATGCCCTGCCTCAGGGTTTTCCCCGAAGGCGTGATTAGGACCACCCCGAGCCCGGACCCTTTCACATTGGAAGCTCCATCCAAGAACATGGTCCAAACTCCTGATGCCATTTTTGACATAATTATTGCTTCTTTAGTGTCCAAAGGCAGCAATTCGGGACTGAAATTGGCCACAAAGTCGGCCAAAACTTATGATTTGATCGCAATTCGAGGCTTATATTCAATATCAAATTCGCTAATTTCAACTGCCCATTTGGCCAACCGGCCTGACAGCTCAGGTTTGTGAAGGACATTCCGCAGGGAAAAGATTGTCACAACGGCTATCGGGTGACACTGAAAATAAGGCCTAAGCTTCCAAGAGGCGACTACGAGAGCTAAGACCAGTTTTTTGAGATACAGATAACGAGTTTGCACTCCTAAAATTTTTTTGCTAACATGATAGACATGAAATTACGTACCTGCATCCTCTCGGATTAGAACGACACTTACCGCTACCTCTGAGACCGTTAAGTGTATTAGCAGTTGTTCACCTTCCCCCAGTTTTGATAGTAGCGAGGGGCTTGATAGATCATGTTTCAGGTCTTTCAAGGCTTGTTGACATTCCGCAGTCCATTCGAAATTGTTCTTCTTCTTCAGAACTGAGAAAAAGTGTTGACATTTTTCTGAGGATCGTGAGATGAACCTGCTTAGAGCGTCCAATCTTCCGGTTAGCCTTTGGACTTCCTTTATGCTTGTCAGCTGGTCTAGGATGTCCTTGATGTCTTTGATCTTATTGGGATTTACCTTGATCCCCCTTTGTGTATCGAAGAAACCCAAGAACTTACCGGAGCCAACCTCGGGTTGACTTTGATGTTGTGCTTCCTCAAGATATCAAAGCTTTCCTGGAGGTGTTTTAAATGGTAACCTGCATTCAAAGTTTGGACTAACATGTCATCTATGTAGACTTCCATTGTTTTACCTATTTGTTTCTCGAACTTCTTGTTTGCGAGCCTCTGATAAGTGGCTCCAACGTTCTTAATCCCGAAGGGAATCACATTATAATAATATGTGCCAAATTGCATTACTAACGTAGTCTTTTCCTGATCCTCCGGCTTTATCTTATTGATTGTACCCGGAATAGGCATCGAGGAAACTCATTAACTCATGTCCGACCGTTGCATCAATCATTTGATCAATGTTTGGCATTGGGAACGAATCTTTTGGGCACGACTTATTGAAGTATTTGTAATCTACACTAACACAGCGTTCATTTCTCTTATTGTCAGTTGATTTTCTCTTATTTGCTTAATTCCCTCTGGGGTCGGGAATTTCAGTAGTTGGTGATATGTTGATGGTATGACCTTCATCTCATGTAACCATGGTCTACCAAGAATTATATTGTAGCCCATGTCAGTGTCCACCACTTCAAATAAGGTTGTCTTTGTAACCCCTTCGGCGTTCGTGGGCAGCAAGATCTCCTCTCAGGCTGTCACAATTGCCAAGTTGAACCCGACGAGGAGTTTTATTGGCGGAATGATACGTCCGGTTAATTTGGCTAGTTCCAACACTCTCCATTAAACGATGTTGGTTGAGCTTCCCGGGTCAACCAAAATACGTTTAATCTTAAAATCCAGAAAATTAAGAGAAATTACTAGGGGGATCGTTATACGACAGAAGAAGCCCATCGGCGTCTTCCTCCGTGAAGGTGATGTCATCTTCAACGACTTCCCGGAGCCTTTTGTTGTGGGTCACCGAGGAGGGTCTTCCCCTATCTTTGAGGGTTCTATGTTGTCTCGGCTCCGACCGTAATTGTTCTTGGCTCAGTCGCTCAAGAACTCCCTGAGATAGCTGTTATTCAATAGTGTGCCACCTCATCGCACATATGTCGGCAATCCCTAGTCTTGTGGTCGTGATTCCCATGATATTCACACCATAAGTTGGGATCCCAAAATTATAATCTGATAGCTTGGGAAATGAGGAATCCCGGGTCCCCGGTACCTCTTTTTCTTGTAGTGACCTGTTGTTACGGTCGCGGTCGAATCTTTTATCGGGAGTGAAACTATCTGAGAACAGGAAACCTTTGCTGTCGCGTCCTTCGACTCTCTCATAAGGCAAGAATCGGCCTTTAGAAGACTGCCGGTCTGCATCAAAATCATCCTTGAACTTATCCCGGTTCTTGTCTCGGTCCCGTCCCTTGGTTGATGTCGGGAACCCGAGCTTATCAACTTCTATCCTTATCTTTGATTCATAATGGTTATGGACATCCGCCCTTGTGGTCGCTTTGAACTCAAGCAGGCTTTCCTTCAACTTCTGGGAGGCGTCGTAGTTCCTATGGTTTAAACCCTCTAGTGAATGTGTCAGCTGCCCATTCGTCCGGTACGGCCAGTAACAACATCCTTTCTTTCTGGAATCTGATCACGAACTCCATCAGCAATTCGAACTCACCCTGTGCAATCTTGAATATGTCTACCTTCCAGGCTTGGACCTTTCTAGCCCTGGCATGTTCCTTTGTGAATGAATATACGAGCATTTCAAAAGAATCCATAAAATGCTCGGGTAAAAGAGAATACCATGTCAGGGCCCCTTTTGTGAGGGTTTCTCCAAATTGTTTCAGCGGAACCAACTCAATCTCATGCTGAGCCAAGTCGTTTCCTTTCACCGCAGTTGTATAAGTTGTGATGTGCTCCTGAGGATCTAAAGTCACATTGTACTTTGGTATGTCCGGCATCTTGAACCATTTCGGAGTCAATTCCGATGCTGCGCTCGGCTTAAACGGTAACTGGGTGTACTTCTTTGAATCTGGGCCCTTCAAAATTGGTGGTGCGCTCGGAATTTGATCCATTCGGGTGTGAAACTCCTTCGTGTTCCGATCCATCCGCTCGTTTATTTCCCTCACGAATCTCATGAGTTTGGTTTTGAAGGGATCATTATCGTTGTCTTTACCGGATCTGCTACCGGTTCCCCCTGCTCCGTCGAAGACGACCTCACCTCTCAGGGTATTATTATCAACTCTTTGAGTTGTTTGATTTGCAGGAGCGCCGGGAGGAACTGGGCCTCTTCCATTTGCGTTGTTGGAAGCACATGATAATGCCTGCTTCAGTTTCGTCATGACCTGGTCCTGCCTTGAGAGATGGCCAATGATAGCCTTTTGTTGTTCTTTCAAGATCCTTACCGTTTCCGCAACGTGCATGTCCTCCGCATCATCGGGAGTTGTCTCCCGCACATGTCGGGGATATTTACTACCATGGACCGGAGTTTTGACGTCCCTCTCATTGAGAGTGTCACTGATTGAATCCTCATGTTGAGGCAGATTTTTGTGTTCCTCAATATTGTGTGCGATGTTGACATCATTAGCTGCCATTTTTGATTTTTTTGCTAAGAAACAAAGAATCAAACGAGTTAGTAATAGATGTAGGGATCAACTCAATTACGCAATTGTCTAAATCCCACGGTGGGCGCCAAACTGTTTATCCATAAAACGGTACAGTTGAGTTTATTACGTGATTTATAGACAAACGAACTGATTTGACCCAAAATGATAAATAAAGTAGATTAAAAATAAGACTTAGCGTTAAAATCAAAGGAAATGGCAGGCTTAGCTCCGGGAGCGATGCTTTTGAGGACATAAATAAGAGCAATATAAACAAAAAGTAAAGTTGTGTTATGTAGCTTGAGAATAGAATGTAGCATAAGTTTTGCCAAAGATTTTGTATCCCTCCAATGACTGTTGAAGCTACTATTTATAACTATACCTAGGAAAGAAGATCCTAGGACCAAGCCCCTCTTAAATGACAATAAAGGAGGCTATTGATGAATATGTAACGGCAGGCTATGAATGTCAAAATTATCTGCAACGGCTGCCTATTTAATACTAGGGAATATTCTTCATTAAATGCCATCTGGTAACAAATATTCAACCTGCTCACGTTGATCGTTTTTCCCCCGGGGTTTAACCGGTGACAACTGCAGTTGTTGTTCCCGGTCTTGGTTATCACTCGATTTCTCTGTTATCTGTCTCCGGTTCCACATGTCGCTTTATCATTCCATCATTTAATATATGCTAATTTTACCCTATACAATACATATTAAGGGGAGCGTCAGGCTCGGGGTTCATATTTGTCACAATACAAGCTCATGGCACGTATGTCTGGTTTGATCCAACAGACCTTACAAATTTATTTCTTGGGCTACATCATCATCATCGAGTTCAAAAGTGGACGTACCATAAAGTGGCATATTCAAAACGTTTCCAGCTTAAAAACTTGACCCCATTCTCATCGACCCACCCTCTATCACTTGCATCACATTAGTAGAAAAAAAGATTAAAAAACATATCTCATTCTGTCCATTTTCGTCATCGATGTGCCACTAAAAATTTATATTTATGGTGCTCGTCTGTTTCAGAAATTGAGTCAATGCGAAACGAATAAATAAAAGAATAATGTCAAATGACTTGTCTTCACAATACGATTTATCTCCATGTCGCAAGTTGAGGTTATTCTGTAGGGTTTAGATAAAATGATCAGTGCAAGAGATGGATATTTCAATTGTAAGATTCTCTGTTTGAAATATTTTCAATGTGTTATTGAAATTATTTGGAATTTTATAGTTTTTGGAGTTTTTCTTTCATATTACTCAATCCAATGGAGTTGACTGATTTATTCTAAGGTTTTTTTTAATACAAATTGTCAGCTAAATTCACTGTTTATTTATTTTTTAACTGGTATACGTAGACTATAGATTGATTATACACAGTTAAACACATACTATACTAATTATATATATATTATGCACCCGTTGGCTATTTTTAGTTTAAGCAATTTTGTGGACTCTTTGAAGGTCAAAGTTGAAGATCCAAATTAGGGAATTGTATCAGATGGCTTGATAATACAGTTTTAATGGATCACATAAGGAAAACCATGGGATTTTGCATAAATAGCCGGCCAAACACACTATTTACTTTTCCCAACTCGATGTATAGATTATACACGAATTATACGCATATTATACATTCATCGACTTTTTAAAGTTTAAGCGGTTGGGTGAACGGCTATTTAGGTTAATATTTCAAACAAAATCGTCGCATAACTAATGCAGCATTTAGTTAGCGGTATTAAATAGTATCAATATTAAGTGTAAATCTATGTGTTAATTTATGCAAGATAAGAAACTTGACAGAGATTAAACTATTTAATGATATAATACCCTTTGTAAATTAAGTAACTCATGCATAAAAATCTCCTCATTACTAATCATTGCATAACAACCTTTTCATTATCATATTGCTACATAATCCCACTACAACTGCTATGTGAACTAACCCCTTTATGTACTATTTCAACTTGAATTAGTTTCATCACATTTTTCTAATGGCTTTGAAGTTTTCCTTTTTGTTTTCTTTTGTTTTTTTTCTTTTCTTTTATCTTTCTTCATACTTTCTTAATGTTTAAAATTTTATACATCCTCGGATGAGCTCATTGTCACTCATTAAGGCATTGAAGCTGGTAATGGGGCTTCAAAGTACATGGCACGTAGCTGAAAGAAAATCCAACTTAGGCCTTTTTTGAGCGAAAAAAAAAAAGCAATCTTTTTTATTCATTGACGAAATGTATTACAGCAGAGAAGGAATAAAAACATTACGGGACGTTCGACTCAGGAAATTATTAATTTAATTAACAATGATAATTTGTGCTATTCTAACATCAAAATTGTTCTATAGAAGCTTTTACATGGATGCATGCACTTGTATGAACTCAATTTTATACTAATTTATTTTCAATATTGACACGCTCGGCATAAGTAGGATCAGTGATGAGGTTAGGAAAACAGGAAATTCAAAATATAAAAAAGTAAACACATGAAAAAGTTATCTGAATTTAATGTCTACTACATTAACTTAAAAAGTAATTTTGACCCTATAGTATAATATAATTTTTCGACGAAGGGAAATCGGATGAACTCCCTTGCGCCTCCACCAGCTCCACACTGAGTAGGACAAAAACTGTATGAGGTAATAATCTTCAGAGTGAAAGAATAATTTCATTTGATATTACTACAGTACTTGTTATTTTTACTCAAAATGAAGTCATGTCCTTTTCTATGTTTTGAGAAAAGCTATGTATTCTTAGGTGTTGGTAAAAAGAACCGAGCTAGCTTTTTAAACCCAAAAAGATATCAAATTAAGTCAAGAGAAGATGTTTAGGATATGGTCTAAGGCCAAAATAAATTTATTATTGAATATTAATTTCAACTTGAGGAAGTTTTAGATCATGGAAATCCCGAGCAATAGCATATGAGTTGCTCCTGTGAGAAATATATTTGTGTTGTTGGATGGGAATGAGTTCGTGTTTGGATAAAAGTGTTGAAATTGACAATAATAATTGATGCATTTATAAAAACCGGTGATAAGCTATTCTTTTGGTAAAACAATTAACATAACCCTTAATATTTTTAGGCCAAATACATAAACGGCCCCTTAAGTTGTCCTGACCGATCATATGAACACCTTCACTGACCCCATTACAAATTAGACACTTCTTCTCCACTGAAGTGCAACCTCGTAAAGCCCTCACGCTGACATGGCAAAGTGTGTGCTTTATATTAGCATTTGAGCGCCTGACACCCTCAAAATTAAGTCTTTTTCTTTTTGTTTTTTTTACATTAACCTTAGATTATGTCGACCCCACTTACCTTCGTCTTCATACTTTGATGGAAAATAAGAATAATTGCTTTCAGTATACATTGTGTTGGCATCTCAAATTTTGTGTTTTTGTCTCCTTCAACCTCAAAAATTTCCGCTACCATTTCCATCACAACTACTGCCACCACCATAAGAACTACCATTTCAATGAAACAGAAGTTAAAAATAAACTGAAAAAGCTCTAGTTATTAATGAAATAAAATTATTACCATCTCCACTTTACCTTTTTATGGAAAAAATTTAATTTTATTTGTTAACAATCTCATCACTTCTCCCTAAAATCTCATCAGCCGCCACCTCCCCTCTGACCCGTAAACCCCTTCAGCCACCATTTCTATCACTTCCTAAAACCACCATTTTAATCGTACCGGCGAAATCCACATCACCATAGCCACTTTCTTCCCTTTCTCGCCTTTTTCTTTCTCCCTCAAAAAATTATTTCTTTTGCATAACTAACAAGCATAGATGGTCGTCGATCTCGTCGCCTCATTTCTACTTTTTAATCTCCTTTCCACCATTGTAACCACCCCAAAATTACCTATCTAAGAAGTCATTATATTTTGTCAATGGGATCCGACTGTGGAGTCACCCTTGGCTATCAGATAAGACGATCTTCTTTTCATCTTAGAACCCCTCGTTCTATTCATCTCTCAATGTATGGAAGATGAGAAATTGGTCTTACATGAAAGAGAAGAGCTTGTCAAGTTAGCTAAAGATGACCTGCCGAAAACCAATATAAGGAAAGGACACTATCAATGGTGTAAATACCTCTCCAAAGGTTGAAGGCAAGTCATCATAGCTACCAAATAAGCCTCTTTTCATCATGCTAGACCTCTCATCTGTCTTCTGATCTCTCGATAAAGAGTAACCTAGTGCACAAAGTATTCTGCGTTCATGCAGGGTTCAAGGGCCACCACCCCAAGGGGTGCAATGTAGGCAGCCTACATTGTCGCAAGCATTGTGGTTGATTCCACGGCTCGAACCTGTAACCGATAGGTCACACGAGTAAAACTTTACCGTTGCTCCTAAGTCTCCTTATTCTCTGTCTTCTCTCTCAATCTCATGGTAAATTAGCAGAAGAGAAAGTTTTGCATGAAAGAGAAGAGCATGTCAAGATAGCCAAGGAGACTGCCTGAAACCAAGCAAAAAAGGCTACCAATATTAAATGGTGTAGTCAAAACACCTTTTAAAATAATGGAGCAGGCAAGTCATCCTTGGCTACTAAACAAATATGACTCTCCTCTTCATGTAAGATCTCTCTTCTTTATTGAGATCATGATTACCATATGGCAAGTTAGCCATGTATTTATAGTCATAGCCAAAATAGTAATGGAGAGCTAAGCATCTTTCTAGCATATAGCAGCTGCTTTATGTTTTTTCCCTGTTATTTCTTTGACTTTGTTCTCTTCAACTACATTATCTGACTTCCCAAATAGGAATAAGTTCTTTTCATTTGCAAGGGCACTTGCACTCCGTTTATCTCCAATCAATTGTTTTAGGGGGAATGTAATCCATACCATAGAACGATATGGCGTCCACCTATAACGGGTGCTCTAAAAGCCCAATAGGTTTAGACTGTAACATGTAGGGTTCATCATATATACTAACGCCACTCAATATTTCCAGTCGTAGTTCAATTAATCTTTCTGCTTCCGCTATAAGAAGATACCTCGGCGATATAACAAAGTGTTTTTATTAGTTCTAGTCACAGTGTTTTTACTTTTCTTAATGGGCCTTACGTGACAGAATCTAAATTAGTCGGCCGATGACATGATAAAAAAGAAGATAAGTCCTTGGGAATATTGACTCTGGTATTAAAAGAATCTGGTAAATGGAATGTTGATCAAATCTATGAAATTGAAGAGTGCCCCAAAATAAATGGAAAAGAAAAATAAAGTCTCCATGCCACTACACAAGGTATTGGGAGTGACACATCTATATATGTGCATTGATGTTTATTGCAAAAGAAATTTAAAAGCATCTTTATTATAGAAAAAGTCTTGTGTCAAATCCTTTTAACATGAGACTTGGGGGTAATCGGATCTATTTGTCCTGCCCTACTTGTAAACAAGGTCAATCATTATTCATATCTTATCCAATTTTCAACTCCATATTATAAAAGAACTAATAAAGAATAGAAATTGGGTATCAAAATTGTTCAATAGAAGCTTTTACATGGATACTTGCACTTGTATGAACTCAATTTTATATACCAATTTTTATTTAAAAAAAATATTTACCAGCTCAACATAAGTAGGATTAGTGGCGGTGTTAAAACTTTCACTAATTAAGGAGATCCAAAATATAAAGAAGTAAACATACGATCAAGTTATCGAGATACACCATCTACTATATATGTTAACATAAAAAATAATTTTCATCTTGTAATATAGTGTAATTTTTCAACGAAGGGTGTTCAGATGTATTCCCTTGCGCCTCCCGCAGCTCCATACTGTGTAGGACGAAGACATGTAGGAGGTAATAATCTTCAGAGTGACTGAACAATTTCATTTGATGTTTGTTTTTGGTGCAATAATTTCATTTGATATTACTACAATACTTGCTATTTGTGCTCAAATTGAATCATGTTTTTTTCTATGTTTTGAGAAATGCTATGTATTCTTAGGTGTTGTGAATGAAGAACCGAGCTAGCTTTTTAAACCCAAAAAGATGTCAAATTACTTCTAAGAGAATATGTTTAGGCTATGGTCTAAGGCCAAAATGAATTTATTATTAAATTTTAATTTCAACTTGGGGAAGTTTTAGATCATGTTATTCCACAGTAAGGGTGGCAAGTGGGACGGTCCAGGAGCTGCCCGGGACCGCGGACCAAACGGTCTTCTGTCACGACCCAAAATCTAACCATGGTCGTGATGGCGCCTATCGTGTTACAAGACAAGCCTATTTCCCAAAATATTACTACTAAATCCATTATAAGAATTTAATGGAACAATACCAACATTTGAATTTCTCATAAACTAAATCAACTCTAAATATAATATAAAAAATACGGAAATGAGCCCCAAACATCGGGGTGTCACTAAGTCATGAGCGTCTAAATCTATGAACTAAGAAATGAAACTGTCTAACTGTCAATACAATCCAAAAGAAGAAATGATAAAAGGAGTAACAAGGTCCTGCGGACGCTAACAGCTACCTTGCAATCTCCACAGATACCCGGCCTGAACTCAACAATCGCCGCGCTCTAACTCACCTGAATCTGCACATAAAGTGTAGGGTGTAGCATGAGTACAACCACCTTAGCAAGTAACAGAAATAACTAAGGAACTGAGCAATAGTGACGAACTAAGTAAAACAGTCCAATTATTTATTTTCACAATTTAAAAATAAACAGAAATAAATAGGTAAATTCCATAACTCTGTAAATGCCACAAAGAAGTTTAACAGATAAATGCAGCAACAACACAAATAAATACAACCTCACAGCAGTGTTACTCCATCACTCATCACTCGCACTCAGCACTCAATACTCAAAACACTCAACACTCTGCGCTCACCGGGGGTGTGTACAGACTCCGGAGGGGCTCCCAAAGCCCAATCGCTAAGCACGAACAACTCACGTGCCATCATATCAATACCTGGATCTGCACGGTCAACTCACGTGCTATGGTAACAATACCTGGACCCGCATGGTCAACTCACGTGCTACGTAGACAACTCACGTGCTATGGTACTAATATCCTCACAACCAGGCCCTCGTCCTCACTCAATCAATATCAATACCTAAATCCGCACGGTCAACTCACATGCTACGCGGACAACTCACGCACTATAATATCAATACCTGGATCCGCACGGTCAACTCACGTGCTACGCGGACAACTCACGCGCTATGTTATTAATATTCTCACAACCAGGCCCTCAGCCTCACTCAATCATGTATCTCACTAGCCTCATCATCACCAACAAATAAGGGAACACAGCCCACATCAAGTATCACCGCATATTAGCAATTAATAGAGACTGAGGTAAACATGTACAATAATTTCTATGACTGAGTACAAATAATGTGAGCATGAATAAAGCCTAAGCATGATCTATAACATGAAGGCAAACAAGTTCAACAACAATAAACACATAACCATAGATAATAGCCATTAGGCCTCACAGCCTCACGGGACGGACCAAGTCTCAATCCCTCGTGGTGCACACCCACACGCTCGTCACCTAGCGTGGGTATCACTTCCAAACAATCACGTGATGTCAAATCTCCGGATCTATACCCTCAAAGCCAGAGTTAAAATTGTTACTTACCTTAACAAGATGAACCCAACGTCAAGCAAGCTAATCAATACTCAGGAAATTCCCACTCCGTGCGTATCCACCTCTGAATGCCTTCTTGTCTCCTCAATTCAATGCCAACGATCCGAAACTGAAATTCACCCCTTAATGATAATACGACGATCTACTATACTAAGCAACTTCAATCTACAATATCAACATCTATTGGGACCAACATTAGTAACCCATTCCATAGTTTAAACCATTTAGACAATCTACCAAACACCTAGTGGGCATACATTTATACATTTCTTAACCATAGAATTAGTTCTTGCAACTCCCATCATTTATCAACAATTCATACCACCATCATTCTTTAACAACTTATAATCCTAACATCACATGTATGACTAACCATTCTCACCCAACCAACAAAATTCCATCCAATAATCACCTTTCAATCTGTACATTGGTTATATATTTAAATTGGGAACTTATGGCTTCCAATCACCATACCACGAGTTCCTATACTTAATTCATACTCATATTCCCATAATATATGCATACATGTAAGTCTAAGGGTATAGGATTACCTTTTGGAAGAAATCTTGCAAAACCCTCCTTTGAGTTCTTGAAAACATTTCTTGAAGATCTATGTATTTTATGTGTATATTTCATCAATACTAGTGTAGAAATGATAGAATTTCATACCAAAATAATGAGTATTTCTTACCTTGAAGAAGAGGGGAGTTGGTGGTCTTGAGAGAGTATAGAAGAGCTAAAAAATTCGTCCAAAAGAAATGGGGAAAATGAACCCCGAAATTGTATTGTATTTATAGGCCCAGATTTCTGGGTTTCGGATACTGCCCTGGATGCTTCGCATCCCCACTTCACTCCTTTTTAAAGTTCGGATGCGGACCTGGATGCTATGGCAGCACTTCACTGCCAGCCTTTCTTTCAGACGCGGCCTCGGATGCTTCGCATCCGCGGACTCCTCCGCCAGCATTTGATAATTTGGTCATAACTTCCTTTAGAAATGTCCAAATGACGAACGGTTTAAAGCGTTAGAAACTAGACTCAAAGTTCTTTCATTTGGTAGGTAATAAACCATATAACACTTCTTGTAATGAGAGTTATGCTCAATGGAAGTTAGGTCTTATGCGAACTCACTTGAAACTTTAGTCTTATGAAATTTCCAAATTCCAAACTTCTCATTAACCATCCGAAATCATCCCGAGCCCCTAGGGACCTTAACCAAATATATCAACAAGTCCTAAAATATCATACGGAGCTATTGGAAGCATCAAAATTCAATTTTGAGGTCGTTTGCACATAGATCCATATCCAGTCTACTTTTCTAACTTAAATTTCTCAATTATGAGACTAAGTGTCTTATTTCACTCAGAGTTCTTTTTGGACCCGAACCAACTAACCCTATAAGTCATAAATCAATTGCAAGACATAAATTGAGTAGTAAATCGGAGAACATGGTTATAATATTCAAAACGACTAGCCGGGTTGTTACATCTTCTAGACCTAAACGATCCTGAATCGGTTAGAACCGTGTACGTGGGCCTGGTCCGATCTTTCGGGCCAGTTCTTCACTTTAGGACCGCTAGGCCCGGGACCGTTTCGGACCGAGACCGGACCGGGACTGAACCGGTCCTTGGCAGGCCCAAATGGTTGCAAACGGTCCCAATGGTCAAAATTCAAAAAACAAAACTTGCCCGTTGGGCTTTGAAAAATCTGGCCATTGGCCTTTAAGAAATAGCCGTTAGCTATTTACAAAATAGCTATTTAACCCCCTACTTTGTTTTAACTCCAAACTTTTTATAATTATACTTTTTTCCTATTTTTAACTATAAATACCCCCTCATTCTTTTATTTTTCTCACAAAATCATCAATATGTCTCAATCTCTCTCTAATTTTCTTCTATAATTGCTACTATTGCTTACTTTGTTGTTACAATTTGTGAAAAAATTGTCAAGTTGGTGAATTGAAGTCTTCAAGTCTTCAACGATAATTAATTTTCAACAAGTTGTTCGTCAAATCGGTAAACTTGTTCCAACTCATAATTTTTAATATTATAGTTTTGTTTGTTTTATTTATTTTCTATTATTTGATTAATTAAGATGGCTTCCTTAAAAAATATTTTGATAAAAATAAGGGAAAATCCAAGAGTGGCGAATGTAGTGGCCAATCTGTTCCTCCTCCACTCGGTGATTATAGAGAGTCTATGAGGGAGAGCTTAGAAAAATCAATACTTAATGAGAGAGTTTTTAATTCAAATTTAAAAACAAAAATATTGTAAAGAGATATAAAAAGAAATGCGTTATAATTTTATTATAGCATTAAAAAACTATGCCAATATCTTTCTTAGTCTTCCTCTCTCCCTATGGAATGAGCACAACAAGATGCTAATACCACCATTGAGAAGAAAAAAAACTAACCAAGATGTGCCAAAATACAAGTTACATAACATACTAATTTTTATTCATACATGTTACATGGTATCTCTTACAAACTTCATAAATCCATCAAGGTCCGGAGGAATTTCCGTTGGTGGTGGTGGAAAAGAAGCTTGGTCATCACTGCTTCCGCGTGAAGCAGCATCTTCAACAAGTTCAGCTAGCATTTTTTCGTAAGCTTCGTCTATCTATGGTTGTGAAAAGTACTGATTTTTATGTGGGGTATAAGGGTGGCATTTCACTGTTGTTATGTGTGTTGGGATATTGTCTGGGTGGAGTGATAAGGGTGGCTATAGGAGAGATAAGGGTGGATATAGGAGCGATAAGGGTGGCTATTGATATTGTCAGGGCGGAGGGATAAGGGAGGCTATTATAGGAGTGATTAGGGTGGCTATAGGAGCAATAAGTGTGGCTATTGATATTGTCAAGGCGGAGGGATAAGGGAGGCTATTATAGGAGTGATAAGGGCAGCTATAGCAGAGATAAGAGTGGCTATTGTCAGGGATGATATGTGATGATGTGGAGTTATTGTGTTGGTAATTTTCATGTGATGTTGTGATTTCTTTGTGTTTATTTTTATACCATGTGCAATTTGTCTTGTAGTTGGTAAATTGATAACAATCTGATTTATGTTGAAATTGGGAGCATGTGGCTATTGCCGGGCGGGTTATGAAATGAAATGTGGGCACAAGGTTTCTTGAGTATATAATGATGATATTGGCATGTGAATTGTCCGTACAATTGGGATATGAAACGTGGGCACGAGGTGCCGGGAATAATATGATTGTTTTATTATTGGCACGTGAACTGTCTGTGCAGCTGTAATATGAAGAGTGAGAACGAGGTGGCGGGGAAATATGATTGTCGAAATATGAAAATGGGCTGAGACCTGTGTTTATAAAAAATATGAAAATGGGTTGAGACCCGTATTTTTATGATTATGAAATGAGGTGTCACATGGTGACTTTTAATTGAAAGAATTAAATTCAAATATTTATTTGGAAGGATTTTTATTCAAAAAGTATTATATGAAAGAATTGTTTTTGAAAGATATTTATTCGAGGAAATTATATTTGAAGAGATTTATTGAAAGAATTATATTTGAAAGATATTTATTTGGGAAAATTATATTTGAAAGAGAATTATTTGGAAGAATTATATGTGAAAGACATTTATTTGAGGGACTTGATTTAATTGGGTGTACTTTTATTTATTAATTGTTGAGAAATATTAATGATGTTCTTGTTGTGCTGTGCATATCACTGGTTGATTTATATTGTCCTTATTGTTATTTATTTCCTATTACTTTGTATATCATATTTCACAGGTTATTAGACTAGTAAGTGTCTTTATTGTACCTCGTCTTTACTCCACTGAGGTTAGTCTTGATACTTACTAGGTACCGACCGTGATGTACTCATACTACACTTCTGCACAATTTTGTGCAGAGTCAGGTATTGGAGCTATCGGATTCAGATAGTGTTAAAGTGAAATCGCAAGGATTCAAGGTAGAGCTGCTTGGTCGTCGCAGTCCCTTGGAGTCTTTCATTTCATTGTACTGTTAATTTTTAATCAAACAATATTGTATATTTGGTCCTCGTGATCATTCCATGTATTCAGTTAGAGTTCGTGACTCAGTACTACCAGTCTTGGGAAGGTTGCTATACTTGTAATTATTTTCTCGGTTAGTTTCTATATATTTTTTTTAAATGGCTTCAAAAATATAATTGAAATCGGCTTACCTAGTCTTAGAAACTAGGTGCCATCACGACGCCTGTGGCGGGATTTTGGGTCGTGACAGATTCCGAGTTAAAAAGATAATCGGGAGCTTAATCGAACAAGTTGGATCTTTGAAGTCTGAGTAAAAGCCCAAGGGATTAAATTGGGATCGCGTTTGGGGGTCGAGGACCAGGTATGGATATCAAAAATCAAAGAAATAATTTTACTTTGTAAAATATGCAGAACCGCGCGCGCATGGGGCGGCGTGGTAGTGCTTTGTGTTGATGTCTGTCAGAAACTGCTCTCTGAACTTCCCCACTAGCGCCCCGCGTGGAGCACCGCATGGCGCGGGGCGCTTGTACAATTTTCTAAGAGTATTTACCTGTTTCGGTTTGGAAATGGTAGTTTCATCCGGGCCCACTCCTATATGGTATAAATAAACCAAAAAGACGTTTTTGAAGGGACTTTTGACCTTGGAATCTTTGGGAGAGCATTGGACGCTACAAGACACTTGATTTCAACATCTTTCTATCAATTCAATACGGGAGTTTGGATTGTAACGTTAGATTGATGCTTTCTCACTCTTTAGTTATATTTTTGATAACTTCCTCCATAATTATGGAGTAGTTTACCTTAGGGTTTGACATGATTTGGTGACTGGGTTGTTGTTTATAGATTTCACTAATGCTTAATTGCTTGAATTTATTGGAGGAGCTTTAATATAGTTGTGATTTTATTCTTTAGAGTGTTTAATCGAAAGAGGACTATCCTAATAAATATTATTGCAGTGTATGCCTCAGTTTATTTTGGTGATTCTTTGAAATTATCGAGAGAGATTTTTGAGATATCGTTTAAATTAAGATTGAAAAATATTCGCGAGAAGTTTCTCTTAAATCATTCCTACCAATAGATTCTTGCAAGTTTTACCGCACTTCACATTAGTTTATTTGAAAGATTTAGATTTAATCGAGAGAGGAGTTTGAATCGGAAGTATAAGCTAATCCCCTATTGAATTCGTGAGAATCGATAGAACCTCAAGAGAGAAATATAACAATATCATATCCAGAATAACAATATTGCACCTATCATGTCAAAACCTTTATTTCTCACATTGATAAGAAACCAACTCTGCTAATCTCTAGTTCTTTGCCATAATTGTGGTTCGTAATCATTCCAATCAAGTTTTGATCAACCTGAATAGTAGTTAAACTAGGAATTTCTAGAGCATTATTTAAATCCAGTCCATATGGAGACGATAATCATACTATACTATCTTTGGCTAGTGAGGTGCTTTTACAAATGCCGGCTTATGCTAAATTCTTGACAGAGATATTGTCCAAACAGTGAAAAGTGAAAGATACATCGGTTGTCAAGTTCACAGAGCATTGTAGTGCCATTCTGCAAAACAAGCTCCCTCAAAAGTGTGGAGATCCAGGGAGTTTCACTATACCTTACTCTTTAAGAAGTACTAAATTCGAAAAATCTTTGTGTGATTCAGGTGCTTCCATTAACATTATGCCTTTTTATATTTTCCGAAAATTGGAGGGAGAGATTGGAGAAATCAGTGGTAGTTCTTATCGTGTCCATGCTTAAAGAAATTGGGATCTTGAGGTTATTATGTTGTGAAGGTTGGGGTTTGGTTCAACACAAGTGAGGGGTTTAATGTGTTAATTTATATGTATTAAAGTGCTTAGGGAGGTGTAGTCACTATATCTAAATGTATCCTACCCGTCCCCCATCCTACATTACAATCAATCTTGAGTTAATTCTTTCTATCTTGAGTTTCTATTTGTCCTTGAATTTTATGCCGTGGGGAATTACTCTCTATCTTGGGTGTGAGGGCACACGATTTGCGAAGAAAAGGTAATGTCTTTAGCCTCTGCGTTAGAGTAAGTGAGCAGATTTTTGGAAAATACGTGGCGCGTGTGAGTCGAGTCTTGAGGCTAGGATGTTATGATAGGGTGCTTGGTTTGCTTTAAATATTCTTGGCATGATGCATTTGGGAAGTTGTCTGATAAGAAGGTCATCTCTATGTGAAGTGTAGTTTGATTGTTCGACGACGAGCAATAGTTTAAGTGTGGGGTCTTGATGGTAGGCTAGAAACTCGTATTTTATTCAAAGTTTGCACTCTAATTATTGCATTTTACTTGTATTTGAGCTAAAATGATAGTGAATTATGTTTATTATGTATTTTATGCCTTGCAGAGAGTGATTACGAGTTAAAAAGATAATCAGGAGCTTAATCGAACAAGTCGGAGCTTTGAAGTTTCATTAAAAGATACAATTTTACTCTGTAAAATATGCACAACCACATAGCATGGGGTAGCGCAACAGTGGTTTGTGTTGTTGTCTGTCAGAAACTTCTCTCTAAACATCCCCATTAGCGCCCCGCGTGGGGTGGCGCATGGCGCGGTGCGCCTATACAATTTTCTCAGAGTATTTTCCTGTTTCGGCTTGGAAAAGGGTAGTTTCATCCGGGCCTACTTTTATATGGTATAAATACACTAGAACAACGTATTTGAAGGGACTTTTGACTTTGGAAGATTTAGGAGAGCATTGGAGGCTACAAGACACATGATTTCATCATCTTTCTATCAATTCAATACGGGAGTTTGGATTGTAATGTTATATTGATGCTTTCTCACTCTTTAATTATATTTGTGATGACTTCCTCCATAATTATGGAGTAGTTTACCTTAGGGTTTGACATGATTTGGTGAATGGGTTGTGGTTTATGGATTTTACTACTACTTAATTACTTGAATTTATTAGAGGAACTTTAATATAGTTGTGATTTTATTCATTATAGTGTTTAATCGAAAGAGGAACATTTTATTGAATATTATTGCAGCGAAAGCCTCCATTTATTTTGGTGATTCTTTGAAGTAATCAAGAGATATTTTTGACTTACTGTTTAAAATAAGAATGAGAAATATTCGCTAGAAGTTTCTCTTAGATCATTCCTACCAATAGATTCTTGCAAGTTTCACCACACTTCACGTTAGTTTATTTGAAAGATTTAGAATTCATTTAAAGAGGAGTCTGAATCGGAAGTATAAGCTAATCACCTATTGAATTCGTGAGAATCGATAGAACCTCAAGAGTGAAATATAATAATATCATATCCAGAATAACAATCTTGCACCTATTATGTCAAAACCTTTTTTTCTCACATTGATAAGAAACCAACTCTGCTAATCTCTAGTTCTTTGCCATAAATTGTCAATTGCTTTACTTTAGTAGTTAATTGTAGTTCGTAATTATTCCAATCAAGTTTTGATCATCTTGAATAGCAGTTAAACCAGGAATTTCTAAAGCATTATTTAAATTCAGTCCCTATAGACACAATAATCATACTATACTATCTTTGGATAGCGAGGTACTTTCACAGATGCCATCTTATGATAAATTCTTGAAGGAGATATTGTCCAAAAAGCGAAAAGTGAAAGATACATCGGTTGTCAAGCTCACAGAGCATCGTAGTGCCATTCTGCAATACAAGCTCCCTCAAAAGTGTGGAGATCCAAGGAATTTTACTACACCTTGCTCTTAGGAAATACTAAATTTGAAAACTCTTTATGTGATTCAGGTGCTTCCATTAACCTTATGCCTTTGTCTATTTTCAGAAAATTGGAGGGAGAGATTCGATACCTATGTCCTTGCAGCTAGTTGATCAGACCACAATCATACTTGAAGGAATAATGGAAGATGTGCTAGTTCGAGGGATAAATTTGTGTTCCCTGTGGACTTCATTGTGGTGAATATGGAAGGGAATAGGGAGATCCCTCTAATTCTAGGGAGACCCTTCTTGGCTACCAGCAGAGTGATTCGCGACATTCTAGAAAGGTAACTCATTCTCAGAGTGGGGGAAGAAAGGGTGGTCTTCAAGATGGAAGGAGCAATGGGGGCCCTAAAGGATCGAACTACAGAGAATAAGCATGCTAAGTATGGGTGTACCCAAAGAAGGCAGAAACAAAGCTCTCAGCATGGATGTGTGCACTGGGTCGGGCGTGCAAAGGAGATCCCGATTTCGATTCAGACCCTGACTAAATGAATATGGAGAGGTTTCTTTACCTCTTGCTTTTCATTTGTATGTCATGGGGACATGCCAAAATTAAAAGTGTGGGGTAGAGGATGTAAATATGTACATGTATGTTTGTTTTCTTGTGTTTTGTTTGAATTTGTTTTCAATTTTTCCCGACGATGGATTTCCTTGACTGTCTTCTTGAGGGATCAAGGTCGATGAAAATAATTTTGTTTTTTCTTAGGTAGTGTAACAATTCCCCTTTGGTTTTTCTTTGTACCGCGGTTCTTTTTTAAGGGTTGTGCTATAACCGGGTGTAGTTAGTTTTTCTTTTGGTAGGAATAGGGAAGTCTTGTGCTCTGGTGGTAAATGGAGATAACTTTTCTTGACGTTATTGTACATAGAGAGTAATAAGTGCCTTAGTCGTGATGCCTATGCTCAGTTCTTGACTCTTGGATAAGTGCCTGAAATTATTTGAGTTTGATGTTACTTAACTGCTTTGACTAGAGAGTCAGGATAGATCCGGTCTTAAGTGAGTTATGTGCCAATGTGTGTGTTAGGTATTTGTTATTATTCTGTGCATGTCAGTTGATGTCTAGAACTTGCCCTGTGTGTTTGCAAAGTGAAATAGCAGTCTTGTTCAGTCTAGGAAGTAAAAGAGTCATTTCTTTGTTGAGCCAATTATACGTTTATGACCTTCCTAATTGTTGTGTATCCTAGTTAGCCCCTTTGAGCCTGTAATCCTACTTCTTTGGCAACCACACTATAAGCTTGATCCTTGTTGTTCGAATTGACTATCTGTTTGAACCTACTACCTCTCGTGAGCACTTGAAACTGCTATGAGCTTGTTACGAGCTGAGTGGAGGTATGGTAGGTTTTTGAGTGGAACTAAGAATAATGGAGAAAGGTGCACTAGTTGAAAATTTGTGAGAGCCACATGTAAGGAATTGGAATAAAAAGAGAAAGAAAAAAATAATTTTGAACGTTGAAAAGAAAAAAGGGGTTTGTGTATGTTGTAAAAGGAAAAAATAGAGTAACTGATTCCTTGCTAGTGGTAGTTCTCATTGTGCATGTGCTTAAAGAAATTGGGAGCTTGAGGTTATTATGTTGTGAGGGTTGAGATTTGGTTTAACACAAGTGTGGGGTTTAATGTGTTAATGTATATGTATTAAAGTACTTATTGATGTGTAGTCACTATATATACATGTTACCTACCCGTCCCACAACCTATATTATAACCAATTAATGTCCTACTTGATCCGTGACTGAATGAGCTTAAATTAGTAGAGTACTACACTACGGGCCGGGCAAACCTATGGTACGTTTTATGTTGCGCATGAATTCTATTTCTGAGAGTGAGTTAATTCTTTCTATCTTAAGTTCCTATTTGTTATTGAATTTTATGGTGTGGGGAATTACTATCTATATTTGGTGTGAGGGAACATGATTTGCGAAGGAAAGGTAATGTCTATGGCCTCTGCGTTAGAGTAAGTGAGCAGGTACACATGATTTCATCATCTTTCCATCAATTCAATATAAGAGTTTGGATTGAAACGTTAGATTGATGCTTTCTCACTCTTTAATTATATTTGTGATGACTTCCTCCATAATTGTGGAGTAGTTTACCTTAGGGTTTGACATGATTTGGTGACTGGGTCATTGTTTATGGATTCCACTATTGCTTAATTGCTTGAATTTATTGGAGGAGCTTTAATATAGTTATGATTTTATTCTTTATAGTGTATAATCGAAAGAGGAACATCTTATTGAATATTATTACAGCGTATGCCTCAGATTATTTTGGTTATTCTTTAAAGTAATCGAGAGAGATTTTTGAGTTACCGTTTAAATTAAGATTGAGAAATATTCGCGAGAAGTTTCTCTTAGATCATTCCTACCAATAGATTCTTGCAAGTTTCGCTGCACTCCACGTTAGTTTATTTGAAAGATTTAGATTTAATTGAGAAAGGAGTCTGAATCGGAAGTATAAGCTAGTCACCTATTGTATTCGTGAGAATCGATAGAACCTCAAGAGTGAAATATAATTATATCATATCTAAAATAACAATCTTGCACCTATCATGTCAAAACCCTTATTTCTCACATTGATAAGAAACCAACTCTGCTAATATCTAGTTCTTTGCCATCAATTGTCAATTGCTTTACTTTAGTTGTTAATCGTAGTTCGTAATCATTCCAGTCAAGTTTTGATCATCCTGAATAGCTGTTAAACCAGGAATTTCTAGAGCATTATTTAAATTCAATACTATCATTGGCTAGCGAGCATTAAATTTGTGTTGTGTTTTGCGCTCGTCAACTACAAGTAATATTAACCCTGTCAATCAATAAACCAGATAAATTAATTAGACAATTTAAGTAGAAAACTCAACGGGATTGCTAGCTAACCCATAGCTCTGGAATATTTCCTCCCATTGAATTCCTCTTTAAGCTTGCCGACTTGTTTTCTTTAATCACTTAGTTTACTACTCTAGATTAGTTTAGTTAAATAATCACACCTTAGAAATTGTTTGAATAATTTAATTGTCTTAGTTTAATTTAGTAAATAGTTAATCACAAGTCTCTGTGGGTACGATATCTGAACTTACAATCCTATATTACTTGTACGACCACGTATACTTGCGTGTGTGTTTGGGAGCAACAAGTTTTTTAAAATATTCCAAAGCTATGAGTTAGCCAACAATCTAGTTGAGTCTTCCACTTAAATTATTTAATTAATTTATCTGGTTTATTGATTGACGGGGTCAATATTACTCGTAGTTTTTTTCCGAAGTATGACTCATCTAATCAAGCGAACCTAACATCTATATTCCTATAGAATCAGGATTAACAAGAACACATTATTAATTCTTGTATAGTAACCAAGCAAGGCGATTGGGTATATCCCTACCCTAACCGCAAATTCATTCCCGATACTCAGGTTCAAGATCTTACTCTATTCAATCCTATATGCAATCTAAAATTCCCTCTCCCGAGTTCAATCCTATGAATTTTGTCTTAAGAAGGTACTTTGAGAGAATCGAAAAAAATATTAAAAATAGCAAAACAAAATATCTTGATCAAATTAAAAGTACTTGTAAGCTGAAAAATCATAAATTGACTTTGGCTAATTTCTGCTTATAATTAATTGATATAAGTGAGTTTGACCTTCTTTTAAGCTTATCCAAACACACTTTAAATAATAGTAATTGGGATAAGATATGCTTCTATTTTTACATAAATTTGATACTTTCACTTTTTAAAATGTTATGGTTCTTAATATCCTGCTAGTAATACTAAATTAACCTATTTGAGTGAAATTGTAATCTTATTTTTAGACGTGAAGGATCTCCAACCTTATACATATGTATGTATTTACACATATGGTGTCATTTCCAGTGTGGGAACCAATATAGTAAATATCTATTCATATCACTACAAGAAAAGAACAATATTTTTGAGGGAGAATTTGTCATAATTTCGTCACTAGCCGAGCGTCGCAAAAGTTTTGTGACAGAAGAATAGACCGTCATAAGTTTGTCACAAATTGAGGAATTTCGTCACAAAACTGTCAAATTCTTCACCATTTTGTGATGAATATTAATTAACTCGTTCATTTGAAATATTTTCATGTTGTTGTTCAAAATATATGATATTTAATAAACTCTGAAGTTTTTCTTTCTCATTACTCTATCCAATAGTTGAACTAATTTGTTCTAATTTGTCATTTTAAGGTAAAAAGTATTAATATTAAAGAAAAAATTAATCAGATCCTCCCAATTTGTGCCTTGAATGTAATTAGCACAAAGATGAAGATTTGAATTGCTGTTGAAAGAGCGTGACGTAACCCGACTCCTTATCACGATTCAAATTTCACTAAGTCGTGATGACTTCTAAGCCCAATATGCTAGGCGAACCAACAAACATAAAAGATAACCCAAACTGGAATTCATCAAATAAATAATGAAATAAGAATGCAAAATTAATACAAACTACCCCAAGAACTTGTATCACAAGTCATGAGCAACTAAGAAATGGAAATCAACGCCGGTATGAAGAAAATACATTATCTGTTTGAATATATATATACAGAAAAACAAGTTCTAAACTAGCATGAATAAAATGGCAGAAAACTGGAACGCTGATGTCTTCAATGCTCGCACTCGAACTCTGCAACAACTTAGCTCTAGAATTTGTAGGCAAGGTGTAGAAGTATAGTATGAGTACAACCAACCTCATGTACTCAGTATGTATCAAAACTAACCTCAAAAGAATAGTGGCGAGGTTTAGTAAAACAATACTCACTTTATATAACATTTGCATTTTATAAGCATATACAATAACATAGAGATAACCAAGAAATAACGGATTTCAATAATAAGGTGCACCATCGAAAAACTAGATAATAAACATGCTTTTCGGATAACAAGGTCACAGCACATGCAAATGCACCAATTCCGTATATAAAGGAGATATGGAACAAGTAGTAAAGACTCAAACTTTACATCAATCTGACACCGTCCAAGTGTCCAATAATTAACCAACTATCAAGTCTCATGTGTGTATAAATTGCATGAATACGCATATGTATATGATATGTATGAATGTTTTGGTATGAGTCTAGAAGGTCAATGGATGATAAAGACTCAAAATTTATATCAACCGACACCCTTCAAGTGTCCAACAACCTTGATGTTATATACTTCAATGCCACATAAGAGGGGGATAATTTGTGTGGTGTTCAATTTTTACGTGCACTGATTATAGAAGGACTTGGTTCTTCCATGTATTCATTATACTACTGTTGCGGAAATAGTAAATGCAGAAAGTAAAGAGCACACATATTTTTACGTGGAAAACACCCAGCTCAAAAGGTAAAAAAATCACGACCTACTGCACAGTAAGATTTTGCCCAACACTTCACTAAATCACTGAGCCCAAAACAACATTTATAAAACTCTTTGTAAACCTAAGGATTACCTCTAATCCCGTTGTGGCAACCAACCTCTAACTGTTGCGACAACTTCAAGTTAACTCTAACTTGAATACTCAAAGTACCTAATACAAATGCCTCTAGATAAAGCTGAAAGGTACAATTTGATAACACCTACTACAATGAAACTAGAATAAAAGACAGACAGTTGGAACTAGTTCTTCTATCAGGTTCATGTAGCTTCAGGTTTGCACACTTGAATCACACAAGAGTTGCTTCACAAATGCCTTGCTATTTTGCTCTAAACTCACGTTTAACTTCAGTGTTTGTGTGTACCTATAAAATGAAAACATCCTGCAATTATAGTATCACAACCCAATTTTTCCTATAGGCCGTGATGGCCCCAACGTTGCCGCTAGGCAAGCCAATGGTGAACTAACTACGTGATTACTCTTTTAATAGGTTTCCAAGTAATTAAATTCTATTTATTAAGAGATTCAAGAAGTAAAAAGTTAAATAATTAAAACGAAAGCAACTGAGTGCAATCATAGATATATAAATACTCCAAAACCATAAAGTCTACTAGAATGTGTGCCAAAACCTGGTGTCACAAGTGTATGAGCACTAGTAGAATATACAAAACTCTAACTATTATCTGAAATAAAATAGACAAAAAATAAGTACAAAAGAAAGGCTCTAGGGGCTGCAGAACGGCTCTAGGTGATGCAGAATAGCTAAGGAAGCAACTCACCACTAGGCCTCAAGGTATCGGGGATACGCGCCGGTGTGACCGCAAGATGCACCTACCTCAGATCCTGCACGGTTAGTGCAAAAGTGTAGCGTGAGTACATAAGAAACATGTACCTAGTAAGTATCAAGTCTAACCTCAAAGAAATAGTGACGAGGGGTCGACATCGACACTTACTATGGGCTAACAATAAAAAAATACAGAAGTTATAAATAAGCATGAGTTGTGTAAATAATAATATTAACTCAATAACAAGCATGAAAATAAATAATTCTTTCAAAATGGTAAATCCCACATCAATTTCTGTCTCATATAGTTTTAACCTCTCAAGCCTTGAAATAATATCAAATATAATTAAACTCTGAATATTATCATGACAATTATGTCGAGGTCGTACGGCCTGATCCAGAATAATGTGTGCACTGCCGAGGGTCATGCAGTATGAATAATAGACGCATCTATCTACTGCCGAGGCATTCGTCCCGCTCCACAAGAAGAGAGGATACTTTATGAACATCCGAATTAAAAGTTATTACAAGGCTAATATGTAAAGAAGCACAATCTATTTTAACGGTCAAGTAACCCGTCAAAACTCAAGTAAGTGAAGTTCGGTCATTTACAATTCCTTTATCAAGTTCCAATATAATTTAGGCACTTTAATTATCAAGTAGGGTGCGAACATTACAAGTATTTCATAATTTGGGTCCTAAACTACATAGACATAAGTATAATTAGTAGTTACGCATGAACTCTCGTCACCTCGTGCGTATGTAGTCCCCACAATTAGAAGCAAGTATTAATTTAAATTACCTATGGGGTAAGTTCCCTCTTACAAGGTTAGACAAGAGACTTATCTTGTGTCAAATCTCGCTTTCCCGCCTCAAATTCACTCTAAAGCCTTAATCTGTGCCGAACAATCCAAGACAATACATGTTCGAAAGTTTGTATTCTAACTATTAGAGTCATTAGCCAACCCCTATTGGAAGAAATCTAAAATTCACCCTCGGCCCACGTGCCCGGATTCTGAAAAAGTTTGAAGAAATTTGTTACCCATAACCTCACAAACCCAAATATATAATTTTCACTCAACCCCATAACCAATTTCGTGGTTAAATCCCATTTTTATCAAAAAACTAGGTTTTTTATCTAAACCCAAAATTTTCACAATTTTTCATGTTAAAATCTACCCATAATCTATGTATTTAACTTACATTGGATAGAAATTACTTACCTCCAATATCTAGGTGAAATTCTCTCTCCAAGAGCTCCAAATCGCCCAAGGAATGCAATAAATGAACTCAAGAATGGCCTAAGTCCCGTACTAAAAGGACCTCACTACCCCCAGCATTTCCACTTCTGTGGACCTGGGGCCGCATCTGCGGAAACTCCATCGCAGGTGCGGTTCTAGCCCAGGCTGGCTAGATCCGCTTCTATGGATGTGTTACTGCTTCTACGGTCCAGCTTCTGCGAAGGGTGGAGCGCATTTGCGGCCTCCTCGCACCTGCGGCCCTTTTATCGCAGAAGCGAGGCCTCTTCTGCGCATGCTTATCCGCTATTGCAGAGCACTAGCCAAATGCCCTAATCTGCTTCTGCAGCCAAGAGCTCACATCTGCAACTAAAAGCTCGCAGATGCGGGCACATCAGAACTGGTGGACCAACAGCCAACTTTTGAGTTCTAACTCGATCCGTGCAATGCCCGTGTAATGACCCAACCGGTCATTTTAACTTTTAGAACTCTCTTTCCTAAAATAAAACTTTTCATATGTGATTTTAATGATTTATGATTTGCGGGGATGGTTGGTTCGGGATTTGGAAGTGTTTGGGTTGAAACCGGAACACTTGGTTCCTTAAGTTGGCCTTAAAGTGCTAAGTTTGACTTCAGTCAACACTTTGAGAAAATAACACCGGAATAAAATTTTGACGATTTCAACAGCTCCGTATGGTAAATTTAGACTTAGTAGCGTGTTCGGAATTTTATTTGGAAGTCCGTAATTAAATTAGGCTTGAAATGGCTAAAATAGAAATTTAAGTTTGGAAGTTTGACCGGGGAGTTGACTTTTTGATATTGGAGACGGAATCCAGTTGTGAAAATTTTCATAGCTCCATTATATCATTTATGACTTGTGTGCAAAATTTGAGGTCAATCGGACTTGAATTGATAGGTTTCGGTACATAATGTAGGAGTTGGAAATCTTAAGTTTCATTAAGCTTGAATTGGGGGATGATTCGTGGTGTTAGCGTTGTTTGGTGTGATTTGAGGGTTCGACTAAGTATGATATTTTGGGACTTGTTGGTATAATTGGTCGAGGTCCCGAGGGACTCGAGTGAGTTTCAGACGACTAACGGATCACTTTTGGCCTTTGGAACATTGCTGATAACTACTGGTATTTTCTTCTGGTATCCTTATAGGCGATCGCGTAAGTTGGTCTGCGATCGCGTAGAGTAAGTTAGGCAGAGGTGGATTTGTTCTACGCGATCGCGTGAATGGGGTTGTGATCGTGTAGGGTTAATTTGGGCAGCTGGGAATTTGGTCACTGCGATTGCGTGGACACGTCCGCGATCACGTAGAATTGGCCAGTGTGTGTATCGCGATCGCGTGTCATTGTATGCGATCGCGTAGGGGAAGTTTGAGAGGAAGCTGGGCCACGCGTTGTGCTACGCAATTGCGTGAAGGGGGATGCGATCGCGTAGTGTCGGAACCTAGTGCATCGCGATCGCGTGGGACTTGATGCGGTCGCGTAGGTTTAATGTTTGGGCAGAAAAATTTGTGGTACGCGATAGCGTAGAAGAAATCACTGGGCAGAGAGTTTAAGTTCTGAAATCCATTTTTAACGATTTGGAGCTCGGATTTGGGCGATTTTTGGGAGATTTTCAGATAAAATAATGGGGTAAGTGTTCTTAACTCAATATTGGTTAAATTACCCGAATCCATCACTATTTTTATCATTTAATTAGTGAATTGAGTTGGAAAAGTTTGAAAACCCTCTTGGATAGATTTGAGGATTTGAGGGCCGAATTGTTATCGAAATTTAGTGATTTTGGTATGGGTAGACTCGTGGTTGAGCGGGTGTTCATATTTCATAATTTTCGCCGGATTCCGAGATTTAGGCCCTACGGACGAATTTTTAATTAATTTCAGAATTTTTATTAAAAATGTAGTATTTTCTTATAGATTTGATTCCAATAAATTTTAGTGATTGTATCGAATTATTTAGGCTAGATTCGAGCGAGACAGAGTTGGATAATCGTGGAAAAAGGCCTTCTAGTGGATTAAATTAGAGCAAGACGAGGTAGGTCTCTTCTCTAATCTTGTGAGGGGAAAATTACCTCATAGGTGATTAAAATTAAATAATTGTTGCTAATTATGGGGGCTACGTACGTACGAGGTGACGAGAGTCCGTACGTAGCTACTATTAATGCTAAAGTCCGGGTAGTTTAGGACTCAAAGCATGAATTACTTGTGTAAATTGTATTCTTTGTTTAATTAATATTATTTGATATATATATATATATATATATATATATATATATATATATATATATATATATATATATATATATATATATATATATTGTGAATTGTTAGATAAAAATATTAAAGGATGAAAATCTCATATATACTTGATTTTTCTTTTTAAATTAATTAATTGCTAAGAGAAATTGTTCTTCCTCCTGAATTTATCTTATAACAAATATACTCTCATTCCGGAGGTACATAAGAAAATGTCCTCCTTTCTTGTGGAGCGGGCCGAATGCCTCGGCAGGATAGATGCATCTATGGATCGTGTCGCACGTCCCTCGGCAGTGTACACGACACTCTGGATCGGGTCGTACGTCCTCGGCAGAAATCGTGCTTAATTATAATAATCACACGATACTTTAATAGTTATTTCAGCTTGCGAAGTTAATTGATAAATTGGAGAATCCTTGAAATTTTATGAATTATTATTTCTACTTGTTAAGGAATTAATTGTTATTCCTGTAAATGAGATTAATTGATAAATTAGAAATTATTTGAATTTAAGAAATTTAATTAATATATTGAGAATTGTTGCATTTGAAGGAATTTGATTATTTCAGTTGCTTAAATAAATTATTGTAAATTTTCTATATCATGCTGATTTAAATATCTTAGTTGTATTTCAATTATTATTATTGACCCATAGTGAGTTTCAAAGTAGGCCATCTCGTCTCTACCACTTCGAGATTAGGCTTGATACTTACTGGGTACACGTTGTTTACGTACTCATACTACACTTGCTGCACTTTTTGTGCTGGACCTGAGGTAAGTACTAGTGGGGGACCTATCATCTTACACCCACGATATCCAGGGGCATAGTGGTGAGCTCCCTTTCTGAGCCGTTCTGCAGCCACGAGTGTCTCTCTTTGTATTTTTCATTCTGTCTATTATATTTCAGACAGTATTTGAGGTTTTGTATAATCTACTAGATGCTCATACACTTGTGACACCAGGTCTTGGCACACACATTGGTAGAATTTGGGTTTTATTATTTTTCTTGGTTTTAAATTTTGTCAATATATGCTTAATTTATTAAGTTGGCTTGCCTAGCCGTAGTATTGGGCGCCATCACGACTTATAGGTGAAATTGGGTCGTGACAACATGGTATCAAAGCACTAGGTTCACGTAGGTCTCACAAGTTATGAGCAGACCTAATCGAGTCTTGCGGATCGGTACGGAGACGTCTGTACTTATCTTCGAGAGGCTATAGGGTGTTAGGAAATTACCTTTCTTCATATTCCATCGTGCAATTGATGTAGTACTAAATATCCTTCCCTTATTCTCTCACAGATGGTGAGAACGTGCTCGAATGAGGTTCCAGACCAGGGAAGAGCTACTCCCCCAGTTTCTAGAGGCTGAGGCGGAGGCCAAGGCCGAGGGAGGGCTCTAGCCCGTGGTAGAGGGCGAGGACGTCCCAGGACTATTCCAGTTATGCCGCCAGCGGGTCCAGTAGAGAACCCCATTATTGAGGAACAGGATGAGGTGCCTGTGGCAGAGCCAGCTCCGATGGATTTCACATCTGCGCCATGATTTCAGGATGTCATGGATCGTATGCTGCGGTTCATGGACAATATGACTCAAGCCGATTTATTTCCGGCAGACCCAGCCACATCTCAGGAGTGCGGGGGAGCACAGACCCCTACCGTGCAGGCTCATGGACAGGCAGCTTCTGTATATCAGACCCATGGTGCACTACCAATCGGTGGAGCCCAACCAGTGGCAGCAGCTACACCTGAGCCCAGACCAGCTGTAGCCGCTGATCCTCAGAAACTATTGGACAAATGGACTAGACTACATCCTCCTGTCTTTGGGGGAGAGCGACATGAAGATCCACATGATTTTATTGATCGTTGCAGGGACAGACTGCACAACATGAGGATATTGGAATCTCATGGGGTTGACTTCGCTACTTTTCAGCTAGAGGGCAGGGCCCGTAGATGGTGGCAATCTTATGTTCTCAGTAGATTCTCCTCCCATGACTTGGGACAGGTTCACCCGTATCTTCCTGGACAGGTATATTCCACCCTACCAGAGGGAAGAGTTGTGGTTTCAGTTTTAGCAGCTCCACCAGGGTCAGATGTCAGTGACCGATTATGAGGCGAGGTTTTCTGAATTATCTCTCCATGCACTTATGATACTCCCTACTGAGGCGGAGAGAGTGCGGAGGTTTGTAGCCGGTTTACATGCTGGCATTCGGGCCACTATGGCTCGAGAGGTTGAGATGTGTACTTCTTATGAGCTAGTTATAGATATAGCCCGGAGGATTGAGGGTGTGCATCAGTGGGGCCAAGAGCAGATTATGAGAGATAAGCGGTTCAAGTATTCTGGAGAGTTCAGAGGTGCTCCGTCTGGGGGCAGAGGTCAATTCGTGAGGGGGCAGTCCAGTAGACCCCCGTATCTAGCACCACCACCTCCTCGAGGTGCTCCAGTGCGACCTTATCTCAGTGCTATGCCAGAGAGTTTCTACCACCCCCAGCTATTCAGGGTCCTCCCAGTGGGTATTCAGCTCTCTAGGGCTAGACACTTAGTCAGCAGCCCATCACACCGAAGAGTTGTTACGAGTGCGGGGATCTCAGTCACATGCAGAGATTTTGCCCTTGGCTTCGGGGTAGACCAGTACAACAGGGTCAGCAGCCTATGCTTTACCGGACTAGTTGCTCCACCAGTAGTCCGACCACCAAGAGGTGGAGGACAAGTGGGTAGGGGCCGTCCTAGAGGTGGAGGTTAGCCAGGCGGAGGCCAGCCAATTAGTGCTCCAGCTCGGTTCTATGCTTTTCCGCCTAGACCAAATGCAAAGGCCTCAGATGCTGTGATTATAGGTATTATTTTTGTTTGCGGAAAAGATGCCTCAGTATTATTTGATCCAGGATCCACGTATTCATATGTGTCATCTCTATTTGCTCCATTCCTGGGTGTTTCTCGTAAGTCCTTGAGTACTCCTGTTTATGTGCCCACTCCTGTAGGCGATTCTGTTATTGCGAACCGGATCTGCCGGTCTTGTATTATTACATTATGTGGTTATGAAACTAGAGCAGATCTCTTATTGCTCGAGATGACCGATTTTGAAATTATTCTGGGTATGGACTGGTTATCTCCATATCATGCTATTGTAGATTGTCATGCCAAAACTATTACCTTGGCTATTCCATCTTTGCCTAGGCTGGAGTGGAAGGGTTCGTCGGTTAGTTCATTTAATCGAGTTATTTCTTTTATAAAGGCTCAACACATAGTTGAGAAGGGTTGTTTGGCTTATCTAGCATATGTTCGGGATACTACTGTAGAGACTCCGGCTATTGATTCAGTTCCAGTAGTTCGGGAGTTTTCCGATGTATTTCCTTCAGATCTTCCAAGTATGCCACCTGATCGTGATATTGATTTCTGTATTGACTTGGCTCCAGATACTCAGCCTATATCTATCCCACCGTATCGCATGGCTCCGAAAGAATTGAAAGATTTGAAAGAACAATTTGAAGAGTTACTAGCCAAAGGGTTCGTCAGACCGAGTGTATCTCCTTGGGGTGCACCAGTATTATTTGTGAAGAAGAAAGATGGCACAATGGGAAAGTGTATTGAGTATCGCCAGTTGAACAAAGTTACTATTAAAAACAAGTACCCGTTGTCGTGTATTGATGACCTATTTGACCAGTTGCAAGGTGCTAGGGTGTTCTCTAAGATCGACTTGAGGTCGGGTTATCATCAGTTGAAGATTCGAGATTCGGATGTTCGAAAACTGCTTTCCGTACTAGATATGGTCATTATGAGTTTCTGGTAATGTCTTTCGGTTTAACTAATGCCCCGACAGTGTTTATGGATTTGATGAACAGGATATTCAGGCCATATATTTATTCATTTGTCATTGTCTTCATTGATGACATTTTGATCTACTCGCGCAGTAAGGAGGAACATGAGCAGCATATGAGAGTAGTGCTTCAGACATTGCGAGAACAAAAGCTATATGCTAAGTTCTCTAAATGTAAGTTTTGGCTAGAGTCTGTAGCATTTTTGGGACATATTATATCGGGCGAAGGTATTAAAGTTGATCCCAAAAAGATTGAGGCAGTTCAAAATTGGCATCGTCCTACTCCGGCGACTGAGATCAGGAGTTTTCTGGGTTTAGCAAGTTATTATCGTCGATTCGTGGAAGGCTTTTCATCTATTGCAGCATCTTTGACCAAATTAACCTAGAAGGGTGTTCAGTTCCGATGGTCCGATGATTGTGAGTCAAGCTTTCAAAAGCTCAAGACTGCATTGACTACATCACCAGTGTTAGTGTTACCTTCTGGTTTGGGAATGTATATAGTGTATTGTGACGCTTCACGCGTTGGCTTAGGTTGTGTACTTATGCAGGAAGGGCAAGTTATTGCATATGCTTCACGTCAGCTGAAGTGCCCCACGAGAAGAATTATCCAGTACATGATTTGGAGTTAGCTACGATTGTTCACGCTCTTAAGATTTGGAGGCATTATCTTTATGGGGTGTCTTGTGAAGTTTACACTGATCATCATAGTTTGCAGCATTTGTTCAAGCAGAGGGACCTAAATCTGAGACAGCGCAGATGGCTTGAGTTACTAAAAAATTATGATATTACTATTCTATATCATCCGGGCAAAGTAAATGTGGTCGCAGACGCCTTGAGTAAGAAGGCGGAGAGTATGGGTAGTTTGACTTTCATTTCAGCAGAGGAGAGGCCATTAGCTTTAGATATTCAATCCTTGGCTAACCGACTTATAAGGTTGGACATTTCAGAGCCCAGCTGAGTTCTTGCATGTGTTGTAGCTCAGTCTTCACTATTTGAGCAGATCAAGGCTCGTCAGTATGACGATCCACACTTAATGGTTCTTCGAGGAACGGTACTATGGGGTGGTGCCAAGGAAGTTACTATTAGAGCGGATGGCGTTCTGCAACTCCAAGATCGTCTATGTGTTCCTAATGTGGATGGATTGAGGAAAAAGATCCTAGAGGAAGCACACAGTTCTCGGTATTCTATTTATCCAGGTGCTACGAAGATGTATCGTCTACGAAGATGTATCGTGACCTGAGACAGCATTATTGGTGGCGACGGATGAAAAAAGGACATTGTTGAGTATGTAGCTAGGTGTCTAAATTACCAACAAGTTAAATATTAGCACCAGAGGCCAGGTGGTCTACTTCAGCAGATGACTATACAAGAGTGGAAATGGGAACGCATCACTATGGACTTTGTAGTTGGGTTGCCGTGGACCTTGCGGAAGTTTGATGCAGTTTGGGTCATTGTTGACAGGTTAACCAAGTCGGCACATTTTATTCCTATTGTGACCACGTATACTTCAGAGAGGTTGGTTTAAATTTATATTCAGGAGATAGTTCGGTTACACGGTGTGCCAATTTTTATCATATCAGATAGAGGTCCTCAGTTTACTTCACATTTCTGGAGAGCAGTACAGAGTGAGTTGGGGACCCGTGTAGAGCTCAACACAGCCTTTCATCCGCAGACCGATGGACAGTCAGAGAGGACAATTCAGATTTTGGAGGATATGCTCAGGGTATGTGTGATTGACTTTGGAGGTCAGTGGGATCGTTTCTTACCTTTGGCCGAATTTGCTTATAATAACAGTTACCAATCCAGCATCGAGATGGCTCCATTTGAGGCTTTGTATGGTTGGCGATGTCGTTCGCCCATCGGGTGGTTTGAGCCCGGTGAGACTAAGTTATATGGTACTGATTTGGTGAAGGATACCTTGGAAAAGGTAAATTTGATTCAGGAGCGACTTCGTACAGCATAGTCCAGACAGAAGAGCTACGCAGATCAGAAAGCGCGTGATTTATCATTTATGGTAGGTGAAAAAGTCCTCTTGAAGGTTTCTCCGATGAAGGGAATTATGAGATACGGGAAGAAGGGCAAGTTCAGCCCAAGGTTTATAGGCCCATTTGAGGTGTTGAGACGAGATGGAGAGGTTGCTTATGAGCTTGCATTGCCTCCCAGTCTATCGAGAGTGGGGTTCTAAAAGTTAAAATGACCGGTTGGGTCATTACATTCTCCACCTCTTAAACATACATTCGTCCTCGAACTGGTTTAGAATTGTACCTGGAGTGCTGAATAAGTGTGGATATGCTCCGCATGTTTTCCTCGGCCTTCTAAGTCACTTCCTTGACTGGTTGGCCCCTCCACTATATCTTTACTGCAGAAATTCTCTTGGACATCAACTGGCGAACTTGTTTATCAACAATGGAAAATGGCTCTTCTTCAAAACCAAAACTCTTATCTAGCTGAACTGTGCTGAAGTCCAACACATGTGATAGGTCGGCATGATACTTTCAGAGCATAGATACATGGAAATAAAACTTTCCATATGTTCTTTTAATGATTTATGACTTGCGGGGATGGTTGGTTCGGGATTTGGAAGTGTTTGGATTGAAATCGGAATACTTGGTTCCTTAAGTTAGCCTTAAAGTGCTATGTTTGACTTCGGTTAACAATTTGAGAAAATGACCCCGGAATAGAATTTTGACGATTCCAACAGCTCTGTATGGTGATTTTTGACTTAGTAGCGTGTTCGGAATTTTATTTGGAAGTTCGTAGTTAAATTAGGCTTGAAATAGATAAAATAGGAATTTAAGTTTGGAAGTTTGACCAGGAAGTTGACTTTTTGATATCGGAGTTGGAATCCAGTTCTGAAAATTTTCATAACTCCGTTATGTCATTTATGACTTGTGTGCAAAATTTGAGTTCGGACTTGAATTGATCGGTTTCGGTACATAATGTAGGAGTTGGAAATCTTAAGTTTCATTAAGCTTGAATTGGGGGATGATTCGTGGTTTTAGCATTGTTTGGTGTGATTTGAGGGTTCGACTAAGTTCGTATGATGTTTCGGGACTTGTTGGTATAATTGGTCGAGGTCCCGTGGGGCTCGGGTGAGTTTCAGACAACTAACGGATCCCTTTTGGCCTTTGGAACACTGCTGATAGCTGCTAATATTTTCTTCTGGTATCCTTATACGTGATCACGTAAGTTGGTCTGCGATCGCGTAGAGTAAGTTAGGCAGAGGTGGATTTGTTCTACGCGATCGCGTGAATGGGGTTGCGATCGCGTAGGATTTGCCAATGTGTGTATCGCGATCACGTGTCATTGTATGCAATCGCGTAGGGGAAATTTGAGAGGAAGTTGGGCCACGTGTTAAGCTACACAATTGCGTGAAGACGGATGCGATCACGTAGAGTCGGAACCTGGTGCATCGCGATCGCGTGGGACTTGATGCGGTCGCGTAGGGTTAATGTTTGGGCAGAAAAGTTTGTTCTACGCGATCGCGTAGAAGAAATCACTGGGCCGAGAGTTTAAGTTCTGAAAATGGGACTTCGTTTCATTTTCCATTTTTAACGATTTGGAGCTCGGATTTACGCGATTTTTGGGAAATTTTAAGATAAAACAACGGGGTAAGTATTCTTAAATCAATATTGGTTAAATTACCCGAATCCATCACTATTTTTATCATTTAATTAGGGAATTGAGTTGGAAAAGTTTAAAAACCCTCTTGGATAGATTTGACGATTTGAGGGCCGAATTGGTATCGGAATTTAGTGATTTTGGTATGGGTAGACTCGTGGTTGAGCGGCTAGATTCGAGCCAGACAGAGTTGGATAATCATGGGAAAAGGCCTTCTAGTGGATTAAATTGGAGCAAGACGAGGTAAGTCTCTTGTCTAATCTTGTGAGGGGGAAATTACCTCATAGGTGATTAAAATTAAATAATTATTGCTAATTGTGGGGGCTACGTACGCACGAGGTGACGAGAGTCCGTGCGTAGCTACTATTAATGCTAAAGTCCGGGTAGTTTAGGACTCAAAGCATGAATTACTTGTGTAAATTATATTCTTTGTTTAATTAATATTATTTGATATATATATATATATATTGTGAATTGTTAGATAAAAAAAATTAAAAGATGGAAATATCATATAAAAATATTAAAGGATGAAAATCTCATATATACTTGATTTTTCTTTTTAAATTAATTAATTGCTAAGAGAAATTGTTCTTCCTCCTGAATTTATCTTATAACAAATATACTCTCATTACGGAGGTACATAAAAAAATGTCCTCCTTTCTTCTGGAGCGGTCCGAACGCCTCGGCAGGATAGATGCATCTATGGATCGTGCCGCACGTCCCTCGATAGTGTACACGACACTATGGATCGGGCCGTACGTCCTCGGCAGAAATCATGCTTAATAATAATAATTACACGATACTTTAATTATTATTTGAGCTTGCGAAGCTAATTGATATATTGGAGAATCCTTGAAATTTTATGAATTATTATTCCTGCTTGTTAAGGAATTAATTGTTATTCCTGTAAATGAGATTAATTGATAAATTGGAAATTATTTGAATTTAAGGAATTTAATTAATATATTGAGAATTGTTGCATTTGAAGGAATTTGATTATTTCCGTTGCTTAAATAAATTATTGTAAATTTTGTAAATCATGTTGATTTAAATATCCTAGTTGTATTTCAATTATTATTATTGACCCATAGTGAGTGTCAAAGTCGGCCATCTCGTCTCTACCACTTCGAGATTAGGCTTGATACTTACTGGGTACACATTGTTTACGTACTCATACTACACTTGCTGCACTTTTTGTGCAGGATCTGAGACAGGTACTAGTGGAGGACCTATCATCACATACCCACGTCATCCAGAGGCATAGTGGTGAGCTGCCTTTCTGAGCCGTTCTGCAGCTACCAGTGTCTCTTCTGATATTTATATTCTGTCTATTTTATTTCAGACAGTATTTGGAGTTTTGTATAATCTACTAGATGCTCATTCACTTGTGACACCAGGTCTTGGCACACACATTGGTAGAATTTGGGTTTTATTATTTTTCTTGGTTTTAAATTTTTTCAATGTATGCTTAATTTATTAAGTTGGCTTGCCTAGCCGTAGTGTTGGGCGCCATCACGACCTATAGGTGAAATTGGGTCGTGACAGCCCGAGCAGCACCCAAGGCCACCGAGGCCTAGTCCAAACATGCCAACAAGTTTGTAAACATAAAATGGACTCGCTCACACCCTCGGAATGCGGAAAATAACATTAAAACTAAAAATCGCAACCCAAAACTAACAGAATCAACTTATGAACTTCAAATTCTTCCAACTTACTCCAAACAAGCCGATTCATACTTAAACTACTCGGAATGACACCAAATTTTGCGTGCAAGTCTTAAATCACCATACGGAACTTTTCCCAGGATCGGAATACGGAAGGACCTCGATAACACTAAAAACTACTCCAAACCAAATTTAAAGAACTTTAAAACCTTCATTGCGCCAACTTTGGACTTTGTGCGCTGAAACGCTCCCGAGTCATCTGAAACCCAATCTGAACATATATCCAAGTCTAAAATCATCATACAAACCTATTGGAACCGTCAAATCATGGTTCCGAGGTCGTTTACTAGAAATGTTGACCCAAGTCAAACTTACCCCTTTAAAGCCAATTTTTAAGGAACTAAGTGTTCCGATTTCAACCCGAACCCTTCCAAATCCCGAACTAAACGTCCCCACAAGTCATAAAATAGTAAAATCACATACAAGGATCTATAAAGAAAAACGATCGGTCGGGTCGTTACATATAGAGTTAGTAGAATGGGAAATAACTAGAGTTCCAATATTATACTCTTCCTTGGTGGAAGAGTTCTAGTTATATTCAACTTTTAACTCTTCCCTTATCTTGGATGAAGTTCTCTTCGAGTAAGGAGTCATTCTCCTTATCATTTATGCAACCTTTTAGATAAGAAGATATCAGATATAACAACTTAAGCTTATCTCCTTCACGTGCATTCCTTATGCTCGAATCTCCCCGTATCTGTGTACACTGTGTATGGACCTGGTTCATGCTTAAGTTTATTTGTCATTCATCAAAACAAACTTCACTTGGGCTAACGAATTCCCCCTTCTTGATGACGATAAACTCTGTACTTTACATAAGCATAGCCCCTGTGTCAACTCAGCTCAACATAAACACAATGTTAGAACACATTTCATTTTAAAGTCACAAATCATCAACGACCAGGTTCATTAGGTTATAAACATCACATTCCAAAGTAAGAAGCACTTCATTAGGTTATAAACATCACAGTCCAATGTAAGAAGCACGAACTATTTCCCCCTTTTTGGCATCATCAAAAAGTTGCATAATTATGTTAGATAACCAGATCTTAATAGAAATTACTCATAGCCACTGGAGCTACATCAAATGCAATCATGGAGTCAAGCATCAATTATCAATCTAATGATATTAGTCATCTAAGAAGCATCAACAAACAGTTAGAGTACAAAAACAGTTGATTATCATTGATACTAATCATCCATAAAGCAAAAACAAAAATAAAAATACTGGATCATGAGCAAAAAGAACAAAAAGAAATCCCATCCGGGTCACTGGCTTGTCTAACTAGGCTAGAAATGTTTCAAGGCTGGGAAGGACCAGGTTCTTGGTTTCTGGCCTAAAGTAGCTTCAACAATCATGAAGAATGCCATCATTCTTCTCCTTCTTATTTACAAGTTCAGCCTTGAGAGCATCCCTCTCAGTTTCTACTTCAGCCAGCCTCTTCTTCAGTCTCTCAATTTAAGCATCCCCAGCCCCATTTTTTTGCACCAAAGCTCGCACTTTGCAGTTCACAGGTACCTTTTTGGATGAACTGGGTTCTTTGGGAGTGGTGTGGACTTCATAGTCACAAGCAGTCAAAGTGTTTTCCCTAAAGCGATCCTTGCTTGTACCAACTTCCCATTTCTTGATGGGTCCCTTGAAGTGTGCAAATACAGCCGTGAGAATGAAACCATAGGGTAAAGCATGAGTTTTGGTGCCAGTCAGAACCCTATCAAGAAGCTGGATGATAAATGCAGGCCAATTTATTTGCCTTCTATTGTCCAGACATTCTATAAGGACCAGGTCCATGAATGTGGTAATGTGCCTCCTTTCCTACCTAGTCAGCACAACTTTGTTAACAAATTCGAACAAACTTCCTTGTAATGGCAAGGGAGGTAGGTAGATTCTATAGACTTGGACATTTCAGTTTCTTATAATCATTGTACCCTTTAGCAGGTACACCTAAGATCTCTCCCAATTCCTTGTCATCAAAACTCACTGTCACCACACTGGTGACTCTGCCATATTTGATCTCACAATTTGCTATGAGCTCCATAATCTCAGTTCTGGCAAGCTTTCCATCCATCTAAAGGACCATGTCCTTCCAACCCTGCAGTTGTAACTTTTCTAGCAGCATTATCATGCCTCCTCTTCCAAGTCCCTGAGGAGTTTACCTTTGAAGATGGTTCTTTTCCCAAACATAACCATCTTGTCCTTCTCTGCATCAAATTCTTCTTGTTTTTCACTTTCTTTTTCTTCCACCATTTTCACATTTCTAGACTTCAAGGTAGACCTGATTCTTCTAGCCAAGGTAGAGGGCTCTTCAGACTTTGTCTTTGAAACAGACTTCTTTGTGGAAGACTTGATTTTCTTTCCTTTTTGAGTTTCAACCTGCATTTATTCTGCCTCCTCTTCATCATGAAGAACCAGGTCCATCTCCTCAATTTCAACTGCCTCAACAGGCTCAACCACCCTCTTCTTTCCCTATGCATCAGCTTTTCTCTTACATTCTTCTAGGAACTTTTCCAGTTCAACCTCACTCTCCTTCTTCTGACTCCTTGTAGGAGGAGTCTCTACAGGGATAGAAGAGGCAACCTTTCTCTTCTTGTTTGCCCTACCAATACCAGGGACTTTAATTCCTAAACTCTTTTTCTTTATAGGATTATAACTGTCAGACACTTTTCTCAGTAGGTCCTCGAGGGGTTCCTGCACAGATCGAACAAGTTCTTGAATATTCTTCCCTAATCTAACCAACCCTCAGCATCTTCTCCAAACCTAATTCCCCCTTTTTCTCTCATACTTTCTTTTTTTCTAGCAGATTTCTCACTCCATACTACCATAGCTCATGTTTCTTCAGTCATGCCAACATGAGTAGGTGAAGATTCAACCACTCCTTTTTCCATTCCCATTCCCATCACATCGCCTTGATCACCCTCACTCTCTTTTTCTTTATTCTTTTTATTTTTACCACCCAATTTTCTAGACTCAATTGTTTCAACCCCAGCCACGATTCCTACAAACACAAACATATTTTCTAGATGTTACCTACTCTGTTTCAGATGAAAAAATTTCTTCCCCTCAGTTGCAGACTTGAAGGAATCTTCAGATTTTTGGGGTTGATCTGCCTGACTTGCCTTCAGTTGCTCATTGATTTTCTTGATTTGTTCTCCTGCAGCAACTACTTTTCAACCAATCATCTTAAATCTACCTTTCTTAGAAACAGGTGTGGTTGACGGTGTGGTTAAAGGAGTGGGTGTGGATTCTTTGGGTGGTGATGAGGGATTTTTAAAAGTGTTAGCCATTGATGGTTAAAGGATGAGATAAGATCATTATGTATGTTTGGAAGATGAGAGAAATTAGAGAGAATTATTTGGCAGCTGTGAATTAGAAGTGAAGAAATGACTTAGGCCAAACCAATTTAAAGAGAGATACTTTGATTGGGTAAAGACATCTTTTTCAGAAGTTCAGGAGTCTAATCCAACCGGGAGTCAGTTTGAAAAGACGTTGAGGACTCTCCCTAGAATCTAGGCACATATTGCATTTTTGGGACTTTATTTGGATGAAACTGGTTCATTTTGTATAATCGCAAGGAGGTTAGGATTAAATGGGACTCTCATTTTGATCATAATCCAAATATAATTATTTCAAAATATGCTAGGTGGAGAGTACGTACCATGTAATTTTGATGAACCAGGTTCTTCACTGAGAAATCTCTTGTGTAAGACTGAATTTTCCAAGAAAATAAAGATAATATCATTAGAGATTAATAAGACATTTTATCACATGGCACAAAATTTTGCTGATGAAAGTATGAGACTTAGCAAAATCTAATCTAATTATGTACAAAAATTCACAAATTTCCTAACCAAAATTTATGAGTTGGAACTTGTTCCTTTTAGGTGATCTCAATCATCCCTAATTCTAACATGTTCCTTTCAAAGTGATCTCTACTTAGAGATTTTGTGAAGATGTCAGCTATTGCTTATCAATAGCACAAAATTTCAGAGTGATCAAACCCTTTCCATAGTTTTCCCTCAAAAAGTGATGCCTAACATCTATATGCTTAGTTCTTTTGTGATGAACCGATTTCTTGGTCATACTAATTGTACTGGTGTTATCACAAAAGACGGGAATACAACCCATATCAATCCCAAAGTCCATTAATTTCTATTTTATCCACAATATTTGAGCACAACAGGAGGCAGCAACAACATACTCAGCTTCAGTAGTAGATAAAGCCACCGAATTTTGCTTTTTGGTAGCCCAAGACACAAGACATGAGCCAAGAAAGTGTGCCATACCTGAGGTGCTCTTTTCTATCCACAAAAAAACCTGAAAAATCAGTATCAGCATATCCCACTAAGTTGAAATTACTACCTTTTGGATACCATAGACAAAGGTTAGTGGTGGATTTTAAGTATCTCAAGATCCTCTTAACAGCAGTCAAGTGAGACTCCTTTGGATTTACCTGAAATCTAGCACAGAGGCCTACACTGAAAACAATGTCAAGTCTGCTAGCAGTGAGATATAACAAAGACCCAATCATTCCCCTATACGACTTCTGATCAACAGATGAACCAGGTTCATCTACATCCAATTTTGTGGCTGTTGCTATATGAGTATCAATTTCCTTGGAATCTTCCATTTTAAATATTTTAAGCAAATCTTTTACTTACGTCTTCTAATGGATCATAGTTCCAGTTGAATTTTGTTTAATTTGTAAGCCTAAAAAAAATTAAGGTCACCCATCGCACTTATTTAAAATTCACTCCCCATTAGTTTAGCAAATTATTTACTTAATTTATCAGTAGTTGCTCCAAAGATTATATCATCAACATATATCTGAACTACCAAGAGATCTTTAACTTTCTCTTTCAAGAATAAAGTATTGTCAATTTTACCTCTCTTGGAGCCATGCTCAAGCAAGAATTTTGATAATCTTTCATACCATGCTCTTGGAGCCTGCTTGAGCCCATAAAGTGCCTTGTCAAGCTTGTATACATGATCAGGACATTCCTTGCTTTCAAAGCCTAGAGGTTGCTTGGCAAACACTTTTTCCTTTAGATAGACATTGATGAAGGCACTCTTGATATCCATCTGATGGAGAGTGAATTCCATGTAAGCAGCAAAGGCTATAAGGAGTCGAATTGCTTCCAATCTTGCAACTGGAGCAAAGGTCTCATCATAGTCTATGCCCTCCTCTTGACTATATCATTGAACCACCAATCTTGTCTTGTTTCTTGTAACTATTCCATCTTTGTCAAGTTTGTTTCTAAAGACCCATTTTGTGCCAATTACAGATCTGTCCTTGGGTCTTGGTACCAGATGCCAAACTTGAATTCTCTCAAATTGGTTGAGTTCATATTGTACTGCATTCACACTGTCTGCATCTTGCAAAGACTCAGTAACATCTTTAGGTTCAATAGGAGATAAAAAGGCATCAAAAGCACAAAGATTCTTCAAAGAGGATCTGGTTTTGATTCTAGAGGTTGGATCAGTAATTATATTCTCGATGGGATGAGAACTTTGATACTTTTAAGGTTTCACAACCAGATGGATTCCCTTAGATGTTCCTTCAATGTTGTGTTGCTGAGGAACAAGTTTATAAACAGGTTCTCTCAATGTTTGAGGATCAATTTCTCTTTATTCTGTCCTCCCTATCAAGTTTCCCTAGGTGGAAGGACCTGTTCCATTACCTGTTCCTTCCTCTGATGCAGCTTCAGTCTGAGCTGTTGTTTCATTTGAGTTTCTTACCAGCACAATTGCTTCATCATCCTGTTCCTGCCTCTCAGAAAGAATGTTAGTTTCATAAAAAAAAAACCACATGTACACTTTCTTCTGAACACATAGTTCTTTTATTATAAACCTTATAAGCTTTACTATATGAAGAATATCCCAAGAATACTCTCTCGTTACTTCTGGGATCAAACTTACTTAGGGAGTCTTTACCATTAATGTGCACAAAGCATTTGCATCCAAATGCCCTAAGAAGGGATATGTTTGGCTTTCTACCTTTAAGTAACTCATAAGGAGTCTTCTCAATAATAGGTCTAGTCATGCTTCTATTTATGATGTAACATGCAGTATTCACAGCTTCTGCCCAGGAACTATGGGGCAGTTTACTAGGAAGAAGAATAGTCCTATCCATTTCTTCCAATGCCCTTTTCTTTCTTTCAAGTATTCTATTTTGTTATGGAGTCCTAGGAGAAGAAAAAATATTCTTTATGCCATGTTCAACACAAAATTTAGCAAATTTAGCATTCTTAAATTTAGTACCATGATCAGACATAATTGATGCAAGTTGATTAGCTAGTTGTTTCTGAGTTTTTCTAACAAAAGAAGTGAAAATGTCAATTGCTTCATCTTTAGATGTTAAATATAATGTCCAAGTAAACCTAGAGTAATCATCAACAAGCACCATCACATATATATTACTACCTCTGTTCAATGTTCTCATTGGTCCACAAAGATCCATATGGACCAGTTTCATCGTCCTGGTGGTGCTTACCACTTTCTTGCTTTTGAAAAAGGATCTTACCTGCTTCCTCTTTGCACAAGCCTCACAAACTTTATCTTCCTTGAACTTAATGTTAGGAAGCCCTATCACCAATTTTTTGGAGACTAGTTTGTTGAGTTGACTTAGACTGGCATGTCCAAGCCTCTTGTGCAAGAGGAGGAAATCATTATCCAACACACTTAAGAAAGTCAGTTCATTATCTAAAAGTGTGGATAAATGTACAACATATATGTTGCTCACTCTTTTCCCTGCAAAACTATCTTGTCAGTGGTAAGATTAATCATAAAGCATTTTGTAGAAGTGAATGCTACCATGTTACCTCTATCACATAATTATGATACACTTATTAGACTGTATTTTAGTCTATCTATCAAGTAGATGTTCTCAATAGAGTGAGAGTCAGTCTTACCTACTTTTCCAACCCCAATGATCTAACCTTTCTTCCCATTTCCAAATGCGACATTACCTCCTTTAAGGTCCTCAAGTGAAAGGAACTAGTTCTTGCTTCATGTCATGTGCTTTGAGCAGCTATTATCCATGTACCATAATTGGTTGTTCCCCTTTACTTGGAACTGCAAAAGGAAATCATGGGTTAGTCTTAGGAACCCAAACAAGTTTGGGTTCCTTTCTATAGGAAAAAGGATGAATCAAATTCTTTTTTGCCCAACTTGGTAACCTATTCTTCCCTTGGACAAATTCTTTGTTCTTTTGACTTGCCTTTTCTTTTGCGATGCATTCACTTTTATAGTGACCTATTTTACCACAGTGTGTGCAAATCGTGTTCTCAGGAAGTGTGAGGTGCTTGCTTTTGGGATCCCACTTAGGTGCCAGGTTCCCAAAGCCGAGTCCTCTCCTGTTGTTACTATGGTGTTCTTCTAGCCATGAAAGTGCATCGGATAACCTGTTCCATTTACAAGTTCTGTCTAGCTCATGCTTGACCTTGATTAGATCCTCCTTTAGGATTCTTACCTACTCATCCCTTTTATACAACTCATCTTTCATTTTCCCTAAATTTTCTTCTAGAGTGGGTTGTGTGTGATCAACTATCTTTTTACCTGTTCCTAATTTCAGTTTTATATTTTCAGATCTAAGCTCTAGGACAGTTGAGTCAAGTGCATGAACCTGATTCTTCAACACAGTATTTTCACTTACAGTTTCACTAACCCTATGTTCCAGGTTTTAGCACTTAGCCTTCAAAATCACACATTCTTTAGATGACTGTTTCTTTTCATTGCTTCATAGGCAATAAGATTTCTAATTAATTCATCCTGTGGGAAAGTGGAAATATTATTTGATTCCTGAATGGCAGTGATTTTTCTCTCCCAAGTTATAAGCAAAATCCTAGTCAGTATCTTCTCGACTCTATCTTCTCCAAGAATAATCCTTCCAAGAGGCTTTAGCTCATTTGTCAATGTAGTGAACCTTGTGTACATCTCTTGAATGGTTTCTCCTTCCTTCATAGCAAATTTCTCATATTGAGAATACAGTAGAGTTCCCCTGGATCTCTTCACTTGAGGTGTTCCTTCATGAGGCACTTGCAATGTGTCCCAAATTTGCTTAGCAGTGGTACAACTTTGGAGTCCGTTGTATTCATCTGGACCAAGTCCATAAACAAGCCATTTCTTGGCTTTGGCATTCTTCTCCCATTTCTTCAAGTCCCCAGCAGTGCAATCTGCTCTGGTCTTTGGAACATCTACTCCTTCAAAAAATTTCTTCAAGGTAGCTAGCGGACCATCTGTGATAATGTCCCATAGCTCATAGTCCTCTCCTATAATGTAATCTTTCATCCTGTTTTTCCACCAAGAGTAGTACTGGCCATAGAGAGTGGTGGCCTAGCAGTGGATCACCCTTCCCAATTTTTAGGTGGTGCACTCATGTTGATCTTCTCCTAAAGTGTAATCCTATTCAAGAAAAATCCGCTCTGATACCAATTGATGTTTTATACTTCAATGCCACACAAGAGGGGGGGAGGGTGATTTGTGTGGTGTTCAATTTTTGCGTGCACTAATTATAGAAGAACCTGGTTCTTCTATGTGTTCCTTATACTACTATTGCGGAAATAGTAAATACAAAAAGTAAAGAACACAAGTATTTTTATGTAGAAAATACCTAGCTCAAATGTAAAAAAACCACGACCTACTACTAAGTAGGATTTTTCCCAACACTTCACTAAATCACTGAGCCAAAACAATATTTACAAAACTCTTTGTAAACTTAAGGATTACTTCTAATCCCGTTGTATCAACCAACCTCTAACTGTTGCGACAACTTCAAGTTAAATCTAACTTTAATACACATAGTACCTAATACAATTGCCTCTAGGTAAAGCTGAAAGGTGCAATTTGAAAACACCTACTACAATGAAACTAGAATAAAAGACAGACACTTGAAACTGGTTCTTCTATCAAGTTCATGTAGCTTCAGGTTCACAAACTTGAATCATACAAGAGTTGCTTGCAAAATGCCTTGCTATTTTTCTCTCAACTCACGTTTAATTTCAGTATTTGTGCGTACCTGTAATATAAAAATATCCTGTAATTTATAGTGTTAGTAGAATAGGAAATAACTAAAGTTCCAATGCTATACTCTTCCTTGGTGGAAGAGTTCTAGTTATCTTCAACTTCTAACTTCTCCCTTATCTTGGATAAAGTTCTCTTCTGGTAAAGAGTCATTCTCTTTATCATTTATGCAACCTTTTCGATCAGGAGATATCAGATATAATAACTTAAGCTTATCTCCTTGACGTGCATCCCTTATGCTCGAATCTGTCCGTGTTTGTGTACACTGTGTATGGACCTGGTTCATGCTTTAGTTCCTTTGTCAATCATAAAAACAAACTTCACTTGAGCCAACAAACCTATTAATAAGTTCCAACCATATGTAAAATGTATCGATTAGCATACGAGGATGATATGCATGATTGTTGCATGTAAGAATTCATGAATATGCGTAGCTCCTTTCAAATCAGAAACCCGTTTATTTCTCACAACCTACGCATACACGGTCTAAGATAACATGAATAATTACGTGATTCCGCAGGGAACAAAACCAAATGGCACATCTGCTGGCAAATGAAGGAGTCAGTCTATTCTGTTTAATTATCCAGCAGTTCCTCCGTTAATTGCTTTTGCTATGTCTGTAAAAGCAGACAAAATAGGAACTTCTTTTGTTAGAACTTCTGATAATGTACTATATATTTTAGATGATCATAGTACTAATAATATCGTTACTTTTGTAATGATGCATAAATATTATATTATCTTTTTAGCCTAAAAAAAAGAAGAAGAAGTCATCCTTGGCTATTAAATAAGATCTTCTATTAATTTTAGATCCTCTACCCCAACCCCCAAACCTCCATCGATGTACTGAATTCACCATAGGCAATGGAAGAAGAGAAGGCATTGCAGAAAAGAGAAGAAATTCTCAAGTTAGCCATAGTGACCTGCCTGAAACCAAGAAAGAAAGGACTGTATCTCATCAATATATATATATATATATATATATATATATATATATATATATATATATATATATATATATATATATATATATATATGGGGTCTAAATTCTATTAATGAGATTTCCAAAATGGTTCAGGCAAGTCATACTTGGCTACCAAATAAGACTCCTTCCACTATGCTATACCTCTCTTCTACCTCTTTCTTCTCTCTTGATAAATTCAATTGAACACCACCAAAAAGATGAAAAACGGATATCGTCGGAAACATTTTTGGCAGACATTCTGAGGGGATGCCCGTTCAAAAATGCCTTTCTGGCGAGCCAATTTCCGAGGGGATACTCGTTCGGAAATTAACATTTTTAGTAGTGATAGAAGAACAAAAAGTCTAGCATAAAAGAGAAGAGCATGTCAAGTTAGCCAAGGAAATTGCCTGAAACCAAAGCAAAAATGGTGTTACCAAAAACCTTTTAAAATAATGGTCAATGTATCTGCTTCTACATTCTCTTCTCTCGGGATCTGTGTGATCGACCACTCCCTGAATTGGGTAAGCAAAGTTTAAACTTTAATCACATACTGTTGCATGCATTCCTTCTTTGTGAAGGTTTATATTAAATATCAAATTCGCTAATTTCAACTGCCAATTTGGCCAACCGGCCTGACAATTTAGGTTTGTAAAGGATATTCCGCAGGGAAAAGGTTGCCACAACGGCTATCGGGTGGCACTGAAAATAAGGCCTAAGCTTCCGAGAGGCGACTACGAGAGCTAATACCAGTTTTTCGAGATGCGGATAACGAGTTTGCACTCCTGAAAAGTTTTTGCTAACATGATAGACATGCAATTGCGTACCTTCATCCTCCCAGACTAGGATGGTACTTACCGCTACCTTTGAGATCGCTAAGTATATTAGCAGATGTTCACCTTCCCCCAGTTTTGATAGTAGCGAGGAGCTTGATAGATAATGTTTTAGGTCTTTCAAGGCTTGTTGACATTCCGTAGTCCATTCGAAATTGTTCTTCTTCTTCTGAAGTGAGAAAAAGTTTTGACATTTTTTGAGGATCGTGAGATGAACCAGCTTAGAGCGTCCAATCTTTCGGTTAGCCTTTGGACTTCCTTTATGCTTGTCAGCTGGTCTAGGATGTCCTCGATGGCTTTGATCTTGTTGGGATTTACCTCGATCCCCCTTTGTTTAACCAAGAAACCCAAGAACTTACCAGAGCCAACCTCGAAATGTGCATTTTTTGGGTTGACTTTCATGTTGTGCTTCCTCAGGATATCAAAGGTTTCCTGGAGGTGTTTTAAATGGTAACGTGCATTCGAAGTCTTGACGAACATGTCATCTATGTTGACTTCCATTATTTTACCTATTTGTTTCTCGAACATCTTGTTCGCGAGCCTCTGATAAGTGGCTCCAGCATTCTTAATCCCGTAGCGCATCACATTATAATAATATGTGCCAAATTTCATTATGAACGAAGTCTTTTCCTGATCCTTCGGGTTCATCTTATTGATTGTACCCGGAATAGGCATCGAGCAAACTCATTAACTCATGCCCGACCATTGCATCAATCATTTGATCAATGTTTGGAAGTGGGAACGAGTCTTTTGGGCACGCCTTATTTAAGTCTTTGTAATCTACATTGACACAACGTTCATTTCTCTTGCTGTCGGTTGATTTCCTCTTATTTGCTTAATTCCCTCTAGGGTCGAGAATTTCAGCAGTTGGTGATATATTGATGGTACGACCTTCATCTCATGTAACCATGGTCCTACCAAGAATTATGTTGTAGCCTATGTCACCGACCACCACTTCAAATAAGGTGGTCTTTGTAACCCCTTCGGCATTCGTGGGCAGCAAGATCTCCCCTCACGTTGTCACAATTGCCAAGTTGAACCTGACGAAGAGTTTTATTGGCGGAATGATACTTCCGGTTAATTTGGCTAGCTCCAACACTCTCCATTGAATGATGTTGGCTGAGTTTTCCGGGTCAACCAAAACATGTTTAATCTTAAAATCCAGAACATTAAGAGAAATTACCGGGGCATCGTTATACGACAGAAGAAGCCCTTTGGCGTCTTCCTCCGTGAAGGTGATGTCGTCTTTAACGACTTCCCGGAGTCTTTTGTTGTGGGTCACTGATACCTTCATTGTCTTGGCTACTAATAAAGTTACACCATTGATTTCATTCCCTCCGAAAATCATGTTGATAGTTCACCGAGGAGGGTCTTCCCCTATCTTTGAGGGTTCTCCTTTGTCCCGGTTCCGTCTGTAATTGTTCTTAGTTCGGATGCTCAAGAACTCCCTGAGATATATGTTCTTCAATATCATTGCCACCTCCTCGCGCATATGTCGGCAGTCCCTAGTCTCGTGGTCGTGATTCCCATGATATTCACACCATAAGGTGGGATCCCAAAATTATAATCTGTTAGCTTGGGAAATGAGGAATCTCGGGTCCCCGGTACCTCTTTTTCTTGTAGTGACCTATTGTTCCGGTCGCGATCGGTTCTTTTATCAGGAGCGAACCTATTGGAGGACCAGAACCATTTGCTGGCGTGTCCTTCGGCTCTCTCATAAGGCAAGAATCGACCTTTAAAAGACTGTCGGTCTTCTTCAAAATCATCCTTGAACTTATCCCGGTTCTTGTCTCGGTCCCATCCCTTGGTTGATGTCGGGAACCCGAGCTCATCATCTTCTACCCTTATCTTTGATTTATAATGGTTATGGACATCTGTCCATGTGGTCGCTTTGAACTCAAGCAGGCTTTCCTTCGACTTTTGGGAGGCATCGGAGTTTCTCAGGTTTAGACCCTTTAGTGATTGTGTCAGCTGCCCATTCGTCCGGTACAACCAGTAACAACATCCTTTCTTTCTGGAATCTGATCACGAACTCTCGCATCAATTCGAACTCACCCTGTGCGATCTTGAATATGTCTGCCTTCCGGGCTTGGACCTTTCTAGCCCTGGCATGTGCCTTTATGAATGAATATACGAGCATTTCAAAAGAACCAATAAAATGCTCGGGTAAAAGAGAATACCATGTCAGGGTCCCTTTTGTAAGGGTTTCTATGAATTTTTTCAGTAGAACCGACTCAATCTCATGCTGAGCCAAGTCGTTTCCTTTCACTACAGTTGTATAAGTTGTAATGTGCTTCTGAGGATCTGAAGTCACCTTGTACTTTGGTATGTCCGGCATCTTGAACCATTTTGGAGTCAATTTCGGTGCTGCGCTCGGCTTAAACGGTAATTGGGTGTATTTCTTTGAATTTGGACCCTTCAAAATTGGTGGTGCGCTCGGAATTTGATCCATTTGGGTGTGAAACTCCTTCGTGTTCTGATCCATCCGCTCGTTCATTTCTCTCACGAATCTCGTGAGTTTGGTTTCGAAGGGATCATTATCGTTGTCATTACCGGATCCGCTACCGGTTCCCCTTGCTCCGTCGAAGCCGACCTCACCTCTCAGGGTATTATTATCAACTTTTTGAGATGTTTGATTTGTTGGAGCGCCGGTAGGAACTGGGCCTCTCCCATTTGAATTGTTGGAAGCACATGATAATGCCTGCTTTAGTTCCGTCATGACCTGGTCCTGCCTTGAGAGATGGCCCATGATAGCTTTTTGTTGTTCTTTCAAGATCTTTACCGTTTTCGCAACATGCACGTCCTCCGTATCATCAAGAGTTGTCTCCTGCACATGTCAGGGATATTTACTGCCATGGACCGGAGTTTCGACGTCCCTCTTGTTGCGGGTGTCACTGATTGAATCCTTATGTTGAGGTAGATTTTCGTGTGCCTTAATAATGTGTGCGATGTTGACATCGTTAGCTGCCAATTTTGATTTTTTGCTAAGAAACAAAGAATCAAACGAGTTAGTAATAGATGCAGGGATCAACTCAATTACGCAACTGTCTAAGTCCCACGGTGGGCGCCAAACTGTTTACCCGTAAAATGGTACAATTGAATTTGTTGCATGGTTTATAGATAAACGAACTGATTTGACCCAAAATAATAAATAAAGTAGATTAAAAATAAGACTTTGCATTAAAATTAAAGGAAATGGCAGGCTTAGCTCCGGGAGCGATGCTTTTGAGGATAGAAATAAGAGCAATATAAACAAAAAATAAAGTTGTGTTATTTAGCTTGAGAATAGAATGTAGCATAAGTTTTGCCAAAGATTTCGTATCCCTACAATGACTGTTGAAACTACTATTTATAGCTATACCTAGAAAACAAGATGCTAGGATCAAGCCCCTCTTAAATGACAATAAAGGGGGCTATTGATAAATATGTAACGGTAGGCTATGAATGCCAAAATTCTCTTCAACGGCTGCCTATTTAATACTAGAGAATATTCTTCATTAAATACCATCTGGTGACAAACATTCAACCCGCTCACGTTGATCATTTTTCCCTCGGGGTTTAACCGGTGACAACTGCAGTTGCTATTCCCGGTCTTGGTTCTCACTTGATTTCTCTGTCATCTGTCTCCGGTTCCACGTGTCGCTCTATCATTCGATCATTTAATATATGCCAATTTTACCCTATACAGTACATATTAAGGGGAGCATCAGGCCTGGGGTTCATATTTGTCATAATACAAGCTCATGGCACGTATGTCTGGTTTGATCCAACAGACCTTATGAATTTATTTCTTGTGCTACGTCATCATTGAGTTCAAAAGTGGACCTACCATATAGTGACATATTCAAAAAGTTGCCAGCTTAAAAACTTGACCCCATTCTCATCGTCCCAACGTCTATCACGGGCATCACATTAGTAGAAAAAAAGGTTAAAAAAAACAATTCATTCTGTCAATTTTCGTCATCGATGTGCCACTAAAAATTCATATTTACGGTGCTCGTCTGTTTTAGAAATTGAGTCAATGCGAAACGAATAAATTAAGGAATAATGTCAAATGACTTCTCTTCACAATACGATTTATCACCATGTCGCAAGTTGAGATTTTTCTATAGGGTTTAGATTAAATGATCAGTGCAAGAGATGGATATTTCAATTGTAAGATTCTATGTTTGAAATATTTTCAATGTGTTATTGAAATTATTTGGAATTTTATAGTTTTTGGAGTTTTTCTTTCATATTACTCAATCCAACGGGGTTGACTGATTTATTCTAAGGTTTTTTTTATATAAATTGTCGGCTAAATTCACTGTTTATTTTTTTTAGCTGGTATACATAGACTATAGATTGATTATACATAATTATACACATACTATACATAAATTATACATATATTATGCATCAGTTGACTATTTTTAGTTTAAGCGATTTTGTGGACTCTTTGAAGGTCAATGTTGAAGATCCAAAGTAGGGAATTGTATCAGATGGCTTGATAATACAGTTTTAATGGATCACATAAGGAAAAACATGGGATTTTGTATAAATAGTCGGCAAAATATATTATTTAGTTTTCCTAACTCGATGTATAGATTATACACGAATTATATGCATATTATACATTCATCGACTTTTTTAAGTTTAAGCGGTTGGGTGAACGGCTATTTAGGTTAATTTTTCAAACAAAATCGTTGCATAACTATTGCAGCATTTAGTTAGCAGTATTAAATAGTATCAATATTAAGTGTGAATCTATGTGTTAATTTATGCAATATAAGAAATTTGACAGAGATTAAACTATTTAATGATATAATACCCTTTGTAAATTAAGTAACTCATGCATAAAATCCTCCTCTTTACTAATCATTGCATAACAACCTTTTCATTATCATAGTTTTGCCTCGGCCTATTAGCTAATTAGGAGTCGGTCTTTTCTGTTTATCTAGCAGTTCCACCGTTGTTTGCTTTAGCAACTGTAAAAGCAGACAAAGTAGGAACCCTTGTTTGTTAGAACTACTAAAGTCCTTGCTAGAACTTCTGATAATGTATATATTTTAGATGATCATAGCTCTAGTAATAGCGCTACGTACCTTTTGTAATTATGCATAAGTAATATATTATCCTTTTAGCCAAAAAGAAAAATAGAAGTCCTCCTTAGCTATCAAATAAGATGTTCCATAGGCAATGGAAGAAGAGAATGCATTGCATGAAAGAAAAAGATTATCAAGTTAGTGATCTTTCCAAAATGGTGCAGGCAAGTCATCCTTGGCTACCAAATAAGACTCCTTTCACTATGCTACACCTCTCTTATATCTCCTTCTTCTTTCTTCGTAAATTAACTTGAACACTACCAAAAAAAAAAGCAAACCGGATATCGTCGGAAACATTTCTGACGGGCGACGACCCAATTTCCGCCCCACTTGAAAACGAGGTCAATCATTCTTAATATCTGATCGAATTTTCACATAAGCACTAATAAAGAAAAGAAAAACAAAAGTAATAAGATATAGTGTTTTCTATATGTCTAATGGGTATCAAAATTGTTCTATAGAAGCTTTTACATGGATGCATGCACTTGTATGAACTCAATTTTATACTAATTTATTTTTAATATTGACACGCTCGACATAAGTAGGATCAGTGATGAGGTTAGGAAAACAGAAAATTCAAAATATAAAAAAGTAAACACTTGAAAAAGTTATCTGAATTTAATGTCTACTACGTTAACTTAAAAAGTAATTTTGACCTTATAGTATAATATAATTTTTCGACGAAGGGAAATCGAATAAACTCCCTTGCGCCTCCACCAGCTCCACACTGAGTAGGACAAAAACTGTAGGAGGTAATAATCTTCAGAGTGAAAGAATAATTTCATTTGATATTACTACAGTACTTGTTATTTTTACTCAAAACGAAGTCATGTCCTTTTCTATGTTTTGAGAAAAGCTATGTATTCTTAGGTGGTGCTAAAAAGAACCGAGCTAGCTTTTTAAACCCAAAAAGATGTCAAATTAATTCAAGAGAAGATGTTTAGGATACACTACTAGAAATCCGTTAAAAATCGACCAAAAAAACCGACCAACGTTGGTCGGTAATGGCCAAAATCCGACCAAAACGCGACCATTTACGTGTGGACGGTATATTTGTGGTCGGAAAGGCATACCGACCAAAGTACCGACCAACTTTGGTCGGTCAATTAAATTCAAAACAAAATAAATTGCAAAAAAAACCGACCAAAGTTGGTCGGTTTTTTAATTGTGTAATAAAAAGATTCACCATCTGGGAATCGAACCGGGATCTGTACTGTGGCAGGATACTATTCTACCACTAGATCATTGGTACATTTTGTTTTAAGACTGTCTTTTATTTGATTTATACTCTTGAATTGTATTTTCGCACGAAAATAACCGACCAAAGTTGGTCAGTTTTATTAAAAAGCAAAATTACCGACCTTAGATTATGTGGACCCCACTTACCTCCGTCTTCATACTTTGATGGAAAACAAGAATAATTGCTTTCAATATACATAGTGTTGCTTACAGTCATCTCTAAGCATTTAAACTACTATGACAGTTCAAATAGCAAGCTAGCATAGGAAAATTGGCATCTCAAATTTTGTGTTTTTTTTTCTCCTTCAACCTCAAAAATTTCCGCTACCATTTTCATCACTGCTACTGCCACCCCATAAGAACTCCGTCTACCTCCTCCACGTCTACTGTAGCTGCCTCCACCACCACACAAAAAAGCATACCAAGCAAATTCCTTCAATTTGTCTCCCTAATAAGCCCATCCGAAAATTTCTTCTCCACTATCTTCATTGTAACCATAAAGGAGGATTTTACATCTTTCAAAAAGTCTACAGAAATTTCAATGAAACAGAAGTTAAAAATAAACTGAAAAAGCTCCAGTTATTAATGAAATAAAATTACTACCATCTCCGGTTTACCTTTTTATGGAAAAAATTCAATTTTATTTGTAAACAATCTCATCACTTCTCCCTAAATCTCATCAGCCGCCACCTCCCCTCTTACCCGTAACCCCCTTCAGCCACCATTTCTATCACTTCCTAAAACCACCATTATAATCGTACGGCGAAATCCACAGCACCATAGCCACTTTCTCACCTTTTTCTTTCTCCCTCAAAAGATTATTTCTTTCGCATAACTAACAACCATAGATGGTCGTCGATCTCGTCGCCTCATTTATACCTTTTAATCTCCTTACCACCATTGTAACCACCCCAAAATTACCTATCTAAGAAGTCATTATATTTTGACAATGGGATCCGACTGCGGAGTCACCCTTGGCTATCCAATAAGTCGATCTTCTTTTCATCTTAGAACCCCTTTTTCTATTCATCTCTCAATGTATGGAAGACGAGAAATTGGTCTTACATGAAAGAGAAGAGCTTGCCAAGTTAGCTAAAGATGACCTACCGAAAACCAATATAAGAAAAGGACACCATCAATGGTGTAAATACCTCTCCAAAGGTTGAAGGCAAGTCATCATTGGCTACCAAATAAGCCTCTTTTCATCATGCTAGACCTCTCATCTGTCTTCTGATCTCTTGATAAAGGGTAACCTAGTAGACAAAGTATTCTGCGTTCATGCAGGGTTCTAGGGCCACCACCCCAACGGGTGCAATGTAGCCAGCCTATATTGTCGCAAGCATCGTGGTTGATTCCACGGCTCGAACCCGTAAGCTATAGGTCACACGAGTACAACTTTACCGTTGCTCCTAAGTCTCCCTATTCTCTGTCTTCTATCTCAATCTCACGATAAAGAGAAGAGCATGTCAAGATAGCCAAGGAGACTGCCTGAAACCAAGCACAAAAAGGCTACCAATACTAAATGGTGTAATCAAAACACCTTTCAAAATAATGGAGCAGGCAAGTCATCCTTGGCTACTAAACAAATATGACTCTCCTCTTCATGTAAGATCTCTCTTCTTTATTGAGATCATGATTACCATATGGCAAGTTAGCCATGTATTTATAGTCATAGCCAAAATAGTAATGGAGAACTAAGCATCTTTCTAGCATATAGCAGCTGCTTTATGTTTTTTCCCTTTTATTTCTTTGACTTTGTTCTCTTCAGCCACATTATCTGACTTCCCAAAGAGGAATAAGTTGTTTTCATTTGCAAGGGCACTTGCCCTCCGTTTATCTCCAACCAATAATTTTAGGGGGAATGTAATCCATACCATAGAACGATATGTCGTCCACCTATAACGGGTGCTCTAATAGCCAAATAGGTTTAGACTATAACATGTAGGGTTCGTCAGATATACCAACGCCGCTAAATAATTCCAGTCGTAGTTCAATTAATCTTTCTGCTTCCTCTATAAGAAGATACCTCGGCGATATAACAACGTATTTTTATTAGTTCTAGTCGCAGACAGAATGTAAATTAATCGGCTGATGACATGATAAAAAAGAAGATAAGTCCTTGGGAATATTGACTTTGTTATTAAAAGAATCTGGTAAATGGAATGTTGATCAAATCTATAAAATTGAAGAGTGCCCCAAAATAAATGGAAAAGAAAAATAAAGTTTCCATGCCACTACACAAGGTATTGGGAGTGACACATCTATATATGTTCATTGATGTTTATTGCAAAAGAAATTTAAAAGCATCTTTATTATAGAAAAAGTCTTGTGTCAGACCCTTTTAACATGAGACTTGGGGGTAATCAGATCTATTTGTCTTGCCTTACTTGAAAACAAGGTCAATCAATATTCATATATTATCCAATTTTCAACTCCATATTATAAAAGAACTAATAAAGAATAGAAATTAGGAATCAAAATTGTTCAATAGAAGCTTTTACATGGATATTGCACTTGTATGAACTCAATTTTATATACCAATTTTTTTTTTAAATAATATTTACAAGCTCAACATAAGTAGGATTAGTGGCAGTGTTAAAACTTTCAATAATTAAGGAGATCCAAAATATAAAGAAGTAAACATGCGATCAAGTTATCGAGATACACCATCTACTATATATGTTAACATAAAAAATAATTTTCATCTTGTAATATAGTGTAATTTTTCGACGGAGGGGATTCAGATGTATTCCCTTCCGCCTCCCGCAGCTCCATACTGTGTAGGACGAAGACATGTAGGAGGTAATAATCTTCAGAGGGACAGAACAATTTCATTTGATTTTTTTTTTGGTGCAATAATTTCATTTGATATTACTATAGTACTTACTATTTGTGCTCAAATTGAATCATGTTTTTTTCAGTGTTTTGAGAAATGCTATGTATTCTTAGGTGTTGTGAAAGAAGAACCGAGCTAGCTTTTTGTCACGACCCAACTCCATATCAGGTCGTGATAGCGTCCAACACCGTTGCTGGACAAGCCAATAGTGAACAACATAGTGATTTCCCATTTAGCTTTACTTATTTTAAAACATTTGGTAAATAAAGAATTTTGAAGGCAAACAAACGAAAACATCTAAAAGCAATTATAACTATTGAATTACAACCCAAAAGTCAAAGTCTACTAATACGTGCCAAGATCTAGTGTCACACGTGTGTGGGCAACTAGTAGAATATACAAAAGATGACTATCCTACTGTCTGAAATAGAATAGATAGATAAAAACAAAAGTGAAACTCCGGCATGCTGCTGAATGACTCAGAAGGGGCAGCTCACTGTGAAGTCTCAGTCCAAGATCAAGTATGCGTGCCGGGCGGGTAACTAGATGCACCAGCCTCAGATCCTGTACAATTAAGTACAGAAGTGTAGTATGAGTACATAAATAATATGTACCCAGTAAGTATCCCGCCTAACCTAGAAGAAGTAGTGACGAGGGGTCGACTTGACACTTACTAGGCAAATAATAATATAATTAAAGTACTATGCTAAGCATGGATATGATGAATGATACTATCAGTTCAATAACAGGAAGAGATAAGTCCTTCTTTCATAATTATAACATAAATTTCAGTAATACTATTTAGAAACTTACATTTCAAGGCATTTAAGCAGAATAAATCATGGAAACTTTCCTAATAATTAGCATGCGCAATTATGCCGGGGTCGTACGGCCCGATCCAATAAAAAGTTTAAACTGTGCACTGCCGGAGGGTCGAACGACATGAACCATAGATGCATCTATTTACTACCGAGGCGCTCGGCCCGATCCACAAATAACAATTATTTTTAAGAAAACACAAGTTTCTCATTTACAGTCAAGTATCTCATACAAACTTTCAAGTAAGTGTATTCAACCTCGTAAAATTCTTTTATCAGTTTCTATCATGACTAAGTGATTATATTAGCAAGTAAGGGCATAAATATTCCAAGTATAGCATGATACGGGTCCTAAACTACCCGGACAATAGCATAATAGTAGCTACGTACGGATTCCCGTCACTTCGTACGTACATAGCCCCCACAATTAGGTACAAACATTTATTTAATTCACCTATGGGGTTAATTCCCTCTTACAAGGTTAGAAAAGAGACTTACCTCGCCTCAAAGTCTACTTCCCAATTCAAGAACGCGCTCAAACCTCCAAATTTGATGCCAAACAACTCGAAGCTAGTCAAACATTACATAAGCTAATCAATCTATGGTCAAAAGTTCATAATTCCACCATTTAAGTGGTTACCCAACCTAAATTGCAAGATTCCTAAAATTCACCCCCAGGCCTACGTGCCCGGATTCTAGAAATGTTTAAAGAAAGTTGTTACCCATAACCTTAGGAACATAAATATGTAATGTTTACAAAATTTCATAACAAATTTCATGGTTAAATCTCACTTTTATCAAAAAACTAGGTTTTCATCTAAACCAGTAATTTTCACTAATTTACATGTTATAACCTACCCATAAACCATGTATTTAACTCATATTTGATAGGAATTACTTACATCAACTAGTTTATGGAGATCCCCTCTCTAACTAGCTCCAAAATCGCCCCCAAGAAGAGTAAGAAGTGAGCAAAAGTGCTCGAACCCCGATTTAAAAATCACTTCCCTTCAGCGATTTTCGCACTTGCGGTTCAATTGGCGCACCTGCAATTCCGCTTCTGCTTTGTGTTCCAAATTCCAACTTTGTCCGAGCCTCGTCCGATTGACACTTAGGGCCCCCGGGGCCCCGTCCGAACATACCAACAAGTTTGAAATCAGAAAACGGACTCGTTCGAACTCTCGGAACGCCCAAAACAACATTAAAATTAAGAATCACACCCTAAAACCAATTGAATCAAACTTAAGAACTTCAAGTTCTTCAATTACTTCCAATGCGCCGAAACATGCTTACACTACTCGGAATGACACCAAACTTTGCGCGCATGTCTTAAATGACATTACGGAACCATTCCCGGTCTCAAAATTCCGTTTGGACCTCGAGAACACCAAAATCCGCTCCAAACCAAATTTAAAGAACTTCAAAGTTCTTCAGGAACCAACTTTCACTATTGGGCGCCAAAACGCTCCCGGGTCATGCAAAACCCAATTTGAACATACGTCCAAGTCCGAAATCATCATATGAACCTATTAGAACCGTCAAATTCCGATTCCGAGGTCGTTTACCCAAAATGTTGACCAAAGTCAAACTTGGCCTTTTAAGCCAACCTTAAGGAATCAAGGGTTCCGATTCCAACCCAGATTCTTCCAAATCCCGAACCAACCATCCCCACAAGTCATAAATCTTATTTAGGGGAACGGGGGTTCTAGAAACAAAAATAAACGGTCGGGTTGTTACATTCTCCACCTCTTAAACAAATGTTCATCCTCGAACAGGTTTAGATTCATACATGAAGTGCTGAATATGTGTGGATATCTGCTCCGCATGTCCTCCTCGGACTCCAGGTCGCCTCCTTGACTGTTTGGCCCCTCAACTAAACCTTTACCGTAGAAATCCTCTTGGATCTCAACTGGCGATCCTGTCTTGCAACAATGGCAATTGGCTCCTCCTCATAACCCAAGCTCTCATCTACCTGAATAGTGCTGAAGTCTAACACATGCGACAGGTCGGCATGATGTCTCCGGAGCATAGACATGTGAAAAGCTGGATGAACCCCTGATAGGCTGGGAGGTAAAGCAAGCTCATAAGCAACCTCCCCAACTCGCATCAACAACTCAAATGGGCCTATAAACCTTGGGCTCAACTTACCCTTCTTTCCAAATCTCATAATACCCTTCATCGGCGAGACTTTCAGCAGAACCTTCTCGCCTACCATAAATGATACATCAAGCGCATTCTGATCCGCGTAACTCTTATGTCTGGACTTCGCTATGCAAAGTTGCTCCTGAAACAACTTTACCTTTTCCAAGGCATCCTTTACTAGATCAGTACCATATAATCTAGCCTCGCGAGGCTCAAACCACCTGATGTGAGAAAGACATCTCCGACCATATAAAGCCTCAAATGGGGCCATCTCGATGCTTGACTGATAATTGTTGTTGTAAGCAAACTCAGCCAAAGGCAAAAAGAGATCCCACTTTCCCCTAAAGTCAATCACTCATGCTCTCAGCATGTCTTCCAATATCTGAATTGTCTGCTCTGACTGCCCGTCGGCCTGTGGATGCAATGTTGTGCTGAGCTCTACACGGCTCCCTAACTCACTCTGTACGGCTATCCAGAAATGTGAAGTGAACTGAGGGCCTCTATCTGATATGATGGAAACAGGCACACCGTGCAACTGAACTATATCCCGAATATAAATATGGGCCAACTTCTCTAAGGTATATGTAGTCACAACCGAAATGAAGTGTGCCAACTTGGTCAATCTGTCGAAAATGACCCAAACTGCATCCTTCTTCCGCAAGGTCCGCGGCAATCCAACTACAAAGTCCATAGTGATGCACTCTCATTTCCACTCAGGTATAGTCATCTGCTGAAGTAGGCCACCTAGCCTTTGGTGCTCATACTTGACCTGCTGGCAATTTAGTCGCCTAGCTACATACTCCACTATGTCTTTCTTCATCCGTCACCACCAATAGTTCTATCTCAGGTCACGATACATCTTCGTAGCACCTGGATGAATAAAATACTGAGAACTGTGTGCCTCCTCTAGAATCCTCTCCCTCAAGCCATCGACATTAGGAACACATGGACGGCCCTGGAGTCGTAGAATACCATCATCTCCAATAGAAACCCCCTTGGCACCACCCTGTAGTACCGTCCCTCTAAGAACTGCCAAGTGCGGATCATCAAATTGTCGAGCCTTGATCTTCCCTAATAATGAAAACTGAGCAACAACACATGCAAGAACTTGGCTGGGCTCTAAAATATCCAACCTCACAAGTCTGTTAGCCAAAGACTGAATGCCCAAAGCTAGTAGCCTCTCCTCCACTGAAATAAATGCCAAGCTACCCATACTCTCTGCCTTCCTGCTTAAGGCATCCGCGACCACATTTGCCTTCCCCGGATGATAAAGAATGGTGATGTCGTAATCCTTCAGTAACTCGAGCCATCTACGCTGCCTCAAATTGAGATCCCTTTGCTTGAACAAATGCTGTAAGCTGCGATGAACGGTATAAACCTCACATATCTTAAGAGCATGAACAATCGCGGCTAACTCTAGATCTTGCACAGGGTAATTTTTCTCATGAATCTTCAGCTGACGCAAAACATATGCAATAACTCGCCCCTATAGTATCAATACACAACCCAAGCCAATGCGTGAAGCGTCAAAATATACCGTATACTTCCACGAGCTGGAAGGCAACACTAGAACTAGTGTTGTAGTCAAAGCTATCTTGAGCTTCTGGAAGCTCGCCTCACAATCATTGGACCAACAAAACGGAGCACCCTTCTGGGTCAATCTAGTCAGAGGTGCTGTAATGGATGAGAAACCCTGCATAAACCGGCGATAATAACCTACCAACCCCAGGAAACTCTTGATCTCGGTCACCGAAGTGGGACGAGGCCAACTCTGAACTGCCTCAATATTCATGGAATCCACCTTAATACCTTCTCCTGATACAACATGGCCCAAGAATGCCATAGACTCTAGCCAAAACTCACACTTCGAGAACTTAGCATATAGTTTCTGTTCTCGCAAAGTCTAAAGTACCACTCTCAATTCTTGCTCGTGCTCCCCCGGGATACGTGACTAAATCAAGATGTCATAAATGAATACAATAATGAAGGAACCAATATAAGGCCTGAATACCCGATTCATCAAATCCATAAATATCGTTGGGGGTATTAGTCAAGCCGAAGGACATCACTAGAAACTCATGATGACCATATCTGGTATGGAAGGCAGTCTTCGGAACATCTGAGTCCCGAATCTTCAATTGATGGTACCCTGATCTCAAGTCGATCTTAGAAAACACCCTAGCACCCTGCAACTGGTCAAACAAATCATCGATTCACGGCAACAGGTACTTGTTCTTCATGGTAACCTTGTTCAACTCGCGGTAATCAATGCACATCCGCATATTTCCATCTTTCTTCTTCACAAATAACACTGGTGCACCCCAAGGTGATACACTTGGTCTCACAAACCCCTTTGCTAACAACTCCTCTAGCTGCTCCTTCCACTCCTTCAATTCTTTTGGAGCCATACGGTACGGTGGGATAGATATAGGCTGGGTGGCTGGAGCCAAATCAATAGAGAAGTCAATATCACGATCTGGCGGCATGCCTGGAAGGTCAGAAGGAAACACATCGGCGAACTCCCGGACTACTAGCACTGAATCAAATGTCGGAGACTCTGCGGTGTCCCAAACATAATCTAGATACGCCAAACAACCCTTCTTGACCATATGTCGAGCCTTCAGAAAAGAGATGACTCGACTAGTTGTACTAACCAAGGAACCCCTTCCACTCCAATCTCGATAATTCCGGTATCGCTAAGGTAATAGTCTTGGCATGACAATCAAGAACGGCGTGTTATGGGGATAACTAGTCCATGCCCATGATGACCTCAAAGTCGATCATATCAAGCAACAGAAGGTCAGATCTAGTCTCGTAACCACAGAACATGACCACACAGGACTGGTAGATCCGGTCGACAACCACAGAATCGCCCACATGAGTGGACATATAAATATGAGTACCCAAGGACCTACGAAGAATATCCAGAAAATGAGCGAACAGAGATGACACATATGAATAGGTAGACCCTAGATCAAATAATACCGAAGCATCCCTACCACATACAAAAATAATACATGTGATCACGGCATATGAGGTCAATGCATCTGGTCTGGCCTGAAAAGCATAGAATCTGGCTGGAGCGTCAGCGGGCTGACCCCCGCCTGACTGAACAGTAGTTTCCTGGCGTCTACCTCTAGGATGGCCCCTACAAGCCTGCCCTATGCCTCTGCGCGGCTGGACAATCGGTACTAAAATCATGGGCTGTTGGCCCTGCTGCACTGTCTTACCCCGAAGCCTGGGACAGAATCTTCTCATGTGACCGAGATCTCCACACTCAAAATAGCCCCTCGGTGCGGCGATCTGCTGCCCTGATATCTGACCCTAATGGCCTGTCGATCCATTGGAAGAAGCCTGAATAGCCGGTGGGCGGTATGAACTCTCTGGCATGGCACTAAAATAGGAGCTGGAAAAACTCTGGTGACCTGAGTACCAACGGGAAGAACCCTGGATGGCTGGGGGCGGTAAGAACTCTCTGGTGTGGCGCTGAAATAGAGGCGCACTTGAGCACCTCGAAGAGGTGGTGGTGATGAATATGGGGGCTTGCTAGGCTGACCCCTCCCAAACTGACCTCTGCCCTAGTCGGGGTAGCTCTAAACTCTCTAGAGAAATGATCCCTCTTGTCCTGCTGCGTCTGCTCTCTCTCTCTCTGACGGTAGCCCTCAATCCTCCGGGAAATCTCCACTACCAGCTGATAAGAAGTCCCCATCTCAACCTCTCAGGCCATATTGGCCTTAATACCGGAGTGCAGCCCCGCAACAAACCTCTGCACTCTATCTGTATCCGTAGGACATATCATAAGTGCATGGCGAGACAACTCATAAAACCTCACCTCGTAGTCAGTCACTGACATCTGACCCTAATCAAACTGATACCGCAACTCTTCCGTCTCCGAGGGTGGAATATACCTATCCAGGAAAAGCTGTGTGAACTGGTTCCATGCCATGGGAGGAGAACCCGTTGGTGTGCCATGAAGATAAGACTGCCACTATCTACGGGCCCTGCCCTCCAGCTGGAAAGTAGTGAAGTCAACCCCATGAGACTCCAGTATCCTTATGTTGTGCAGTCTGTCCCTGCACCAATCAATGAAATCCTGGGCATCCTCATGAGGCTCGCCTCCGAAGACAAGAGGGTGTAACCTAGTCCATCTATCCAATAACTTATGTGGATCACCATCCGTAGTCAGTCTAGGCTCAGATGCAGCCGCCGTAACTAGCAGGGCTCCGCCCACAGGTAGTGCACCCGGAGTCTAATAAACCGCAGCTGCATGTAGTCAGTCTAGTAGTAGGGGTCTGTGCTCCCCCTCCTGCCTGAGATGTGGCTGGGTCTGCTGGAAATAAACCAACCTGAGTCATGGTGTCCATGAACCGCATCATACGGCCCATGACCTCCTGAAAGCCCGGTGTTGTCATGAAATCTACCGTGGATGGCTCTGACTTATGAGACCTACGTGAACCTAGTGCTTCGATACCATATTGTCATGACCCAACTCCATGTCAGGCCGTAATGGCATCCAACACCATTGCTGGACAAGCCAACTGTGAACAACTTAGTGATTTCCCATTTATCTTTACTTATTTTAAAATATTTGGTAAATAAGGATTTTTAAGGAAAACAATCGGAAACATCTAAAATCAGTTATAACTATTTAATTACAACCCAAAAATCAAAGTCTACTTATACGTGCCAAGATCTCGTGTCACAAGTGTGTGGGCAACTAGTAGAATATACAAAAGATCACTATCCTACTGTCTGAAACATAATAGATAGATAAAAACAAAAGTGAAACTCCGGCATGCTGCTGAATGGCTCAGAAGGGCCAGCTCACCGTGAAGTCTCGGTCTAAGATAAAGTACGCGCGCCGGGCGGGTAACTGGATGAACCAGCCACAGATCCTGTACAATTAAGTATAGAAGTGTAGTATGAGTACATAAACAATATGTACCCAATAAGTATCCCGCCTAACCTCGAAGAAGTAGTGACGAGGGGCCGACTTGACACTTACTAGGCCAATAATAATATAATTAAAGTACTATTCTAAGCATGGATATGATGAATGATACTGTCAGTTCAACAACAGGAAGAGATAAGTCCTTCTTTCATAATTATAACATAAATTTCAGTAATACTATTTAGAAACTTACATTTCAAGGCATTTAAGCAGAATAAATCATGGAAACTTTCCTAATAATTAGCATGCGCAATTATGCCGAGGTCGTACGGCCCGAGCCAAAAAAATATTTAAAATGTGCACTGCCGGAGGGTCGAACGGCGCGAACCATAGATGCATCTATTTACTACCGAGGCGCACGGCTCGATCCACAAATAACAATTATTTTCAAGAAAACACAAGTTTCTCATTTACAGTAAAGTATCTCATACAAACCTTCAAGTAAGTGTATTCAACCTCGTAAAATTCTTTTATCAGTTTCTATCATGACTAAGTGATTATATTAGCAAGTAAGGGCACAAACATTCCAAGTGTAGCATGATACAGGTCCTAGACTACCCAGACAATAGCATAATAGTGGCTACGGACGGACTCTCGTCACCTTGTATGTACGTAACCCCCACAATTAGGTACAATCATTTATTTAATTCACCTATGGGGTTAATTTCCTCTTACAAGGTTAGAAAAAAGACTTACCTCGCCTTAAAGTCTACTTCCCAATTCAAGAACGCGCTCAAACCTCCAAATTTGACGCCAAGCAACTCAAAGCTAGTCAAACATTACATAAACTAATCAATCTGTGCTCAAAAGTTCATAATTCCACCATTTAAGTGATTACCCAACCTAAATTGCAAGATTCCTAAAATTCACCCCCCATGCCCGTGTGCCCGGATTCTAGAAATGTTTAAAAAGAGTTGTTACCCATAACCTTAGGAATATAAATATATGATGTTTACTAAATTTCATATCGAATTTCGTGGTTAAATCTCACTTTTATCAAAAACCTAGGTTTTCATCTAAACCAATAATTTTAACCATGTATTTAACTCACATTTGATAGGAATTACATTCATCAACTAGTTGATGGAAATCCCCTCTCTAACTAGCTCCAAAATCGCCCCCAAGAAGAGTAAGAAGTGAGCAAAAGTGCTCAAACCTCGATTTAAAACATCACTGCCCTTCAGCAATTTCTGCACCTGCGGTTCAATTGGCACACCTGCGATTCCGCTTCTGCGGACAAACCTCATCTCGCTTCTGCACCCAGGTGACCGCACATGCGGGCACGCATCAGCGACACTGGGTTGTGATTTGGTGATTGGGTTGTTGTTCTTGAATATATTAAGAGAGCTTTCATATAGTTGTGATTTTATTCTTTAGAGTGTTTAATCGAAAGAGGACCATCCTAATAAATATTATTGCAGTGTATGCCTAAGTTTATTATGGCGATTCTTTGAAGTAATCGAGAGAGCCTTTTGAGTTATCGTTTAAATTAATATTGAAAAATATTCGCGAGACGTTTCTCTTAGAACATTCCTACAAATAGATTCTTGCAAGTTTTACCGCACTTCACGTTAGTTTATTTAAAAGATTTAAATTTAATCGAGAGAGGAGTCTGAATCAAAAGTATAAGCTAATCACCTATTGAATTCGTGAGAATCGATAGAACCTCAAGAGTGATATATAACAATATCATATCCAGAATAACAATCTTGCACCTATCATGTCAAAACCTTTATTTCTCACATTGATAAGAAACTAACACTGGTAATCTCTAGTTCTTTGCCATAAATTGTCAATTGCTTTACCACTACTAAAAAATCAGGTTTTAGCGACGGACAAATTCTGTATCTAAACAGAAAAATCCGTCTCTAATCTCATTTAGCAACAGATCTAATTTCATTTTTTTTGTAGTGTACTTTAGTAGTTAATTGTAGTGCGTAATCATTCCAATCAAGTTTTGATCATCCTGAATAGCAGTTAAACTAGGAATTTCTAGAGCATTATTTAAATCCAGTCCCTATGGAGACGATAATCATACTATACTATCTTTGGCTAGCAAGGTGCTTTTACAGATACCGGCTTATGCTAAATTCTTGACAGAGATATTGTCCAAAAAGCGAAAAATGAAAGAGACATCGGTTGTCAAGTTCACAGAGCATTGTAGTGCCATTCTGCAAAACAAGCTCTCTCAAAAGTGTGGAGATCTAGGGAGTTTCACTATACCTTACTCTTTAGGAAGTACTAAATATGTAAAATCTTTGTGTGATTCAGGTGCTTCCATTAACCTTATGCCTTTTTCTATTTTCAGGAAATTAGAGGGAGAGATTGGAGAAATCAGTGGTAGTTCTCATCGTGTTTGTGCTTAAAGAAATTGGTATCTTGAGGTTATTATGTTGTGAAGTTTGGGATTTAGTTCAACACAAATGTGGGGTTTAATGTGTTAATGTATATGTATTAAAGTGCTTAGGGAGATGTAGTCATTGTATCTAAATGTATCCTACCCGTCCTCTATCCTACATTACAATCAATTAAAGTCCTACATGATCCTTGACTAAATGAGCACATATTAGTACAGTAATACACTACCAGCAAGCCTATGGTACGTCTTCTATAGTGCATGAATTCTATTTCTAAGAGTGAGTTAATTCTTTCTATCTTGAGTTCCTATTTGTCCTTGAAATTTATGGCGTAGGGAATTACTCTCTATCTTGGGTGTGAGGGCATATGATTTGCGAAGGAAAGGTAATGTCTTTGGCCTCCATGTTAGAGTAAGTGAGTAGGTTTTTTGAAAATACGTGGCGCGTGTGAGTCAAGTCTTGAGGTTAGGATGTTATGATAGGGTGCTTGGTTTGCTTTAAATATTCTTGGCATAATGCGTTTGGGAAGTTGTCTGATAAGAAGGTCATCTCTATGTGAAGTGTAGTTTGATTGTTTGAGGACGAGCAATGGTTTAAGTGTGGGATCTTGACAGTAGGCTAGAAACTCAAATTTTAGTCATAGTTTGCACTCTAATTACTAAATTTTACTTGTATTTGAGCTAAAATGATGGTGAATTATATTATTATGTATTTTATGCCTTGCATAAAGTGATTACGAGTTAAAAAGATAATCAGGATCTTAATCGAACAAGTTGGAGCTTTGAAGTTTGAGTAAACGCCCAAGGGATTAAACCAGGATCGTGTTCGGGGGTCGAGGACCAAGTCTGGATATCAAAGATCGAAGATACAATTTTACTCTATAAAAAATGCACAACCGCGCAACATGGGGCAGCGTGATAGTGGTTTGTGCTATTGTCTATCAGAAACTGCTCTCTAAACTTCCCATTAGCAGCCCGCGTGGGGCGGCGCATGGCGCGGTGTGCCTGTACAATGTTCTCAGAGTATTTTCCTATTTCAGCTTGGAAAGGGTAGTTTCATCCGGGCCTACTTCTATATGGTATAAATACACCAAAACGACGTATTTGAAGGGACTTTTGACCTTGGAAGCTTTGGGAGAGCATCGGAGGCTACAAGACACATGATTTCATCATCTTTCCATCAATTCAATACGGGAGTTTGGATTGAAACGTTAGATTGATGCTTTCTCACTCTTTAATTATATTTGTGATGACTTGCTCCATAATTATGGAGTAGTTTACTGTCATGACCCAAAATCTAACCATGGTCGTGATGGCGCCTATCGTGTTACAAGGCAAGCCTATTTCCTAAAAAATATAACTATTAAATTGATTATAAGCGTCTAAATTAACTCTAAATATAATTATAGAAAATATGGAAACGAGCCCCAAACATCGGGGTGTCACTAAGTCATGAGCGTCTAAATCTATGAACTAAGAAATAAAACTGTAAAACTGTCAATACGGTCCAAAAGAAGAAATTATAAAAGGAGTAAAAAGGTCCTGCGGACGCTAGCAGCTACCTTGCAGTCTCCAACGATAGTCAGCCTGAACTCAACGATCCCGCGCTCTAACTCAACTGGATCTGCACATAAAGTACATGGTGTAGTATTAGTATAGCCGACTCAGTATGCAGTAACAGCAAAAGCAATGAATCCTCCCAGCAGTGTCACTCCATCACTCAGCACCCAACACTCAATAGGTACCTGCGCTCACTGATGGTGTGTACAGACTCCGGAAGGGCTCCCAAAGCCCAAGCGCTAAGCACGGACAAATCACGTGGTGCACGGACAACTCACGTGCCATAATATCAATCCCTGGATCTGCACGGTCAACTCACGTGCTACGCGGACAACTCATACGCTATGGAATCAATACCTGGATCCGCACGGATAATTCACGTGCCTCAATCAAATGCCTCACAACAGGCCCTCGGCCTCAGTCAGTCATGTACCTCTCTAGCCTCACCATCATCAACAAATAAGGGAAACACAGCCCACGTCAAGTATCATAGCATATCAGCAAAATAATAGGGACTGAGGTAAACATGTACAATAATATCTATGACTGAGTGCAATTAATGTGAGCATGAATAAATCCTAAGCATGATCTCTAACATGAAGGCAAAAAAGTTCAAAAACAAATAAACACATAACCACAGATAATAGCCATTAGGCCTCACAACCTCTCGGGACGGACCAAGTCTCAATCCCTCGGGGTGCACACCCACACGCCCGTCACCTAGCGTGGGTATCACTTCCAAACAATCACGTGATGTCAAATCTCCGGATTTATACCCTCAAAGCCAGAGTTAAAACTATTACTTACCTTAACTACGTAAAATCCTACTCCGTGATGCCCTTGTCTCTGGACTTGGTCTCCAAAAGCTCTGAATCTAACAAAAATCAGAATACTAATATCAACATAGGCTAAAGAAACGAATTCCACAATAAAAACTACATAAATAGGCCAAAAATCTGAAATCGACCAAAACCTGGCCTCCAGGCCCACATCTCGAGACCATTATAATAAACCTCATCCTCACCCGAGTCTAACCATATAAAATTTATCAAAATCGGACTCCGTTTAGTCCCTCAAATCCGCACTTAAAACTCTCCAAAACTCAAATCCTAACTCCCTCAATTTCACCATAAACCCCTACTAATTTCATGGCTAATCAGTGGAAAAACATCATAAGCGCATGTAAATAAACCCAAGTGACTTAACTCACTGATATCTCGTGATTCTCCCTTGAAAACACTTCCGTAGGTCAAAAATCCGTTCAACAATGGAGAAAAAGGGAAAACATTCGCGAAGGGTTACTTTTATAGGTTTTGCCCCAGGGGTTCCGCACTTGCGACACTATTCTTCGCACCTGTGCGGCCGCACCTGCGGTCCCAGGTGCGCACCTACGGACATCACTTAAATGCCAACCCCTCGCCTGCGGACATCACTTAAACACCAAGCTTCGCGCCTGCGCAACCTCCTTCGCACCTGCGGGCTCGCAGGTGCGACACTCCTTCCGCACCTACGCCAACTGCCCAGCTGACCAATTCCACATCGGCGATAAGACTCCCGCATCTACGACAATCGCACCTGCGGTCCCCAATCCGCAGGTGCGGACACACCAGAAGACTGTGCACCAGCAGATTTCTAGCAATTGAACTTCACAAATTTCAATCTGTTAACCATCCGAACCACACCCGAGCCCCTCCGGACCTCAACCAATAATTCCCACAAGTCATATATCACTACCTGAACTTAGCCGAACCTTCAGAACACCCTAAACAACACCAAAATACCAATTCAGCATCTGATTCAAGCCTAAGAACTTCTAAACTTCCAAAATTCGCCAATGATGTCGAAACCTATCAAACCACGTCCGAATGATCTCAAAATTTTCACACATGTCACAAATGACACTACGAACCTACTCCAACTTCTGAAATTCCATTCTGACCTCGATATCTAATTTTCCACTGCCGACCAAAATCTTCAAATTTCTAATTTTCCCCAATTCAAGCCTAATTCTACCACGGACCTCCAAATTACATTCCGGATACACTCCTAAGTCTAAAATCACTCAATGAAGCTAACTGAATCATAAAAATCCAAGTCTGAACTCGTTTACTCATAAGTCAACTTCCAGTTGACTTTTCTAACTTAGCTTTCTAACTAAGAGACTAAGTGTCACATTTCACTCCAAAACTACTCCGAACCCAAACCTACCAACTCGATACAACTCAACACAAACTGAACAACACATAAACAAACTCTCAGAATGACCGACCGGGTCGTTACATCCTCCCCCTCTTAAACAAACGTTCGTCCTCGAACGAGTCTAACAGAAGAACATACCTGAAATCACAACATCTGAAGCAATAATGTCTAGCCTGGCTGGGAGGGCATAGAAACGGTCCTGACCACCCCTGATCTGCCTCCCCCTCTCAGGCAACCCACAACTGACTGGGGTCCGCCCTAGCTGGCTGAACTCCACCCCTAGTTGGCTGGGTGGGTGGTAGAGAAACAGGTGCTAGTGTCGTCGGCTGAGTACTCCACTGTGGAGTCCCACCCAACAGCCTAGGGCAATATCTCGAAATGTGACCAAAATTCCCGCACTCAAAACAACCCCTCATCTGACGAAACTGCTGCTCCTGATGCCCAAAAGAATTACCCGATGATACCTGAGTGGGTGGGGTATAATGAGAACCCTGCACTGGCAATACACTGAATGATGACTGCCTCTGCTGAAATTGGACCTACTGAAACTGACCTCCCTGAGGAGCACCACTGAAGCAACCCTGACCACGAGGCCTCTTAGCCTCCCTCTTGGCCCTCTCCTGTCCTCGAACCATCTCAATCTATCGAACAATGTAGACAACCTCATCAAAGGTAGCCTCAGATACTCTCTCCCTGGTCATAAGCAATCGAAGCTGCAAACCGAGGCCATTTATAAACCTGATGATCCTCGATCAGTCTGTGGGAACCAACCAGACGGCATGACGAGCTAACTCAGAGAACCGCATCTCATACCGTGTAACAGACATCTCACCCTGGAGAAGCTGCTCAAACTGCCTGCGCATCTCCTCTCTACGAAACTCAAGTACAAACTTCACCAGAAAGAGAACAGAGAACTGCTGCCAAGTAAGGGGTGTTGCGCCAACAAGCATACGCCTCTCGTAAGTCTCCCGCCATCTGAGTGCAGCCCCAGAAAACTGAAAGGTAGTGAATGAGACCCCACAAGTCTCCAGAATACCAGCAGTACGGAGTATCCTCTGACACTTATCCAAAACGTCCTGAGCATCCTCTCTCTCTGTGCCACTGAAAGGTGGTGGCTGGAGTCTCCCAAACCTCTCCAACCTACGCTGATCATCCTCAGGCATAGCAGGAACAACATAATCTTTTACAGCTGCAACCGGCTGGACTGGTGGTGCCTCCGGTGTTTGAAGTCCCTGAACAACCTGCTCGGGTGTGCAAGCGATGGGAGTCTGAGTGCCTCCCTTAGCCTGAGAAGTGGTCGCAGTCGTCGAGATAGAGACCGCTTGAGCAAGGCCGGTACATGCTGTCCGAATCTGAGCTAGGGCCTCCTGAAGGCGTGGATTCACAATAGGCAAAGGTAGTGCTTGAGCTGGTGCATCAGCAACTAGAACCTGGTCCTAATCTGGGGCAACTGGTGGATCTACAAGTACTTCCCCAACTGTTGTACGGGCTGCACCTCTGCCCCTACCTCGGCCTCGGCCTCTCGCGGCCCTGGCTGGTGGTACTGCTGGCTAGCCCTCCTGACCGGTAGCACGAGTCCTCACCATCTATGAGAGAATGAAACAACAGATATTTAGTTACTAGAATCAACAGATTCGCACGACAAGAATTCAAAAAGGTGGAGTTTGCTAAAGGTTCTGTAGCCTCTCGAAGATAAGTACAGATGTCTCCGTACCGATCCGCAAGACTCTACTAAACCCGCTCATGACTCGTGAGACCTATGTAACCTAGGCTCTGATACCAACTTGTCATGATCCAAAATCTAACCATGGTCGTGATGGAGCCTATCGTGTTACAAGGCAAGCCTATTTCCCAAAATAATACTACTAAATCGATTATAATAATTTAATAAAACATTTCCAACGTTTGAATTTTTCATAAACTAAATCAACTCTAAATATAATTATAGAAAATACGAAAAAGAGCCCCAAACATCGGGGTGTCACTAAGTCATAAGTGTCTAAATCTATAAAATAAGAAATAAAACTATCTAACTGTCAATACAGTCGAAAAGAATAAATGATAAAAGGAGTAACAAGGTCCTGCGGACGCTAGTAGCTACCTTGTAGTTTCCAACGATAGCCGGCCTGAACTCAACGATCGTCGCGCTCTAACTCACCTGGATCTGCACTTAAAGTGCAGGGTGTAGTATGAGTACAACCGACTCAGTAGTAACAGAAATAACTAAGGAACTGAGTAGTAGAGATGAGCTAAGTAGAATAATTCAATTATTTCTTTATCACAATTTAAAATAAACAGGTAAATTCCATATTTAATTGTGTTCCCAAAACCAATGAAATGTGCAAAATTATAGGAATGCTGGATGTTGGACTCCCGAGATAAAATCCGACTAAAAAAGGAGTAGTCTAAACAAAAGGCACATAATCTTACAATGTGCGGTCCGTAGAATTCCATCTGCGGCCGCAATCAAAGAAAGAAAACTCAGCAGACTTTTGAGCTAATTGCGGATCGCACATGAATTGTGGGGACACAAAAGCTAGGCTAGGATCCAAGATCAGAGAGATGACAAAAAATCCAAGTCCAAAGCTTCCTCGAATTGCGGTCCGCACAAGATTTGTTTACAAAGTAATTAACGGGTAAAATACAGCAACGACAAAAGCAATGAATCCTCACAGCAATGTCACTCTATCACTCAGCACTCGGCTCTCGGCACTCGCACTCAGCACTCAACACTCAATAGGTACTTGCGCTCACTGGGGGTGTATACAGACTCCGGAGGGGCTCCCAAAGCCCAAGCGCTAAGCATGGAAAACTCACGTGCTGCATGGACAACTCACGTGCCATAATATCACTCCCTGGATCCACACGGTCAACTCATGTGTTGCACGGAGAACTCACGCACTATGGTATCAATACATGGATCCGCACGGACAACTCATCTGCTGCATGTACAACTCACGTGCCTCAATCTAATACCTCACAACAAGCCCTCAGCCTCACTCAGTCATGTACCTCTCTAGCCTCACCATCATCAACAAATAAGGGAAACAGAGCCCACGTCAAGTATCACAGCATATCAGCAAAATAATAGGGACTGAGGTAAACATGTACAATAATATCTATTACTGAGTGCAATTAATGTGAGCATGAAAAAAGCTTAAGCATGATCTCTAACATGAAGGCAAACAATTTCAACAACAAATAAACACATAACCACAGATAATTTGCTATTTGTCTTATAATTTTATATTAATTGTCGCATTTATTGGGGAAATTTCTTCTATAAGAATTGGTAAATGGATATATTGGAGGATCGGGTTGTATGCCGCAAAAGAATTGATTGAAATGGATATATTGGAGGATCGAGTTGCATGCCGCAATAGACTTATTAAAAAGTCCATATCGGAGCATCGGGTTGCACGCCGCAACAGACTTATTAAAAGCCAATATTTGGGGGATCAGATTACACACAGCAATAGACTTGTTTAAAAGTAAATATATATACTTAATTAAAAATAATTATATGAGAGGATTGAAAATGAATATATTGTGAGAGCGGGTTGCGCGCTACAACAGAATTGAATGTGAATATATTGTGAGAGCGGGTTGTATGTGAATTGAATGTGAATATGTTGTGAGAGCGGGTTGCACACTGCAACAGAATTGATGGAAATGATAATTGGTTTTGACTGCTGAATTGTCTTCAATTATTATAAATGAGTTACCTGATTTATTTCTATGATTGTTGTTGTTACAAATATTGGGTACAAATAATGTAAGTGACCCGCCTTAGCCTCGTCACTACTTCGTCGATGTTAGGCGCAACACTTACCAGTACATGGGGTTGGTTGTACTGATACTACACTCTGCACTTCTTATGTAGATTTTGGAGTTGGTCGCAGCGGCGTACCATAGAGTTGCTCGGATTTCAGCTACTTAGAGGAGACTTGAGGTATAGCTGCACGACGTCCGCAGTTCTGAAGTCCCCGTCTACTTTACTTTAGCTGTGTGTTTATTTTCAGACAACTTTATTTTATTCAGGACCTTATTTGTACTACTCTAAAAGCTCGTGCACTTGTGACACCAAATTCTGGGATAGTAGTTAGACACCGTTGTTTTTATGGATTATTCACTATATTTTAGACTTTACTTCCGCAATCCTTCTTTGTTATTAATAAATTTAAAAATTGTTTAAAAATTGGTTAATATTATTCTAACGTTGACTTGCTTAGAAAGTGAAATGTTAGTCGCCATCACGGTCCGAAGGTGAGAATTTCGGTTCGTGACAGTGCACTGATTATAGAAGGACCTGGTTCTTCTATGTATTTCTTATACTACTATTGCGGAAATAGTAAATGTAGAAAGTAAAGAACATAAGTATTTTTACGTGGAACATACCCAGCTCAAAAGGTGAAAAAATCACTACCTACTACTCAGTAGGACTTTGCCCAACACTTCACTAAATCACTGAGCCAAAAACAGCATTTATAAAACTCTTTGTAAACCTAAGGATTACCTCTAATCCCGTTGTGGCAACCAACCTCTAACTGTTGCGACAACTTCAAGTTAACTCTAACTTGAATAATCAAAGTACCTAATACAATTGTCTCTAGATAAAGCTGAAAGGTACAGTTTGAAAACACCTACTACAATGAAACTAGAATAAAAGACAGACACTTGAAACTGGTTCATCTATCAGGTCCATGTAGCTTCAGGTTCGCACACTTGAATCACACAAGAGTTGCTTGACAAATGCCTTGCTATTTTTCTCTAAACTCACGTTTAACTTCATCGTTTGTGCGTACCTATAAAATGACAAAATCCTGCAAAATGAGGGTGGAGCGCATCTCCGGCCTCCACGCACCTGCGGCCCTTTTATCACAGAAGCAAGGCCGCTTTTACGCATGCTTATCCGCTACTGTGGACCACTGGCAAAATGCCCAAAGCCGCTTTTGCGGCCAAGAGCTCACATCTGCGACAAAAAGCACGCAGGTGCGGGCACACCAGAACTCATTGACCAACAGCCCCCTTTTGAGTTCTAACTCGATCCGTGCAACGCCCGAGTAGCATCTGAGGCCCCCGAGGCCTCGTCCAAACATACCAACACGTTTGTAGACATAAAACAGACTCGTGCACACCCTCGGAATGCATAAAACAACATTAAAACTAAGAATCACAACCCAAAACCAACAGAATTAATTTATGAACTTCAAATTCTTCCAACTTACTCCGAATGAGCCGATTCATACTTAAACTACTCGGAATAACACCAAATTTTGCATGCAAGTCTTAAATTACCATACGGAACTATTCCCAGGATCGGAATCCAAAAGGACCTCGATAACACCAAAACCTACTCCAAACCAAACTTAAAGAACTTTAAAACCTTCATTACGCCAACTTTGGACTTTATGCGCCGAAACGCTCCCGAGTCATCCAAAACTATATCTGAACATATGCCCAAGTCTAAAATTATCATACGAACCTATTGGAACCGTCAAATCATGGTTCTTAGGTCATTTACTAGAAATGTTGACCCAAGTCAAACTACCCCTTTAAAGCCAATTTTTAAGGAACTAAGTGTTCTGATTTCAACCCGAACCCTTCCAAATCCCAAACTAACCATCCCCGCAAGTCATAAAATAGTAAAAGCACATATGAGGAGTCTTATTTAGGGGAACGAGGATCTAAAAAGAAAAACTATCGGTCGGGTCGTTACATATAGAGTTAGTAGAATGGGAAATAACTAGAGTTCCAATGTTATACTCTTCCTTGGTAAAAGCATTCTAGTTATCTTCAACTTTTAACTCTTCCCTTATCTTGGATGAATTTCTCTTCGAGTAAGGAGTCCTTCTCCTTATCATTTATGCAACATTTTCTATCAGAAGATATCAGATATAACAACTTAAGCTTATCTCCTTCACGTGCATTCGTTATGCTCGAATCCCCCCGTGTCTGTGTACACTGTGTATGGACATGGTTCATGCTTAAGTTTCTTTGTCAATCATCAAAACAAACTTCACTTGGGCTAACAAATTCCCCCATCTTGATAACGATAAACTTTGTGCTTTTCATAAGCATAGGCCCTGTGTCAACTCAGCTTAACATCAACACAATGTTAGAACACATTCCATTTTAAAGTCACAAATCATCAAGGACCAGGTTCATTAGGTTATAAACATCATAGTCCAAAGTAAGAAGCACTTCATTAGGTTCTAAACATCACCGTCCAAAGTAAGAAGTACGACCTATCTCCCCCTTTTTGGCATCATCGAAAAGTTACATAATTATGTTAGATAACAAGATCTTAATAGAAATTACTCATAGCCACTGGAGCTACATCAAATGCAATCATGGAGTCAAGCATCAATTATCGATCTAATGATATTAGCCATCTAAGAAGCATCAACAAATAGTTAGAGTACAAAATCAGTTGATTATCATTGATACTAGTCATCCACAAAGCATAAGGAGAAATAAAAACATTGGATCATGAGCAAAAAGAACAAATAGAAATCCCATTCGGGTTACCGGCTTGTCTAACTAGGCTAGAAAGGTTTCAAGGCTGGGAAGGACCAGGTTCTTGGTTTCTGGCCTGAAGCAGCTTCAGCAATCATGAAGAATGCCATCATTATTCTCCTTCTCCTATGCAAGTTCAGCCCTGAGAGCATCCCTCTCAGTTTCTACTTCAGCCAGCCTCTTCTTCAGTCGCTCAATTTAAGCATCCTCAACCCCACTTGTTTGCACCAAGGCTCGCACTTTGCTGTTCACAGGTACCTTTTTGGATGAACCGGGTTCTTTGGGAGTGGTGTGGACTTCATAGTCACAAGCAGTCAAAGTGTTTTCCTTAAAGTAATCCTTGCTTGTACCAACTTCCCATTTCTTGATGGGTACCTTGAAGTGTGCAAGTACAGCCGTGAGAATGAAACCATAGGGTATGACATGAGTTTTTGTGCCAGTCAGAACCCTATTAAAAGATGGATGATAAATCCAGGCCAATTTATTCACCTTCCACTATCCATGCATTCTATAAGGACCAGGTCCATGAATGTGGTAATGTGCCGTCTTTCCTGCCTATTCAGCACAACTTTGTTAACAAATTCGAACAACACTTTATATGGCGGCTTCATCTCACTTTTGTATATAGACTTAGGCTGAAGCTCTTCTTTATTATCACCAAACTTCCTTGTAATGGCAAGGGAGGTAGGGAGATTCTCTAGACTTGGCCATTTGAGTTTCTTATAATCATTGTACCCTTTAGCAGGTACACCTAAGATCTCTCCCAATTCCGTGTCATCAAAACTCACTGTCACCCCCTTCACCACACTGGTGACACTGCCATTTTTTATCTCACAATTTGCTATGAACTCCACAATCTCAGTTCTGGCAAGCTTTCCATCCATCTGAAGGACCATGTCCTTCCAATCCTGCAGTTGTAACTTTTCCAGCACCATTATCATGCCTCATCTTCCAAGTCCCTGAGGAGTTTACCTTTGAAGATGGTTCTTTTCCCAAACATAACCATCTTGTCCTTCTCTGCATCAAATTCTTCTTCTTCTTCACTTTCTTTTTCTTCCAGCATTTTCACATTTCTAGACTTCAAGGCAGACCTGATTCTTCTAGCCAAGGTAGAGGGCTCTGCAGACTTTGTCTTTGAAACATACTTCTTTGTGGAAGTCTTGATTTTCTTTGCCTTTTGAGTCACAACCTACAGTTCTTATGTCTCCTCTTCATCACGAAGAACCAGCCTCACTCTGCTTCTTTTGGCTCCTTGTATCTTTTTCTCTTCTAGGAGGAGTCTCTACAGGGATAGAAGAGGCAACCTTTCTCTTCTTGTTTGCCCTAGAAATACCAGGCACTTTAATTCCTGAACTCTTTTTCTTTTTTGGATTGTAACTGTCAGACACTTTTCTCATATGGAACAAGTTCTTGAATATTCTTCCCTAATCTAACCAACCCCTAAGCAGCTTCTCCAGACCCACTTCCCCATTTTTCTCTCATAATTTCTTCTTCTCCAGTAGATTCCTCACTCCATACTATCATATGTTTCTTCAGTCAAGCCAACGGGAGTGGGTGAAGATTCAACCACTCCTTTTCCCATTCCCATCACATCGCCTTGAGCACCCTCACTCTTTTTTTCTTTATTCTTTTAATCTTACCACCCAATTTCCTAGTCTCAATTGTTTCAACCCCAGCCATGGTTCTTACAAACACAAACCTATTTTGGACCAGATGTTACCTGCTCTGTTTCAGACGAAATAATTTCTTCCCCTCAGTTGCAGACTTGAAAGAATCTTCAAATTTTTTGGGGTTCATCTGCCTGACTTTCCTTCAGTTGCTCGTTGATTTTCTTGAATTGTTCTCCTCCAGCAACTACTTTTCAACCAATCATCTTAAATCTACCTTTCTTAGAAATATATTTGGTTTATGGTGTGGTTGAATGAATGGGTGTAGATTCTTTGGATGGTGATGAGGGATTTTCATAAGTGTTAGCCATTGATGGTTAGAGGATGAGAGAAGATGATTATGTGTGTTTGGAAGATGAGAGAAGATTAAAGGGTATTGTTTGGCGGTTGTGAATTAGAAATGAAGAAATGACTTAGGCCAAATCAATTTAAAGAGAGATACTTTGATTGGGTAAAGACATCATTTTCAGAAGTTCAGGAGTCTAATCAAATGGGGAGCCAGTTTGAAAAGATGTTGAGGACTCTCCCTAGAATCTAGGCACTTATTGCATTTTTGGGACTCTATTTGGATGAAACTGGCTCATTTTGTATAATCTCAAGGAGGTTAGGATTAAATGGGACTCTCATTTTGATCATAATCCAAATATAATTATTTCAAAATATGCAGGGTGGAGAGTACGTACTATGTAATTTTGATGAACCAGGTTCTTCACTGAGAAATCTCTTGTGTAAGACTGAATTTTCCAAGAAAATAAAGATAATATCATTAGAGATTAATGAGATATTTTAGCACATGGAACAATAGTATACTGATGAAAGTATGAGCTTGAGCAAAATCAAATCTAATTATGTACAAAAATTCAAAAATTTCCTAACCAAAATTTATGAGTTAGAACTGGTTCCTTTTACGTGATCTTAATCATCCCTAATTCTAACATGTTCCTATCAAAGTGATCTCTACTTAGAGATTTTGTAAAGATGTCAGCTACTTGCTTATCTATAGCACATAATTTCATAATGATCAAACCCTTTTCATAGTTTTCCTTTAAAAAGTGATGCTTAACATTTATGTGCTTAGTTCTTTTGTGATGAAACGAGTTCTTGGTCATACTAATTGCACTAGTGTTATCACAAAAGATGGGGATACAACCTACATCAATCCCAAAGTCCATTAATTATTATTTGATCCATAACAATTGAGCACAACATGAGGCAGCAGCAACATACTTAACTTCAGCAATAGATAAAGCCATCGAATTTTGCTTTTTGGCAGCCCAAGACACATAATATGAGCCAAGAAAGTGTGCCTTACCTGAGGTGCTCTTTCTTTCCATAAGAAAACCTGCATAATCAGTATCATCATATCCCACTAAGTTGAAATTACTACCTTTTGGATACCATAGACAAATGTCGGTGGTGGTTTTTAGGTATCTCAAGATCCTCTTGACAGCAATCAAGTGAGACTCCTTTGAATTTGCCTGAAATCTAGCACAAAGGCCTACACTGAAAACAATGTCAGGTCTGCTAGCAGTGAGATATAACAAAGATCCAATCATTCCCCTATACAACTTCTGATCAACAGATGAACCAGGATCATCTACATCCAGTTTTGTGGTTCTTGCTATATGAGTATCAATTTCTTTGGAATCTTCCATTTTAAACCTTTAAGCAACTCTTTTACTTACTTCTGTTGATGGATCATAGTTCCAATTGAATTTTGTTTAATTTGTAAGCCTACAAAGAAATTAAGCTCACCCATCATACTCATTTCAAATTCACTCCCCGTTAGTTTAGCAAATTCTTTCCTTAACTTATTAGTAGTTGCTCCAAAGATTATATCATCAACATATATCTGAACTACCAAGAGATCTTTACCTTTCTCTTTCAAGAATAAAGTATTGTCAATTTTAACTCTCTTGTAGCCATGCTCAATCAAGAATTTTGATAATCTTTCATACCATGTTCTTGGAGCCTGCTTGAGCCCATAAAGTACCTTGTCAAGCGTGTACACATGATCAGGACATTCCTTGCTTTCAAAGCCAGAAGGCTGCTTGGCAAACACTTCTTCATTTAGATAGCCATTCAGGAAGGCACTCTTGATATCCATCTGATGGAGAGTGAATTCCATGTAAGCAGTAAAGGCTATAAGGAGTCGAATTGCTTCCAATCTTGCAACTGGAGCAAAGGTCTCATCATAGTCTATGCCCTCCTCTTGACTATATCTTTGAACCACCAATCTTGTCTTGTTTCTTGTAACTATTCCATCTTCGTCAAGTTTGTTTCTGAAGATCCATTTTGTGCCAATTACTGATTTGTCCTTGGGTCTTGGTACCAGATGCCAAACTTGAATTCTCTCAAATTGGTTGAGTTCATATTGCATTGCACTCACCCAGTCTATATCTTGCAAAGCCTCAGTAAAAGTTTTAGGTTCAATAAGAGATAAAAATGCATCAAAAGCACAAAGATTCTTCAAAGAGGATCAGGTTTTGATTCCAGAGGTTGGATCAGTAATTATATTCTCGATGGGATGAGAACTTTGATACTTGTAAGGTTTCACAACCATATTGATTCCCTTAGATGTTTCTTCAATGTTGTGTTGCTGAGGAATAAGTTTATAGACAGGTTCCCTCAAGGTTTGAGGATCAATTTCTCTTTATTCAGTCCCCCTATCAAGTTGCCCTAGGTGGAAGGACCAGTTCCATCACTTGTTCCTTCCTCTGATGTAGCTTCAGTCTGAGCTGTGGTTTTATTTGAGTTTCTTACCAGCCCAATTGCTTCATCATCATGTTCCTACCTCTTAGAAAGAATGTTAGTTTCATCAAAAAACCACATGTACACTTTCTTCTGAACACATAGTTCTTTTGTTATAAATCTTATAAGCTTTACTATATGAAGAATATCCCAAGAATACTCCCTCATCACTTCTGGGATCAAACTTACTTAGGGAGTCTTTACCATTAATGTGCACAAAGCATTTGTACCCAAATGCCCTAAGAAGGGATATGTTTGGCTTTCTCCCTTTAAGTAACTCATATGGAGTCTTCTCAACAATAGGTCTAGTCATGCACATATTTATGATGTAACATGCAGTGTTAACAGCTTCTGCCCAGGAACTATGGGGCAGTTTACTAGAAAGAAGAATAGTCCTATCCATTTCTTCCAATGTCCTTTTCTTTCTTTCAACTATTCTATTTTGTTGTGGAGTCCTAGGAGAAGAAAAATTATGATTTATGCCATGTTCAACACAAAATTCAGCAAATTTAGCATTCTCAAATTCAGTACCATGATCAGACCTAATTGATGCAAGTTGATTAACAAGTTGTTTCTGAGTTTTTCTAACAAAATAAGTGAAAATGTCAAATGCTTCATCTTTAGATGTTAAAAATAATGTCCAAGTAAACTTAGAGTAATCATCAACAAGCACCATCACATATCTCTTACTACCTCTGCTCAATGTTCTCATTGATCCACAAAGATCCATATTGACCAGTTCCATCGTCCTGGTGGTGCTTACCACTTTCTTGCTTTTGAAAAAGGATCTTACCTGCTTCCCTCTTGCACAAGCCTCACAAACTTTATCTTCCTTGAACTTAATGTTAGGAAGCCTTATCACCAAGTCCTTGGAGACTAGTTTGTTGAGTTGACTTAGACAGGCATGTCCAAGCCTCTTGTGCCAAAGGAGGAGATCATTATCCAACACACTTAAGCAAGTGAGTTTATTATCTAAAAATGTGGACAGATCTACAACATATATGTTGCTCACTCTTTTTCCTTGCAAAACTATCTTGTCAGTGGTAATATTAATCATAAATTATTTTGTAGAGGTGAATGCTACCATGTTACCTCTATCACATAATTATAATATACTTATTAGACTGTATTTCAGTCTATCTATCAAGTAGACGTTCTCAATACAGTGAGAGTCAGTCTTACCTACTTTTCCAACACAATGATCTTACCTTTCTTCCAATTTCCAAAGGAGGCATTATCTCCTTTAAGGTCCTCAAGTGAAAGGAACTGGTTCTTGCTTCATGTCATGTGCTTTGAGCAGCCATTATCCATGTACCAAAATTGGTTGTTCTCCTTCACTTGGACCTTCAAAAGGAAATCACGGGTTAGTCTTAGGAACCCAAACTAGTTTGGGTCCCTTTCTATAGGCAAAAGGATGAATCAAACCCTTTTTAGCCCAACTTGGTAGCCTATTCTTCCCTTGAACAAATTCTTTGTTCTTTTGACTTGCCTTTTATTTTGCAGTGCATTCACTTTTATAGTGACCTATTTTACCACAGTGTGTGCAAATCTTGTTCTCAAGAAGTGTGAGGTGCTTGCTTTTGGGATCCCACTTAGGTGCCAGGTTCCCAAAGTCGAACCCTCCTCTGTTGTCACTATGGTGTTCTTGTAGCCATGAAGTGCATCGGATGACCTGTTCCATTTACAAGTTATGTCTAGCTCATGCTTGACCTTGCTTAGATCCTCCTTTAGGATTCTTACCTGCTCATCCCTTTTATACGACTCATCTTTCATTTTTCCTATATTTTCTTCTAGAGTGAGTTGTGTGTGATCAACTGTCTTTTTACCTGTTCCTAATTTCAGTTTTAGATTTTCAGATCTAAGCTCTAGGACAGTTGAGTCAAGTACATGAATCTGGTTATTCAACACAGTATTTTCACTTACAGTTTCACTAACCCTAAGTTCCAGGTGTTTGCACTTAGCCTTCAAAATCACACATTCTTTAGACAACTGTTCCTTTTCATTGTTTCATAGGCAGTAAGATTTCCAATTAATTCATCCATTGGGAGAGTGGAAATATTATTTGATTCCTGAATGGCAATGATTTTACTCTCCCAAGTTATAAGCAAAACCCTAGTCAGTATCTTCTCGACTCTATCTTCTCCAGGAATAATCCTTCTATGAGACTTTAGCTCATGTGTCAGTGTAGTGAACCTTGTGTATATCTCTTGAATGGTTTCTCCTTCCTTCATAGCAAATTTCTTATATTGAGAATACAGTAGAATTCCTCTGGATCTCTTCACCTGAGGTGTTCCTTCATGAACCACTTGTAATGTGTTCCAAATTTGCTTAACAATGATACAACTTTGGATTTTGCTTTATTCATCTGGACCAAGTTCACAAACAAGCCATTTCTTGGCTTTAACATTCTTCTCCCATTTCTTCAAGTCCTCAGCAGTGCAATCCGTTCTTGTCTTTGGCATATTTACTCCTTCAACATTTTTCTTCAAGGTAGCCAGTGGACCATCGGTAACAATGTCCCATAGCTCATAGTCTTCTCCTATAATGTGATCTTTCATCTTGTTTTTCCACTAAGAGAAGTACTGGCCATTAAAGAGTGGTGGCCTAGCAGTGGATTGCCCTTCCCGGTTTCCAGGTGGTGCACTCATGTTGATCTTCTCCTAAGGTGTAAGCCTCTTCAAGGAGAACCCGCTCTGATACCAATTGATATTTTATACTTCAATGCCACACAAAAGGGGGGAGGGTGATTTGTGTGGTGTCCAATTTTCATGTGCACTGATTATAGAAGAACCTGGTTCTTCTATGTGTTCCTTATACTACTGTTGCGGAAATAGCAAATGCAGAAAGTAAAGACCACAAGTATTTTTATGTAGAAAACACCTGACTAAAAAGGTAAAAAACCACGACCTACTACTCAGTAGGATTTTTCCCAACACTTCACTAAATCACTGAGCCAAAATAACATTTACAAAACTCTTTGTAAACCTAAGGATTACCTCTAATCCCGTTGTGGCAACCAACCTCTAACTATTGCGATAACTTCAAGTTAACTCTAACTTGAATACTCAGAGTACCTATTACAATTACCTCTAGGTAAAGCTGAAAGGTACAATTTGAAAACACCTACTACAATGAAACTAGAATAAAAGGCAGACACTTGGAACTAGTTCTTCTATCAGGTTCATGTAGCTTCAGGTTCGCACACTTGAATCACACAAGAGTTGCTTGCAAAATGCATTGCTATTTTTCTCTCAACTCACGTTTAATTTCAGCGTTTGTGCGTACCTGTAATATGAGAATATCCTGCAATTTATAGAGTTAGTAGAATAGGAAATAACTAGAGTTCCAATGCTATACTCTTCCTTGGTGGAAAAGTTCTAGTTATCTTCAACTTCTAACTTCTCCCTTATCTTGGATAAAGTTCTCTTCGAGTAAGGAGTCCTTCTCCTTATCATTAATGCAATCTTTTCGATCAAGATATATCAGATATAACAACTTAATCTTATCTCCTTCATATATATCCCTTATGCTCGAATATGCCCGTGTCTGTGTACACTGTATGTGGACCTGGTTCTTTCTTGATTTTCTTTGTCAATCATCAAAACAAACTTCACTTGAGCGAACAAACCTATTAATAAGTCCCAACCATAAGTAAAATGTATCGATTATCATACGAGGATGATATGCATGATTGTTGCATGTAAGAATTCATGAATATGCGTATCTCTTGTCAAATCGGAAACCCGTTTATTTCTCGTAGCCTACGCATACACGGTCTAAGATAACATGAATAATTACGTGATTCTGGAGGGAACAAAACCAAGTGGCACATCTGCTAGCAAATGAAGGAGTCAGTCTATTCTGTTTAATTATTCAGCAGTTCCTCCGTTATTTTCTTTTGCTATGTCTATAAAAACAGACAAAATAAAAGTTTCTTTTGTTAGAACTTCTGATAATGTACTATATATTTTAGATGATCATACCACTAGTAATAGCGTTACTTTTGTAATGATGCATAAATATTATATTTTCTTTTTAGCCTAAAAAAAGAAGAAGAAGTCATCCTTGGCTATTAAATAATATCTTCTATTAATTTTAGATCCTCTCCCCCCACCCCCTAAACCTCCCTTGCTGTACTGAATTTACCATAGGCGATGGAAGAAGAGAAGGCATTGCATGAAAGAGAAGAAATTATCAAGTTAGCCATAGTGACCTGCCTGAAACCAAGAAAGAAAGGACTGTACCATCAATATGTATATGGGGTCTAAATTCTATTAATGAGATTTCCAAAATGGTGCAGGAAAGTCATACTTGGCAAACAAATAAGACTCCTTTCACTATGCTATACCTCTCATCTATCTCTTTCTTCTCTCTTTGTAAATTCAATTGAACACTACCAAAAAGATGCAAAACATATATCGTCGGAAACATTTCTGGCAGACATTCCGAGGGGATGCCCGTTCAGAAATGCCTTTCCGACGAGCCAATTTTCGAGGGGATGCCCGTTCGTAAATTCACATTTTTAGTAGTGATAGAAGAATAAAAAGTCTAGCATGAAAGAGAAGAGCATGTCAAGTTAGCCAAGGAGACTGCCTGAAACCAAAGCAAAAATGATGTAACCAAACACCTTTTAAAATAATGGTCAATGTATTTGCTTCTACGTTCTCTTCTCTCGGGATCTGTGTGATCGACCACTCCCTGAATTGTGTAAGCAAAGTTTGAACTTTAATCACATACTGTTGCATGCATTCCTCCTTTGTGTCGAAAATTTCATATACTTAGTTTACTACTAGTTGGGAATCACATTTGATATCTATGATCTCATAGCCAAGTCCCCGGGCTAGTTCAAGTCCTGCAATCAAGGCCTCATATTCGGTTTTATTGATAGTTAATGGAAAAGTTTTTATGGCCTGCCTCAGGGTTTTCCCCAAAGGCGTGATTAGGACCACCCCGAGCCTGGACCCTTTCACATTGGAAGCTCCGTCCAAGAACAAGGTTTAAACTCCTGATGTTGTTTTTGACATAATTACCGCTTCTTTAGTGGCCAAAGGAAGCAATCCAGGAAAGAAATCGGCAACAAAGTCGGCCAAAACTTATGATTTAATCGCAATTCCAGGCTTATATTCAATATCAAATTCTCTAATTTCAACTGCCCATTTGGCCAACCGGCCTGACAGTTCAGGTTTGTGAAGGACCTTCCATGGGGAAAAGGTTGTCACAACGGCTATCGGGTGGCACTGAAAATATGGCCTAAGCTTCAAAGAGGCGCCTACGAGAGCTAAGACCAGTTTTTCGAGGTGCGGATAACGAGTTTGCACTCCTGAAATGTTTTTGCTAACATGATAGACATAAAATTGCGTACCTTCTTCCTCCCGGACTAGAACGACACTTACCGCTACCTCTGAAATCGCTAAGTATTTTAGTAGTTGTTCACCTTCCCCCGGTTTTGATAGTAGCGAGGGGCTTGATAGATAATGTTTCAGGTCTTTCAAGGCTTGTTGACTTTCTGTAGTCCATTCAAAATTGTTCTTCTTATTCAGAAGTGAGAAAAAGTGTTGACATTTTTTCGAGGATCGTGAGAGGAACCTGCTTAGAGCGTCCAATCTTCCGGTTAGCCTTTGGACTTTCTTTATGCTTGTCAGCTGGTCTAGGATGTCCTTGATGGCTTTGATTTTATTGGGATTTAACTCAATCCCCCTTCGTGTAACCAAGAAACCCAAGAACTTACCGGAGCCAACCTCGAATGTGCATTTTTCGGGTAGACTTTCATGTTGTGCTTCCTCAGGATATCAAAGGTTTCCTGGAGATGTTATAAATGGTAACCTGCATTCAAAGTTTTGACCAACATGCCATCTATGTAGACTTCGAAAGTTTTACCTATTTGTTTCTCGAACACCTTGTTCGCGAGCCTCTGATAAGTGGCTCCAGCATTCTTAATCCCGAAGGGCATCACATTATAATAATATGTGCCAAATTTCGTTATGAACGAAGTCTTTTCCTGATCCTCCGGGTTCATATTATTGATTGTACCTGGAATAGGCATCGAGGAAACTCATTAACTTATGCCCGACCGTTGCATCAATCATTTGACCAATGTTTGGCATTGGGAATGAGTCTTTTGGGCGCGCCTTATTTAAGTCTTTGTAATCTACACTGACACAACAATTATTTCTCTTGTTGTCGGTTGATTTCCTCTTACCTGCTTAATTCCCTCTGGGGTCGGGAATTTCAGCAGTTGGTGATATGTTGATGGTACAACCTTCATCTCATGTAACCATGGTCTACCAAGAATTATGTTGCAGCCCATGTCACCGTCCATCACTTCAAATAAGGTAGTCTTTGTAACCCCTTCGACGTTCGTGGGCAGTAAGATCTCCCCTTAGGTTGTCACAATTGCCAAGTTGAACCCGACGAGAAGTTTTATTGGCGGAATGATACTTCCGGTTAATTTGGCTTGTTCCAACACTCTCCATTGAACGATGTTGGCTATTGGCTAAGCTTTCTAGGTCAATCAAAACACGTTTAATTTTAAAATCCAGAACATTAAGAGAAATTACCAAGGCATCGTTATACCACAGAAGATGCCCGTCGGCATCTTTCTCCTGAGCCAAGTCGTTTCCTTTCACCGCAGTTGTATAAGTTGTGATGTGCTCCTAAGGATCTGAAGTCCCATCCCACTTTGGTATGTCCAGCATCTTGAACCATTTCGGAGTCAATTCCGGTGTTTCGCTCGGCTTAAACGATAACTGAGTGTACTTCTTCGAATATGGGCCCTTCAAAATTGGTGGGGGGCTTGGAATTTGATCCATTCGGGTGTGAAACTCCTTTGTGGTCTGATCCATCCGCTTGTTCATTTCCCTCATGAATCTCATGAGTTTGGTTTTGAAGGGATCATTATCGTTTTCATTTCCGGATCCGCTACCAGTTCTCCCTGCTCCGTCGAAGCCGACCTTACCTCTCAGGCTATTATTATCAACTCTTTGAGATGTATGATTTGCAGGAGCACCGGGAGGAACTCGGCCTCTTCCATTTGCATTGTTGAAAGCACATGATAATGCCTGCTTTAGTTCCGTCATGACCTGGTCCTACCTTGAGAGATGGCCCATGATAGCTTTTTGCTGCTCTTTCAAGATCCTTACCGTTTTCGCAACGTCCACGTCCTCCGCATCATCAGGAGTTGTCTCCTGCACATGTCGGGGATGTTTACTGCCATTGACCGGAGTTTCGACGTCCCTCTCGTTGCTAGTGTCACTGATTGAATCCTCATGTTGAGGCAGATTTTTGCGTGCCTCAATATTGTATGCTATGTTGACATCGTTAGCTGCCATTTTTGAATTTTTGCTAAGAAACAAAGAATCAAACGAGTTAGTAATAGATGCAGGAATCAACTCAATTACTCAACTGTCTAAATCCCATGGTGGGCGCCAAACTGTTTACCCGTAAAATGGTACATTTAAATTTGTTACGTGGTTTATAGACAAGCGAACTGATTTGATCCAAAATGATAAATAAAGTAGATTAATAATAAGACTTAGCTTTAAAATCAAAGGAAATGGCAGGCTTAGCTCCGGGAGCGATGCTTTTGAGGACAGAAATAAGAGCAATATAAACAAAAAGTAAAGTTGTGTTATTTTGCTTGAGAATAGAATGTAGCATAAGTTTTGCCAAAGATTTCATATCCCTACAATGACTGTTGAAGCTACTATTTATAGCTATACCTAGGAAACAAGATCCTACGATCAATCCCCTCTTAAATGACAATAAAGGGGGCTATTGATGAATATGTAACGGTAGGCTATGAATACCAAAATTTTCTGCAACGGCTGCCTATTTAATACTAGGGAATATTTTTTATTAAATGCCATGTGGTGACAAATATTCAACCTGCTCAAGTTGATCATTTTTCCCTCGGGGTTTAACCGGTGACAACTGCAGTTGTTGTTCCTAGTCTTGGTTCTCACTCGGTTTTTATCTGTCATCTGTCTCCGGTTCCACGTGTCACTCTATAATTCGATCATTTAATATATGCCAATTTTACCCTATACAGTACATAATAAGGGGAGTGTCATGCTCGGGATTCATATTTGTCACAATACAAACTCATGGCATGTATGTCTGGTTTGATCCAACAGATCTTACGAATTTATTTCTTGGGCTACGTCATCATCGAGTTCAAAAGTGGACGTACCATAAAGTGACATATTCAAAAAGTTGCCAGCTTAAAAACTTGACTCCATTTTCATCGACCCACCCTCTATCACGGGCATCACATTAGTAGAAACAAAGATTAAACAAATATATCATTTTGTCCATTTTCGTCATCGATGTGCCACTAAAAATTCATATTTACGGTGCTCATCTGTTTCAGAAATTGAGTCAATGCGAAAGGAATAAATTAAGGAATAATGTCAAATGACTTCTCTTCACAATACAATTTATCACCATATCGCAAGTTGAGGTTATTCTGTAGGGTGTAGATTAAATGATGTATACGATCGAAATAGATTTAGGCCTTCGCACGATTGATCGGGGTCGAAACATAATGGATCAAAGAAAGTCTTTGTAATATCGAGATGCGTTCCAAAATTGGTACAAACAAGCTTCAAATTTCGAGTATAGATCGAACACCGAGTTCGAAGTCATTATCGAGCTCGGGTCTGAAATGAACTATGATGAGATGATTTTGAGCTTAAGAGGTAGAGGCTAACGGGTATAATAACCTGATCCCGAAACCTTGGAACTAAGTGTTCCAATTCCTTCCAAAACCTCACTGGACCCGAACCAATTACCCCGGCAATTCATACAACAACTGTAAAGTACAATTTGAGAAGTAAATTGAGAAACGGGATTGTAATACTCAAAACGACCGGTCGGATCGTTACATAGTCACAGTGTTTTTACTTTTTTTAATGGACCTTACGTGACAGAATCTAAATTAGTCGGACGATGACATGATAAAAAAGAAGATAAGTCCTTGGGAATATTGACTATGTTATTAAAAGAATCTCGTAAATGGAATGTTGATCAAGTCTATGAAATTGAAGAGTGCCCCAAAATAAATGGAAAAGAAAAATAAAGTCTCCATGCCACTACACAAGGTATTGGGAGTGACACATCTATATATGTGCATTGATGTTTATCGCAAAAGAAATTTAAAAGCATCTTTATTATAGAAAAAGTCTTGTGTCAAACCCTTTTAACATGAGACTTGGGGGTAATCAGATCTATTTGTCCTGCCCTACTTGAAAACAAGGTCAATCATTATTCATATCTTATCCAATTTTCAACTCCATATTATAAAAGAACTAATAAAGAATACAAATTGGGTATCAAAATTGTTAAATAGAAGCTTTTACATGGATACTTGCACTTGTATGAACTCAATTTTATATACCATTTTTTTTTTAAAAAGATTTACAAGCTCAACATAAGTAGGATTAGTGGCGGTGGAGATCCAAAATATAAAGAAGTAAACATACGATCAAGTTATCGAGATACACCATCTACTATATATGTTAACATAAAAAATAATTTTTATCTTTTAATATAGTGTAATTTTTCGACGCAGGGGGTTTAGATGTATTCCCTTGCGCCTCCCGCAGCTCCATACTGTGTAGGACGAAGACATGTAGGAGGTAATAATCTTTAGAGTGACAGAACAATTTCATTTGATTTTTTTTTTGGTGCAATAATTTCATTTGATATTAATACAGTACTTTCTATTTGTGCTCAAATTGAATCATGTTTTTTTCTATGTTTTGAGAAATGCTATGTATTCTTAGGTGTTGTTAAAGAAGAACCGAGCTAGCTTTTTAAACCCAAAAAGATGTCAAATTATTTCTAAGAGAAGATGTTTAAGCTATGGTCTAAGCCCAAACGGTCTCAACGGTCAAAATTCAAAAAACAAAACTTGCCCGTTGGGCTTTGAAAAATCTGGCCGTTGGCCTTTAAGAAATAGCCGTTGGCTATTTACAAAATAGTCATTTAACCCTCTCCAGCTTTGTTTTAACCCCAAACTTTTTATAATTATACTTTTTCCCTATTTTCAACTATAAATACCCCCTCATTCTTTCATTTTTCTCACAAAATCATCAATCTCTCTCTAATTTTCTTCTATAATTATTACTATTGCTTACTTTATTGCTACAATTTGTGAAAGATTTGTGAAGTTGGTGAATTGAAGTCTTCAAGTCTTCAACGATAATCAATTTTCAACAAGTTATTCGTCATATCGGTAAACTCGTTCCAACTCATAATATTTAATATTATAGTTTTTTTGTTTTATTTATTTTCTATTATTTGATTAATTAAGATAGCTTCCTTAGAAAAATTTTTTGGTAAAAATAAGGGAAAATCCAAGAGTGGCGAATCTAGTGGCCAATCTGTTCCTCCTCCACTCGGTGATTATAGAGCTTCTATGAGGGAGAGCTTGAAAAAATCAGTACTTTTCAGAGATTGGATCCGTTCGGAAAGAAAAAATTTTAGACTTGCTGAATCACAACCAGAGGTAGACGAAACTTACGAAGAAATGCTAGCTGAACTTGCGGAGGATGCTGCTTCGCGCGGAAACGGTGATGACCAAGCTTCTTTTTCGCCACCACCAACAAAAATTCCTCCGGACCTTGATGGATTTATGAAGTTTGTTAGAGATACCATGTAACTTGTATGACCAAAAATTAGTATGTACTATGTAACTTGTATTTTGGCATATCTTGATTAGTTTCTTTTCTTCTCAATGGTGGTATTAGCACCTTGTTGTTCTCATTCCATGGGGGGAAGAAGACTAAGAAAGATATTGCCATATTTGTTTAATGCTATAATAAAATTATAACTCATTGCTTTGAATATCTCTTTACAATATTTTTGTCTTTAAATTTGAATTAAACAATTTAGGCCACAATTCTATAATAAAATTTATAAGGAATTGCCTTAGATATTTTTATTAACATCTTTTTTTCTCTAATTTCTATAAAAAGAATTTTAAAAAAAGTATTATGTCTTGAATTCATTCTATAATTGCTACATGCTTATTTGAATTATGTGTCTTAATTGCTACTTGACTTTTAGCACATTAAATATTAAATTGCCTACTTTCTCCCTGATTTCCACAATTAATTGCTACTTGTCATTACTTGTTTCCCAAATAAATCACAATTATTGTATGTTTTGTTGCCTAATAATTTTCTATTAAATGTGGTATTTATTGGAGTATTTTTACATTTAAGAGTTGTTAAATTATATTGTTGGAGCGGGTTGCATGCCGCAACAGATTTATGTTAAGTTTATATTGTTGGAGCGGGTTGCATGCCGCAATGGAATTATTGAAAGTTTATATTGTTGGAGCGGGTTGCACGCCGTAATGGATTTTTATTGAAAGATTATATTTTTTGATCGGGTTGCTCGCCACAACGAATTTTATTCTATGTTGTTGGAGCGGGTTGTACGCCGCAAAGGAAATTAATTGAAGGTTTATAACTGCTGAATTGACTTCAACTATTGATATGATTTATCGGTCTTACTTCTTTTCCTGTTATTATTATTAATCCTGTTATTATTATTATTATATTGGTCTTACAAGTTAATGTAAGCGACCGCCTTAGCCTCGTCACTACTTCGTCGCGGTTAGGCTCGGCACTTACAGAGTATATGGGGTTGGTTGTACTCATACTATACTCTGCACTTCTTGTGCAGATACCGGAGTTGTTCCCAGCGACGTACTGTAGATTCGCTCGAATTTAGCTATCAGAGGAGACTTGAGGTATAGCTGCACGACGTTTGCCGCATTGAAGTCCATGTCACGACCCAAAATTTCATATGTCATGATGGCGCCTATCTCAATACTAGGCAAGCCGAAAATCTCAATAAACCACCATTTCTTTTAAATTTGAAAACAAAATAATTAAATTCAGCGGAGGAAATCTCACAATTTCAAATATAACATTCCCAAAATCCTGTGTCACTGAATACATGAGCGTCTAATATGAATACAATGTTTGACTGATAAAAACAAAAAAAACCATTGTATGAAAGTATAGAATAGTACAATAACTGAAGGAAAGAGAGACAAGGTTAGCGGACGCTAAGCAACTACCTTAATAGTCTCCAACTGATAGTACTCTGAAAGCTAACAATCTCCATGTCCGAAAGCACTTGGATTTGGACACGAGGTGCAAAGTGTAATATGAGTACAAGCAACTCAATAAGTAATATGACATCTCAGTAGAAAGACCTCATGTAAATACCGGTCACAAATTATCCGGTCACTCGATACTGTTTATGGCCAATCCAGCCCAGGGGTATTCCAACCCGTATATATATACACATCGACTGACAGTCAGTCCTTCAGTACCGTATAAGGCTAATCCACCCCTGGGGTAATTTATCCCAAAATGTAAATGATACGGACAATACAAATAAGTAAGGCACGTTCATGCCTTGGGAAATATCCATCCTGAATATATATATAATCAGTAAGTAAGGCAAATCCATGCCCTAGGAAGTCCATCCTGAATATATATAATCATCTACGCTCACTAGGGGTGTGTACAGACTCCGGGGGGGCTCCTTCAGCCCAAGCGTAATACAAAGCCAATGTGGCCTACTGCAGGCGGGCAGTCCCGATCCGTATAATAACAAAGCCTATAAGGCCTGCTGCAGGCGGGCATCCCTGATCCATAAAATAGTAAAGCCAATAAGGCCTACTGCAGGCGGGCAGCCCCCGATCCAGAATAATAATAATATATAAAGCCATTCTGGCCTGCTTGTCACGACCCCAAATTCCCTCTGTAGGATGTCGTGATGGCACCTAGTCTCTAAGACTAGGTAAGCCTATCAATGCGGAATAAAAATTTAAATCTGAAATAAATAAACTACAATTCAAACAATTTCAACTCCCAAAACCCGGTAGAAATAAGTCACAAGCTTCTAAGAATTTATCCTCAATGTCTCTATATATATCAAGGTCTAAAGAAAATAAGGAAGCAACACAATAATGATAGAAGGGGACTCCGGAGTCTGCAGACGCTGGCAGATATACCTCGAAGTCTCCGTGCACAAGTAACTCACTGATGTCAGGACTGGTAAGGAGTACTTGGATCTGCACAAAAAGATGTACAGAAGTGTAGTATGAGTACACCACAGCGGTACCCAGTAAGTGCCAAGCCTAACCTCGGTAGAGTAGTGACGAGGTCAGGTCAGGCCCAACTGAAAAATAATAATTGCATGGTAATATGTTTAACAATGTAATAAAATAAAATAACAATGTAAATGAATCAAGTAGCATGTCACCATTTAATTACACAAAATAATGGCAAATAATATTTCGTGGAATCAAAACAGAATTCCTTTCAACTTTATAAAATCACAACAAATAATCAAAGGCAACTATGGCCATAAATCAATATAAACAAGGGCACTCACGAGGTACCGCCTCGTAGTCCCAAATCATAAATAAATTCACAATATCTCATTTCCTTATCTCACCGCGGGAGCCTTCACAATTTATTTTAAAGAAAATATTATTCCCAAAATAGCATCCCGCGTTTTAGCTATCCTTATCACACCGCATGACTTCTAGTAGTTCCCCTACTAGCCATGCGTATCAAGCCACCCTTATCTCACCGCATGCGTTTCAATACCCAGACCTTATACCACCGCATGCGTATCAATATCACAATATGCACCTCAAGTGCTCAAATAATTTAACTTGCGAAAACAATTCAACAACAATATTTTTCCACAATAAAGAGCTCACGGCTCATCCCAAAATAAATCATCAATAATATTTTTTCACAATAAAGAGCTCACGGCTCCATCACAATGAGTACAAAAATCTTACGAAAATATTCAGGAATAAATAATTCAGAAAAATAATATTTCGAAATCTTTAATACGTTGCTTTTATATCAATCATAAAAAAATGTCAAATATTTCATATTAATATTATTTAATTTAAAGAATATCAACTTTCAAATAATGCACAGTATAAAAGAAACCAAGTTTCAACTAAACAGGTAAAACAATTAGCATAAAAAGGTCAAAAAAATTTAATGTATATATCTCAGATCAATGATGAAGAATATAATAAGATAAAATAATTTAATAAATGTGCAACACTGATCTACACAATTTAAAAATATAGTCTTTCACATTTGACCCATGTACACACTCGCCACCTCGTGTACACGACTTTCAACACATTTCAATAATCACATCAATACCAATCCTAGGGAAAATTTCCCCCACACAAAGTTAGACAAGTCACTTACCTTAACTTGCTCCAATTTAACCAAGTAGTATGCTTTTTCCTCGATTTTCCAATTTCGGTCGACTCGTATATAGTCATAATTAATTTGATACAGTCAACAAAAATTATAGAATTAATTCTATAAGAAAATACTATATTTTTCAATAAAAATCCGAAATTAACTCAAAAATGGCCCGTGGGGCCCACGTCTCGGAATCTGGCGGAAGTTACGAAATATGAACGCCCATTCAACCACGAGTCTAACCATACCAAAATGACTAAATTCCAATAACTATTCGACCCTCAAATCCTCAAATCTACCCAAGAGGGTTTTTAAAATTGTCCAACTTAAATCACCAATTAACTGATAAAAACAGTGATGGATTTGGGTAATCTAACCAAAGTTGAGTTAAGAGCACTTACCCCGATGTTTTCTCTGAACATCTCCCAAAACGCGCCTCTATCCGAGCTCCAAATCGTTAAAAATGGAAAATGGGACGAAGTCCCATTTTCAGAACTTAAACTCCCTGCCCAGGCTTTTACTCTTCGCGATCGCGAACATCCACACGTGATCGCGAAGTACAAAATTTCGCTGCCCAGATTTAACTCTACGCGATCGTGAAGCACAGTCTCCGCAAGCCTACGCGATCGCAAGCCTTCTCACGCGATCGTGAAGCATAAAACTCAGCAGCCCTCAATTAACCTTATGCGATCGCAAACAACGCCACGCGATCGAGATGCACAACTTGCCAAACCTACGCGATCGCGTCCCAATCATTGCGATCGCGAAGAAGGTTTAAAATACCAGAAATCAGCAGCTACTAGCAATGCCAAAATGAAGGAAAATACTCTGAATACCATCCGAAATACTCCCGAGCCCCTCGGGACCTCAACCAAATATACCAACAAGTCCTAAAACATCATACGAACTTAGTTGAGTCTTCAAATCACATCCAACAATACTAAAACACGAATCACACATAGATTCAAGCCTAATGAACTTTGAAACTTTCAATTTCTACAAACGACGCCAGAACCTATCAAATCACGTCCGATTGACCTCAAATTTTGCACGCAAGTCATAAATGACATAACAGAGCTAAAAGAATTTTCGGAACTGGATTCCGACTATGGTATCAAAAAGTTAACTCCCCGGTCAAACTTCCAAGCTTAAATTCCTATTTTAGCCATTTCATGCCTAATTTAACTACGGACTTCCAAATAAAATTTCGAACACGCTCCTAAGTCCAAAATCACCATACGGAGCTGTTGGAATCATAAAAATTCCATTCCGGGGTCGTTTTCTCAAAATGTTGACCGAAGTCAAACTTAGCATTTTAAGGCCAACTTAAGGAACCAAGTGTTCCGATTTCAACCTGAACACTTCCAAATTCCGAACAAACGATCCCCGCAAGTCATAAATTTATAAAAGCACATACGGGGAGTTTCATTTAGGGGAACAGGATTCTAAAAGTAAAATGATCGGTTGGGTCATTACATTCTCCACCTCTTAAACAAACTTTCGTCCTCGAACAGGTTTAGAATTATACCTGGAATGGTTAAAAGATGAGGATAACAGTTGTGCATCTCAGGCTCGGTCTCCCAAGTCGTCTCCTCGACCGGATGACCCCTCCACTGAACCTTCACGGAAGCAATGATCTTTGACGTCAGCTTTCGAACCTGCCTATCCAAAATAGCCACTAGTTCCTCAACATAAGATAAATCATTGTCCAACTGAACCGAACTGAAGTCTAACACATGAGACGGATCGCCGTGATACTTCCGGAGCATAGAAACATGAAATACCGGATGAACTACAGAGAGACTAAGTGATAGTGCAAGTTGTAAGCCACCTCTCCAACTCTCTCAAGAATCTCAAAAGGCCCAATATACCTAGGGCTCAACTTGCCCTTCTTTCCAAACCTCATCACACCCTTCATAGGCGAAACCTGGAGCAACCCTCGCTCACCAACCATGAATGCAACATCACGAACCTTCCGATCCGCATAACTTTTCTGTCTAGATTGGGCTGTACGAAGTCGATCCTGAATCAACTTAACATTTTCCAAGGCATCCTAAACCAAGTCTGTACCCAATAGTCTAGCCTCCCCCGGTTCAAACCAACCCACTGGAGACCTGCACCGCCTACCATACAAGGCCTCATACGGAGCCATCTGAATGCTTGATTGATAACTGTTGTTGTAAGCAAACTCCGCAAGTGGTAAGAACTGATCCCAAGAACCCCCCAAAATCTATCACACGCGCACAAAGCATATCCTCCAATATCTGAAAAGTGCGTTCGGACTGTCCATCTGTCTGAGGGTGAAATGTTGTACTCAACTCCACATGAGTACCCAAATCTCGTTGTACAGCTCTCCAAAACTGTAAGGTAAACTGTGTACCCCGGTCAAAGATGATAGATACCGGTACACCGTGAAGTCTTGCAATCTCGCGAATATATACCTGAGCCAGCTGCTCTGAAGAGTAAGTAGTAATCACAGGAATGAAATGAGCTGACATGGTCAATCTATCAACAATCACCCAAACTACATCGAACTTCCTCTGAGTCCATGGGAGCCCAACAACGAAATCCATAGTGATCCGCTCCCATTTCCATTATGGAATCTCTAACTTCTGAAGCAATCCACCCGGTCGTTGATGCTCATATTTTACTTGTTGACAATTTAGACACCGAGCTACATACCCCACTATGTCTTTCTTTATCCGCCTCCACCAATAGTTTTGTCTCAAGTCCTGATACATCTTTGCAGCACCCGGATGAATGGAGTATCGCGAACTGTGAGCCTCCTGGAGAATCAACTCGCGCAAACCATCTATATTAGGCACACATAGCCTGCCCTGTATCTGTAATACATCGTCATCTCCAATAGTGACTTACTTGGCATCATCGTGCTGAACTGTATCCTTAAGGACCAGCAGATGAGGGTCATCATACGGACATTCCCTGATACGATCATAAAGAGAAGACTGAGAAACCACACAAGCCAAAACTCGGCTTTACTCGGAAATATCCAGTCTAACAAACTGGTTGGCCAAGGCCTGGACATCCAAGGCTAAAGGCCTCTCTGCTACCGGTAAATATGCTAAGCTGCCCAAACTCTCTGCCTTATGACTCAAGGCATCAGCCACTACATTGGCCTTCCCAGGATGATAGAGAATGGTAATATCATAATCCTTAAGCAACTCCAACCATCTCCACTGCCGCAAATTAAGATCCTTCTATTTAAACAAATGTTGTAGACTCCGGTGATCGGTGTAGACCTCATAATGGACACCGTACAAATAATGCCGCCAAATCTTCAAGGCATGAACAATAGATGCTAACTCAAGGTCATGTACAAGATAATTCTTCTCATGCACATTTAACTGTCTGGACGCATAGGCAATCACCCTACCGTCTTGCATCAACACTGCGCCAAGACCAATACGCAACGCGTCACAATACACAGTATAAGACCCTGAACCTGTAGGTAATACCTATATTGGGGCTGTAGTCAAAGCTGTCTTGAGCTTTTGGAAGCTCTCCTCACATTCTTCGGTCCACCTGAATGGAGCACCCTTCTGGGTCAATTTGGTCATAGATGCAGCAATAGAAGATAAACCCTTTACAAATCGGCGATAATACCCTGCCAAACAAATAAAACTCTGGATTTCCATAACTGAGGATGGTCTGGACCAACTCTGCACTGATTCAATCTTCTTCGGATCTACATTGATTCCTTTGCACGAAACTATTTGACCCAAAAATCCCACTGAATCAAGCCAGAATTCACACTTTGAAAATTTTACATATAACTTCTTTCCTCTCAAAATTTGAAGCACAGTCCTCAGGTGTTGTTCATGATCTTCCCAACTCCGGGAATACACCAGAATGTTGTCAATAAACACAATGACAAAAGAATCAAGATAGAGTTGTAATACACTATTCATTAAGTGCATAAATGTTGCTGGGGCATTGTTCAACCCAAAAGACATCACAAGGAACTCGTAATGACCGTACCAAGTCCTAAAAGCAGTCTTCGGGATATCTGGCTCCCGAATATTCAACTGATGATAGCCTGAACGTAAGTCGATCTTAGAGAACACTCTGGCACCCTGAAGATGATCAAATAGATCATCAATACGTGGCAATAGATACCTGTTCTTCACTATAGCCTTGTTCAGCTGGCGGTAATCAATACACATCCGCATAGAACCATCCTTCTTATTCACAAATAAGACAGGAGCACTCTAAGGCGATACACTGGGTCGAATGAAACACTTATCTAGCAACTTATGTAATTGTTCTTTTAATTCTTTCAACTCTGCTGGGGCCATACGATATGGTGGAATAGAAATGGGCTGAGTACCCGGTAATAAATCAATGCCAAAGTCAATATCCCTGTCGGGTGGCATACCCGGAAGATCTGCTGGAAATACATCAGGAAAATCCATTGCTACAGGAACTGACTCCATAGTAGGAGTATCAATACTAACATCTCTCACATAGGCTAGATACGCATCACACCCCTTCTTAACGATTCATTGAGCTTTAAGAAATAAAACAACCCTACTAGGAACATGATCTGAGGTACCTCTCCACTCTAGCCGCGGTAGACCTGGCATAGCCAACGTCACCGTCTTGGCGTAACAATCAAGAATAGCATGATAGGGAGACAACCAGTCCATGCCCAAAATAATATCGAAATCCACCATACTGAGCAATAATAAATCAGCTCTGGTCTCAAAATCGCTGATAATAATTAAACACGACAGATACACGCGTTCCACAATAATAGATTCACCCACGGGTGTATATACATAAACAGAAGAACTCAAGGAATTACGTGATACGCCCAAATACGAGGCAAACTAAGATGACACATAAGAATAAGTGGAGCTTGGATCAAATAAGACTGATGCATCTCTATGATAGATCGGAATAATACCTGTGATAACAGAATCAGATGCAACGGCATCTGTCTTAGCAGGAATGGCATAATGTCTGGCCTGGCCTCCCCCTCTAGGGTGACCTCTACCTGTTTGACCTCCACCTCTAGCTGGATGTGCAGGTGGAGTAGCAACTGGTGCAGTAATCATGGCCTGAGAAGCCTGAGGGCCCTGTGGAATAGGTGGGGCCTGAGAAATCTGTGGAGGTGTACCTCGCCTAAATCTCGGGCAATCTCTCATAATATGATAAGTGTCACCACACTCAAAACAAGCCCTCGGAGGATGTGGCTGCTGGGACTGGCTGGGGCCTGATCGACTAGACTGCCCGCTGAAAGCACCCCGTACAGGAGGTACAAAAGACACTGGCAGTGCATAATATGGAACCTGAGGTCTAGGAGTAGCCGGAATACCACTGGAAGCTGGAAGTGCTGAATGAATAGGATGGCTCACATAACTTCTACCGTGACGGGTTGCAACTGGGGTACGAGAATTATTATATGTGCCAGAATCTTGGGGTGTCTTAGTTTCCCTTTCTTCCCTCTCCCGAGTCCGCATACCTTCCAATCTCCTAGCAATTGATATCACCTGTTGGTATGTGATTTCCATCTCTAGCTCTCTGGCCATACTGTATCTGATATTAGGGTGGAGACCCTCAATAAATCTGTGAACCCGCTCTCGAACAGTAGCAACCAAGGCTGGTGCATGCCTCGCCAAATCACTGAATCGGACCGCATACTCTGACACGGTCATAGAACCCTGGCGTAACTGCTCAAACGTTGTGCGCCATGCATCCCTAAGACTCTGAGGAATATACTCCCTTAAGAACATATCTGAAAATTGAGTCTAAGTGAGTGAAGATGCCTCCACGGGACTATCCAACTCATATGCCCGCCACCACTGGTAGGCTCCTCCTCTAAACTAGAATGCTATGAAAGAAACCCCACTGGAATCTGCAATACACATAGTACGACGCATACAGAGACATTCCTCCAGAAAACCCTAAGCATTCTCTGAAGCTAAACCGCTGAAAGTGGGAGGGTGGTACTTCTTGTACCTCTCGAGCATGAGCTGCTCCCCCTCTGAAACTGATGTCCTAATCTCAGGATGAATTGGGACAACTGGCTGCACTGGTATAACCTCTGGGGCATGGTCAACTTGGGCCCGTGGCTATGGAGTACGGGCGGCGGGAGTCTGCGCTCCTCCCCCGGCCTGAGATGTGGCAGGAGCAAGTAGAATTAACCCTGCCTGAGCTAACATGCCAAACATGCTCAAAAACTGGGCAAGAGTCTCCTGAAATGCAGGAGTAGTAACAGGCGTCTCAGGTGCTTGCTCTCTAAATGGAGCTACTGGTGGCTCTGGTGCAGCTGCTCGTGCAGGTGCTCTGGCTACACCGCGTGGTATTCCTCGGCCTCTGCCCTGACCCCTACCTCTTGCGGCTCCAACAGGGGGCGCGGGTGTCTGACCATCGGATCCAGTTGTGCGTTTCCTCACCATCTGTGAGAGAATAGAAAGACAATTATTTAGAATTTTGAAATCAAAAAAGGTGCACGATAAGGAAATCAAAGAAGTGAATATTTCCTAACAGTTCCATAGCCTCTCGAAGATAAGTACAGACGTCTCCGTACCGATCCGCAATACTCTACTAAACCTGCTTGTGACTCATAAAACCTATGAACCTAGGGCTCTGATACCAATTTGTCACAACCCCAAATTCCCTCCGTAGGATGTCGTGATGGCACCTAGTCTTTAAGACTAGGTAAGCTAACGATGCAGAATAAAAATTTAAATCTGAAATAAACAAACTACAATTCAAACAATTTCATCTCCCAAACCCCGGTAGAAATAAGTCACAAGCTTCTAAGAATTTATCCCCAATGTCTCTATATATATAAAGGTCTAAAGAAAATAAGGAAGCAACACAATAATGATAGAAGGGGACTCCGGAGTCTGCGGACGCTGGCAGATATACCTCGAAGTCTCCGTGCACAGGTAACTCATTGATGTCGGGGTTGGTAAGGAGTACCTGAATCTGCACAAAAAGATGTGCAGAAGTGTAGTATGAGTACACCACATCGGTACCTAGTAAGTGCCAAGCCTCACCTCGGTAGAGCAGTGACGAGGTCAGGTCAGGCCCTACTGAAAAATAATAATTGCATGGTAATATGTTTAACAATATAATAAAATAAAATAAAATGATAATGGAAATGAATCTAGTAGCATGTCACCATTTAATTACACAAAATAATGGCAAATAATATCTCGTGGAATCAAAATAGAATTCCTTTCAACTTTATAAAATCACAACAAATAATCAAAGGCAACTATGGCCATAAATCAATATCAACAAGGGCACTCACGAGGTACCGCCTCGTAGTCCCAAATCATAAATAAATTCACAATATCTCATTTTCTTATCTCACCGCGAAAGCCTTCACAATTTATTTTAAAGAAAATATTTTTTCCGAAATAGTATCCCGCGTTTTAGCCATCCTTATCATACCGCATGACTTATAGTAGTTTCCTACTAGCCACGCGTATCAAGCCACCCTTATCTCACCGCATGCGTTTTAATTCCCAGACCTTATACCACATCATGCGTATCAATATCCCAATATGTACTCAAATGCTCAAATAATTTAACTTGCCAAAACAATTCAACAACAATATTTTTGCCACAATAAAGATCTCACGGCTCATGCCAAAATAAATCATCAATAATATTTTTCCACAATAAAGAGCTCGCGGCTCCATCACAATGAGTACAAAAATCTTACGAAAATATTCAGGAATAAATAATTCAGGAAAATAATATTTCGAAATCTTTAATACGTTGCTTTAATATCAATTATAAAAAAATATCAAATACTTCATATTAATATTATTTAATTTAAAGAAAATCAACCTTCAAATAATGCACAGTATAAAAGAAACCAAGTTTCAACTAAACAGGTAAAACAATTAGCATAAAAAGGTCAAACAAATTTAAAGTATATATCTCAGATCAATGATGAAGAATATAATAAGATAAAATAATTTAATAAATGCGCAACACTGATCTACACAATTTAAAAATATAGTCTTTCACATTTGACCCATGTACACACTCGCCACCTCGTGTACATGACTTTCAACATATTTCAATAATCACATCAATACCAATCCTAGGGAAAATTTCCCCCACACAAGTCACTTACCTTAAGTTGCTCCAATTTAACCAAGTAGTATGCTTTTTCCTCGATTTTTCGATTTCGGTCGACTCATATATAATCATAATTAATTCGATACAGTCAAAAAAAAAATTATAGAATTAATTCTACAAGAAAATACTATATCTTTCAATAAAAAATTGAAATTAACTCAAAAATGGCCCGTGGGACCCACGTCTCGGAATCCGGTGAAAGTTACGAAATATGAATGCCCATTCAACCACGAGTCTAACCATACCAAAATGACTAAATTCCACTAATAACTCGACCCTCAAATCTATCCAAGAGTGTTTTCAAAATTTTCCAACTTAAATCATCAATTAACTGATAAAAACAGTGATGGATTTGGGTAATCTAACCAAAATTAAGTTAAGAGCATTTACCCCGATGTCTTCTCTGAAACTATCCCAAAACTTGCCTCAATCCGAGCTCCAAATCGTTAAAAATGGAAAATGGAATCATCAAAACTTTCGGCATTTCAAGCGTAATTCCACTACGGACCTCCAAATAATTTTTCGGACACGCTCCTAAGTCCAAAATCACCATACGAAGCTATTGGAATCATCAAAACTCTATTCCTGGGTCGTTTACACATAAGTCACCATCTGGTCAACTATTTCAACTTAAGCTTCCAACATGAAATTTTATTCTTCCAAGCTAACTCCGAAATATCTTAAAACCAAAACCGACAATTCACACAAGTCATAATACCTCGTAAAAAGTTATTCAAGACTTCAAATAGTTGAAGGTAGTGTAAATGTTCAAAATGACCGGTTGGGTTGTTACAATCTCCCCCACTTAAACATACGTTCGTCCTCGAACGTGCCAAGAGTTGTTCCTAAGCCTTTAAATCACTGTTCCTTCTTACCATGCACATACCTGGGTGATCCCATGTCACCCTATTCTATATAGAACTGACAAAATAACACAACTTAAAATCATTAATTTAACCTTAGCCCAAAACTTGGAGCCCAATTTCTAACACCCAGAATTCTTTCTAAGATCTAAATCTCACACACCGTATAAGTCTGAACAATCTGTATCAAGCCATAGCCATAACCCCAGATATACTCACATTACATACTACACAACTCACATGCTCGCAGCACCATTCCCGATCACAATCACAGTAATTACTCCAAACCAACCAAGTACAAGTATTAAAACCTCGCATTCAACAGAACCTCATTCCAAAACCTTTGTACACTGCCAATGATGAAAGAAACAATCAAAAACTCATAACCACTCATCAGATCAACTAGCCATGGAGCTCTCTTGCCCTAACCAGAACCATAATCCTCTTGAATATACCATAATCAAGCCTGGTAGTACCCATTCTAGATCTAATGACTTTATATTATTAAACACAACTATCCCACAGACACGCCGTGTCAATATAACTCCATCCACTACTGCGCAATCCGTGTACCCAAATATGGGAGATGTCTCAAGGAAAAGAACCAGATTGCAAGTTCAACAAGCACTACTACAGCCGTAATGTTATAAGCTCATTATATATAGTAGAACCAAGACACACAAATTTAATAACAGTAACCAGCTCTTCTAGAGCTCACATTAACATCACTCGCATGGACAACTCATGTGCTATAGTATCAATATCTAGACCCGCACAGACAACTCACGTGCCAATAATATAAATATTTGTACCCGCACGGACAACTCACGTGACAAAAATATCAATACATGGATCCGCACGGATAACTCACGTGCCAATAACATAATCCGCCCGGCATGCTCACAGGCCTTTAATCCAAGCATATCATACTGGAGAAATCAAATAAGTACACATGAACCATCGTAAATGATCATAACTCCAGCACCCGCATGGCTATCACATCCTTCATGCACGATCATCCCACCATATCAATAACTCGTATATCAGTAGTCTATTAACTAGGTGAGTATCGCAATACCGATGACATTCGAAAGTCAGAACACAACGCATCTTTCGAAATGCGCACCTTTCTCAGGAACTACCGAGCAGTTATAACATTCATCGAAATATCTGAAACTGACCATGTTGTCCAACATTTGTTACCTTCTTTTCAAAACTTGAACTGTCACCTTGTACATGTAAATCCTATTCCCGCACAACACACCACATCTAATTATTCCATCATGCGAAAAACACAAGAATCCCATTATCAAATCTTAGTCACCAGTAAGTTACATACCTTATTAGTTAGAAATCTTCCTCTTACTTCTTTCCAGGAGGAAATCACAATACACAACACGTTTCCCACACCAGTAGAAAATATCCGGTTCAAACCATGGTAGAAACTATCAAGAACACTTTGAAATCCATCTGCACATAACCAAGCTATTGGAACTAAATTTTTCTAACTCAACCAAACCACGTAGGTCATCAAAACCCAAGAATATTGCCACCAAAACATCTGTACAGTCTCACCACATCATAATTACCCCTATAAATACCACAACCGAAACACACACTCTGAAAATACATTATTTGAGTCTACTACCGTTTCATTCACCTTTCTGATGCCGAAATATAAAATTCATAATGATATAAAAAAATACCACAAGTCTCGACACCATCCAACTTAAATATCAGATTTTAGCCATAAACAAATCCGCCAAAAATTCTCAATTGTTACATATTAATCTCGAATCCATTAGAACTTTCTCGAGCGTCACCCCCTTTATTCAAATCCATATTACACCGCACAAATGGGCCAAAAGACACGTGCCCCATTAGCACATCAACACTCAAAGAAATAACTCTACTTTAATACCACCTATCAAATTCATTCTCCATGCGCACTACATCATTCACAAATAACAACTCACTCATACCATAATTTTCATATACTCATAAAGTGCAATCAAATCGTAGATAGCGGACTCCCCCACTTGGCCCAAGGCCATATAACAAAACATTTGATATCTCACTATACCCAGATAATATGTAAATTGACCATACTAAGCAATAAAAGACCAACTCTGGTCTCGTCCCCCAATAATTCCCATACACAACCGATACACCCGGTACACAATTATAGTATCGCCCATCGGCGTAGATACATGAACAAGTGAAACTAAGGACTCACAGGGCATATCTAGATAATGAGCAAAATACGATGATACATATGTATAGGTAGAACCAGGGTCAAATAATATAGAAGTCTCCCTGTGGCACACTGAAACAATACATGTGATCACTACATCTGAGGCAACAACATCTGGTCTGGCAGGAAAAGCATAAAATCGGGCCTGACCGCCACCGGATCAGCCTCCCCCTCTTGAGCGACCCCTAGCTGACTGAGCTCCACCCTAAGCTGGCTGAGCGGGTGGTGGAGCAACTGGTGCAGAAGTAGTATCCTGACTCCTCTGCTGAACTGTACCTCGCGTACGGCGGGGACAATATTTACTCACATGGCCTAGCTCTTTACACTCATAGCATGCCATCTCGAAGAATGGTGGCGAGTTCTGAGGCGGACCTTGGGAACCAAAATGACTACCAGAAGGGCCTGGTACATATGATCCTTGAACTGATGCTACACCGAGCGTACTCGGGGCTGGAAGTGCACTGAGAGATGACTGACTCTGATGAAAACTATATGAACCATAGCTGGATGATACACCACGATGAACTGGACGACCCTTGTTGTGGTAGAACTGCCCTCCAGAAGGTACCCCACCAACACTGCCCGAACCTCGGGGCCTCTTAGCCTCCCTGTCACCATGCTCATGGCTATGGACTACCTCTATCTGTCGAGCAATATCAACCACCTCGTCAAAAATGGCACTAGATACCCTCTCCCAAGTCATAAGAAATCGCAGCTGATACGTGAGGCCATCAATGAACCTCTTAATCCTCTCCCTATCAGCGGGAACCAACCAAACTACGTGACGAGCTAACCCAGAAAATCTCATCTCGTACCGCATCACGAACATGCCATCCTGACGTAACTACTCAAATTGTCTGCGCAGCTCCTCTCTACGAGACTGCGGCACAAACTTCTCCAAAGGGAGAACGGAGAACTCTTGCCATGTAAGTGGTACTACACCAACCGACTTGCTCCTCTCATAAGCCTCCCACCATCTGAAGGCAGCCCCAAAAAATTGAAAAGTAGTGAACGAAACCCTACTGGTCTCCAAAATACCTGCCATCTGAAGCATCTGTTGGCACTTATCCAGAAAACCCTAAGCATCCTCTGCCTCAGCACTGCTAAATGGTGGAGGTCGAAGCCTCTCAAATCTCTCAAGTCTTTTCTGCTCATCATCTGACATAATAGGAACCAGGGGCATGAGTGGCTGCAACGGACTGGGCTGGTAATGCCCCCAGTATCTGAAGTCCATGTACTACCTGATCTGGAGTACGGGAAACAGGGGTATGAGTACCTCCCCCAGCCTGCGAAGTGGCAGGTGTGGCTCGAGCCGAAACCACCTGAGCGAGGCCAGTGCAAACTGTTAATATATGGGCCAAAGTCTCCTGAAGGACTGGAATATCAATGGGCACAGCTAGTGGCTGAGCTGGTGGAAGTAGTGGTAGTACATGTGCTGGTCCCACCGTGGTACGGGCTACACCTAAACGTCTACCTCGGCCTCTGCCACGACCCCGGCCTCTTGCGGCCCTAACTGGTGGCACTGGTGGCTGACCGTCCGATCCGGTAGTATGTGTCCTCACTATCTGTGAGAGAATAGAAAAACATGATTTTTAGTTTCCGGAATCAATAAGTTCGCACAACAGAATACAAGAAAGTGACTTTCCCCTAAGGGTTCGGCAACCTCTCGAAGATAAGTACAGACGTCTCCATATCGATCTGCAAGACCCTACTAAACCTGCTCATGACTCGTGAGACCTATGTCACCTAGGGCTCTGATACCAACTTGTCACGACCCAAAATATCACCTGTCGTGATGGCGCCTACCTCAATACTAGGCAAGCCAAAAATCTCAATAAACCACCATTTCTTTTAAATTGGAAAACAAAATAATTACATTCAGCGGAAGAAATCTCACAATTTCAAATATAACACTCCCAAATCCCGGTGTCACTGAGTACATGAGCATCTAATATGAATACAATGTTTGACTGGTAAAAATAACCACTGTCTGAAAGTATAGAACAATACAATAACTAAAGGAAAGAGAGACAAGGTCAGCGGATGCTAAGCAGCTACCTTGATAGTCTCCAACTGATAGTACTCTGAAATCTAACAAAACATTTGATATCTCACTATACCCAGATAATATGTAAATTGACCATACTAAGCAATAAAAGACCAACTCTGGTCTCGTCCCCCAATAATTCTCATACACAACCGATACACCCGGTACACAATTATAGTATCGCCCATCGGCGTAGATACATGAACAGGTGAAACTAAGGACTCACAGGGCATACCCAGATAATGAGCAAAATACGATGACACATATGTATAAGTGGAACCAGGGTCAAATAATATAGAAGTCTCCCTGTGGCACACTAAAACAATACATGTGATCACTGCATCTGAGGCAATAGCATCTGGCCTGACAGGAAAAGCATAAAATCGGGCCTGACCGACACCAGATCGGCCTCCCCCTCTTGGGAGACCCCTAGCTGACTGAGCTCCACCCTAAGCTGGTTGAGCGGGTGGTAGAGTAACTGGTGCATAAGTAGTATCCTGACTCCTCTGTTGAAATGTACCTCGCGTACGACAGGGACAATATTTCCTTACATGGCCTAGCTTTCTACACTCATAGCATGCCATCTCGAAGAATACCAATGAATACCAGAAGGGCCTGGTACATATGATCCTTGAACTGATGGTGCACAGAGCGTACTCGGGGCTGGAAATGCACTAAGAGATGACCGACTCTGATGAAAACTATATGAACCATAGCTGGATGATGCACCACGATGAACTGGACGACCCCTGTTGTGGTAGAACTGCCCTCCAGAAGGTACCCCACCAACACTGCCCGAACCTCGGGGCCTCTTAGCCTCCCTGTCACCACGCTCATGGCTACGGACTACCTCTATCTGTCGAGCAATGTCAACCACCTCGTCAAAAGTGGCACCAGATACCCTCTCCCAAGTCATAAGCAACCGCAGCTGATACGTGAAGCCATCAATGAACCTCTTAATCCTCTCCCTATCAGTGGGAACCAACCAAACTGCGTGACGAGCTAACTCAGAAAATCGTATCTCGTACCGCGTCACGGACATGCCATCCTGATGTAACTGCTCAAATTGTCTGCGCAGCTCCTCTCTGCGAGACTGCGGCACAAACTTCTCCAAAAGGAGAATAGAGAACTCTTACCATGTAAGTGGTACTGCACCAACCGACTTGCTTCTCTCATAAGCCTCCCACCGTCTGAAGGCAACAACAACAAAAACAACCTAGTAAAATCCCACTAATAAGGTCTGGGGAGGATATTGTGTACGCAGACCTTACCCCTACCCCGAAGGAGTAGAGAAGCTTTTTCCGAAAGACCCTCGGCTCAAAAAAAAAGACAAAAGGGCAAAAAGGGAGACAATATTAGTATCACAACAACAATCATAGGATAAATAGGAACACCATAAAATCCAGAAGAAAGATGCAAAGTAAAGGGAGACAATATTAGTAAATATTAGTATCACCACAACAGTCATAAGAAAAATAGGAACACCATGAAATCTAGAAGAAAGATGTAAAGCAAAAGCGATATCTAGTAAATAGGACATGTACTGAAAAACGAAATAGTAAGCCACAACATTCCCACTAGTTATCTTAGACAAAAACCCTACATGGCTAGTCTCACCATGTTACGAAGTAAGGCACGACTCAACTACCTCATAACTTACAACCCTAATAATCGACCTCCACATCTTCCTATCAAGTGTCATGTCCTCGAAAATTTGGAGCCTCGCCATATCCTGCCTGATCACCTCTCCCCAATACTTCTTAGGCCACCCTCTACCCCTTCTCGTGCCCTCCGTAACCAGCTGCTCACACCTCCATACCAGAGCATTTGGGCTTCTCCTCTGAATATGTCCGAACCATCTAAGCCTCGCTTCCCACATCTTGTCATCAATGGGAGCCACATGCACCTTCTTCCGAATATCATCATTCCTAATCTTATCTATCCTATTGTGCCCGCACATCCACCGCAACATCCTTATTTCTGTTACTTTCATCTTCTGGATATGTGAGTTCTTAACGGGCCAACACTCAGCCCTATACATCATGGCCGGTCTAACCACCACTTTATAAAACTTACCTTTGAGTACCGGTGGCACTCTCTTGTCACACAGGACTCCAGATGCTAACCTCCACTTCATCCATCCTACCCCAATACGGTGTGTGACATCCTCATCGATCTCCCCTCCCCCCTAGATAACCGAACTAAGGTACTTGAAGCTGCCTCTACTCGGGATGACCTGCAAATCAAGCCTCACATCCACGCCCACTTTCCCTAGCTCAGCGCTGAACTTACACTTCAGGTATTCCGTCTTCGTCCTGCTCAGCTTGAAACCCTTAGACTCAAGAGCCTGTCTCCAAACCTCCAGCCTCTCATTAACACCGGCTCACGACTCATCAATCAGAACTATGTCATCGGCGAATAGCATGCACCATGGCACATCCCCTTGAATATGGTGTGTTAACGCGTCCATCACCAGGGCGAATAAGAACGGACTGAGCGCAGAACCTTGGTGTAACCCCATTACAATCAGAAAATGCTCAAAGTCGCCTCCTACTATCCTAACCCGAGTCTTAGCCCTATCATACATGTCCTTAATCACCATAATGTAGGGAACCGACACACCTTTTGCCTCCAGGCATCTCCAGAGAATTTCTCTAGGAACCTTGTCATATGCTTTCTCTAGGTCAATAAACACCATGTGCAGATCCTTCTTCCTCTCTCTGTATAGTTCCACCAACCTTCTAACAAGGTGTATAGATTCTGTAGTCGAACGACCCGGCATGAACCTGAACTGGTTGTCGGATACAGGCACTATCATCCTCACCCTCGCTTCAACCACCCTCTCCCGCACTTTTATGGTGTGACTCAGTAATTTGATACCCCTATAATTGTTACAACTCTGGATATCACCTTTGTTCTTATATAATGGAACCACCGTACTCCACCTCCACTCACCCGGCATCCTTTTCCCCTTAAAGATAATATTAAACAACCTAGTCAACCACTCCAAACCTGCTCTCCCCACACACTTCCAAAATTCCATCGGAATCTCATGTGGCCTGGTCGCTCTGCCCCTACTCATCTTACGCATAGCTCCCACGACCTCCTTAACCTCAATACGCCTGCAGTACCCAAAGACACGTTGACTCTCGGAATGCTCCAATTCGCCTAGCACAATATCCCGATCCCCTTCTTCATTCAGAAGTTTATGAAAGTAAGTCTGCCATCTCCTCTTAATCTGGGAATCTTCCATCAATACTTTACCATCTTCGTCCTTGATACATCTCACTTGGTCCAAATCCCGAGTCGTAGTCCTAACCTCTGTGACCGCCAGCTTAGCCTCCTTCCTAGCTTCCTTATACCTATCCACGCACACTCGCCTCTCCTCCTCACCTATACTCCCCACTAACTTCAGGTACGCCGCCTTCTTTGCTTCCACTTTACCTTGAACCACTTCATTCCACCATTAGTCTCCTTTGTGCCCACCAGAGACGCCTGTCGAGACCCCTAACACCTCTCTCGTAGCCTCCCTTATACAGTCAGCTATCGTTGACCACATAATGCTCGCGTCACCACTGCTCCTCCAAGCTCCCATAGCCGACAACCGCCCCTCCAACGCTTGGGCTTTATCCTTAGTTAAGGCTCCCCACCTAATTCTCGGTCTTCCTCGAGTAGGCCATTTCCTCCTCTTTAACATAATACCAATGTCCATCACCAAGAGCTTATGCTGCGTCGCGAGTATCTCACCCGAAATCACCTTGCAATCCTTGCACAACCCTCTGTCACACCTCCTGAGGAGGAGATAGTCAATCTAGGTCTTCGCTATCAAATTTTGAAAAGTAACCAAATGCCCCTCCCTCTTCTGAAAGTTAGAGTTCGCAATCACCAACCCAAAAGCCTTAGTGAAATCCAACAATGATGTACCTCCTCCGTTCCTCTCCCCAAAATTAAAGCCTCCATGCACCTCGCCATAACCACCTGCGGTCGACCCAATATGCCCATTGAAATCCCCTCATATGAATAGCTTCTCAGCAGGCAGAATCTGACACACAATCTCATCTAACCCTTCCCAGAAGCGACGTTTAACCTCCTTATCTAGGCCCACATACGGCGCATAGAAGCTAACGATGTTTAGGGTTCACTCTCCAACCACCAACTTAATAGTCATCAATCTATCATTCACTCGTCTAACCTCAACCACAGACTCTCTAAGTTCGCTATCCACCAAGATGCCCACTCCATTCTTAACTTTCTGGACTCCTGAGTACCAAAGTTTATACCCGTCCACGTCCCTCGCCCTCGACCCTACCCACCTTGTCTCCTGGACACACGCTATATTGACCCTCCTATTATGGAGGATCTTCACCAACTCTATAGATTTACCCGTCAATGTACCTACATTCCATGACCCAATTCTCAACCTACAGACACCCTTGTTCCCTTTACCTCCCTTGCCTCCCGCCCCACCCCCTAAACCCTGCCCTACCTCCCCGCTTCCCCCGAGGGTCCCCCGAGGACATGACCTCACTCAACTATCCCAAACCACAGCCACTCTACCTACGATAGAGTACGGGGAATCACTATCACACAAGGCAACATACCAAACCAGAAAAATACAAGTTGCAACAACAGGAAAACTAATACGGTAAATAAACTAGTACGAGGTAAGATGTCAGCAATTTAACTCACACAACAAAGGGAAACTGGAAAATGGGAGGTACCAACTCCCGCGAGCAGAAAAAATACAAAAAAAATACCGATACCACGAGTACCAGATATAGAACGAAAGAACCTGGAGCAAGTTTTCCTGAAGCGTGTCGGATCTACTCAAGAACACTAGCAAGTCCTGCTGTGTCCCACCTGAAAGTTGTTCGGAAGTCGCCGGAATTTACGAAACTTGCCGGCAATCTGAACACACCGGGAAATAGTCTGTCCTCGCCGGGAAGAAGCTGCACATGTCCAAAGAAACAGACGCACCCACACACACAAGGGAGGGGGGAGAGAGAAAGGGAAAGAAAGAGAGGGGAAGAAGAAGATGGCCCGCCCTCTAATTCTCTCTCTCACACACACACACAAAAAAACAAAAACGTAGAGAGCTCAACTTTAAGCTACCAGTGATTTCATGAAACGGAGGTCGCCAGAACAAGTTAAAGCATTTGGAGATTGCAAGTGAGTGCCAGTTGTCTAAAACCGACAACTGATTCCAAGTATGGAAATGCCATGGATGACTGACTCAGTGCAGCAACAAAGAAAACGTGAGAGAGATGACACAGTCCCACCATCTGAAGGCAGCCCCAAAAAATTGAAAAGTAGTGAACGAGACCCAACATGTCTCCAGAATACCTTCCGTCTGAAGCATCCGTTGGCACTTATCCAGAAAAACCTGAGCATCCTCTGACTCAGCACCGCTAAATGGTGGAGGTCGAAGCCTCTCAAATCTCTCAAGTCTTCTCTGCTTATCATCTGACATAACAGGATCCCGGGGCCTGAGCGGCTGCAACGGGCTGGGCTGGTAATGCCCCCGGTATCTGAAGTCCCTATACTACCTAATCTGGAGTACGGGCAACAGGGGGATGAGTACCTCCTCCAGCCTGCAAAGTGGCAGGTGCGGCTTCAGCCGAAACCACCTGAGCGAGGCCAGTGCAAACTGTTAATATCTGGGCCAAAATGTCCTGAAGGCCTGGAATCTCAATGGGCACAGCTGGTGCCTGAGCTGGGGGAAGTAGTGGTAGCACATGTGCTGGTCCCACCGTGGTACGGGCTACACCTCAATTTTTACCTCGGCCTCAGCCTCGGCCTCTACTACGACCCCGGCCTCTTGTGGCCTTAACTGGTGGCACTGATAGCTGACCGTCCGATTCAGTAGTACGTGTCCTCACCATCTGTGAGAGAATAGAATAACATGATTTTTAGTTTTCGGAATCAACAAGTTCGCAAAACAGTATACAAGAAAGTGAAATTCTCCTAAGGGTTCGGCAGCCTCTCGAAGATAGGTACATATGTCTCCGTACTGATCTGTAAGACCCTACTAAACCTGCTCATGACTCGTGAGACCTATGTCACCTAGGGCTCTGATACCAACTTGTCACGACCCAAAATCTAACCTGTCGTGATGGCGCCTATCTCAATACTAGGCAAGCCGAAAATCTCAATAAACCACCATTTCTTTTAAATTGGAAAACAAAATAATTAAATTCAGCGGAAGAAATCTCACAATTTCAAATATAACACTCCCAAATCCCGGTGTCACTGAGTACATGAGCATCTAATATGAATACAATGTTTGACTGGTAAAAATAACCACTGTCTGAAAGTATAGAACAGTACAATAACTGAAGGAAAGAGAGACAAGGTCAGCGGATGCTAAGCAGCTATCTTGATAGTCTCCAACTGATAGTACTCTGAAATCTAACAATCTCCGTGTCCAAAAGCACCTGGATCTGCACACGAGGTGCAGAGTGTAGTGTGAGTACAACCAACTCAATAAATAACAAGACTAACCTCTGGGCTGAAAGAGATGATGAGCTCCGCAGGTACAGTCCAGTATAACTAATGGTACAGAAATGTAGGCATGCTTTCAAGTTCAACCGTTAAACTCAGTACAAGTGAAATAGATCAATACTGCATGAAATGAGGAATATGACTTCTCAGTAGAAAGAACTCATATAAATACTGGTCGTAAATTATCCGGTCACTCGGTACTATTTATGGCCAATCCAGCCCAGGGGTATTCCAACTTGTATATATATACACATCAACTGACAGTCAATCATTCAGTACCGTATAAGGCTAATCCAGCCCTGGGGTAATTTATCCCCAAATATAAATGATACGGACAAGATCCATATCTAGATAAATTCATTACAATACAAATAAGTAAGGCAAGTCCATGCCCTGGGAAACATCCATCCTGAATATATATATATAGTCAGTAAGTAAGGCAAGTCCATGCCCTGGGAAGTCCATCCCGAATATATATATAATCATCTAAGCTCCTTGGGGGTGTGTAGAGACTCCGGAAAGGCTCCTTCAGCCCAAGCGTAATACAAAGCCAATGTGGCCTACTGCAGGCAGGCAGTCCTGATCCGTATAATAACAAAGCCTACAAGGCCTGCTGTAGGCGGGCAACCCCAATCCATAAAATAGTAAATCCAATAAGGCTTGTTGCAGGCGGGCAACCCCGATCCAGAACAATAATAATGTGTAGAGCCATTTTGTCCTGCTGCAGCTGGGCAGCCCTGCCCCAAATAAGCTTTCGTGGTCACGGATGGACCTATGCGATCACTTATAAGGAAACCAGAAGAAGGCAGCAGCAGATATCAGCAATCTCACCAAGGCCAAAAATGATCTGTTAACCCCCCGAAACTCACCCGAGCCCCCCGGGACCTCAACCAAACATACCATCAAGTCCTAAAATACCATACGAACTTAGTCGAACCCTCAAATCACCTCAAACCATGCTAAAACCACGAATCATACCCCAAATTCAAGGACTTTGAAATTTCAAGTTTCCACAAACGACACCGGAACCTATTCAAATCAAGTCTGATTGACCTCAAATTTTGCACACAAGTCATAAATGACATAACTGAGGTAATATAATTTTTAGAATCAAATTTCAACCCCGATATCAATAAGTCAACCCCCGGTCAAACTTCTCAAAAAATTCAACTTTTGACATTGCAAGCCTAATTCCACTACGGACCTCCAAATAATTTTTCTGGCACACTCCTAAGTCCAAAATAACCATACAAAGCTATTGGAATCATCAAAACTCTATTCCGGAGTCGTTTACACATTAGTTACCATCCGGTCAATTGTTTCAACTTAAGCTTCCAACATGAAATTTTATTCTTCCAAGCTAACTCCGAAATACCTTAAAACCAAAACCGACAAATCACACAAGTTTAAAGCAGTGTAAATGTTCAAAACGACTGGTCGGGTCGTTACAGTCCCCTTTTACTTTATCTTAGCTGTGTGCTTTCTCTCAGACAACTTTATTTTTATTTAGACTATTGTTTGTATTATTCTAGAAGATCGTGCACTTGTGAATCAAGTTCTGGGATGGTATTTAGACATCGTTATTATTTTGGTTTGCTTACTATTATTCAGTCATTATTCTAATTATTTTGTTTCTTTACAATGTAATTAAGATGAATTGTTAAAAATGGTTAAAGTTTATTCTAACATTGGCTTGCCTAGCAAATGAGATGTTTGGCGCCATCACAGTCCCGAAGGTGAAAATTTTGGGTCATGACAAGTTGGTATCAGAGCACTAGGTTAGTTAGGTCTCACGAGTCACGAGCAAGCTTAGTAGAGTCTGAAGGATCGGTACGGAGACGTATGTGCTTATCTTCCAGATGCTATGAAGTTTAGGAACAATATCACTTCTTTTTTCTCTATCGTGCGATTTTATTCTATCATTGACGATTGAACTCTCATATTTTTATTCTCTCGCAGATGGAGAGAACACGTAATACATCTACCGGCAGATAGGGACCAGAGCCCCCAGTGGCAACTATGACCAGTGGTAGAGGTCGAGGTCGCACCAGAGACCGAGGCAGAGGCAGAGGCATAGCCCAGCCTTGATCTCGAGCAGCAGCACCCGTTGTGGAGCCTTAGGTGGATTTGCAAGTGGAGGTTCCAGCTCACACTGTACATGTTGGACCAGTTCAGGTTGCAGAAGGATTTCTAGCTACTCTCGTGCTTCAAGATGCTCTAGTCCGTTTGGTGAGCCTTATGGAGGGTGTGGCCTAGAATGGTATATTTCCAGTGGCACCAACCGTCTCACAGGCTGGGGCAGGAGCACAAAGTCCTACTACTCCCGCCCTGGAGCAGATGGTTCCCTAGTATCAGGCTCCAGCAGTCCCCTGCCAGTTGGGATAGTTCAGCCAGTTATTGCGGCACATGCCGGTGATAGGCCCGCCATGTCTTCTGAGGCCTTATTTAGATTGGACAAGTTTACTTATAAGCTCTTTCCTGTTCACTTCAGTGGTACACCTTCTGAGGAACCACAGTATTATCTTGACTATTGCCATGAGGTGTTGCGGAACATGGGAATAGTTGAAAGCAACATAATCGATTTTGCTGTGTTTCAGATGGCTGGTTCCGCCAAGAGGTGGTGGAGAGATTATGTACTTGCTAAACCAGCGAATTCACCTGCACTTAATTGGGAGCAGTTCTCACAGCTATTTCAGGAGAAGTTTGTTCCTATTACACTGAGAGAGGTATACCGTAGGCAATTTGAGCGTCTCCAGTAAGGTAGTATGACTGTTACCCAGTATGAGACTCGATTTGTGGACTTAACACGTCTTGTCATCATCTTTCTTCCTACAGAAAATGAGAGAGTGAGAAGATTCATTAATGGACTCACTTATACTATCAGGCTTCAGATGGCCAAGGAGACAGGGAGTGAAATTTCTTTCCAGACAGCTGTGAATATTGCTAGGCAGATCGAGTTAGTTCGTGCTCAGGAAAGAGGGCCAGTGTCAGATAAGAGGCCCCTTCATTCCGGTAATTTCAGAGGCGCCTCATCTGGAGGCATGGGTACTTGTGGTAGGGGTCATCCTCCCAGGACATTTTATTCAGCACTTCAGGATTCTCACGGTGCTTCAGGGAGTCGCGGTCATATTATGCCTTACTCTGGGCAGCCAGCATTTAGTGCACATTCAGCTCCTATCAGTGCACCACCACTCGAGAGTCACTACAGCGATTATCTGGCCCATTCGGGTTAGCTTCAGCTTCAACATCCACAACAACATGATGGGTGTTATGAGTGTGGGAACATTGGTCACATCAGTAGGTATTTCTTTAGGTTGTCGAGCAACAAATCTCAACAGGATTCTCGTGCCATAATATCGGCACCGGTTGCTCCACTGCCCGCCCGGCCAGCTAGGGGCAGGGGTCAGGCAGTTAGAGGTAGAGGTCAGGTTGTTAGAGGTGGAGGCTAGCCAGTTAGGGGCCGTCCCAGAGATACAACTCTGAGTGGTGGGGCCCAACCCCGATTTTATGCTTTTCCAGCTAGGCCTGAGGCCGAGTCATCAGATGCCGTGATCACAGGTGTTGTTCCAGTTTGCCATAGAGAACTTGAGTTGAGACTTGTATTAAAGATCATGTTTAAGCTACGTGCATGTATTTTTGGGACCCACAGGGTCGTGTTGCTGTTGAATTATATATTTAAATTATAATTTTGTACTCAGTCACATCCATCATTTGCATATCATATCTCAGTCTCTATTATCATTCATTGATACATCATATCATCATGTCGGGATGAGTTTTATGTCATTGTAAGCTCGAGAGACTAGAGATTCTGAGTGATATTTATGGGATCGAGTTGCATGCCGTAGCAAGCCATATTAGCTTTATATATATATTTATTATTATATGGATCGTTATATGGATCAGGGTTAAATGCCGCAGGAGGCCTTATGGGCTTTATTGTTATGGGATCAGGTTGCACGCCACAACATGCCTAAATGGCTTATTATTATAGTGTTTGGGCTGAAGGAGTCCCTTCATAGTCTGCACCCCCACAATGAGCGCGATTGATTTTATATTGAGGGATGGTTGTTCCCTGGGTATGGATCTTGCCCGAAGCATTTATATTGATAGATGGAGCTTCTGTGGGCATGGATCTTGCCCGAATCATTTACATTTTGGGATGGATTTTTCCTGGCATGGATCTTGCCTAATTATCTATATTGAGGGATGGATCTTCCCTGTGCAGGATTAGCCTTACACAGTACTGAGCGACTGATTGTCAGTTGATATTATATTTGGGATGCATCTTCCATGGGCTTGATTGTTCAAATACAGTACTGAGTGATTGAGTATTTTGAGAGTGTGAATACTTGAGGTTTCCACTGAGGTGCATCACATACAGCATGTAGATATAGAGATGTCATATTCCTCATATTATTCAGAATTGATCTATTTTATTTGTACTGAGTTTAACTATCGAACTTAAAAGCATGCCTACATTTCTGTACTGTTATTTCTATACTGGACTGTACCTGTTGAGCTCGTCACTACTTTCAGCCCAAAGGTTAGTCGTGTTACTTATTGAGTACATGGAGTCAGTTGTACTCATACTATACTCTATATTTCATGTGCAGATCCATGTATTCCGGATATGGCGACTACTAGATTTCGATGCTTTATCTATTGGAGACTATCGAGGTAGCTGCTTGGCATCCGCAGACCTTGTCTCCCTTTCCTTCCAGTTGTTTGTACTGTTCTATATTTCCAGACAGTATTTTATCAGTCAGACTATGTTATCATTTAGATACTCATGTATCAGTGACACCGGATTTTGGGAGTGTATTTGTATCAGAATTTGTGGGATTTTTCTATTAAATCTAAATATTATATTTTTATACTTATAAGATTATAGTGATTTATTGAGGTTATCGGCTTGCCTAATATTAAGATGGGCGCCATCACGACATGTAAATTTTGTTTTGTGACAATGTGTCACTCCCAATACCTCATTTAGTGGCATAGACTTTCTTTCTATTCCTTCTGGGACACTTTCGATTTCACAGATTTTATCAATATTTGAATTTATCAGATTCTTTAAGAATAGATAATTAGTCAAAATTCCCAAGGACATCAAACACTACTAATACACCGTAGCTCGTTTACTTTCAATTTATTATATTATTGGAAAAGCTATACAGTATGGCCGCTCCCAAAAATAATAACCGGTAAAATATATATTTTTTGTAGCTTAATGTATAATATATGTATTATATATATTGACTAGCAAATGTAATATTTTTGGCAGACTGACCAAAATATGTAACTTGCCCTTCATTATTCTCCTCACTCTGTCTGGAAACCAAACTCTTGCACATATGAACTAATAGAATTGAGATAAACTGATAAGTGCAAGTGTACTTACAAATAAAGAGAACTTATTCCTATTAGAAAGTCAGATAATGTAGCTGAAGAGAACAATGTCACAGAAATAAAAAGGAAAAACATAAAGCAACTATAGGCTAGAGAGATGCTAAGTTCTCCATTACTATTTTATCTATGGCTATAAATGCATGGCTAACTATCCATATAGTAATCATGATCTCAATAAAGAAGAGAGATCTTACGTGAAGAGGAGAGTCATATTTGTTTAGTAGCCAAGGATGACTTGCCTGCTCCATTATTTTAAAAGGTGTTTTGATTATACCATTTAATACATGATAGCCTTTTTTGCTTGGTTTCAGGTCGTCTCCTTGCTATCTTGACATGCTCTTCTCTTTCATGCAAAACTTTCTCTTCTGCAAATTTACCGTGAGATCGATAGAGAAGACAGAGAATAGGGAGACTTAAGAACAATGGTAAAGTTGTACCCATATGACCTATAGTTTACCCTTTATCGAGAGACAAGAGATCAGAAGACAGATGAGAGGTCTAGCATGATGAAAAGAGGCTTATTTGGTAGCCAAGGATGACTTGCCTTCAACCTTTGGAGAGGTCTTTACACCATTAATGGTGTCCTTTCCTTATATTGGTTTTAGGCCGGTCGAATTTAGCTAATTTGACAAGCTCTTCTCTTATTTGACTTGCCTGGACCATTTCCAAGGGCTTATTTAATTAGAGACAGAGAGATATAAGCCCTTTTTGCAAGGGTTACAGGCAAGTCATCTTTGGCTACGTGATATGCTCTTCATTCTTATCATAGGCCTTCTCTTATCGTTTCCCTCTTGGCCGTGGCGGTCGGAGTTATTCTGGTGAGAGGTTCAATTGAATCTCGTTTATCAAAAAATTATACAGTACGGTAAAAAGGGGAGTTATTTCCCTTGACACAAGTTCTGTTAGAAAAATAATGGATGAAATAATCTGGCTTCGATAGTGTAGTCACTGTCCTTAAGGAATTTAAGTTTACTCTTTGTTGCTGCATGGATAATAGCAGAATTCCTTCAGGATTTTACAAAGCCTCTTAAATTCGAGTTTGAGAAATTAACTCAAATTTCCTACAAGAACACAATATTTATGAGTTGTAAAAAATAAGTAGAAGAGAAAGAGAAAGAAATGTTCGCATGATTTCGTTTTAATAGTATGGAAATTAATAGTATAGTCAAATTTTCAATTTTCCTCCAGAATATCCTTTAAAATATTCAAATTATATAAGACAAAGAAGTGTTTTTAAACACTTCCTCCTTTCTTTCTTTTTCCAACGAGGGACAAAACAACCTCTTCTCAAATACTCCCATCAAACACTAACTAATGTAGTACCACAAAGATGTATTCAACACAGATAGAGTTGGCGTGCATATTTGCATGGCGTCCCATGATTTGGATATTTATTTATTTTCTTTTCTGCGTAAGTTATTCTCCTTATAAATATGTTTAGTTAACTTTTACAGAGATTATTACAAGAAACTACTATAAGTTAGTGTATTTTAAAGATATGGAACATTTCGTAATATTTTCACTCTATTGGGGTAATATATTTCGTCATTGAATAGAAAGGATTGTCTTTTCCTGCTAAAAAATGAAAAGAATGGATATGAATTCAAGCTGGAACTTCTCAATTCTAATTGTGTATTTGGGCAAGCGGGACGCTGAGTCCATCATGTCCAATTCCCTAAGGGGAATTTGCACAAATAGAACTATGTACCACTGTATATATTTTGATCTCGTTAAAAAAGATTTTAAAAATTCTACTGCCAGAATTTTAAAAGACAGCTAATAGAATTTCGAAACACGCTGCTAGAATATTGAAGTACGTTGTCAGACTAAACATTGTGGCAATGTGCTTTAAAATTCTGGCACGGGACGACTTTATTTTTTTAATGGGGTCAAAATATAAATGGTGGTTCTACAAAGGTTCGGCATAATTTCCTGATTCAGTGAACCAAGGAGTCAGGCTTTTTCAACAATTCAAATCGTAGAATTGACACCAGATAGACACTCTAAAGGACTGCTATTTAGGAATTAGCCAGTGCATCCTCAATTTTAGTTTTTAAGTTCAAATTTTCAGGACAAAAATATTCTGAATTGTCCTGAAGTTGAGATTTTTTAGTTTAAAATTTCAAGACAAAATAAGTATTGGGTAATCTCTAAATAGCATCCTTGAGAATGACTATGTGTGCACTTGTCCCATTCAAATCTTCACCTTTAATCTAAAAGACGGGCCGATTTGGACTGGTTACATTTGAGGCCTAAATTGAGACGATATGAATTATTTTTTTCTTCAATATTAATACTTTTTACCTTTAAAATGACAAATTAGAATAAATTGGTTCAACTGTTTGATATAGTAATGTCAAAGAAATTTCAAGTGAAGAATCTTAATGTAACGACTCGACCGATCGTTTTGAGTATTACAACCCCGTCCCTCCATTTACAGCTCGATTTATGCTTTACCATTGTTATGTGACTTGCCGGGGTGATTAGTTCGGGTCCAGTGAGATTTTGGTATGATTTGGAACACTTAATTCCAATGTTTAGAACTTAAGTTGAAAAGGTTGACCGGATGTTGACTTATATGTAACGACCCCTGAGAATTTTTACTAAGGAAATTAAGGTTTTGTGGTACCGAGGTAGATCAATTAGTATACTTAGGGGTCATTTGGTAGGGTATATAAGAATAGTGCGGAGTAAGGTGTATTAGTAATGCATGGATTAGTAATGCATGGGTTAGTAATGCAAGCATTAGTTATGCAGATATTATTTTTTATCTACTGTTTGGTGTGGTGTATTAAAACTATAATGCATTGCATAATTATTAAAAAAAATAGTTGTTTACAAAAATGCCCTCCATATTCTCAAGCTTTAAGGGACTTTAAGGATAATTTTGTCTTTAACCAACCTAATGCATGCATTAGTAGCCTTGGTATTACTAATGCCATGGTTTTCTATGCATTACTTATACATAGGATAATACCAAGTATGGTGTATAACTAATACAAAAATTAGTTATACACAGGTTGAAAAAATATACCAAACAAGGTATTAGTAATGCATAGAGCTAATGCTTGCATTATTTTTTCTAATACCTCCTACCAAACCATCCCTTAGTTCAATTAGTTTTGTGGCTCGGACCTTTTGGGTTGAATAATGCACTGGGGAGTAAAGAAAAATTTGTGGCAGAGAAATGCATTTCTACGATACATTATGCGACCGCAGAATCACTCTGCGGACCGCATAATGGCCGCCGAGTGAAGCAGGTGAGGCGAGTTTGGAGATCACGTTTGCGGCGCATTATGCGATCGCAGACCAGTTCTGTGGCATATTATGCAATCGCAGAATAGGTCTGCGGACCGCATAACAGCCGCAGACTGAAACATTGTTTCCTAGTTCCGGAGGGCCTTTTTGCGACCCATTATGCGTGTCGCAGAAGCATTACGCGGTCGCATATGCGATCGCAGTTCTGCGTCGGGGCTTCAATTTTTTCTAATTTTTGACTCGACCCTATTTTGATATATTGAGGCAGGGGGACTCTTTTGGAGCAAAAAAACTGGTATTTTAGAGAGTGGTGAGAGCATCTTAGAGAGATAAAGTGAAGACTTAGTCAATTGTTCATCAATTCTTGTTCAAGACTTGAAGATTTCACAAGGATCTTGCTAGGGCTTCAAAGAGGTAAGAATTTCTTTCCCCAATTCTTCAATTTCGATTTTTAGGGTAAAAGATGGGAGATTAAGTGTATCATGTATACATACACATACCAATAAAGTTGTGGAAAGATTGTTGAGTTCAAATGGGTAAAGATTGGGTTGAAAATGGTAGAAATCTTCATAAACTTTAATTGAAGATTTGAGGGTCGAGTTGATGTCGGAATTTGGTGAAATTTGTATGGTTAGACTCGTGGTTGGAGGGCGTTCATATTTTGTAACTTTTGTCGGGTTCCGAGACGTGGGCCCCACAGGCGATTTTTGAGTACATTTTCGGATTTTGTTGGAAAATTTGTATTTTCATATGGAATTAATTTCCTATAATTCGCATTGACTGAATCGAATTAATTGTGGCTAGATACGAGGCTTTCGAAGATCAATTATCGTGGTAAGGGCATAGAGGAATAAAGACTTACACGGGTTGAGGTATGTAACACTTCTAAATTTGGTTCTGAGGGTATGAATCTCCGAATTTGGTATAATATAAATTGGTTGGAGGTGACACACGATACGTGACGGGCATGTTGACATGCACCATAGAAATTGTGACTTGAATAAATCATGTGAAGTTGTAAAATTTAAGAATCATGTTATTATCTGAACATGTTCCACGTGTTAGAGAAATTGAGCTGAGGCTCTTATTAAAGATCATGTCTAGGCTAAGTGCCAAAATTTTGGAACCCATGGGGTCGTGTTGCTGTTGAATTATTTGTTTAAATTGTAATTTCGTACTCACTCATATTCGTCCATTGCATATCATATCTCAGTCTCATGTTGTTATTTATTGATATATCATATCATCATTTTGGGCTAGTTTCATGACATTGTGAGCATAAGAGACTGGAGAGATTGATGACTGAGTGAGGCCGAGGGCTTGTGTAATGATCCGACCGGTCGTTTTGAGTATTACAACCTTGTTTACCTATTTACTTCTCAAATTGGGCTTTACAGTTGTTGTGTGACTTGTCGGGGCAATTGGTTCGGGTCTGGTGAGGTTTTGGAATGAATTGGAACACTTAGTTCCAAGGTTTAAAGCTTAAGTTGAAATAGTTGACCAGATATTGAATTATGTGGAAACCACCTTGGAATTTAATTATGATAATTCCAATAGCTCCTTATGGTGATTTTGGACTTAGGAACGTATCCGAAAAATTATTTGGAGGTCCGTAGAAGAATTAGGCTTGAAATGTCGAAAGTTGAATTTTTGGAAAGTTTGACCGGGGGGTTGAATTTTTGATATCGGGGTCGGAATCTGATTTTGGAAATTGGAATAGGTCTCTAATGTAAAATGTGACTTGTGTGCAAAATTTGAGGCCAATCGGACGTGATTTGATAGGTTCCGGAGTTGATTGTAGAAATTAGAAATTTCAAAGTTAATTAGGCTTGAATTGGGGTGTAATTCATGATTTTAGCATTGTTTGAAGTGATTTGAGAGTTCAACTAAGTCTGTATGATGTTTTAAGACTTGTTGGTATATTTGGTCGAGGTCCCGAGGGGCTTGGGTGAGTTTTGGAGGGTTAACGGATCAACAATTTGGACTTGAAACTCTGCTGGAATTTTTCTGATGCACCATCTGGTTTCCTTCATCGTGTTCGCGAGTGGAGCCTCGCGTTCGCGAAGAGAAGAATGCATTCGCGAAGGGTGGACTGGGTGTGCATCGTGAACGCGAGAGGTGTTACGCGTTCGCGAAGAAGAGGAGAGAGGCGATTGGGGACCCCGGGTTCTTGTTCTACGCGTTCACGAGGCGGTGGTCGCGTTCGCGAAGGTCTGAGCTGGTAAAGCTTCGCGTTTGCTAAGTCATGGTCGCGTTCGCGAAGGGTAAGATTTGCAAAGATTCGCGTTCGCGAAGCCAATGTCGCGTTCGCGAAGAGTTAAATTTGTGGGCAGTCGAGTTGTGCTTCGCGAACGCGAGGGACCTGTCGCGTTCGCGAAGAAGAGAGTCCTGGACAGAAAGTTTAAGTTCAGAACATGGGACTTCGTCCCATTTTCCATTTTTAACGATTTGGAGCTCGGATTGAGGCGATATTTGGGCTATTTTCAGAGGAAACAATGGGGTAAGTGTTCTTAACTCAATATTGGTTAAATTACCTGAATCTATGGATGTTTTTATCATTTAAGTGGTGAATTAAGTTGGAAAAGTTTGAAACCTTCTTAGTTTAAATTGAGCATTTGAAGGCCGAGTTGTGGTCGGATTTGAGTAATTTTGGTATGGTTGGACTCGTGGTTGAATGGGGGTTCGGATTTTGTGATTTTTACCAGATTCCAAGATGTGGGCCCCACGGGTATTTTTAGGGCACAATTTTGGATTTTTGGAAAATATTAGTATTTTGATATGGAATTAATTCCTATAATTTTTGTGGGCTGAATCAAATTATTTTGACTAGATTCGAGCCGTTTGGAAGTTGATACGCGCATAATGGGATTTCTGGAGCATTGTTTAGCTTGCTCGGCATTGGATTTGGCTTGTTCGAGGTAAGTAACTCTTCTAATCTTGGAGTTGAGGGTATGAACCCTGAATATATGTATTTCGTAAATTATTGGGAGGTGACGCACATGCTAGGTGACGGGCGTGTGGGCATGCACTATAGAAATTGTGACATAATTGTTTCCGTGGAATTTTATAGTTAAATAATCTTGGCATTTTCCATGCAGTTTTACGTGTTAAAAAAATTGAACTGAAAAGCATATTAAAAATCATGTTGAGGCTATGTGCCGGTATTATTTGGACCCACAGAGGTCAAATTGATGTGAAGTATTTATTTTAAATTGGCAATTCATACTCAGTCATATTCATTTCTTTGCATATCATATCTCAGTCTATGTTGTTATTTATTGATACATCATATCATCATTTTGGGCTATTCTCATGACATTGTGAGCCCATGAGAGAGAGACTAGAGATATTGATGACTGAGGGAGGCCGAGAACCTGATTGTGAGGATATTTTTGGGATCGGGCTGCACGCCGCAGCAGGTCATGTTGGCTTTATATATATTATACTATATCACGTGAATCGGCTGTGCGAGTCGATATATTATACTATTGCACGTGAGTTGGCCATGCAGCACGTGAGTTGGCCGTGCGGATCCAGATATTATATTGCATGTGAGTTGTCCGTGCAACACGTGAGTTGGCCGTGCGCATCCAGATATTTATATTATGGCATGTGAGATGTCCATGCAGCATGTAAGTTGTTCGTGCTTATAGCGCTTAGGCTGTAGGAGCTCCTCATGAGTCTTTACACCCCTAGTGAGCGCCGTCGACTATAAACAGGGATTGGGCTGCACGCCGCAGTAGGTATTGTATAGCGCTGAGTGATTGAGTGTGCTGAGCACAGTGAGAGAGAATGCGAGATAATGAAATTGAGTACTCTAAGAGTGTGAGTACATGAGTGCAATTTCTGAGATACATTGCATTGACATGCACACATGACATATATGCATAGAGATGTGTTTTTCTCATGCTGTACGGTATCACATTATTCATGATTTCTCTCACATGTTGTCAGATGGGCATAGTGATGCATTTGTTTTACACTGGTTATCTGGGAAAGAAAATGAGATATTTTATTTATCATTGAAAGGATTTTTGAAAAATTACTGTTTTCAAACTTATTCATATTTTTGGTAATCTTCGGTATACGATTCGGGTTTTCATTGATGTACTTGAAAGGCAAAACTATTTTTGAAATCATGATTTGGCTGAGCATTTTATCTCTGAGTTACTTCTGGTATTACTTGTTTAATATTGTTATGAACTATTGTTGGTTATGGAAGTTGGACTCTGACCATGGTTGAAGCTCGTCACTACTTTCAACCTTCGGCTAGGTTTGTTACTTACTCAGTACATGGGGTCGGTTGTACTGATACTACACTTCTGCACATTGCGTGCAGATATTGGTTGTCGTTGTTGATGTGCTCGATGGTTGCGGGATCTGAAGATGTACCTTCGTTCCTGTTGTAGATGCCTCTTGTTCAGGGTAGCCTTAGATTTATAAAAGCTCTGTTATTGTATTATTCAAACAGACGATGTATTTTTTTCATTTTCGTTTTGTATACTCTATTCTTAGAAGCTCATGATTTGTACTACCAGTTCTTAGGGAGATGTATTAGTTTTAGATATTTTCCTTTAATTAATTTTATTGGAATTGGATAGTTGGAAATTGGTTTACCTAACGGGTTGGGTTAGGTGTCATCCCGACTAGTGTGATTTTGGATCGTGACAAGGTGGTATCAGAGCTCTAGGTTCATAGGTTCTACAAGTCATGAGCAAGTGTCTAGTAGAGTCTTGCGGATCGGTATGATGACGTCCATATTTATCTTCGAGAGGCTACAGGGCATTTAGGATATATACTTCCCATCTTTCTTTCCTTATCGTGCGAGATTGATTCAGATTAGGACATAACTCTTTGAATTCCTTCCACGTATTCGTATGCGCACATGAGCGCTCGGTATCAAATGTGCATCGCCGGCTTATGATTCTATGAACGAGGTTCGAGGTGAGTATTATGTGTTTTGGTGATGGGCCAGTCTAGAGGACTGGAGGCCATGGTTAGACCATAGCTTGAGCTAGGTAGCTTCAGTTGTAACCTGTACAATTGGACTCATATGTCCGGTAATGATCCTACAGTAGAATTTGTGGCTCGATGAGCGGTGGAATGGCTTTGTGATGAGTATGATGTAACTGCGGGATGTGTTAAGATGATTTAAATGTAATGAGAAGTGTTTCCTTGAAATGTAAAGGAATGCCATTGGGTGATTTTCGTTTCAATGTGACGTACAGTCTCGAGTGTGAATGTTTTGAAGGATCTTTCACGATTGTTAAATTTTGGGACAAATTAAATTCTCGTGTCTGGTTAGTGAGTTTTGACTCAGATAGACTAAGTGATTGCATAGTAATTGTGACTGCGAAAGGGTATATTAAGATACCAATTTGAGGTTAAGCAGGTGAATTATTCCCTGTGGAGTAATCTACGTAGGTGTATTCCTTATGATGTGAGTGGAGAGTTTTTTTCTGGCAGTGGGGCATATGTGTGGAGATTTGAATTTGAATCTGGCTGAGAAAGTTGACTCGAGTGTCAAGAGAATGATTGCGAGCTTAGCAAATGATTTGGGGGTTGGCGTTGCTTGAGTTTGAGAAGAAGTTTCGTTGAATTGACTGTGGCATTACGACAGTAATAGAGTATTGGTATTGTGAGTTATGGAATGTTTTAATCTATGGCTTTGAGCCAAGTGGGGGAGCCTGCTATTGATAATTTAATTTCATGATTATATGTAAAGGTTTAGTTTTGGGCTGAGGCATACTGGTGGATTAGTTATGACTTGCAAAAGTTGAGATCGATGATGACTCGAATAAGGAAATTCCTGATTACGGGTTATATTGCACTTCTGAGTATATGAAAATCATGAGATAAGTGAGTTGTTATTTGTGAAAGATGTAGTATGCACGGAGTATGAATTTGATAGGTGGTATTAAAGTAGAGTTACTTCTTTGAGAGCTGTTGTGCTAATGGGCACGTGTCTTTTGGCGCATTTGGGCGGTGTAATGTGGATTTGAACAAACAGGGTGATTCTCGAGAAAGTTCTAATGGATTCGAGATTTATATGTAACAATTGAGAATTTTTGGAGGTTTTGTTTGCGGCTAAAATCTGAGATTTAAGTTGGATGGTGTCGAGACTTGTGGCATTTTTGTATATCATTATGGATTTTTTTATTTTGGTATCAGGAAGGTGAATGAAACGGCCTTAGACTCAAATAAGGTATTTTCAGAGTGGGTTTTTTGGTTGTGGTATTTATATGGGTAATGATGATGTGGTGAGACTCTACAGATGTTTTGGTGGTAATATTCTTGGGTTTGGTGACCTACGTGGTTTGGTCGAGTTAGAGGAATTTAGTTCTAATAGCTTGGTTATGTGCAGATGGATTTCATAGTATTCTTGATGGTTTCTACCATGGTTGGAACCAGATATTTTTTTTACTGGTCGAGTTAGAGGAATTTAGCGATAAGTTGGGTTGAGATCCCTTTGTTTTGGGTGAGTTTCATGGGTTATATTTGGACTACTTCATGGGTCAAAATGAGCTACAAAAAATAATGGGTAAACTTGGGCTCAGCCCAAATAAACGCATGAGCTAAAATATTATAGCACAACCCATTAATATCTGGGCGGGTTGGATGGGTTTGAGCTCAAATTGCCACCCCTAATATTACTTATGCATAATTACAAAAGGTAACCCTATAACTAGTGCTATGATCATCTAAAATATATACATTATCAGAAGTTCTAGCAAGGACTTTAGTAGTTCTAACAAAAAAAGGTTCCTACTTTGTCTGCTTTTATAGTTGCTAAAGCAAACAACGGTGGAACCGTAATGTTTTTATTCCTTCTCTGCTGTAATACATTTCGTTAATTAATAAAAAAGATTGCTTTTTTTTTCCGCTCAAAAAAGGCCTAAGTTGGATTTTCTTTCAGCTACGTTGAAGCCCCATTACCAGCTTCAATGCCTTAATGAGTGACAATGAGCTCATCCGAGGATGTATAAAATTTTGAACATTAAGAAAGTATGAAGAAAGATAAAAGAAAAAAAAACAAAATAAAACAAAAAGGAAAACTTCAAAGTCATTAGAAAAAGGTGATGAAAATAATTCAAGTTGAAATAGTACATAAAGGGGTTAGTTCACATAGCAGTTGTACTGGGATTATGCAGCAATATGATAATGAAAAGGTTGTTATGCAATGTTTAGTAATGAGGAGATTTTTATGCATGAGTTACTTAATTTACAAAGGGTATTATATCATTAAATAGTTTAATCTCTGTCAAGTTTCTTATCTTGCATAAATTAACACACAGATTTACACTTAATATCGATACTATTTAATACCGCACTAGTTATGCGACGATTTTGTTTGAAAACTTAACCTAAATAGCCGTTCACCCAACCGCTTAAACTTAAAAAAGTCGATGAATGTATAATATACGTATAATCCGTGTATAATCTATACATCAAGTTAGGAAAAGTAAATAGTAAATTCGGCCGGCTATTTATGCAAAATCCCATGTTTTTCCTTATGTGATCCATTAAAACTGTATTATCAAGCCATCTGATCCAATTCCCTAATTTGGATCTTCAACTTTGACCTTCAAAGAGTCCACCAAATCGCTTAAAATAAAAATAGCCAACGGATACATAATATATGTATAATTCATATATAGTATGTTCATAATTGTGTATAATCAATCTATAATCTATGCGTACCAGCTAGGAAAAAAATAAACAGTGAATTTAGCCGACAATTTGTATAAAAAAACCTTAGAATAAATCAGTCAACCCTGTTAGATAGAGTAATATGAAAGAAAAACTCCAAAAACTACTATAAAATTCCAAATAATTTCAATAACAGAGAATAACACATTGAAAATATTTCAAACAGAGAATCTTACAATTGAAATATCCATCTCTTGCACTGATCATTTAACCTAAACCCTACAGAATAACTTCAACTTGCGACATGGTGATAAATCGTATTGTGAAGAGAAGTCATTTGACATTATTTCTTAGTTTATTCGTTTCGCGTTGACTCAATTTCTGAAACAGACGAGCACCGTAAATATGAATTTTTAGTGGCACATCGATGATGAAAATGGACAGAATGAGATATTTTTTTAATCTTTTTTTCTACTAATGTGATGCCCGTGATGGAGAGTGGGTCGATGATGTTTGGCATATTTCGATATGTGTTAATGTTACTTTACCCATGCTTTAACCACTTTTTGATGTTATTTAATCTTTAAAACACCCAACATGGTGTAATTATTGGTTTGATGACTAATTAAGTTATGTGTGACGATTTAAGGTGTTCGGAGTGCAAAATATGAAGAAAAGGTGGTTTAGCTAGAGGAAGAAGGGTTGGATGCGTCGCATCCATCCTAGGAAAACATCATCCTGCATGCAACCTTAGCAGTGAAATTGTGCCATCGCGTCCGCCATCGCGTGCGAAACTGGGAAGTAGAAGTGAAGCTGGATGCGTCGCGTCCACCATCGCATGCAAGCTGAGAAATAGAGGACAAGGTGGATGCGTCGCATCCACCTTCGCAGGCAAAAATTGAAATGGAGGACAAGGTGGATGCGTCGCATCCACCTTAGCATCAATCCCTGAAGCCGAATTGGACTAGGAATAGGAGAGCTTTGGCCCACGACTTTTGTACGCAATATATAAGCTAAAAACGCCTCTTTTAGGTTATCTAACATATTGGGAAGAGGGAAAAAGCCAGGAAAAAGCTGTGAAGGCCGGAATTCATCAAGTTTCATCTTTCTCCCACCAAACTTAGTAATTTTTATGTTTCTTTGTATGATTTGTTGTTTGGCTACCATGTCTATGTGGAGCTAAACTTCACGTTCTAGGGTTGTGGTTCTTTCATGACTATTGTTATTCGGATATTGATTTTGACTTCTTGATTTATCATATTAGTTTATTTATTCAATCTTGCACTTAATTATTTAATTGCTTGATCACCAATTGAATATTATCTACGAATCTAGAATTGAACTCGAAAGTGGGAATTCTATATTGCATATAGGATTGAGTAGGGCAAGTTCTTGAACTCGGGCATCGGGGAACGGATTCGTGGTTAGGATAGACATATACCTAATTGCCTTGCTTGGTTGATTTACAGGAATTATAAATGCGTTCTTGTTGATTCTAACTCCATAGACATATAGGCGTTAGGTTAGCTTGAATAGGCGAGTAAGAACTCGACAGATTCTTATGAGCAATATTAACCCTGTCAACCAATAAGCTAGATAAATTAGTCGGTCAATTCAATTGAAGAATACAATAGGATTGTTAGATAGACCATAACCCTAGATCGTTTTTCTTACATTGATATCATAAAAATCTGCTCTGTCTCTGTTCAAAGTTTATTATTTATATTTTCTTATTTAATTAGTTAGAATAAAATATTTTTAGAATTAATTCTTGTTTAGATAATTAAGATAGGCTAATTTAGTTAATAGCTAATCATAAATCCTCGTGGGTTCGACATCCGACTTTTAGTCACTTTATTACTTGACGACCGCGTATACTTGCGTGAGTGTGTTTGGTCGCAACAAGTTTTTGGCGCCGTTGCCGGGGAGAGTGCAAAAGCGAGCTAGATGGTGAGGACTAAGTGTGGGGTGCCCACACTGAAATTATTGATGATGCCTTGTTAAAACGGATAGCATGTTTTGTTGCAGCCTATTTCTCATTTTTCTTGACTTGTGTTCACTTTGCGTTTAATGCTTAATATCTCGTTGCTCCGTGAATACTTGCATTGTTTGAGAGTCGGAATGTGACCGTCCTTAGCGAGTCATGTGCCATGTGTGGTGAGGTTTTTGTGTAGTCCATGTAATGTACTTGTGTCTAGAACTTGCCCGGTATGTGAGTTGAAGCGAAATTTTAGGTGATGCTCGGTTTGAAAAATGATTTTAGGCTTTCTTTGATCTTTTTGAGCTTATTGCTTATCACAAATAAAATCTATCCCTAGTTAACCCTTTTGAGCCTGTAGACCTTTTATTTGGTACCCACATTACAAGCCTATACCCTTTTTATTCTTAATTGACATTGTTTTGATCCTTTTACCTCTTAAAGCACTTTAATTGTTAGATGAGCGCTAAAAGAAGTAAGAAGGGACTAAGTGTGGGGTGACTTTTGAGTGGAACCAATGAAAGAAAGAAGGGTGCACTTATTTTGTAAAATAATACACCACTAGCGGAAATTGAAAGAAAGAAAAATATAGAGGAATAAATTATTGTCTTATTCTTGCTAGTGGGTATGAATTAAAGTAGTGCTTAAAGAAAGAGGAAATATTGTTGGGGTGATATTATTTGTGAAATTGAAGTGGTGTTGAAGAATTTGCGCTTAAGTTATTTGATGATGTGTTAAAGTGCTTAGGAGGTTGAGTCACTATTCCTAAAATATATCCTACCCGTCCCTTAGCCCACATTACAACCATGAAAAAGTCCTAATTGATTTTAGATCGAGCGAGCTTACATTAGTAGAGATTTACATTAAGGGCAAGCCTATGGTACCAACTACATGCATGTGACTTCTTTTGTGAGAGTGAGCGATTTTCTTTGGGAGCATGAGATTCGAATGTGTGGATTGATTTTACTCTCTTTGCTTTTGTTGTGAGGGCACATGGTTTCACGAGGGATAGGTAACGTTATTAGACTTCTCTATGATGTTGGGTGTTCAAGCCATGAGTGCATAGTGACATTGAGTCGGTTTTTGAGGTTAGGATTGTTGTGAGCATGTTGTCTTTGTTCGAATATGTTTAAAGAAGGGCATAAGAAAAGGGAAGTGTGTTGATGCATAGTCTAGAGCCTAATTGTAGCAAATAACCACGGTCATAGGTGCAGTGTGCTTTGAACGATAAGAGTTTAATTTTGTTTCGTCTACTATAGGATGGTTTGTTCGAGGACGAACAAAGGTTTAAGTGTGGGGTAGTGATGTTTGGCATATTTCGATATGTGTTAATGTTACTTTACCCATGCTTTAACCACTTTTTGATGTTATTTAATCTTTAAAACACCCAACATGGTGTAATTATTGGTTTGATGACTAATTAAGTTATGTGTGACGATTTAAGGTGTTCGGAGTGCAAAATATGAAGAAAAGGTGGTTTAGCTAGAGGAAGAAGGGTTGGATGCGTCGCATCCAACCTAGGAAAACATCATCCTGCATGCAACCTTAGCAGTGAAGTTGTGCCATCGCGTCCGCCATCGCGTGCGAAACTGGGAAGTAGAAGTGAAGCTGGATGCGTCGCGTCCACCATCGCATGCAAGCTGAGAAATAGAGGACAAGGTGGATGCGTCGCATCCACCTTCGCAGGCAAAAATTGAAATGGAGGACAAGGTGGATGCGTCGCATCCACCTTAGCATCAATCCCTGAAGCCGAATTGGACTAGGAATAGGAGAGCTTTGGCCCACGACTTTTGTACGCAATATATAAGCTAAAAACGCCTCTTTTAGGTTATCTAACATATTGGGAAGAGGGAAAAAGCCAGGAAAAAGCTGTGAAGGCCGGAATTCATCAAGTTTCATCTTTCTCCCACCAAACTTAGTAATTTTTATGTTTCTTTGTATGATTTGTTGTTTGGCTACCATGTCTATGTGGAGCTAAACTTCACGTTCTAGGGTTGTGGTTCTTTCATGACTATTGTTATTCGGATATTGATTTTGACTTCTTGATTTATCATATTAGTTTATTTATTCAATCTTGCACTTAATTATTTAATTGCTTGATCACCAATTGAATATTATCTATGAATCTAGAATTGAACTCGAAAGTGGGAATTCTATATTGCATATAGGATTGAGTAGGGCAAGTTCTTGAACTCGGGCATCGGGGAACGGATTCGTGGTTAGGATAGACATATACCTAATTGCCTTGCTTGGTTGATTTACAGGAATTATAAATGCGTTCTTGTTGATTCTAACTCCATAGACATATAGGCGTTAGGTTAGCTTGAATAGGCGAGTAAGAACTCGACAGATTCTTATGAGCAATATTAACCCTATCAACCAATAAGCTAGATAAATTAGTCGGTCAATTCAATTGAAGAATACAATAGGATTGTTAGATAGACCATAACCCTAGATCGTTTTTCTTACATTGATATCATAAAAATCTGCTCTGTCTCTGTTCAAAGTTTATTATTTATATTTTCTTATTTAATTAGTTAGAATAAAATATTTTTAGAATTAATTCTTGTTTAGATAATTAAGATAGGCTAATTTAGTTAATAGCTAATCATAAGTCCTCGTGGGTTCGACATCCGACTTTTAGTCACTTTATTACTTGACGACCGCGTATACTTGCGTGAGTGTGTTTGGTCGCAACAGTCGATGAGAATGGGTCAAGTTTTTTCAGCTGGCAACTTTTTGAATATGTCACTTTATGGTACGTCCACTTTTGAACTTGATGATGACGTATCCCGAGAGATAAATTCCTGAGGTTTGTTGGATCAAACCAGACATACATGCCATGAGCTTATATTGTGACAAATATTATGATGACCCGAAAAGTTATCTTTAAATTTAATATTCATTTCTATGTTCTGAGACCTCGAATAGCACCTTTCAGCATTCCTCGACATGCGTGCGTAGTCCATAAATTTTTTTGCAAAGTTTTTATGTGAACAATTGATAAAAATATTAAATAGATCTTCAAAACTCATTTGAGTTGACTTCGGTCAACATTTTGAGCAAACAGGCTCGGATCAGTATTTGATAGCTCCAGTAGGTCCGTATCGTGATTTGGGACTTGGGCGTATGCCCGGAATTTAATTTGGAGGTCCCTAACTTGAGTTATCGCCATTTATTGAAAATTGAAAGTTTGAAAGCTTACAGATTCCAAAGTTTGACCGTGAATTTGACTTTATCGATATCAGACTCAGAATGAGATTTTGAGAGTTGAAATAGCTCCATTATGTCATTTATGACTCATGCGCCAAATTTGAAATCATTCTGGATTCATTTAATACGTTTCGATACGAGTTTTTTAAAGTGAAAAGTTGGAAACTCAGAAGTCTGAATCGAAGTGTGAATTGTAATTTCAAAGTTATTTGACGTGATTTGAGACCCCGAGTATGTTCGCGTTATGTTACGGGACTGGTTGGTATAATTGAACAAGGTCCCGAGTGGCTCGGGTGAGTTTCAGACTTGTTTTGGACCATTTTGGTAAAAATTTACATGTCTGGTTCTGGTGTTTCGCACCTGCGCAATTTTGGACGCAGGTGCGTGATCGCTTCTGTAGAGGCAGTATCGCTTCTGCAACTTTGAGACCAGGGGAGAAGCTTCGCTTCTGAGAAGCTTGGGATGCAGGTGCGTGCCCGCTTCTACGGTGCCATGATCGCAGATGCGATCGTCCTCACTTCTGCGGCTTCCTTCGCGCTTTTGCGCAGTCGCTTATGTGACGTGAAGGTCCGCAGATGCGGTCCTCTACTTGGCTGCCCTGTTCCGCAAATGTGAGCCTTGTCTCGCAAATGCGACTCCGCATATGCGAAATTTTTTCTGCAGAAGCGAAAATGCTGGACAAAAATATAGAAAATCGGGTGTTAGCCATTTTTGCTCATTTTTGAGTTTTTAGTCTCGGATTTGGGCGATTCCAAATGGGTTTTTCACGACTTCGACTTGGGTAAGTGTTCTATACCCGAAAGTGATTATATTTCATAAATCCATATTTATATTCATCGTTTATTCCGGATTTACATGGAAGAAATTGAAATTTTTGTAAAACTTTTCAAAAACGAAATTTAGTATTTGGAAGACAATCTGATGTTCGAATTCGATAATTTTAGTATGGTTGAACTCGTACTGGAACCGGTGTCCGATTCCGTAATTTTTTTATCAGGTTCCAAAAAGTGAACCCCACGTTGACTTTTGGTTGACTTTGCCGAAAATGACTTAAATGAAATCTCTTTTGAAATGTGAATAATTTCTAAAGTTCCAATTGAATTGTTGGCCAATAATTTGATAGGTTTGATTAGTTTGGAGACTAATTTGAAAGGAAAAGTTGTGGTCGAGTGATCACTTGAATTGCGAAGTAAGGTAAGTGTCGTGGTTAACCTTGACTTGAGGGAATAAAACCCTTGAATTATTTGTTTCGTGAATTTCATGTGTAACGATATATAGGCGAGGTGACGAGTGTTATACGTTGTCAAATTGATTGTTTGCATATTAATCTAAAAATTATAAATTATTTTAAATCATGAATTAATTATTATATTAATTATTTTTCTCACATTTCTTATCCAATATTATATCTTGAATTCATGCTATAATTGCTACATGCTTATTTGAATTATGCGTCTTAATTGCTACTTGACATTTAGCACATTAAATATTAAATTGCCTATTTTCTCCCTCATTTCCATAATTAATTGCTACTTGTCATTACTTGTTTCCCAAATAAATCATAATTATTGTATGCTTTGTTGCCTAATAATTTCCTATTAAATGTGGTATTTGTTGCCTAATAATTTCCTCTCAAATCACTCACGTCTCCTCTGCTCATCATCTGCCATAACAGGAACTACCGGGGCCTGAGCAACTGCAACCGGCTAGGCTGGTGGTGCCTCCGGTATATGAAATCCCTGTACTACCTGGTCTGGAGTACGGGCAACAAGGGTATGAGTACCTCCCCCGGCGTGAGAATTGGCAGATGCGGCCTGAGCCGAAACGAACTGAGCAAGACCAGTGCAAACTGTCAATATCTAGGCAAAGTCTCCTGAAGACCTGGAATCTCAATAGGCACAGCTGGTGCCTGAGCTGGTCCTATCAGCTCAGCTATATCTGGAATCTAATCCTGACCTGGAGCAACTGGTGGTACTACAGGTGCAGGTCCAACCATGGTACGAGCTACACCTCGACCTCTACCTCGGCCTCGGCCTCTACCACGGCCCCGACCTCTCGCGGCCCTAACTGGTGGAACTGTTGGTTGATCGTCCGATCCGGTAGTACGTATCCTCACCATCTGTGAGAGAATAGAATAACAAAAATTTAGTTTCCGGAATCAACAAATTCGCACGATAGAATAAAAGAAAGTGAAATGTTCCTAAGGGTTCTGCAGCCTCTCGAAGATAAGTATAGACGCCTCCGTACCGATCCGCAAGACTCTACTAAAACTGCTTATGACTCGTGAGACCTATATAACCTAGGCTCTGATACCAACTTGTCACGACCCAAAATCCCAACCTGTCGTGATGGCGCCTATCTCGACACTAAGCAAGCTGATAATATCAATATACCACACTTTCTTTTAAGTTTAAAAATATAATCATTAAATACAATACAAAATCCCACAAATACTTATACGAACTCTCCCCAAAATCCGGTGTCACTGAGTACATGAGCATCTATATGAATACAAGTCTAGAAAAATATGGCCTATAATAGTCTATGACCCAAAATACGGTAAACAAAGAGATAGGGAAGGAGAGACAAGGTCTGCGAAACACGACAACTACCACTGAATCTCAGGAAGATCAACTGTACGAGAGAATCAACACCCGCTATGTCCAGAAGCACCTGGATCTGCACACGAAGTGCAGGGTGTAGTATGAGTACAACCAACTCAGCAAGTAACAATAATAACTAAGGAACTGAAGATAGTGACGAGCTACACAATTATAGTTCACTTTCAGCAATTCCAGCAAAGAATAGACATGCTTTCAAATCCAGCAGTTTAAGTCAAATCAATTTTATACAGTTCATGTTCATGTAATCCGGATACAGAATCTTTTAGAGAATTTCACAACAATGACAGATAGCAACTAAATGCAACAACAAATGAAAAAGCAAGTACAACCTCTCAGGGCAATAGTCACTCAACTCGTCACAACAGCTCAACCACTCGGCTCTCAGCCCTGATCACTCACACTCAATGGGTACCCGTGCTCACTGGGGGTGTACAGACTCCGGAGGGGCTCCTATAGCCCAAGCGCCATAATCCGCACGGACAACTCACGTGCTGCACGGACAACTCATGTGCCATATATCCTTACCTCACCGACAGGCCCTCGGCGTTACTCAGTCCTCAACCTCTCTAGTCTCTCGGGCTCTCGAAAATCACAAAGATCAGCCCAAACAAAGATAATATAGTGAATCAACAAATATCAAGAAAGACTAAGGTATGATGCACAAGTAAAATCATGACTGAGTACAAGTCAGCAATTAGCAAATAATTCAATAAGTACGCAACCTCTGTGGGTCCCAACAGTACTATCACATAGTCTAAGCATAATTTTTAACATGATTTACAGTAAAATTTCTTCAACATAGAGAGAGCATATAGCTAACAATAAGTTATTCAACTTTATAGTTTCACGGGACGGACCAAGTCACAATCCCTTCGGTGCACGCCCACATGCCCGTCACCTAGCATGTGCGTTACCTCCAAAATAATCACATAACATAAAAATCCGGGGTTTCATACCCTCAAGGCCAGATTTATAACTGCTACTTACCTCAAAACGTGAAATTCTTTACTCTGCTATGACTTTGCCTCGCAAATCGGCCTCTGAATGCCTCGAATCTAGTCACAAATAATTCGTTTCAGTCAATAAAATTTATTGGAATTAATTCCATATGAAAATACAATATTTCCATAAAAATACAAAATTTAGCTCAAACAATCGCGTCTCGGAACCCGACAAAAGTTACAAAATCTGAAAGCCCATTCAACCACGAGTCTAACCATACTAATTTTACCAAAATCCGAGACCTCCAAATCTTCAAATCTTATTTTCAAATCCCGAAGTTCAAATCTCCAATTTACACCTCAAAACATGTAATCTAGTCGAATTATTCGATGATAATTCAATATTATGAAGTAGAAAGGATCACAAGGGACTTACCTCAAAATTTCCCGTGATTTATCGCTCAAAAATTGCCTCACTCGCTTTTGGAAATGTCAAAAATGACAAAATCTCGTACTCCTCTATTTTTAACATTCTGACCGGGAGTTTCGCACATGCAGCTCCATTTTCGCAATTGCGATTAAAGCTCCGTTTCTGCGGAAAAATCACTTAAGCCTGCCTACGCTTCTGCTATCAAGGGACTGCATCTGCGCTCATCGCAGGTGCGGAATTTCCCTCGTACCTGCGACCACTGCCTCACAGCCCTCTGTCCGCATCTGCGCTTTCCAAGCTCGCTTCTGCGAGCTCGCACCTGCGATGGAATTTTCGCAGGTGCGATTGCATCAGATGGCAGAAACTTCAGCTTTTTCTTCTAAGTCCAAATTTGATCCGTTAACCATCCGAAACTCACCCGAGACCCCCGGGACCTCAGCCAAATATACCAACAAGTCCTAAAACATCATACGAACTTAGTCGAACCTTCAAATCACCTCAAACAATGCTAAAACCATGAATCATACCCCGATTCAAGCCTAATGAACTTTGAAATTTTAAGTTTATACAAACGACGTCGGAACCTATCAAATCGCGTCTAATTGACCTCAAATTTTGCACACAAGTCATAAATGACATAATAGAGGTATTCAAATTTTCAGAATCAGATTTCGACCCCTATATAAAAAAGTCAACTCCCCTGTCAAACTTCCCAAAAATTCGACTTTCGTCATTTTAAGCCTAATTCCACTATCTACCTCCAAATAATTTTCTGGGACGCTCCTAAGTCCAATAGCACCATACATAGCTATTGAAATCATCAAAATTTAATTCTGAGGTCGTTTACGCATAAGTCTACATCTGGTCAACTTTTCTAACTTAAATTTTTAATTATGAGACTAAGTGTCTCGTTTCACTCCGAATTCCTTCCGGACCCGAACCAACTAACCCGATAAGTCATAAATCAACTGTAAAGCATAAATTGAGCAGTAAATGAGAGAACGGGGTTATAATACTCAAAACGATCGGTCGGGTCATTACATTTGGACTGTACCTGTTGAGCTCGTCACTACTTTCAGCCCAAAGGTTAATCTTGTTACTTATTGAGTACATGGGGTCGGTTGTACTCATACTATACTCTGCACTTCATGTGCAGATCCAGGTACTTCCCGATACAACGGATGCTCGATTTTGAAGTTTTATCTGTTGGAGACTGTCGAGGTAGTTGCTTGGCGTCCGCAGACCTTGTCTTTCTTTCCTTCCAGTTTTTTGTACTGTTCTATATTTCCAGACAGTGTTTTATCAGTCAGACTATGTTATCATTTAGATGCTCATGTACTTAGTGACACCGGATTTTGGGAGTGTATTTGTATCAGTATTTGTGGGATTTTTTTATTAAATCTAAATATTATGTTTTCAAACTTAAATGCTTATAGTGATTTATTAAGATTATCGGCTTGCCTAGTATTGAGATGGGCGCCATCACGACATATAAATTTTGGTCTGTGATAATGTGTCACTTGCAATACCTCATTTAGTGGCATGGACTTTCTTTCTATTCCTTCTGGCTTTCGATTTCACAGATTTTATCAATATTCGAATTTATCAGATTCTTTAAGAATAGATAATTAGTCAAAATTCTCAAGGACATCAAACACTACGGATACAGCGTAGCTCGTTTACTTTCTATTTATTATATTATTGGAAAAGCAACACAGTATGGCCGCTCCCAAAAATAATAACCGGTAAAATTATATTTTTTGTACATTAATGTATATATATGTATATATATATATATATATATATATATATATATATATATATATATATATATATATTGACTTGCAAATGTAATATTTTTTGGCTTGCCCTTCATTAATTATTCTCCTCACTCTATGTGGAAACCAAACACTTGCACATATGAACTAATGAAATTGAGATAAACTGATAAGTGCAAGTGTACTTACAAATAAAGAGAACTTATTCCTATTAGAAAGTCAGATAATGTAGCTGAAGAGAACAACGACATAGAAATAAAAAGGAAAAACATAAAGCAACTATATGCTAGAGAGATGCTAAGTTCTCCATCACTATTTTATCTATGGCTGTAAATGCATGGCTAACTAACCATATAGTAATCATGATCTCAATAAAGTATAAAGATCTTACATTAAGAGGAGAGTCATATTTGTTTAGTAGCCAAGGATGACTTGCCTACTCCATTATTTTAAAAGGTGTTTTGATTATACCATTTAATACATGATAGCCTTTTTTGCTTGGTTTCAGGCAGTCTCCTTGCTATCTTGACATGCTCTTCTCTTTCATGCAAAACTTTCTCTTCTACTAATTTACCGTGAGATCGAGAAAGAAGACAAAGAGTAGGGAGACTTAGGAGCAACGGTAAAGTTGTACTCATGTGACCTATAGGTTACGGGTTCGAGGCGTGGAATCAACCACGATGCTTGCGACAATGTAGGCTGAGTACATTGCATCCCTTGGGGTGGTGGCCCTCGAACCCTGCATGAACGCAGGATACTTCGTACACTAGATTACCTTTTATCGAGAGATCAGAAGACAGATGAGAGGTCTAGCATGATGAAAAGAGGCTTATTTGGTAGCCAAGGATGACTTGCCTTCAACCTTTGGAGAGGTCTTTACACCATTAATGGTGTCCTTTCCTTATATTGGTTTTAGGCAGGTTATCTTTAGCTAACTTGACAAGCTCTTCTCTTTCATGTAAGACCGATTTATCTTCTTCCATACATTGAGAGATGAATAGAACGAGGGGTTCTAAGATGAAAAGAAGAGTCTTATTTGATAGCCAAGGATGACTTGCCTGAACCATTTTCAAGGGCTTATTTAATTAGAGACAGATAGAGATAAGCCATTTTTGCATAGGTTGCAGGAAAGTCATCTTTGGCTACGTGATATGCTCTTCACTCTTATCGTAGGCCTTCTCTTATCGTTTCCCTCTTGGATGTGGCAGTCAGAGTTATATATTCTGGTGAGAGGTTCAATTGAATCTCGTTTATCAAAAAATTAGTACAATACTGTAAAAAGGGTAAACACAAAAACTTTTGCGTATATATAAACTATTTCCCTTGACACAAGTTCTGTTAGAAAAATAATGGATGCAATAATCTGGCTTCGACAGTGTAGTCACTGTCCTTAAAGAATTTAAGCTTCCCACTTTGTTGCTGCATGGATAATAGCATAATACCTTCGGGATTTTACAAAGCCTCTGAAATTTGAGTTTGAGCAAATAACTTAAATTTCCCACAAGAATAGAATATTTGTGAGTTGTAAAAAATAAGTAGAAGAGAAAGAGAAAGAAATTTTTACATGATTTCGTTTTAATAATATAGTCAAATTTCCAATTTCCCTCCAAAATACCTTTAAAATATTCAAATTATATAAGATAAAGAAGTGTTTTTAAATACTTCCTCCTTTCTTTCTTTTTCCAACGAGGGACAAAACAACCTCTTCTCAAATACTTTCATCAAACACTGACTAATGTAGAAACACAAAGATGTATTTAACACAAATAGAGTTGGCGTGAATATTTTCATGGCGTCCCATGATTTTGATATTTATTTATATTCTTTTTTGCATAAGTTATTCTCCTTATAAATATGTTTAGTTAACTTTTATAGAGATTATTACAAGAAACTACTATAAGTTAGTGTATTTCAAAGATATGGAGCATTTCGTAATATTTTCACTCTATTGTGGTAATATATTTCGTCATTGAATAGAAAGGATTGCCTTTTCCTGCTAAATAATGAAAAGAATGTACACTTTGGACTTTCGCTTGTCAATTGCTGACAAAAATGGATATGAATTCAAGCTGGAACTTCTCAATTCTAATTGTGTATTTGGGCAAGCGGGACGCTGGGCCCATCATGTCCAATTCCCTGAGGGGAATTTGCACAAAATAGAACTATGTACCACTGTATATATTTTGATCACGTTAAAAAAAAAAAAAAAAAAAAATCTACTGCCAGAATTTTGAAAGACAGCTAATAGAATTTCGAAGCACGCTGCTAGAATATTGAAGTACGTTGTCAGACTAAACATTCTGACAATGTGCTTTAAAATTCTGGCACGGGACGACTTTACTTTTTTTAATGGGGTCAAAATATAAATGGTGGTTCTACAAAGGTTCGGCGTAATTTCCTGATTCAGTGAATCAAGGAGTCGGGCTTTTTCAACAATTCAAATCGTAGAATTGATACCAGATAGACACTCTAAAGGGCTTCTATTTAGGAATTAGCCAGTGCATTCTGAATTTTAGATTTTAAATTCAAATTTTCAGGACAAAAATATCCTGAATTGTCCTGAAGTTAAGATTTTTTAATTTACAATTTCATGACAAAATAAGTACTGGCTAATCTCTAAATAGCATCCTTGAGAATGGCTATCTGTGCACTTGCCCCATCCAAATATTCACCTTTAACCTAAAAGACGAGCCGATTTGGACCGGTTACATTCGAGGCCCAAATTGGGACGATATGAATTATTTTTTTCTTCAATATTAATACTTTTTTACCTTAAAATGACAAATTAGAATAAATTAGTTCAACTGATTGAAACAGTAATGTCAAAGAAATTTCAAATGAAGAATCTTAATGTAGCGACCCGGCCGGTCGTTTTGAGTATTACAACCCCGTCCCCTCATTTACTGCTCGATTTATGCTTTACAGTTGTTATGTGACTTGTCGGGGTGATTAGTTCGGGTCCGGTGAGGTTTTGGTATGATTTGGAGCACCTAATTCCAAGGTTTAGAACTTAAGTTGAAAAGGTTGACCGGATGTTGACTTATGTGTAACGACCTCGGAGAATTTTTGCTAAGGAAATTAAGATTTTGTGGTGCCGAAATAGATCAATTAGTACAAAGATCAATTAGTACACTTAGTTCAATTAGTTGTGGCTCGTACCTTTTGGGTTGAACAATGCACAGGGGAGTAAAGGAAAATTTGTGGCAGAGAAATGCGTTTATGCAGTCCATTATGCGACCGCAGAATCACTCTGCGGACTGCATAATGGCCGCCGAGTGAAGCAGGTGAGGCAAGTTTGGAGATCAGGTTTGCGGCGCATTATGCGATCGTAGACCAGTTCTGCGGTGTATTATGCGACCGCAAAACAGGTATGCGGACCGCATAACGGCCGCAGACTGAAACAGTGTTGCCCAGTTCCGGAGGGCCTTTTTGCGATCCATTATGCGGGCCACAGAAGCATTATGTGGTCACATATGCAACCGCAGATCTGCGTCGGGGCTTCAATTTTTTTTAATTTTTTACCCGATCCTATTTCGATATATTGAGGCAAGGGGACTCTTTTAGAGAAAAAACTCTGGTATTTTAGAGAGTGGAGAGAGCATCTTAGAGAGATAAAGTGAAGACTTAGTCAATTGTTCATCAATTCTTGTTCAAGACTTGAAGATTTCACAAGGATCTTGCTAGGGCTTCAAAGAGGTAAGAATTTCTTCCCCCAATTCTTCAATTTCGATTTTTGGGGTAAAAGATGAAAGATTAAGAGTATGATTCTTGGGTGTAAGAGTATCATGTATATATACACATACCAATAAGGTTGTGGAAAGATTGTTGAGTTCAAATGGGTAAAGATTGGATTGAAAATAGTAGAAATCTTCATAGACTTTAATTGAAGATTTGCAGGTCGAGTTGATGTCGGAATTTGGTAAACTTTGTATGGTTGGACTCGTGGTTGGATGGGCGTCATATTTTGTAACTTTTGTCGGGTTCCGAGACGTGCTATTTTTGAGTGCAATTTCGGATTTTGTTGGAAAATTTATATTTTCATATGGAATTAATTTTCTATAATTCGCATTGACTGAATCGAATTAATTATGGCTAGATACGAGGCTTTAGGAAACCACTTCTCGTGGCAAGGGCATAGCCAAATAAAGACTTACATGGGTTAAGATAAGTAACGCTTCTAAACTTGGTTCTGAGGGTATGAATCCCCAAATTTGGTATAATATAAATTGGTTGGAGGTGACACACACGATAGGTGACGGGCATGTGGACGTGCACCATAGAAATTGGGACTTGAATAAATTTTGTGAAGTTGTAAAATTTAAGAATCATGTTATTATCTGAACATATTTCATGTGTTAGAGAAATTGAGCTGAGGCTCTTATTAAAGATCATGTCTAGGCTACGTACCGAAATTTTGGGACCCATGGGGTCATGTTGCTGTTGAATTATTTGTTTAAAATGTAATTTCGTACTCAGTCATATTCGTCCATTGCATATCATATCTCAGTCTCTGTTGTTATTTATTGATATATCATATCATCATTTTGGGCTAGTTTCATGACATTGTGAGCCCGAGAGACTGGAGAGATTGATGACTGAGTGAGGCCGAGGGCCTGATTGTGAAGATAATTATAGGATCGGGTTGCGCGCCGTAGCATGCCATATTGGCTTTATATATATGATTACTATATGGAACAAGGCTTCCCACCTGCAGCAGGCCTTATAGGCTTTATTATTATACGGATCGGGAATGCCCGCCTGTAGTAGGCCATATCGGCTTCATATCACGCTTGGGCTGAAGAAGCTCCTCCGGAGTCTGTACACACCCCCAGTGAGCGTAGATGATTATATATATATTCGGGATGGACTTCCCAGGGCATGGACTTGCCTTATTTATTTATATTACGATGAGTTGTCCATGGACATGGATCTTGTCCGTATCATTTACATGTGGGGGTAAATTATCCTAGGGCTGGATTGGCCTTATATGGTACTGAGGGACTGACTGTCAGTCGATGTGAATATATATACGGGATGGAATATCCCTAGGCTGGATTGGCCATAAACAATACCGAGTGACCGAATGATTAGTGACCAGTAGTACAGGAAGTCTTTCCACTGAGATGTCACTTTTCTCATATTATGCAGTATTGATCTATTTTGCTTGTACTGAGTTTAACTGTTGAACTTGAAAAAATGCCTACATCTCTGTACCATTATTTATGTACTAGACTGTACCTACGGAGCTCGTCACTCTACTTTCAGCCTAGAGGTTAGTTTTGTTACTTATTGAGTTAGTTGTACTCATACTAAACTGTGCACCTCGTGTGCAGATCCAGCTACATCCGGATACATCGGTTGCCAGATTTGAGGAATTATCTGTTGGAGATTATCAAGGTAGCTGCTTGGCGCCCGCAGACCTTGACTCTCTTTCCTTTCAGTTATTGTATTGTTCTATATTTTCAGACAGTGTTCTTATCCGTCAGACTTTATTATTATTTAGATGCTCATGTATTCAGTGACACCGGGTTTTGGGAGCGTTTGTATCAGAAATACTGAGGTTTTCTATGGAATTCAAGTAATATATTTTCAAAATTAAGAGATTATTGTAATTTGTTGAGGTTATCGGCTTGCCTAGTACTGAAATAGGCGCCATCACGACATGTTAGGATTTTGGGTGGTGACACTTAAAAGTTAAAATAATATCCATCACGAAGTTTTGAAGTATTTGACGATTTTATAACGAAATTCATCAATTTGTGACAAATGTTTGACTGTCTATTCTTTCGTCACAAAATTCTTGCTACGCTCGACTAGTGACGAAATTATGGCAAATTCTCCCTCACAAGTCACAAATATCGTTTCTTTTTTTGTAGTGATAGAAATAAGATATTTACTAGAGTATATTATTTCCCACAACACCATATATGTATATAATAAATACATATGTATAAGGTTGTAGATCATTCACGTCTAAATAAGGTTACAATTTCATTCAATTAGGTTAATTATTTATTTCTCGTAGGATAGTAAGAACCATAAAATTTTAGAAAGTGAAAGTGTTAATTTATGTAAAAATAGAAGCATATCGTCTCCCAATTACTATTATTTAGAGAGTATTTGGATAAGCTTATAAGCACTATAAATATCTTTTGGCTTATCTACATGTTTGATAAATATTAAAGTGCTTATAAGTCAATTGATTAGAATCCAAAATCTGCCATTCATCTATTTTTAATTTTACCAAAATATTTACTTTTTTATCCTTATTTTCTAAATTCTCAAAGTACCTTCTCAATAGAAAATTTCTAACTTCCTCTTAATTTTGTATATGTAGCTCCTCCTTTTCCCTAGAAAGATACTTTTAAATTAATTTTTTCAATAAACATATGGCGAAATACATAAACGGCCCATTTAAGATGTCCTGAACGATAAGATGAACACCTTTACTGACCCCATTACCAATTAGACACTTCTTCTCCACTGAAGTACAACCTCGTAGACATTCACGTCCAACAAATCACAAAGCGTGAAATACAATCGCGCTGACGTGCAAAAAGAATGAATTAAAAAATTACACGTGTATTTTGAAAAAGGAAAAAAAATAAGAAAATAGCTTTAGTTTTTTACCAAAAAAGGTAGAAAATAATCCCCCTCCCATCTTTTCTTTTTAATCTTCTTCCAAGTTTCCCTAAACCCGCTGCTGGAATGTTTCCCCTACCTTGACTTCTTCTTCTTCTCCGCAATCGGATCCCATTGCCAAAATATAATGACTTCTTAGATAGGTAATGTTTGGGTGGTTACAATTGTGGAAAGGAGATTAAAAAGTAAAAATGGGGCGACGGGATCGACGACCATCTATGGTTGTTAGTTATGCGAAAGAAATAAGTTTTTTGTGAGGGAGAAAGAAAAAAGTGAAAAAGGGAAGAAAGTGGCTATGGTGTTGTGGATTTCGCTGGCACGATTATTTACAAATAGGGAGAAGTGATGAGATTGTTTACAAATAAAATTGAATTCTTGCCATAAAAAAGTAAAGCGAAGATCGTAGTAATTTGATTTCATTAATAACTGAAGCTTTTTCAATTTATTTTTAACTTTTATTTCATTGAAATTTCTGTCGACTTTTTGAAAGATGTAAAATCCTCCTTTATGGTAACAATGAAGATAGTGGAGAAGAAGTTTTCGAATGGGCTTATTAGGGTGACATATTGAAGGAATTTGCTTGGTATGCTTTTTTGTGTGGTGGTGGAGGAAGCTACAGTAGAGGTGGAGGAGGTGGACAGAGTTCTTATGGTGGCGGCAGTAGCTGTGATGGAAATGGTAGCGACAATTTTTTAGGTTGAAGGAGACAAAACACAAAATTTGAGATGCTAATTTTCCTATGCAAGCTTGCTTTTTGGGCAGCCATAGCAGTTTAAATGCTTAGAGTTGATTGTATAAGCAACACAATGTAAATTAAAAGCAATTATTCTTCTTTTCCATCAAAGGTGAAAAATATGAAGATTGAAGAAGGAGAAGTATGAAGACGAAGGTACCTAGGCTGATTGTTCTTGTATCTCTCTTGTGAAGTTTACACTGATCATCGCAGTTTGCAACATTTGTTCAAGTAAAGGGACCTAAATATGAGACAACGCAGATAGCTTGAGTTACTAAAAGATTATGATATTACTATCCTGCATCATCCGGACAAAGCAAATGTGGTTGCAGACGCCTTGAGTAGAAAGGCAGAGAGTATGGGTAGTTTGGCTTTTATTTCAGCAGAGGAGAGGCCACTGGCTTCAGATATTCAGTCCTTGGCCAACAGACTTGTGCGGCTGGATATTTCATAGCCCAACCGAGTTCTTGCATATGTTGTAGCTCAGTCTTCACTATTTGAACAGATCAAGGCTCGCCAGTATGATGATCCACCCTTAATGGTTCTTCGAGAAACAGTACTATGGGGTGGTGCCAAGGAAGTTACTATTGGAGCGGATGGCGTTTTGTGACTCCAAGATCGTCTATGTGTTCCTAATATGGATGGACTGAGGAAAAAGATCCTAAAGGAAGCACACAGTTCTCGGTATTCTATTCATCTAGGTGCTACGAAGATGTATCGTGACCTGAGGCAGCATTATTGGTGGATACCAATGAAAAAGGACATTGTTGAGCATGTAGCTAGGTGTCTAAATTGTCAGCAAGTTAAATATGAGCACCAGAGGCCAGGTGGCCTACTTCAGCAGATGACTATACCGGAGTGGAAATGGGAACACATCACTATGGACTTTGTAGTTGGGTTGCCGCGGACCTTGCGGAAGTTTGATGCAGTTTGGGTCATTGTTGACAGGTTGACTAAGTCGGCACATTTCATTCCGGTTGTGACTACGTATACTTCAGAGAGGTTAGCCCAAATTTATATTAAGGTGATAGTTCGGTTACACGGTGTGCCAATTTCTATCATATCAGATAGAGGTCCTCAGTTTACTTCACATTTCTGGAGAGCAGCACAGAGTGAGTTGGGGACCCATGTAGAGCTCAGCACAACCTTTCATCTGCAGACCGAAGAGCAGTCAGAGCGGACAATTCAGATTTTGGAAGATATGCTCAGGGCATGTGTGATTGACTTTGGATGTCAGTGGGATCGTTTCTTGCCTTTGGCCGAGTTCGCTTATAATAACAGTTACCAATCCAGCATCGAGATGACTCCATTTGAGGCTTTATATGGTCGGCGATGCCGTTCGCCCATCGGATAGTTTGAGCCTGGTGAGGCTAAATTATATGATACTAATTTGGTGAAAGATACCTTGGAAAAGGTAAAGTTCATTCAGGAGCTACTTCGTACAGCACAGTCCAGGTAGAAGAGTTACGCAATCAGAAAGCGCAAGATTTTTCATTTATGATGCGTGAAAAAGTTCTCTTAAAGGTTTCACCGATGAAGGGAATCATGAGATTCGGGAAGAAAAGTAAGTCGAGCCTAAGGTTTATAGGCCCATTTGAGGTGTTGAGACGAGTTGGGGAGGTTGTTTATGAGCTTGCATTGCCTCCCAGCCTATCGGGAGTTCATCCGATTTTCTATGTATCTATGCTCCGGAAGTATCATGCCGACCTATCACATGTATTGGACTTCAGCACAGTTCAACTAGATAATAGCTTGGGTTATGAAGAGGAGCCAGTTGCCATTGTTGATAAACAGGTTCGCCAGTTGAGGTCCAAGAGGATTTCTGCAGTAAAAGTCCAGTGGAGGGGCCAACCATTCGAGGAAGCGATTTGGGAGGCCGAGGAAAACATGCGAAGCATATATCCACACTTATTCAGCACTTCAAGTATAATTCTAAACCCGTTTGAGGACGAATGTTTGTTTTAGAGACGAAAAATGTGATGATCCAAAATGTCATCTTTAAATTTAATAATTAATTCTGTGTTCTAAGACCTCGAAAAGTATTATTTATCATTCCTCGACTTGCATGCGCAGTCCATAAAATTTTCCGAAAAGTTTTTATGTGAAAAATAGATTAAAATGTGAATTAGAGCATTAAAACTTAACTGAGTTGACTTTGGTCAATATTTTGAGCAAAAGGACTCGGATCGGTATTTTGACAGTTCCGGTAGGTCCGTATCGTGATTTGCGACTTGGGCTTATGCTCGGAATCAAATTCCGAGGTCCCTACCCCGATATATGGAATTTTGATGAAAAATTAAAAATTCAAGTTCAAATGGTGACCTGATGTCTAATTATGTGCAAACGACCCCAGAATAGAATTTTGATGATTCCAACAGCTCCGTATGATATTTTGGACTTAGGAGCGTAATAGGAATTTTATTTGGAAGTCCATAGTAAAATTAGGTTTATAATGGCTAAAACAACAATTTAAGTTTGGAAGTTTGACCGGGGAGTTGACTTTTTGATACCGGAGTCGGAATACAGTTCCAAATTTTTTATAGCTCTGTTATGTCATTTATGACTTGTGTGCAAAATTTGAGGTCAATCGGACTTGATTTGATAGGTTTCGACATCGAATGTAGAAGTTGGAAATTTTTAAGTTTCATTAAGCTTGAATTGGAGCATAATTCGTGGTTTTAGCATCGTTTGATGTGATTTGAGGTTTCAAATAAGTTCGTATGATGTTTTAGGACTTTTTGATGTATTTGGTTGAGGTCCCGAGGGCCTCGGGTGAGTTTCGGATGGTTAACGGATCAAGAATTGAAGCTTGGAGACTACTGAAGTGAGTTTTACTGGTTTTTGGCTCATCTAGTTTTTCCCCTTATCTGTCAAAATCGAACTCCCTGATCGAGGTACAAAATCGGACTCCATGAACGGACTCTATGATCGGACCCCAGGACCGAGCTCCCAAAAATAGGACTGCCTGATCGAGCTCCCTGCTCGGACTCCATGATCGGACTCCATGATCGGACTCCAAGATCGGACTCCAGGATCGGTTTCCAGGATCGAGGTCCATGATCGGACTCCCTGATCGAGGTACAAAATCGAACTAGACAGATCTGTAAGTTATAAAAATAGGGGACTTCATCCCATTTGCAATTTTTGATGAATTAGAGCTTGAGGAGAGGCGATTTTGATATATTTTCAAGGAAAAACATTGGGGTAAGTGATTCTAACTCGGATTTGGTCAATATACACAAATACATCATTATTTTCACCATTTAATTAGTGTTTTGAGATTGAAATTTGGGAAATTTTTAGAAATCTCATAGAAATAAATTTTTGAGATTTCGGTATCGATTCGGAGTCGGATTTGAGTGAAACTGGTATGGTTGGACTTGTAATTGAATGGGTTGTGTGTTTTCGTAACTTTCACCGGATTCCGAGACATGGGCCCCATGGACGAATATTTAATTAATTTCGGGATTTTTATTAAAAATGTAGTATTTTCTTATCGAATTGATTCCTATAAATTTTAGTGATTGTATCGAATTATTTTTTGGTTAGATTTGAGCCAATCAAAGTTGGATAATCGAGGAAAGGGCCTTCTAGTGGATTAAATTGGAGCAAATTGAGGTAAGCCTCTTGTCTAATCTTGTGAGGGGGAAGTTACCCCATAGGTGATTAAATGAAATAATTGTTGCTAATTGTGGGGGCTACGTACGCACGAGGTAACGAGAGTCCGTGCGTAGCTACTATTAATGCTAAAGTCCGGGTAGTTTAGGACTCAAAAGCATGAATTACTTGTGTAAATTGTAGTCTTTACTTAATTAAATTATTTGATATATTTATATATATGTTGTGAATTGTTAGATAAAAATATTAAGATTTAGATGCGAAGTAAAGTAAGTATTGTGGTTAACTTTGACTTGAAGATGAAAATCTCATATGCTTAAATTTTCTGTTTTAATTAATTAATTATTAAGAGAAATTATTCTTCCTCCTGAATTTATCATATAATAAATATACTCTCATTCCGGAGGTATATAAGAAAATGTCCTCCTTTCTTGTGGAGCTGGCCGAACGCCTCGGCAGGATAGATGCATCTATGGATCGTGTCGCACGTCCCTCGGCAGTGTACACGAAACTCTAGATCGGGCCGTACGACCTCGGCAGAAATCGTGCTTAATAATAATAATAATTATACAATACTTGGACAGTTTATTGCAGCTTGTAAAGTTATTTGATAAATTAGAAATTTATTGAAATTGAATTGCAGCTTGAAAGCTATTTGATAAATTAGAATTTTTATTGAAATTGAAGGATTTAATTAATAGATTGGAAATTGTTGCATTTGAAGGATTTTTATTATTTCTGCTAACTGAATAAAATTTTTGTTAACTCTGTGAACCATGCTGATTTGAATAATTATAATTTATTCCATTTATTATTGTTGACCCTTAGTGAGTGTCAAAGTCGGCCATCTCGTCTCTACCACTTCGAGATTAGGCTTGATACTTACTGGGTACACGTTGTTTACGTACTCATGCTACACTTGCTGCACTTTTTGTGCAGGATCTGAGACAGATACTAGTGGAGGACCTATCATCGCACATCCTCGTTATCCAGGGGCATAGTGGTGAGCTGCCTTTCTGAGCCGTCCTGCAGCTACCAATGCCTCTTCTTGTATTTTTAATTCTGTCTATTTTCATTTCAGACAGTATTTGGAGTTTTGTATAATATACTAGATGCTCATACACTTGTGACACCGGGTCTTGGCACACACATTGGTAGAATTTGGTGTCTTATTATTTTTTTTGGATTTAAATTTTATCGCTATATGTTTAATTTATTAGTTGGCTTGCCTAGCTATAGTGTTGGGCACCATCACGACCAATAGGTGAAATTGGGTCGTGAGAATTTGCGACTGTTGTAGTGGAAAAATTAAATATATTAAATAATATAAAATTAATTTTGCGACCGCAGTAGTGGAAAAGATACTTAAATAAATAATATTAAATTCAAATTGTGATCGACGCAGTGGAAATTTAATATAAAATAAATATTTAATTTAAATTATTTGTGACCATAATGGTGGGAAAAGTTAAATATAGTAAAAGTACTTTATATTATTTGAGACCGTTCTGGTGAGAAACATTAATTAAAGTAACAATTATTATACCTTTTGCGACCGACATAGTGGGAATTTAATATAAAATAAATATTTAATTTAAATTATTTGCGACTACGTCAGTCGGACATTTGACATTTATTAGTAGTTTTCCTTTTTTGTCTTTCCGACTGCGGTAGTCGTAAATTACGGACCGATTCGGTCGCAAACTATTTCAGACCAACTATTTTAGGACCACGATAATTCAGTCGCAATGTAGTCGGAAATCAACTTTTTCTGACAGAATTCCGACCGTTTTGGCAATCGGAAAATAGCTATTTTCTTGTAGTGCCGTTTTTATAAATGCATCAACTATTATTGTCAATTTCAACACTTTTATCCAAACATGAACTCATTCAGCATCCAACCACACAAATATATTTCTCACAGGAGCAACTCATATGCTATTGCTCGGGAATACCATGATCTAAAACTTCCTCAAGTTGAAGTTAATAGGAGTATTCAATAATAAATTTATTTTGGCCTTAGACCATATCCTAAACATCTTCTCTTGTTTCAATTTTATTCAGTTCTTCTTCGGTTCGATTATTTATTTTGGTTTTGGGATTGTTTTGTATTTTTGTTTCTTTTCCTAAATCGAGGCTTTAATTCATTTGCCTGATTTCTCTATCTAGGATTTGAGAAGAGTTGCACTTCACAGGTTATAAACATCATGATTAGGGGACATTACTTTCTATTGTATGAGCAAAACGTTAGTATTTGTTAATTGTATCGTTACTCAAAAATAATTGGAACTTGTGTAGTGCATCTATACATCAATAAGTTGGTTTACTTATGCCGAGCGTGTCAATATTAAAAATAAATTAGTATAAAATTGAGTTCATACAAGTGCATGCATCCATGTAAAAGCTTCTATAAAACAATTTTGATACCCATTAGACATATATAGAACACTACATCTTATTACTTTTTTTTTTCTTTTCTTTATTAGTTCTCAGGTGAAAATTCGATCAGATATTAAGAATGATTGACCTCGTTTTCAAGTGGGGCAGGACAAATAGATTTGACACAAGACTTTTTTCTATAATAAAGATGCTTTTAAATTTCTTTTGCAAACATCAGTACATATATATAGATGTGTCACTCCCAATACCTTGTGTAGTGGCATGAAGACTTCTATTTTTCTTTTCCATTTATTTTGGGTCACTTTTCAATTTCATAGATTTGATCAACATTTCATTTATTATATTCTTTTAATAACATAGTCAATATATATTCCGCGGAATTATCTTTCTTTTTTTCATGTCCTGACCGGCCGATTAATTTTGATTCTGCCACGTAAGGCCCATTAAAAAAAAGTAAAAACACTTTGTTACATCGCCCGGGTATCTCCTTGTAGCGGAATCAAAAAGATTAACTGAACCACGATTGAAATTATCGATCAGCGATGATCCTCACAGTACATTGGACGAACCCTGTAAACCCTCACAGTCAATTAATGTGCTTGGTTGGCAGTGTCATTAGAAATGAAAAGAACATATTCCTATTAGGGAAGTCAGATAATGTATAGCTGAAGAGAACAAAGTCAGATAGTTAGCTATGGCTATAAATACATGGCTAACTAACCATAAAGAAGAGAGATCTTACATGAAGAGGAGAGTCATATTTGTTTAGTAGCCAAGGATGACTTGCCTGCTCCATTATTTTAAAAGGTGTTTTGATTACACCATTTAATATTGGTAGCTTTTTTGCTTGGTTTCAGGCAGTCTAAATAGTCGTTCACCCAACCACTTAAACTTAAAAAAATCGATGAATGTATAATATGCGTATAATCCGTGTATAATCTATACATCGAGTTAGGAAAAGTTGCTTGGTTATCTTGACATGCTCTTCTCTTTTATGCTAGACTTTTCATTCTTCTATCACTACTAAAAATGTGAAATTCCGAACGGGCATACCTTCTGAAATTGGCTCGTCGGAAAGGAGTTTCTGACGGGAAGGCCCGTCACAAATATTTCCAACGATATCCGGTTTGCTTTTTTTTGGTAGTGTTCAAGTTAATTTAAGAAGAAAGAAAAAGGAGATAGAAGAGAGGTATAGCATAGTGAAAGGAGTCTTATTTGAAGAGAGTACAGTCCTTTCTTTCTTGGTTTCAGGTCACTATGGCTAACTTGATAATCTCTTCTCTTTCATGCAATGCCTTCTATTAGTTGATAGCCAAGGACAACTTCTATTTTTCTTTTTGGCTAAAAGGATAATATATTACTTAGGCATAATTATAAAAGGTACGTAGCGCTATTACTAGTGCTATGATCATCTAAAATATATACGTTATCAGAAGTTCTAGCAAGTAGTTTAGTAGTTCTAACAAAAAAAGGTTCCTACTTTGTCTTCTTTTACAGTTGCTAAAGCAAACAGCGGTGGAACTGCTAGATAAACAGAAAAGACCGACTCCTAATTTGCTAATAGTATGAGGCAAAGCTATGATTTCAACATTATGGATTTTAGATTTTAGAACGATGACTTTTAAATGCTAATAATTATGGGTTCTATGGGTTTTAGATTTACTTATGCATTGTTATGCAATGATTAGTAATGAGGAGATTTTTATGCATGAGTTACTTAATTTACAAAGGGTATTATATCATTAAATAGTTTAATCTCTGTCAGGTTTCTTATCTTGCATAAATTAACACACAGATTTACACTTAATATTGATACTATTTAATACCGCATTAGTTATGTGACGATTTTGTTTGAAAACTTAACCTAAATAGCCGTTCACCCAACCGCTTAAACTTAAAAAAATTGATGAATATATAATATGCGTATAATCCGTGTATAATCTATACATCGAGTTAGGAAAATTAAATAGTAAATTCGGCCGGCTATTTATGCAAAATCCCATGTTTTTCCTTATGTGATCCATTAAAACTGTATTATCAAGCCATCTGATCCAATTCCCTAATTTGGATCTTCAACTTTGACCTTCAAAGAGTCCACCAAATCGCTTAAACTAAAAATAGCCAACTGATGCATGATATATGTATAATTCATGTATAGTATGTGTATAACTGTGTATAATCAATCTATAGTCTATGCGTACCAGCTAGGAAAAAGATAAATAGTGAATTTAGCCGACAATTTGTATAAAAAAACCTTAGAATAAATCAGTCAACCCTGTTAGATAGAGTAATATGAAAGAAAAACTCCAAAAACTACTATAAAATTCCAAATAATTTCAATAACAGAGAATAACACATTGAAAATATTTCAAACTTAGAATCTTACAATTGAAATATCCATCTCTTGCACTGATCATTTAACCTAAACCCTACAGAATAACTTCAACTTGCGACATGGTGATAAATCGTATTGTGAAGAGAAGTCATTTGACATTATTCCTTAATTTATTCGTTTCGCATTGACTCAATTTCTGAAACAGACGAGCACCGTAAATATGAATTTTTAGTGGCACATCGATGACGAAAATGGACAGAATGAGATATTTTTTAATCTTTTTTTCTACTAATGTGATGCCCGTGATGGAGGGTGGGTTAATGAGAATAGGTCAAGTTTTTAAGCTGACAACTTTTTGAATATGTCACTTTATGGTACGTCCACTTTTGAACTTGATGATGACGTAGCCCGAGAGATAAATTCCTGAGGTTTGTTGGATCAAACCAGACATACGTGCCATGAGCTTATATTGTGACAAATATTGTGATGACCCGAAAGGTCATCTTTAAATTTAATATTCACTTCTGTGTTCCGAGACATCGAATAGTACCTTTCAGCATTCATCGACTTGCGTGCGCAGTCCGTAAATATTTTCGCAAAGTTTTTATGTGAAACATTGATAAAAATGTAAAATAGATCTTCAAAACTCATTTGAGTTGACTTCGGTTAACAGTTTGAGCAAACGGACCCGAATCACTATTTTGACAGTTCCAGTAGGTCTGTATCGTGATTTGGGACTTGGGCGTATGCCCGAAATTTAATTTGGAGGTCCCTAGCTTGAGTTATCGCCATTTATTGAAAATTGAAAGTTCGAAAGCTAAAAGATTCCAAAGTTTGACCGTGAATTTGACTTTATCGATATTGGACTCGGAATGAGATTCCGAGAGTTGGAATAGCTCCGTTATATCATTTATGACTCGTGCGCCAAATTTGAAATCATTGTGGATTCATTTAATACGTTTCGGCACGAGTTTTGTAAAGTTTTGAAACTAAAAAGTCTTAATCGAAATGTGAATTATAATTTCGAAGTTATTTGACGTTATTTGAGACCCCGAGTAAGTCTGTGTTATGTTAAAGGACTGGTTGGTATAATTGCACTACGACAAATCTGGGCAAAACCGTCCAAAAAAACCCGACCAAAGTGGGTGGGTAATGGCCAATAACCGTCCAAAACGCGACCATTTACGTGTGGACGGTATTTTGAAGATCGGAAGGGCATGCTTACCAAAGCTGGTCGGAAATTACCGACCAACTTTGGTCGGTCAATTAAATTTGAAAAAAAAAACAAATTGCAGAAAAAACCGACCTAATTGGTCAGTTTTTTTTTGACCAAGGTTGGTCGTTTTTTTCCGACCAAAGTTAGTCGGTATTGTAATTATGTAATTAAAAAATACACCATCTGAAAATCGAACCGGGGTCTATACTGTGGCACGATACTATTCTAGCACTAGACCATTGGTGCATTTTGTTTTAAGACTGTCTTTTATTTGATTTATACTCTTTAATTGTATTTTCGCACGAAAATAACCGACAAAAGTTGGTCAGTTTTATTAAAAAGTAAAATTACCGACCGAATTTGGTCGGTTTTTTAAAATGACCGGCCGAATTAATCGATCGATTTCGGTCCCTTTTTTATATTAATTTTAATTTATTTTAATGAAAAACTGACTAAAGTTTGTCGGTTTCTTGAAAAATAAATTTTGCGGGACTCAAAAATAGTTTCCTGCATTTTTTCGCCAAAGAAAACCGACTAAAGTTGGTCGGTTTTGTAAAAAAAAAATTTAAAACTAAAATATTTTGAAAAACCGACCAACTTTGGTCGGTTTGTTGGCCTATTTTTTAGGTCGGTCGACTGTGGTCGGTTTTTGCCAAATTTCTAGTAGTGTTGGACGAAGTTCCGAGTGGCTCGGGTGAGTTTCAGACGTGTTTCGGACCATTTTGGTAAAAAAATTGCAGGTCTGGTTCTGGTGTTTCGCACCTGCGCAATTTTGGCCGCAGGTGCGTGATCGCTTCTGCGGAGGCAGTATCGCTTCTGCAACTTTGAGACCAGGGGAGAAGCTTCGCTTCTGAGAAGCTTGGGATGCAGGAGCGCTCCTGCTTCTGCGGTGCCATGATCCCAGATGCGATCGTCCTCACTTCTACGGCTTTCAGATTTACATGGAAGAAATTAGAATTTTTGTAAAACTTTCCAAACCGAAACTTAGTATTTTAAAGACATTCTGATGCGATAATTTTAGTATGGTTGAACTCGTACCGGAACCGGTGTCCGATTTCGTAATTTTTTCGTTGGGTTCCGAAAAGTGGGCCCCACGTTGACTTTTAATTGACTTTTCCGAAAATGACTTAAATGAAATCTCTTTGGAAATGTGAATAATTTCTAAAGTTCCAATTGAATTGTTGGCCAATAATTTGATAGGTTTGATTAGTTTGGAGGCTAATTCCAAAGGAAAAGTTGTGGTCGAGTGATCACTTGAATTGTGAAGTAAGGTAAGTTTCGTGGTTAACCTTGACTTGAGGGAATAAAACCCTTGAATTATTTATTTTGTGAATTTCATGTGTAACGACATATAGGCGAGGTGACGAGTGCCTATACGTTGTCAAATTGATTGTTTGCATATTTATCTAAAATCATAAATTATTTTAAATCATGAATTAATTATTATATTAATTATTTTTTTCACATTTCTTGTCTAATATTATGTCTTGAATTCATGCTATAATTGCTACATGCTTATTTGAATTATGTATCTTAATTGCTATTTGACTTTTAGCACATTAAATATTAAATTACCTATTTTTTCCCTGATTTCTACAATTAATTGCTACTTGTCATTACTTGTTTCCCAAATAAATCACAATTATTGTATGTTTTGTTGCCTAATAATTTTATATTAAATGTGGTATTTATTGGAGTATTTTTACATTTAAGAGTTGTTAAATTATATTGTTGGAGCGGGTTGCATGCCGCAACGGATTTATTTTAAGTTTATATTGTTGGAGCGGGTTGCACGCCGCAACGGATTTTTATTGAAAGATTATATTGTTGGATCGGGTTGCACGCCGCAACGGATTTTATTCTATGTTGTTGGAGCGGGTTGCACGCCGCAAAGGAAATTAATTGAAGGTTTATAACTGCTGAATTGACTTCAACTATTGATATGATTTATCGGTCTTACTTCTTTTCCTATTATTATTATTATTATTATTATTATTATTATTATTATTATTATTATTATTATTATTATTATTATTATTATTATTATTATTATTATTATTATTATTATTATTATTATTGCGTACAGGTTAATGTAAGCGACCCGCCTTAGCCTCATCAATACTTCGTCGCGGTTAGGCTCGGCACTTACAGAGTATATGGGGTCGGTTGTACTCATACTACACTCTGTACTTCTTGTGCAGATACCGGAATTGGTCCTAGCGACGTATTGTAGATTCGCTCGAATTTAGCTATCAGAGGAAACTTAAGGTATAGTTGCACGACGTTCGCAGCATTGAAGTCCATGTCACGACCCAAAATTTCATATGTCATGATGGCGCCTATCTCAATACTAGGCAAGCCAAAAATCTCAATAAACTACCATTTCTTTTAAATTTGAAAACGAAATAATTAAATTCAGCGGAGGAAATATCACAATTTCAAATATAACACTCCCAAAATCCAGTGTCACTGAATACATGAGCGTCAAATATGAATACAATGTTTGACTGATAAAAACAAAAAAATACTGTCTGAAAGTATAGAACAGTACAATAACTGAAGGAAAGAGAGATAAGGTCAGCGGACGCCAAGCAACTACCTTGATAGTCTCCAACTGATAGTACTCTGAAAGCTAACAATCTCCGTGTCCGAAAGTACCTGGATTTGGACACGAGGTGCAAAGTGCAGTATGAGTACAAGTAACTCAATAAGTAATATGACATCTCAGTAGAAAGACCTCATGTAAATACTAGTCACAAATTATCTGGTCACTCGGTACTGTTTATGGCCAATCCAGCCCAGGGGTATTCCAACCCGTATATATATACACATCGACTGACAGTCAGTCATTCAGTACCGTATAAGGCTAATCCACCCCTGGGGTAATTTATCCCCAAATGTAAATGATACGGACAATACAAATAAGTAAAGCACGTCCATGCCTTGGGAAAAATCTAGCCCGAATATATATATAATCAATAAGTAAGGCAAGTCCATGCCCTATGAAGTCTATCCTGAATATATATAATCATCTACGCTCACTGGGGGTGTGTACAGACTCCGGAGGGGCTCCTTCAGCCCAAGCGTAATACAAAGCCAATGTGGCCTACTGCAGGCGGACAATCCCGATCCGTATAATAACAAAGCCTATAAGGCCTGCTGTAGGCGGGCATCCCCGATCCATAAAATAGTAAAGCAATAAGGCCTACTGCAGGCGGGCAGTCCCGATCCAGAATAATAATAATATATAAAGCCATTCTGGCCTGCTTGTCACGACCCCAAATTCCCTCCGTAGGATGTCGTGATGGCACCTAGTCTCTAAGACTAGGTGAGCCTATCAATGCAGAATAAAAATTTAAATCTGAAATAAATAAACTACAATTCAAACAATTTCAATTCCCAAAACCCGATAGAAAGAAGTCACAAGTTTCTAAGAATTTATCCTCAATGTCTCTATATATATCAAGGTCTCAAGAAAATTAGGAAGCAACACAATAATGATAGAAGGGGACTCCGGAGTCTGCAGACGCTGGCAGATATACCTCGAAGTCTCCGTGCACAGGTAACTCACTAATGTTGGGGCTGGTAAGGAGTATCTGGATCTGCACAAAAAGATGTGCAGAAGCGTAGTATGAGTACACTACAGCGGTACCCAGTAAGTGCCAAGTCTATCCTCGGTAGAGTAGTGACGAGGTCAGATCAGGCCCTATTGGAAAATAATAATTGCATGGTAATATGTTTAACAATATAATAAAATAAAATGACAATGGAAATGAATCAAGTAGCATGTCACCATTTAATTACACAAAATAATGACAAATAATATCTCGTGGAATCAAAACAGAATTCCTTTCAACTTTATGAAATCACAACAAATAATCAAAGGCAACTATGGCCATAAATCAATATAAACAAGGGCACTCACGAGGTACCGCCTCGTAGTCCCAAATCATAAATAAATTCACAATGTCTCATTTTCTTATCTCACCGCGGGAGCCTTCACAATTTATTTTAAAGAAAATATTTTTTCGAAATAGCATCCCGCGTTTTAGCCATCCTTATCACACCGCATGACTTCTAGTAGTTTCCCTACTAGCCACGCGTATCAAGCCACCCTTATCTCACCGCATGCGTTTCAATACCCAGACCTTATACCACCGCATGCGTATCAATATCACACTATGCACTTCAAGTGCTCAAATAATTTAACTTGCCAAAACAATTCAACAACAATATGTTTTCACAATAAAGAGCTCACGGCTCATGCCAAAATAAATCATCAATAATATTTTTCCACAATAAAGAGCTCACGGCTCCATCACAATGAGTACAAAAATTTTACGAAAATATTCATGAATAAATAATTTAGGAAAATAATATTTCGAAATCCTTAATACGTTGCTTTAATATCAATTATAAAAAAATATCAAATACTTCATATTAATATTATTTAATTTAAAGAAAATCAACCTTCAAATAATGCACAGTATAAAAGAAATCAAGTTTCAACTAAACAGGTAAAAAAATTAGCATAAAAAGGTCAAACAAATTTAAAGTATATATTTCAGATCAATGATGAAGAATATAGTAAGATAAAATAATTTAATAAATGCGAAACAGTGATCTACACAATTTAAAAATATAGTCTTTCACATTTGACCCATGTACACACTCGCCACCTTGTGTACACGACTTTCAACACATTTCAATAATCACATCAATACCAATCCTAGGAAAAATTTTCCCCACACAAGGTTAGATAAGTCACTTACCTCGACTTGCTCCAATTTAACTAAGTAGTATGTTTGTTTCTCGATTTTTCGATTCCGGTCGACTCGTATCTAGTCATAATTAATTCGATACAGTCAAAAATAATTATAGAATTAATTCTATAAGAAAATACTACATTTTTCAATAAAAATTCGAAATTAACTCAAAATGGCCCGTGGGGCCCACGTCTCGGAATCCAGCGAAAGTTACGAAATATGAACATCCATTCAACCACGAGTCTAACCATACCAAAATGACTAAATTCCAATAATAATTCGACCCTCAAATCTATCCAAGAGGGTTTTAAAAATTTTCAAACTTAAATCACCAATTAACTGATAAAAACAGTGATGGATTTGGGTAATCTAACCAAAATTGAGTTAAGAGCACTTACCCCGATGTTTTCTCAGAAAATATCCCAAAACTCGCCTCAATCCGAGCTCCAAATCGTTAAAAATGGAAAATGGAATCATCAAAACTTTCGGCATTTCAAGCCTAATTCCATTACGGACCTCCAAATAATTTTCCGGACACGCTCCTAAGTCCAAAATCACCATACGGAGCTATTGGAATCATCAAAACTCTATTCCTGGGTCGTTTACACATAAGTCACCATCTGGTCAACTATTTCAACTTAAGCTTCCAAGATAAAATTTTATTCTTCCAAGCTAAATCCGAAATACCTTAAAACTAAAATCGACAATTCACACAAGTCATAATACCTCGTAGGAAGTTATTCAAGACTTCAAATAGTTGAAAGTAGTGTAAATGTTCAAAATGACCGTCAGGTCGTTACAATCTCCCCCACTTAAACATACGTTCGTCCTCGAACGTGACAAGAGTTGTTCCTAAGCCGTTTAAATCACTGTCCCTTCTTACCATGCACATACCTGGGTGATCCCATGTCACTCTATTCTATATAGGCCTGACAACATAACACAACTTAAAATCATTAATTTAACCTTAGCCCAAAACTTGGAGCCCAATTTCTAACACCCAGAATTCTTTCTAAGATCTAAATCTCACACACCGTATAAGTCTGAACAATCTGTATCAAGCCATAGCCATAACCCCAGATATACTCACATTACATACTATACAACTCACATGCTCGCAGCACCATTCTCGATCACAATCACAGTAATTACTCCAAACCAACCAAGTACAAGTATTAAAACCTCGCATTCAACAGAACCTCATTCCAAAACCTTCGTACACTGCCAATGATGAAAGAAACAATCAAAAACTCATAACCACTTATCAGATCAACTAGCCATTGAGCTCTCTTGCCCCAACCAGAACCATAATCCTCTTGAATATACCATAATCAAGCCTGGTAGTACCCATTCTAGATCTAATGACCTTATATTATTAAACACAACTATCCCACAGACACGCCGCGTCAATATAACTCCATCCACTACTGCGCAATCTATGTACCCAAATATGGGAGATGTCTCAAGGAAAAGAACCAGATTGCAAGTTCAACAAGCACTACTACAACCGTAATGTTATAAGCTCATTATATATAGTAGAACCAAGACACACAAATTTAATAACAGTAGCCAGCTCTTCTAGAGCTCACATTAACATCGCTCGCATGGACAACTCACGTGCTATAGTATCAATATCTAGACCCGCACGGACAACTCACGTGCCAATAATATAAATATTTGTATCCGCATGGAAAACTCACGTGACAAAAATATCAATACATGGATTCGCACGGACAACTCACGTGCCAATAACATAATCCGCATGGCATGCTCACAGGCCTCTAATCCAAGCATATCATACAGGAGCAATCAAATAAGTACACATGAACCATCGTAAATGATCATAACTCCAGCACCCGCATGGCTATCACATCCTTCATGCACTATCATCCCACTAGGAATATTTACATAATTCCTCTGTTCCACATATCAATAACTCGTATATCAGTAGTCTATTAACTAGGTGAGTATCGCAATGCCGATGACATCCAAAAGTTAGAACACAACGCTTCTTTCGAAATGCGCACCTTTCTGAGGAACTACCGAGCAGTTATAACATTCATCGAAATATCTGAAACTGACCATGTTCTCCAACATTCGTTACCTTCTCTTCAAAACTTGAACTGTCACCTTGTACATGTAAATCCTATTCCCGTACAACACACCACATCTATTATGCCATCATGCGACAAACACAAGAATCCCATTATCAACTCTTAGTCACTAGTAAATTACATACCTTATTAGTTAAAAACCTTCCTCTTACTTCCTTCTAGGAGGAAATCACAATACACAACACGTTTCCCACACTAGTAAAAAATATCTGGTTCAAACCATGGTAGAAACTATCAAGAACACTTTGAAATCCATCTACACATAACCAAGCTATTAGAACTAAATTCCTCTAACTCAACCAAACCACGTAGGTCATCAAAACCCAAGAATATTGCCACCAAAACATATGTACAGTCTCACCACATCATAATTACCCCTATAAATACCACAACTGAAACACCCACTCTGAAAATACATTATTTGAGTCTACTGCCGTTTCATTCACCTTCCTGATGCCGAAATATAAAATCCATATTGATATACAAAAATGCCACAAGTTTCGACACCATCCAACTTAAATATCAGATTTTAGCCATAAACAAATCCGCCAAAAATTCTCAATTGTTACATATTAATCTTGAATCCATTAGAACTTTCTCGAGAGTCACCTCCTTTGTTCAAATCCACATTACACCGCCCAAATGGGCCAAAAGACACGTGCCCCATTAGCACATCAACACTCAAAGAAATAACTCTACTTTAATACCACCTATCAAATTCATACTCCGTGCGCACTACATCATTCACAAATAACAACTCACTCATACCACAATTTTCATATACTCATAAAGCGCAATCAAATCGTAGATAGCGAACTCCCCCACTTGGCCCAAGGCCATATAACAAAACATTTGATATCTCACCATACCCAGATAATATGTAAATTGACCATACTAAGCAATAAAAGACCAACTCTGGTCTCATCCCCCAATAATTCTCATACACAACTGATACACCCAGTACACAATTATAGTATCGCGCCCATCAGCGTCGATACATGAACAGGTGAAACTAAGGACTCACAGGGCATATCCAGATAATGAGCAAAATACGATGATACATATGTATAAGTGGAACCAGGGTCAAATAATATAGAAGTCTCCCTGTGGCACACTGAAACAATACATGTGATCACTGCATCTGAGGCAACAGCATCTGGCCTGGCAGGAAAAGCATAAAATCGGGCCTGACCGCCACCGGATCGGCCTCCCCCTCTTGGGCGACCCCTAGCTGACTGAGCTCCACCCTAAGTTGGTTGAGCGGGTGGTGGAGCAACTGGTACAGAAGTAGTATCCTGACTCCTCTACTGAATTGTACCTCGCGTACGACGGGGACAATATTTCCTTACATGGCCTAGCTCTCTACACTCATAGCATGCCATCTCGAAGAATACCAAAATGAATACCAGAAGGGTCTGATATATATGATCCTTGAACTGATGGTGCACAGAGCGTACTCGGGGCTGGAAGTGCACTGAGAGATGACTGACTCTGATGAAAACTATATGAACCATAGCTGGATGATACACCACGATGAACTGGACGACCCCTGTTGTGGTAGAACTGCCCTCCAGAAGGTACCCCACCAACACTGCCCAAACCTCGGGGCCTCTTAGCCTCCCTGTCACCACGCTCATGGCTACGGACTACCTATATCTATCGAGCAATGTCAACCACCTCGTCAAAAGTGGCACCAGATACCCTCTCCCAAGTCATAAGCAACCGCAGCTGATACGTGAGGCCATCAATGAACCTCTTAATCCTCTCCCTATCAGTGGGAACCAACTAAACTGCGTGACGAGCTAACTCAGAAAATCTCATCTCGTACCGCGTCACGGACATGCCATCCTGACGTAACTACTCAAATTGTCTGCGCAGCTCTTCTCTGCGAGACTGCGGCACAAACTTCTCCAAAAAGAGAACGAAGAACTCTTGCCATGTAAGTGGTACTGCACCAACCGACTTGCTCCTCTCATAAGCCTCCCACCATCTGAAGGCAGCCCCAAAAAATTAAAAAGTAGTGAATGAGACCCCACTTGTCTCCAGAATACCTGCCGTTCGAAGCATCCATTGGCACTTATCCAGAAAACCCTGAGCATCCTCTGACTCAGCACCGCTAAATGGTGGAGGTCGAAGCCTCTCAAATCTCTCAAGTCTTCTTTGCTCATCATCTGTCATAACAGGAATCCGGGGCCTGAGCGGTTATAACGGGCTGGGCTGGTAATGCCCCCGGTATCTGAAGTCCCTATACTACCTGATTTGGAGTACGAGCAACATGGGTATGAGTACCTCCCCCAGCCTGCGAAGTGGCAGGTGCGGCTTGAGCCGAAACCACCTGATCGAGGCCAGTGCAAACTGTTAATATCTGGGCCAAAGTGTCCTGAAGGCCTAGAATCTCAATGGGCATAGCTGGTGCCTGAGCTGGTGGAAATGGTGGTAGTACAAGTGCTGGTCCCACCGTGGTACGGGCTACACCTCTACCTCGGCCTCAGCCTCAACCTCTACCACGACCCCGGCCTCTTGCGGCCCTAACTGGTGGCATTGGTGGCTGACCGTCCGATCCGGTAGTACGTGTTCTCACCATCTGTGAGAGAATAGAATAACATGATTTTTAGTTTCCGGAATCAACAAGTTCGCACAACAGAATACAAGAAAGTGAAATTCTCCTAAGGGTTCGGCAACCTCTCGAAGATAAGTACAGACGTCTCCGTACCGATCTGCAAGACCCTACTAAACCTGCTCATAACTCGTGAGACCTATGTCACCTAGGGCTCTGATACCAACTTATCACGACCCAAAATCTCACCTGTTGTGATGGCGCTTATCTCAATACTAGGCAAGCCGAAAATCTCAATAAACCACCATTTCTTTTAAATTGGAAAACAAAATAATTAAATTCAGCGGAAGAAATCTCACAATTTCAAATATAACACTCCCAAATCCCGGTGTTACTAAGTACATAAGCATCTAATATGAATACAATGTTTGACTGGTAAAAATAACCACTGTCTGAAAGTATAGAACAATACAATAACTAAAGGAAAGAGAGACAAGGTCAGCGGACGCCAAGCAGCTACCTTGATAGTCTCAAACTGATAGTACTCTAAAATCTAACAATCTATGTGTCCGAAAGCACCTGGATCTGCACACGAGGTACAGAGTGTAGTGTGAGCACAACCAACTCAATAAATAACAAGACTAACCTTTGGGCTGAAAGAAATGATGAGCTTCACAAGTACAGTCCAGTATAACTAATGGTATAGAAATATAGGCATGCTTTCAAGTTCAACCGTTAAACTCAGTACAAGTGAAATAGATCAATACTGTATGATACGAAGAATGTGACTTCTTAGTAGAAAGACCTCATGTAAATACTAGTCATAAATTATCCGGTCACTCGGTACTGTTTATGGCCAATCCAGCCCAGGGGTATTCCAACCTGTATATATATACACATCGACTGACAGTCAATCATTCAGTACCGTATAAGGCTAATCCAGCCCTGGGATAATTTATCCCCAAATGTAAATGATACGGACAAGATCCATGTCTAGGTAAATTCATTACAATACAAATAAGTAAGGCAAGTCCATGCCCTGGGAAACATCCATCCTGAATATATATATATAATCATTAAGTAAGGCAAGTCCATGCCTTGGGAAGTCCATCCCGAATATATATAATCATCTACGCTCCTTGGGGCTGTGTAGAGACTCCGTAAGGGCTCTTTCAGCCCAAGCGTAATACAAAGCCAATGTGGCCTACTGTAGGTGGGCAGTCCCGATCCATATAATAAGAAAGCCTGTAAGGCCTGCTGCAGGCGGGCAACCCCGATCCATAAAATAGTAAATCCAATAAGGCCTGATGTAGGCGGGCAACCCCGATCCAGAACAATAATAATGTATAAAGCCATTTTGTCCTGCTGCAGGCGGGCAGCCCCGATCCATTTAATAATAACATATATAAAGCCAATATGGCCTGCTGCGGCGCGCAGCTCGATCCCATAAATATCCTCACAATGGATGAATATGACTGAGTGTGAAATGTATATTTTTGAAACAATTAATTCAACAGCAATACGACCCCATGAGTCCCAAAATATCGGCACATAGCTTACACATGATCTTTAATAAAAGTCTCACCTCAATTTCTCTAACATGTGCAGATAATAACATGATTCTTTAATCTTTACAACTGCACATGATTTATTCAAGACAAAAATTATATGGTGCACGTCCACATGCTCGTCACCTATCATGAGTGTCACCTCCAAACAATTTATATCCTACCGAATTCGGGGATTCATACCCTCAGAACCAAGTTTAGAAGTGTTACTTACTTCAAACCGTGTAATTCTTTACTCCGGTATGCCTTTGCCTCGTGAATTTGCCTCCAAACGCCTCGAATCTAGACACAATTAATTCGTTTCAGTCAATCTAATTTATTGGAATTAATTCCATATGGAAATATAATTTTTCCATAAAAATACAAATTTTAACTCCAAAAATTGCCTGTGGGCCCCACGTCTTAGAAATCGACAGAAGCTACAAAATATGATCGCCCATTCAACCACGAGTCTAACCATACCAAAATTACTAAATTCCGATAACAATTCGGCTCTTAAATCTTCAAATTTATCCAAGAGGGTTTTCAAACTTTTCCAACTTAATTCACAAATTAAATGATAAAAACAACCATGGATTCGAATAATTTAACCAGAACACTTACCCCGTTGTTTCCTCTGAAAATCTCCCAAAAATCGCCTCAATCTGAGCTCCAAATCGTTAAAAATAAAAAATGGGACAAAGTCCCATTTTTAGAACTTAAACTTTCTGTCCAGACCTCTCTTCTATGCGATCGCGGACCAAGTCATGTGATCGTGAAGCGCACATTTCCACTGCCAAAAATTGACCTTATGCGATCGTGGATTAGTTTACGCGATCGCGCAGCACAAAAGAGACTGCCCCCAAATTTGGCCTTTTGCGAACGCGGTTGACTCCACGCAAACGTGGAACACTGCCTCTCAAGCCTACGCGAACGCTTTCAGACCCACGCGATTGCGTAGAGCAATTTCCTCCCCTCATCCACTGCTCAAACTTTCTACGCGAACGCGACCTCATCCACGCGTTTGTGAAGCATAGCCTAATACACTTACGCGATCGCGTTCCTTCCTCCATGACCGCATAGAACAAAATATCCCTGCCCCAAATAAGCTTACGTGGTCGCGGATGGACCTATGCGATCACTTATAAGAAAACCAGAAGAAGGCAGCAGCAGATATCAGTAATCTCACCAAGGCCAAAAATGATCTGTTAACCCCCTGAAACTCACCCGAGCCCCCCGGGACCTCAACCAAACATACCATCAAGTCCTAAAACACCATACGATCTTAGTTGAAACCTCAAATCACCTCAAACAATGCTAAAACCACGAATCATACGCCAAATTCAAGGACTTTGAAATTTCAAGTTTCCACAAACGACGCCGGAACCTATTCGTATCAAGTCCGATTGACCTCAAATTTTGCACACAAGTCATAAATGACATAACTGAGGTAATATAATTTTTAGAATTGAATTTCACCCCGATATCAATGTCAACCCCCCGGTCAAACTTCTCAAAAAATTCAACTTTTGACATTTCAAGCGTAATTCCACTACGGACCTCCAAATAATTTTCCGGACACACTCCTAAGTCCAAAATAATCATACAGAGCTATTGGAATCATCAAAACTCTATTCCGGAGTCGTTTACATGTTAGTCACCATCCGGTCAACTATTTCAACTTAAGCTTCCAACATGAAATTTTATTCTTCCAAGCTATCTCCGAAATACCTTAAAACCAAACTCGACAATTCACACAAGTCATAATACCTTATTAGGAAGTTATTCAAGACTTCAAATAGTTGAAAGCAGTGTAAATGTTCTAAATGACCGGTCGGGTCGTTACAGTCCCCTTCTACTTTATCTTAGCTGTGTGCTTTCTCTCAGACAACTTTATTTGTATTTAGACTCTTGTTTGTATTATTCTAGAAGATCGTGCACTTGTGAATCAAGTTCTGGGATGGTATTTAGACATCGTTATAATTTTGGTTTGTTTACTATAATTTAGTTATTATTCCAATTATTTGGTTTCTTTACAATTTAATTAAGATGAATTGTTAAAAATGGTTAAAGTTTATTCTAACATTAGCTTGCCTAGCAAATGAGATGTTAGGCACCATCACGGTCCCGAAGGTGAGAATTTTGGGTCGTGACAAGTTGGTATCAGAGCACTAGGTTAGTTAGGTCTCACGAGTCACGAGCAAGCTTAGTAGAGTCTGAAGGATCGGTACAGAGACGTATGTTCTTATCTTCCAGATGTTATGAAGTTTAGGAACATTATCACTTCTTTCTTCTCTGTTGTGCGATTTTATTCTATCATTGATGATTGAACTCTCCTATTCTTATTCTCTCGCAGATGGAGAGAACATGTAATACATCTACCGGCGGATAGGGACCAGATCCCCAGTGGCAACTATGACCAGTGATAGAGGTCGAGGTCGCACCAGAGACCGAGGCAGAGGGTGAGGCATAGCCCAGCCTCGATCTCGAGCAGCAACACCCATTGTGGAGCCTTAGGTGGATTTGCAAGTGGAGGTTCCAGTTCACAATGTACATGTTGGACCAGTTCAGGTCCCGGAAGGATTTATAGCTACTCTCGTGCTTCAAGATGCTCTAGTCCGTTTGGTGAGCCTTATAGAGGGTGTGGCCTAGAATGGTATATTTCCAGTGGCACGAACCGTCTCACAGGCTGGGGCAGGAGCACAAAGTCCTACTACTCCCGCCCCAGAGCAGATGGCTCCCTAGTATCAGGCTCCATCAGTCCCTGCCAGTTGGGATAATTCAGCTAGTTATTACGGCACATGCCGGTGATAGGCCTGCCATGTCTTCTGAGGCCTTATTGAGATTAGACAAGTTTACTTATAAGCTCTTTCCTGTTCACTTCAGTGGTACACCTTCTGAGGACCCACAGGATTATCTTGACTGTTGCCATGAGGTATTGCGGAACATTGGAATAGTTGAAAGCAACATAGTCGATTTTGCTATGTTTCAGATAGCTGGTTCAGCGAAGAGGTGGTGGAGAGATTATGTACTTGCTAAACCAGCGAATTCACCTGCACTTACCTGGGAGCAGTTCTCACAGCTATTTCAGGAGAATTTTGTTCCTATTACACTGAGAGAGGAATACCGTAGGCAATTTGAGCGTCTCCAGTAGGGTAGTATGACTGTTACCCAGTATGAGACTCGATTTGTGGACTTAACACGTCATGTCATCGTCTTTATTCCTACTAAAAATGAGAGAGTGAGGAGATTCATTAATGGACTCACTTATACTATCAGGCTTCAGATGGCCAAAGAGACATGGAGTGATATTTCCTTCTAGACAGCTGTGAATATTGCTAGGCGGATCACGTTAGTTCGTGCTCAGGAAAGAAGGCCAGTGTCAGATAAGAGGCCCCTTCATTCCGGTAATTTCAGAAGCACCTCATCTGGAGGCATGGGTACTTATGGTAGGGGTCATTCTCCCAGGACATTTTATTCAGCACTTCAGGCTTCTCACGGTGCTTCAGGGAGTCACGGTCATATTATGCCTTACTCTGGGCAGCCAACATTTAGTGCACATTCAGCTCCTATCAGTGCACCACCACTCGAGAGTCACTACAGCGGTTATCTGGCCCATTCGGGTCAGCTTCAGCTTCAACATGCACAACAACATGATGTGTGTTATGAGTGTGGGAACATTGGTCACATCAGGAGGTATTGCTTTAGGTTCTTGAGCAACAGATCTCAGCAGGATTCTAGTGCCATAATATCGGCACCGGTTTCTCCACTTCCCGCCCGGCCAGCTAGGGGCAGGGGTCAGACAGTTAGAGGCGGAGGTCAGGTTGTTAGAGGTGGAGGCTAGCCAGTTAGGGGCTGTCCCAGAGATACAACTCCGAGTGGTGGGGCTCAACCCGATTTTATGCTTTTCCAGCTAGGCCTGAGGCCGAGTCATCAGATGCCGTGATCAAGGTGTTGTTCCAGTTTGCCATAGAGAAATTGAGTTGAGACTTGTATTAAAGATCATGTTTAAGCTACGTGCCTGTATTTTTGGGACCCACAAGTTCGTGTTGCTGTTGAATTATATATTTAAATTATAATTTTGTACTCAGTCACATTCATCATTTACATATCATATCTCAGTCTCTATTATCATTCATTGATACATCATATCATCATGTCGGGATGAGTTTCATGTCATTGTAAGCTCGAGAGACTAGAGATTCTGAGTGATATTTATGGGATCGAGTTGCATGCCGTAGCAAGCCATATTAGCTTTATATATATATTTATTATTATATGGATCGGGGTTAAATGCCGCAGGAGGCCTTATGGGCTTTATTGTTATGGGATCAGGTTGCACGCCACAACATGCCTAAATGGCTTATTATTATAGTGTTTGGGCTGAAGGAGCCCCTTCATAGTCTGCACCCCCACAGGAGCGCGATTGATTTTATATTGAGGGGTGGTTGTTCCCTGGGTATGGATCTTGCCCGAAGCATTTATATTGAGGGATGGAGCTTCTGTGGGCATGGATCTTGCCCGAATCATTTACATTTTGGGATGGATTTTTCCTGGCATGGATCTTGCCTAATTATCTATATTAAGGGATGGATCTTCCCTGGGCTGGATTAGCCTTACACAGTACTGAGCGACTGATTGTCAGTTGATATTATATTTGGGATGCATCTTCCATGGGCTGGATTGGCCAAATACAGTATTGAGTGATTGAGTATTTTAAGAGTGTGAGTACACAAGGTTTCCACTGAGGTGCATCACATACAGCATGTACATTGGCATGTAGATATAGAGATGTCATATTCCTCATATCATTCAGAATTGATCTATTTTACTTGTACTGAGTTTAACTATCGAACTTGAAAGCATGCCTACATTTCTGTACTGTTATTTCTATACTGGACTGTACCTGTTGAGCTCGTCACTACTTTCAGCCCAAAGGTTAGTCGTGTTACTTATTGAGTACATGGAGTCGGTTGTACTCATACTATACTCTACATTTCATGTGCAGATCCATGTATTCCGGATACGGCGACTGCTAGATTTTGATGCTTTATCTGTTGGAGACTATCGAGGTAGCTGCTTGGCGTTTGCAGACCTTGTCTCCCTTTCCTTCCAGTTGTTTGTACTGTTCTATATTTCCAGTTAATATTTTATCAGTCAGACTATGTTATCATTTAGATGCTCATGTACTCAGTGACACCGGATTTTGGGAGTGTATATGTATCAGTATTTGTGGAATTTTTTCTATTATATCTAAATATTATGTTTTCAAACTTATAAGATTATAGTGATTTATTGAGGTTATCGGCTTGCCTAGTATTGAGATGGGCGCCATCACGACATGTAAATTTTATTTTGTGACAATGTGTCACTCCCAATACCTCATTTAGTGGCATGGACTTTCTTTCTATTCCTTCTGGCTTTCGATTTCACAGATTTTATCAATATTCGAATTTATCAGATTCTTTAAGAATAGATAATTAGTCAAAATTCCCAAGGACATCAAACACTATGGATACAGCGTAGCTCGTTTACTTTCTATTTATTATATTATTAGAAAAGCTACACAGTATGGCCGCTCCCAAAAATAATAACCGGCAAAATTATATTTTTTGTACATTAATGTATAATATATGTATTATATATATTGACTAGCAAATGTAATATTTTTGGCAGATTGACCAAAATATGTAACTTGCCCTTCATTATTCTCCTCACTCTGTCTGGAAACCAAACTCTTGCACATATGAACTAATAAAATTGAGATAAACTGATAAGTGCAAGTGTACTTACAAATAAAGAGAACTTATTCCTATTAGAAAGTCAGATAATGTAGCTGAAGAGAACAATATCATAGAAATAAAAAGGAAAAACATAAAGCAACTATAGGCTAGAGAGATGCTAAGTTCTCCATTACTATTTTATCTATGGCTATAAATGCATGGCTAACTATCCATATAGTAATCATGATCTCAATAAAGAAGAGAGCTCTTACATGAAGAGGAGAGTCATATTTGTTTAGTAGCCAAGGATGACTTGCCTGCTCCATTATTTTTAAAAGGTGTTTTGATTACACCATTTTTGCTTTGGTTTCAGGCAGTTTCCTTGGCTATCTTGACATGCTCTTTTCTTTCATGCAAAACTTTCTCTTCTGCTAATTTATCGTGAGAACGAGAGAGAAGATAGAGAATAGGGAGACTTAGGAGCAACGGTAAAGTTGTACCTGTATGACCTATAGGTTACGTGTTCGAGCCGTGGAATCAACCACGATGCTTGCGATAATGTAGGCTGAGTACATTGCACTCCTTGGGGTGGTGGCCCTCGAACCCTGCATGAACGCAGGATACTTCGTACCCTAGGTTACCCTTTATCGAGAGATCAGAAGACAGATGAGAGGCCTAGCATGATGAAAAGAGGCTTATTTGGTAGCCAAGGATGACTTGCCTTCAACCTTTGGAGAGGTCTTTACACCATTAATGGTGTCCTTTCCTTATATTGGTTTTAGGCAGGTCAACTTTAGCTAACTTGACAAGCTCTTCTCTTCTTTTTGACTTGTCTGGACCATTTTCAAGGGCTTATTTAATTAAAGACAGAGAGAGATAAGCCATTTTTGCATGGGTTGCAGGCAAGTCATCTTTGGCTACGTGAAATGCTCTTCACTCTTATCATAGGCCTTCTCTTATCGTTTCCCTCTTGGCCGTGGCGGTCAGAGTTATTCTGGTGAGAGGTTCAATTGAATCTCGTTTATCAAAAAATTATACAGTACGGTAAAAAGGGGAGTTATTTCCCTTGACACAAGTTCTGTTAGAAAAATAATGGATAAAATAATCTGGCTTCGATAATGTAGTCACTCTCCTTAAGGAATTTAAGTTTCCTCTTTGTTGCTGCATGGATAATAGTAGAATTCCTTCAGAATTTTACAAAGTCTCTGAAATTCTAGTTTGAGAAATTAACTCAAATTTCCGACAAGAACACAATATTTATGAGTTGTAGAAAATAAATAGAAGAGAAAGAGAAAGAAATTTTCACATGATTTCGTTTTAATAATATGGAAATTGATAATATAGTCAAATTTCTAATTTCCCTCCAAAACATCCTTTAAAATATTCAAATTATATAAGACAAAGAAGTGTTTTTTAAACACTTCCTCCTTTCTTTCTTTTATCAACGAGGGACAAAACAACCTCTTCTCAAATACTCCCATCAAACACTAACTAATGTAGTACCACAAAGATGTATTCAACACAGATAGAGTTGGCGTGCATATTTGCATGGCGTCCCATGATTTTGATATTTATTTATATTCTTTTTTGCGTAAGTTATTCTCCTTATAAATATGTTTAGTTAACTTTTACAGAGATTATTACAAGAAACTACTATAAGTTAGTGTATTTAAAGATATGGAACATTTCGTAATATTTCACTCTATTGTGGTAATATATTTCGTCATTGAATAGAAAGGATTGCCTTTTCGTGCTAAAAAATGAAAAGAATGCACACTTTGGACTTTCGCTTGTCAATTGCTAGAATATCGAAGTACGTTGTCAATCGCTGGCACGGGACGACTTTACTTTTTTTAATGGGGTCAAACTATAAAGGGTGGTTCTACAAAGGTTCGGCATAATTTCCTGATTCAGTGAACCAAGGAGTCGGGCTTTTTCAACAATTCAAATCGTAGAATTGACACCAGATAGACACTCTAAAGGGTTGCTATTTAGGAATTAGCCAGTGCATTCTGAATTTTAGTTTTTAAGTTCAAATTTTCAGGATAAAAATGTCCTAAATTGTCCTGAAGTTAAGATTTTTTAGTTTAAAATTTCAGGACAAAATAAGTACTAGCTAATCTCTAAATAGCATCCTTGAGAATGGCTATTTGTGCACTTGCCCCATTCAAATCTTCACCTTTAACCTAAAAGCCGAGCCGATTTGGACTGGTTACATTCGAGGCCCAAATTGGGACGATATGAATTATTTTTTTCTTCAATATTAATACTTTTTACCTTAAAAATGACAAATTATAATAAAATAGTTCAACTGTTTGATACAGTAATGTCAAAGAAATTTCAAATGAAGAATCTTAATGTAACGACCCGACCGGTCGTTTTGAGTATTACAACCCCGTCCTCCCATTTACTACTTGATTTATACTTTACAGTTGTTATGTGACTTGTAGGGGTGATTAGTTCTGGTCCGGTGAGGTTTTGGTATGATTTAGAGCCCTTAGTTCCAAGGTTTAGAACTTAAGTTGAAAAGGTTGACCGGATGTTGACTTATGTGTAACGACCCCGGAGAATTTTTGCTAAGAAAATTAAGGTTTTGTGGTGCCGAGGTAGATCAATTAGTACACTTAGTTCAATTAGTTGTGGCTCGGACCTTTTGGGTTGAATAATGTACTGGGGAGTAAAGAAAAATTTGTGGCAGAGAAATGCATTTCTGCGATCCATTATGCGATCACAGAATCACTCTGCGGACCGCTTAATGACCGCAGAATCACTTTGGGCAAGCGGGACGCTGAGCCCATCATGTCCAATTCCCTAAGGGGAATTTGCACAAATAGAACTATGTACCACTGCATATATTTTGATCTCGTTAAAAAAAATTAAAAATTCTACTGCCAGAATTTTAAAAAGACAGCTAATAGAATTTTGAAACACGTTGTGTCCAATTCCCTAAGGGGAATTTGCACAAATAGAACTATGTACCACTGCATATATTTTGATCTCGTTAAAAAAAATTAAAAATTCTACTGCCAGAATTTTAAAAGACAGCTAATAGAATTTTGAAACACGCTGCTAGAATATTGAAGTACTTTGTGAGACAAACATTGTGGTAATGTGGTTTAAAATTCTGGCACAGGACGTCTTTACTTTTTTTAATGGGGTCAAAATATAAATGGTGGTTCTACAAAGGTTCGGCATAATTTCCTGATTCAGTGAACCAAGGAGTCAGGGTTTTTCAACAATTCAAATCGTAGAATTGACACCAGATTGACACTCTAAAGGGCTGCTATTTAGGAATTAATCAGTGCATTCTAAATTTTAGTTTTTAATTAAAATTTTCAGGACAAAAATGTTATGAATTGTCCCGAAGTTGAGATTTTTTAGTTTAAAATTTCAAGATAAAATAAGTACTGACTAATCTCTAAATAGCATCCTTGAGAATGACTATGTGTGCACTTGCCCCATTCAAATCTTCACCTTTAATCTAAAAGACGGGCCGATTTGGACCGGTTACATTTGAGGCCTAAATTGGGACGATATGAATTATTGTTTTCTTCAATATTAATACTTTTTACCTTAAAAATGACAAATTAGAATAAATTGGTTCAACTGTTTGATATAGTAATGTCAAAGAAATTTCAAGTGAAGAATTTTAATGTAACGATTCGGCCAATCGTTTTGAGTATTACAATCCCGTCCCTCCATTTACAGCTCGATTTATGCTTTACCGTTGTTATGTAACTTGCCGGGGTGATTAGTTCGGGTCCGGTGAGGTTTTGGTATGATTTGGAACACTTAATTTCAAGGTTTAGAACTTAAATTGAAAAGGTTGACCGGATGTTGACTTATGTGTAACGACTCCGGAGAATTTTTGCTAAGAAAATTAAGGTTTTGTGGTACCGAAGTAGATCAATTAGTACAAAGATCAATTAGTACACTTAGGGGTCGTTTGGTAGGGTGTATAAGAATAGTGCGGAATAAGGTATATTAGTAATGCAAGCATTAGTTATGCAGATATTATTTCTTATCTACTGTTTGGTGTGGTGTATTAAAACTATAATGCATTGCATAATTTTTAAGAAAAATAATTGTTTACAAAAATGCCCTCCATATTCTCAAGTTTTAAGGGACTTTAAGGATAATTTTGTCTTTAACTAACCTAATGCATGCATTAGTAGCCTTGGTATTACTAATGCCATGGTTTTCTATGCATTACTTATACACAGGATAATACCAAGTATGGTGTATAACTAATACAAAAATTAGGTATACACAGGTTGAAAAAATGTACCAAACAAGGTATTAGTAATGCATAGAGCTAATGCTTGCATTATTTTTTTTAATACCTTCAATTAGTTTTGTGGCTCGGACCTTTTGGGTTGAACAATACACTGGGGAGTAAAGAAAAATTTGTCGCAGAGAAATGCGTTTCTACGGTACATTATGCGACAGCATAATCACTCTCCGGACCGCATAATGGCCACCGAGTGAAGCAGGTGAGGCGAGATTGGAGATCACGTTCGCGGCGCATTATGCGACCGCAGAACAGGTCTGCGGACCGCATAACGGCCGCAGACTGAAACATTGTTTCCTAGTTCCGGAGGGCCTTTTTGCGACCCATTATGCGGGTCACAGAAGCATTATGCGGTCGCATATGCGACCGCAGATCTGCGTCGGGGCTTCAATTTTTTTTAATTTTTGACCCGACCCTATTTCGATATATTGAGGTAAGGGGACTCTTTTGGATAAATACAAACTAGTATTTTAGAGAGTGGTGAGAGCATCTTAGAGAGATAAAGTGAAGACTTAGTCAATTATTCATCAATTCTTGTTCAAGACTTGAAGATTTCACAAGGATCTTGCTAGGGCTTTAAAGAGGTAAGAATTTCTTCCCCCAATTTTTCAATTTTGATTTTTGGGGTAAAAGATGGGAGATTAAGTGTATCATATATACATACACATACCAATAAGGTTGTGGAAAGATTGTTGAGTTCAAATGGGTAAAGATTGGGTTGAAAATGGTAGAAACTTCATAAACTTTAATTGAAGATTTGAGGGTCGAGTTGATGTCGGAATTTAGTGAAATTTGTATGGTTAGACTCGTGGTTGGAGGGCGTTCATATTTTGTAACTTTTGTCGGGTTCTGAGACGTGGGCCCCACGGGCGATTTTTGAGTGCATTTTCGGATTTTGTTTGAAAATTTATATTTTTATATGGAATTAATTTTCTATAATTCGCATTGACGGAATCAAATTAATTGTGGCTAGATACGAGGCTTTCGAAGATCAATTCTCGTGGCAAGGGCATAGATGAATAAAGACTTACATGGGTTGAGGTACGTAACACTTCTAAACTTGGTTTTGAGGGTATGAATCTCCGAATTTGGTATAATATAAATTGGTTGGAGGTATCACACGATATGTGACGGGCATGTGGACGTGCACCATAGAAATTGTGACTTGAATAAATCATGTGAAGTTGTAAAATTTAAGAATCATGTTATTATCTGAACATGTTCCACGTGTTAGAGAAATTGAGCTGAGGCACTTATCAAAGATCATATCTAGGTTACGTGCCGAAATTTTGGGACCCATGGGGTCGTGTTGCTGTTAAATTATTTGTTTAAATTGTAATTTCATACTCACTCATATTCGTCCATTGCATATCATATCTCAGTCTCTGTTGTTATTTATTGATATATCATATCATCATTTTGGGCTAGTTTTATGACATTGTGAGACTGAGAGACTGGAGAGATTGATGACTGAGTGAAGCCGAGGACTTGTGTAACGACCCGACCGACCGTTTTAAGTATTATAATCCCGTTTACCTATTTACTTCTCAAATTGGGCTTTATAGTTGTTGTGTGACTTGACGGGGCAATTGGTTCGGGTCCGGTGATGTTTTGGAATGAATTGGAACACTTAGTTCCAAGGCTTAAAGTTTAAGTTGAAATAGTTGACCAGATATTGACTTATGTGTAAACGACCTCAGAATTTATTTTTTATGATTCCAATAGCTCCGTATGGTAATTTTGGACTTAGGAGCGTATCCGAAAAATTATTTGGAGGTCCGTAAAAGAATTAGGCTGGAAATGTCGAAAGTTGAATTTTTGCGAAGTTTAACCGGGGGTTGACTTTTTGATATCGGGGTCGGAATCCGATTCTGGAAATTGGAATAGGTCTGTAATGTAAAATGTGACTTGTGTGCAAAATTTGAGGTCAATCGGACGTGATTTGATAGGTTCCGGAGTCGATTGTAGAAATTAAAAATATCAAAATTCATTAGGCTTGAATTGGGGTGTAATTTCATGATTTTAGCGTTGTTTGAGGTGATTTTGAGGGTTCGACTAAGTCTGTATGATGTTTTAGGACTTGTTGGTATATTTGGTCGAGGTCCCGAGGGGCTCGGGTGAGTTTTGGATGGTTAACAGATCAAAAATTTGGACTTAAAACTCTGCTGGAATTTTTCTGATGCACCATATGGTTTCCTTCATCGCGTTCGCGAGTGAAGCCTCGCGTTCGCGAAGATGAATCGAGTTGCTGGCAATATTTGCTCTTCGCGTTCGCGAAGAGAAGAATGCGTTCGCGAAGGGTGGATTGGGTGTGAATTGCGGACGCGAGAGGTGTTACGCGTTCGCGAACAAGAAGAGAGAGGCGATTGGGGACCCCAGATTCTTGTTCTACGCGTTCGCGAGGTGGTGGTCACGTTCGCGAAGGTCTGAGCTGGTAAAGCTTTGCGTTCGCGAAGTCATGGTCGCATTCGCGAAGGGTAAGCTTTGCAAAGATTCGCGTTCGCGAAGCCACTGTCGCGTTCGCGAAGAGTTAAATTTGTGGGCAGTCGAGTTGTGCTTCGCGAACGCGAGGGACCTGTCGCGTTCGCGAAGAAGAGAGGCCTGGACAGGAAGTTTAAGTTCAAAAAATGGGACTTCGTCCCATTTTTCATTTTTAACGATTTGGAGCTCGAATTGAGGCGATATTTGGGCGATTTTCAGAGGAAACAACGATGTAAGTGTTCTTAATTCAATATTGGTTAAATTACCCGAATCCATGGTTGGTTTTATTATTTAATTGGTGAATTAAGTTGGAAACGTTTGAAACCCTCTTAGTTTAAATTGAGGATTTGAAGGCCGAGTTGTGGTCGGATTTAAGTAATTTTAGTATGGTTGGACTCGTGGTTGAATGGGGGTTCGAATTATGTGATTTTTATCGTATTCCGAGATGTGGGCCCCATATGTATTTTTAGGGCGCAATTTCGGATTTTTGGAAAATATTAGTATTTTGATATGGAATTAATTCCTATAATTTTTGTGGGCTGAATCAATTTATTTTGACTAGATTCGAGCCGTTTGGAAATTAATACGCGCATAATGGGATTTCTGGAGCATTGTTTAGCTTGCTCGGCATTAGATTTGGCTTGTTCGAGGTAAGTAACTCTTCTAATCTTGGAGTTGAGGGTATGAACCCTGAATATATGTATTTTGTAAATTGTTGGGAGGTGACGCACATGCTAGGTGACGGGCGTGCACTATAGAAATTGTGATATAATTGTTTCTGTAGAATTTTGTAGTTAAATAATCTTGGCATTTTCCATGCAGTTTTACGTGTTAAGGAAATTGAACTGAAAAGCATATTAAAAATCATGTTAAGGCTATGTGCCGGTATTATTGGGACCTACAGAGGTCAAATTGATGTGAAATATTTATTTTAAATTGAAAATTCATAATCAGTCATATTCATTTCTTTGCATATCATATCTTAGTCTCTATTATTATTTATTGATACATCATATCATCATTTTGGGCTATTCTCATGACATTGTGAGCCCATGAGAGAGAGACTGGAGAGATTGATGATTGAGGGAGGCCGAGGACCTGATTGTGAGAATATTTTTGGGATCGGGCTGCACACCGTAGCAGGCCATGTTGGCTTTATATATATTATACTATAGCACATGAGTCGGCCGTGCGAATCGATATATTATACTATTGCACGTGAGTTGGCCATGCAACACGTGAGTTGGACATGCGGATCCAGATATTTATATTATGGAACGTGAGTTGTCCGTGCAGCACGTAATTTGTCCGTGCTTATAGCGCTTGGGCTGTAGGAGCCCCTCATGAGTCTGTACACCCCCAGTGAGCGCAGTCGACTATAAACAGGGATCGGGCTGCACGCCGCAGTAGGTATTGTATAGCGCTGAGTGATTGAGTGTGTTGAGCACAGTGAGAGAGAATGCGAGATAATGAAATTGAATACGCTGAGAGTGTGAGTACATGAGTGCAATCTCTGAGATACATTGCATTGACATGCATACATGACATATATGCATAGAGATGTGTTTTTCTCATGCTGTAAGGTATCACATTATTCATGATTTCTCTCACATGGGCATAGTGATGCATTTATTTTACACTGGTTATCTGGGAAAGAAAATGAGATATTTTATTTATCATTTAAAGGATTTTGGAAAAATTACTGTTTTCAAACTTATTCATATTTTTGGTAATCTTCGGTATATGATTCGGGTTTTCATTGATGTACTTGAAAGGCAGAACTATTTTTGAAATCATGATTTGGCTGAGCATTTTATCTCTGAGTTACTTCTGGTATTACTTGTTTAATATTGTTATGAACTATTGTTGGTTATGGAAGTTGGACTCTGACCTTGGTAGAAGCTCATCACTACTTTCAACCCCCGGCTAGGTTTGTTACTTACTCAGTACATGGGGTTGGTTGTACTGATACTACACTTCTGCACATTGCGTACATATATTGGTTGCCATTGTTGCGGTGCTCGATGATTGCGGGATCTGAAGATGTACCTGCATTTCTGTTGTAGCTGCCTCTTGTTCAGGGTAGCCTTAGATTTATAAAAGCTCTGTTATTGTATTATTCAAACAAACTATGTATTATTTCATTTCCGCTTTGTATACTCTATTCTTAGAAGCTCATGATTTGTATTACCAGTTTTTGGGGAGATGTATTGGTTTTAGATATTTTCTTTTAATTAATTTCATTAGAATTGGATAGTTGGAAATTGGCTTACCTAACGGGTTGGGTTAGGTGCCATCCCGACTAGTGGAATTTTGGGTCGTGACAAGGTGGTATCAGAGCTTTAGGTTCATAGGTTCTACAAGTCATGAGCAAGTGTCTAGTAGAGTCTTGCGGATCGGTATGATGACGTCCATACTTATCTTCGAGAGGCTACAGGGCATTTAGGATATATACTTCACATTTTTCTTTCCTTATCATGCGGGATTGATTCATCTTGGGACATAACTCTTTGAATTCCTTCCACGTATTCGTATGCGCACATGAGCGCTCGGTATCAGATGTGCATCGCCGGCTTGAGATTCTATGATTGAGGTTCGAGGTGAGTATTCTGTGTTTTGATGATGGGCCAGTTTGGAGGACTGGAGGCCATGGTTAGACCGTAGCTTGATCTAGGTAGCTTCAGTTGTAACCTGTACAATTGGACTCATATGTCCGGTAATAACCATACAGTGGAATTTGTGGCTCGATGAGCGGTGGAATGGCTTTGTGATGAGTATGATATAACTGCGGGATGTGTTAAGACGATTTGAATGTGACGAGAAGTATTTCCTTAAAATGTAAAGGAAGGCCATTGGGTGCTTGATTTTCGTTTCAATGTGATGTACAGTCTAGAGTGTGAATGTTTTGAAGGATCTTTCACGATTGTTAAATTTTGGGACAAATTAAATTCTCGTATTTGGTTAGTGAGTTTGGACTCAGATTGGCTAAGTGATTGCATAGTAATTGTGACTGCGAAAGGGTATATCAAGATACCAATTTGAGGTTAAGCAGGTGGGTTATTCCCTGTGGAGTAATCTACGTAGGTGTATTCCTTATGATGTGAGTGGAGAGTTTCTTTTCTGCCAGTGGGGCATATGTGTGGAGATTTGAATTTGAATCTGGCTAAGAAAGTTGACTTGAGTGTCAAGAGAATGATTGCGAGCTTAGCGGATGATTTAGGGGTTGGCGTTGCCTGAGTTTGAGAAGAAGTTTTGTTGAACTGACTGCGGCATTATGACAGTAATAGAGTATTGGTATTGTGAGTTATGGAATGTTTTAATCTATGGCTTTGAGCCAAGTGGGGGAGCCTACTATTGATAATTCAATTTCATAATTATATGTAAAGGTTTAGTTTTGGGTTGAGGCATACTTGTGGGTTAGTTATGACTTGCAAAAGTTGAGATCGATGATGACTCGAATAAGAAAATTCCTGGTTACGGGTTATATTGCACTAATGAGTATATGAAAATCATGATATAAGTGAGTTGTTATTTGTGAAAGATGTAGTATGCACGGAGTATGAGTTTGATAGGTGGTATTAAAGTAGAGTTACTTCTTTAAGAGCTGTTGTGCTAATGGGGCACGTGTCTTTTGGCGCATTTGGGAGGTGTAATGTGGATTTGAACAAACGGGGTGATTCTCGAGAAAGTTCTAATGGATTCGAGATTTATATGTAACAATTAAGAATTGTTGGAGGATTTGTTTGCGGCTAAAATCTGAGATTTAAGTTGGATGGTATCGAGACTTGTGGCATTTTTGTATATCATTATGGATTTTTTTATTTTGGTATCAGGAAGGTGAATGAAACGGCCTTAGACTCAAATAAGGTATTTTCAGAATGGGTTTTTTTGGTTGTGGTATTTATATGGGTAATTATGATGTGGTGAGACTCTACATATATTTTGGTGGAAATATTCTTGGGTTTGGTGACCTATGTGATTTGGTCGAGTTAGAGGAATTTAGTTCTAATAGCTTGGCTATGTGCAGATAGATTTCAAAGTGTTCTTGATGGTTTCTACCATAGTTGGAACCAAATATTTGTTTTACTGGTATGAGAAACATGTTGTGTATTGTAATTTCCTCTTGGAAGGAAGCAAGATAAATGTTTCTAACTTACTGGATATGTAATTTGCTGGTGACCAGAGTTGATAATGAGATTCTTGTGCTTTTCACAAGATAGATGTTATGTGTTGTGCGAAAGTTAGATTTACATGTACAAAGTGGCAGTTCAGTCTTGAATAAAGGTAACGAAGTTTGGGCAGAATGGTCATGAATTCTTAGACAACATGGGCAGTTCCAAATGACTAGATGAATACGATTAATACTAGGTGTATGAGGAGGGTGCGTATTTCAGAAGGCACATTGTATTTTGACTTACGGATGTCTAATTAGTATTGTGGTAATCACATGGTTGATAGACTGCTGATATTCAAATTTTTCCAAGTGGCACGGAAGAACTTTTAAAGTATTTCTCGTGGGATGATCGTGTATGAGAGAGAGAATTTGGATGATGGCAATAGCTTCGTATGATGATTTCGTACTTAGGCGTATGTTCGGATTTTGATTTGGAAGTTAGGAATTCGGGTGATGGAGATGGAATCAAATATGGTGATTCACATGTTCTATGGATTTGGAGGTTTAGGAGTTCTCAGGAGAAAATTGTTTCATGGTTGTAGACTGTGAAGTTGTGGCCGGAGCTAGCTAGATGTTAGAATGTATTGTAATTCAGTCATTATGGATTTTCGGAGGGATTTTTATCTATTTAAGGGTAACCCGAGTTGATTTGGGGGTCCATTGTTAGGCCCAATTAAGATATGTATTCTACACCGAGCCGGAATGGTTGGCTCCATACTGCGATTGTTGAGGGATGTGTCATTCGGTTGATGTTGAACTTATTCGTGTTTTGAAATGATCTGTGAGTTACTCCTTTATGCTATGCGGAGTTGTGATTCATTGGATATGTGCACAGATGGTGCAGTTCTATTTGAGCTTTATAGCGGAATTTGAGTGTGATGAGTACTTGGGTATTGCATGATCGATAGTGTAATGGCTATGTCCTTTCAGGTTTTGTGTGGTATTTTTGTCATTTGCCTCTCCGTGGTTATTGATTTTGAGTGGGGTGGCTCGAGGTATATATTATGGACCAATGTTTGGATGACGCATTGCAGCAGAGTTATGTTAAGGTATGAACCTTGTGTTAGAATCGGGTGATGGTTCTACGGTGTATGATGAATTTTCAGCATTTCGTTGTGGCGTACTTGTTAATATGGCGGGGAAATTCTCTCATTTGAGTCATTTTCCATGACTGGGTACATTTGAATTGTTGCTTATTGGTGCATGGATTGCACGGGTTGTGGCTCTGAGTTATATTGGTGCGGTATGTCTATGGAACAGTTGTGTTTAGTAATATAAGGTCATTGGACCTAGAATGAGTAGTATTAGGTTTAATTTTGGTATATTCGAGAGTATAATATTGAGAGTCGGCTCAAAAAGTGATTATGGTTCTGGTTGGGGCGAGAGAGCTCCGTGACTTGTTGATCTGGTAAGTGGTCATGAAATTTCGCATGTTTCTTTTATTATCAACAGTGTACGAAGGTTTTGGGATGAGGTTTGGTTCGATATGGGTTTAATACTAGTATTTGGTTGGTTTTGGAGTAGTCATTGTGGTCAGGAATGGTGCTATGAACATGCGAGTTTTGTAATATGTTAGGTGATTATGTCCGTGGTTATGGTTATGGTTATGGATTGATACAACTGGTTTAAACTCATACAAGGTGTAAATGTAAGATTCGTGTCTTGAAAGAAATTCTAAAGGTTGGAAATTAAATTCCAAGGTTTATGGGCTAAAGTTAAATCAATGATTTAAGTTGTATTATATTGTCAAGCTCATATGGAATAGGGTGACATGGGTTCACCCCCGAGTATGTGTGTGGTAAGATGGAACAATGATTTGATGGCTTGAAAATAACTCTTGGTACATTCGAGGACGAACGTATGTTTAAGTGGGGGAGAATGTAACGACCCGACCGGTCGTTTTGAGTATTACAAGCTTTACCCATTTACTGCTCAAATTGGGCTTTACAGTTATTGTGTGACTTGCCGGGGTAATTGGTTCGAGTCCGGTGAGGTTTTGGAATGAATTGGAACACTTAGTTTCAAGGTTTAAAGCTTAAGTTTAAATAGTTGACCAGATATTGACTTATGTGTAAACGACCTCGGAATTTAATTCTGATGATTCCAATAGCTCTGTATGGTGATTTTGGACTTAGGGGCGTGTCCGAAAAATTATTTGGAGGTCCGTAGGGAATTAGGCTTGAAATGTTGAAAGTTGAATTTTTGGGAAGTTTGACCGAGGGGTTGACTTTTTGATATCGGGATCAGAATCCGATTTTTAAAATTGGAATAGGTCCGTAATATGAAATGTGACTTTTGTGCAAAATTTGAGGTCAATCGGACGTGATTTGATAGGTTCCGGAGTCGATTGTAGAAATTAGAAATTTCAAAGTTCATTAGACTTGAATTGGGGTGTGATTCATGATTTTAGCATTGTTTGATGTGATTTGAGGGTTCGACTAAGTCCGTATGATGTTTTAGGACTTGTTGATATATTTGGTCTAGGTCCCGAGGGGCTCGGGTGAGTCTTGGATGGTTAACGGATCAAAAATCTGGACTTGGAACTCTTCTGGAATTTTTCTGATGCACCATCTGGTTTCCTTCATCGCGTTCACGAGTGGAGCCTCGCGTTCACAAAGAGGAACTGAGAGGCTAGCAATATTTGCTCTTCGCGTTCGCGAATGGTGGACTAGGTGTGCATCGCGAACGCGAGAGGTATTATGTGTTCGCGAAGAAGAGGAGAGAGGTGATTGGGGACCTCGGGTTCTTTTTCTACGCGTTCACAAGGTGGTGGTCACGTTCGCGAAGGTCTGAGCTGGTAAAGCTTCGCGTTCGCGAAGTCGTGGTCGCGTTCGCGAAGGCGAAGCCATGGTCGCGTTCGCGAAGAGTTAAATATGTGGGCAGTCGAGTTGTGCTTCGCGAACGTGAGGGATCTGTCGCGTTCGTGAAGAAGAGAGGCCTGGACAGAAAGTTTAAGTTCAGAAAATGGGACTTCGTCTCAGTTTCCATTTTTAACGATTTGGAGCTCGGATTGAGGTGAGTTTTGGGCGATTTTTAGAGGAAACAAGGGTAAGTGTTCTTAACTCAATATTGGTTAAATTACCCGAATCCATGGTTGTTTTTATCATTGAAACCCTCTTAGTTTAAATTGAGGGTTTGAAGGCCGAGTTGTGGTCAGATTTGAGTAATTTTGGTATGGTTGGACTCATGGTTGAATGAGGGTTCGGATTTTGTGATTTTTACCGTATTCTGAGACGTGGGCCCCATGGGTATTTTTGGGGCGCAATTTCGTATTTTTGGAAAATATTAGTATTTTGATTTGGAATTAATTCCTATAATTTTTATGGGCTGAATCAAATTATTTTGACTAGATTCGAACCGTTTGGAAGTTGAAACGCACATAATGGGATTTCTGGAGCATTGTTTAGCTTGCTCGGCATTGGATTTGGCTTGTTCGAGGTAAGTAACTCTTCTAATCTTGGAGTTGAGAGCATGAACCCTGAATATATGTATTTCGTAAATTGTTGGGAGGTGACGCACATGCTAGGTTACGGGCGTGTACTATAAAAATTGTGACATAATTGTTTCTGTGGAATTTTGTAGTTAAGTAATCTTGGCATTTTCCATGCAGTTTTACGTGTTAAAGAAATTGAACTGAAAAGAATATTAAAAATCTTGTTGAGGCTATGTACCGGTATTATTGGGACCCACAGAGGTCAAATTGATGTGAAATATTTATTTTAAATTGAAAATTCATACTCAGTCATATTCATTTCTTTGCATATCATATCTCAGTCTCTGTTGTTATTTATTGATACATCATATCATCATTTTAGGCTATTCTCATGACATTGTGAGCCCATGAGAGAGAGACTGGAGAGATTGATGATTGAGGGAGGCCGAGGACCTGATTGTGAGGATATTTTTGGGATCGGGATGCACGCCGTAGCAGGCCATGTTGGCTTTATATATATTATACTATAGCACGTGAGTCGGCCGTGCGAATCGATATATTATACTATTGCACTTGAGTTGGCCATGCACCATGTGAGATGGACGTGCGGATCCAGATATTATTATAGCACGTGAGTTGGCCGTGCGGATCCAGATATTATTATAGCACGTGAGTTGTCCGTGAAACACGTGAGTTGGCCGTGCGGATCCAGATATTTATATTATGGCATGTGAGTTGTCCATGCAGCACGTAAGTTGTCCGTACTTATAGCGCTTGGGCTGTAGGAGCCCCTCATGAGTCTTTACACCCCTAGTGAGCGCAGTCGACTATTAACAGGGATCGGGCTGCACGCCGCAGTAGGTATTGTATAGTGCTGAGTGATTGAGTGTGCTGAGCGCTGTGAGAGAGAATGCAAGATAATGAAATTGAGTACTCTGAGAGTGTGAGTACATGAGTGCAATCTCTGAGATACATTGCATTGACATGCACACATGACATATATGCATAGAGATGTGTTTTCCTCATACTGTACGGTATCACATTATTCATAATTTCTCTCACATGTTGTCAGATGGGCATAGTGATGCATTTATTTTACACTGGTTATCTGGGAAAGAAAATGAGATATTTTATTTATCATTGAAAGGATTTTGGAAAAATTACTGTTTTTAAACTTATTCATATTTTTGGTAACCTTCGGTTTATGATTCGGGTTTTCATTGATATACTTGAAAGGCAGAACTATTTTTGAAATCATGATTTGGCTGAGCATTTTATCTCTGAGTTACTTCTGGTAGTACTTGTTTAATATTGTTATGAACTATTGTTGGTTATGGAAGTTGGACTCTGACCTTGGTAGAAGCTCGTCACTACTTTCAACCTACGGCTAGGTTTGTTACTTACTCACTACATGGGGTCGGTTGTACTGATACTACACTTCTGCACATTGCGTGCAGATATTGGTTGTCGTTGTTGCTGTGCTCGATGGTTGCGGGATCTGAAGATTTACCTGCGTTTCTATTGTAGCTGCCTCTTGTTCAGGGTAGCCTTAGATTTTATAAAAGCTCTGTTATTGTATTATTCAAACAGACTATGTATTATTTCATTTTCGCTTTGTATACTCTATTCTTAGAAACTCATAATTTGTACTACCAGTTCTTGGGGAGATGTATTGGTTTTAGATATTTTCTTTTAATTAATTTTATTAGAATTGGATAGTTGAAAATTGGCTTACCTAAAGGGTTGGGTTAGGTGCCATCACGACTAGTGGGATTTTGGGTCGTGACAGCTTGATTGTGAAGATAATTATGGGATCGGGTTGTGCACCGCAGCAGTCCATATTGGCTTTATATATATGATTACTATATGGAACGGGGTTGCCCGCCTGCAGCAGGCCTTATAGGCTTTATTATTATACGGATTGGGACCGCCCGCCTGCAGTAGGCCATATCGGCTTCATATCACACTAGGGCTGAAAGAGCCCCTCCGGAGTCTGTACACACCCCTAGTGAGCGTAAATGATTATATATATATATATTCGGGATGGACTTCCCAGGGCATGGACTTGCTTTATTTATTTATATTATGATGCATTGTCCCTGGATATGGATCTTGTCCGTATCATTTAACTTTTTCGTATGTTTATTTTTTTATATTTTGAATTTCCTGAATGAAAATCCTAACTTCATCACTGATCCTACTTATGCCGAGCGTGTCAATATTAAAAATAAATTAGTATAAAATTGAGTTCATACAAGTGCATGCATCCATGTAAAGGCTTCTATAGAACTATTTTGATACCCATTTAGACATATATAAAACACTATATCTTATTACTTTTTTTTCTTTTCTTTATTAGTTCTTAGGTGAAAATTCGATCACATATTAAGAATGATTGATCTCGTTTTCAAGTGGGGCAGGACAAATAGATTTGATTCCCCCGAGTCTCATGTTAAAAGGGTTTGACACAAGACTTTTTTCTATAATAAAGATGCTTTTAAATTTCTTTTGCAATAAACATCAATGCACATATATAGATGTGTCACTCCCAATACCTTCTGTAGTGGCATGAAGACTTTTATTTTTCTTTTCCATTTATTTTGGGTTACTTTTCAATTTCATAGATTTGATCAACATTTCATTTATCAGATTATTTTAATAACAGAGTCAATATATATTAAGCGGAATTATCTTTCTTTTTTCATGTCCGGACCGGCCGATTAATTTAGATTCTGCCACATAAGGCCCATTAAAAAAAAGTAAAAATACGGGGACTAGAACTAGTAAAAACACTTTGTTACATCGTCCGGGTATCTTTTTGTAGCGGAAGCAAAAAGATTAACTGAACCACAATTGAAATTATCGATCAGCGATGATCATCACAGTACATTGAACGAACCCTGTAAACCTATTTCCAACAGTCAATTAATGTGTTTGATACGCTTTAGTCCACTGTGTATCGTTCTATGGCTTGGGATTCAATACAATCCCCCCTAAAAGAATTGGTTGGCAGTGTCCTTAGAAATGAAAAGAACATATTCCTATTAGGGAAGTCAGATAATGTATAGCTGAAGTGAACCAAGTCAAAGAAATAAATACATGGCTAACTATCTATGTAGTAATCATGATCTCAATAAAGAAGAGAGATCTTACATGAAGAGGAGAGTCACCACCACTCCAGCTAGCATTTAGTGCACATTCAGCTCCTATCAGTGCACCACCACTCCAGAGTTACTACAACGGTTATCTGGCCCGTTCGGCTCAGCTTCAGCTTCAACGGCCACAACAACAGGATGGGTGTTATGAGTGTGGGAACATTGGTCACATCAGGAGGTATTGCCCTAGGTTGTCGAGCAACAGATCTCAGTAGGATTCTCGTTCCATAATACCAGCACCGGTTGCTCCACCGCCCGCCTAGCCAGCTATTGGTAGGGGTCAGGCAGTTAGAGGTGGAGGTCAGGTTGTTAGAGGTGGAGGCTAGCCAGTTAGGGACCGTCCCAAAGATACAACTCCGAATGGTGGGGCCCAGCCCCGATTTTATGCTTTTCCAGTTAGGCCTGAGGGCGAGTCATCAGATGCCGTGATCATAGGTATTGTTCCAATTTGCCATAGAAAAATTGAGTTGAGACTCGTATTAAAGATCATGTTTAAGCTATGTGCCGATATTTTTGGGATCCACAGGGTCATGTTGCTGTTGAATTATATGTTTAAATTGTAATTTTGTACTCAGTCACATCCATCATTTGCATATCATATCTCAGTCTCTTTTATCATTTATTGATACATCATATCATCATGTCGGGACGAGTTTCGTGTCATTGTAAGCTCGAGAGACTAAAGATTCTGAGTGATATTTATGGGATCGAGTTGCACGTGGCAGCAGGCCATATTAGCTTTATATATATGTATTTATTATTATATGGATCGGGGTTGTACGCCGCAGCAGGCCTTATGGGCTTTATTGTTATGGGATCAAGCTGCACGCCGCAGCAGGCCTAAATGGCTTATTATTATAGCGTTTGGGCTTGAGGGATGGTTCTTCCATGGGCATGGATCTTGCCCGAAGCACTTATATTGAGGGATGGATCTTCCGTGGGCATGGATCTTGCCCGAATCATTTACATTTTGGGATGGATTTTCCTTGGCGTTGATCTTGCCTAATTATCTATATTGAGGGATGGATCTTCCCTGGGGTGAATTGGCCTTACACAGTACTGAGCGACTGACTGCCAGTTGATATTATATTTGGGATAGATCTTCCCTGGGTTGGATTGGCCAAATACAGTACTGAGTGATTGAGTATTTTGAGAGTGTGAGTACACGAGGTTTCCACTGAGGTGCATCACATACAGCATGTACATTGGCATGCAGATATAGAGATGTCATATTCCACATATCATTCAGAATTGATCTATTTTACTTGTACTTGTCACGACCCAAAATCTCAACCTGTCGTGATGGCGCCTATCTCGACACTAGGCAAGCCGATAATATCAATAAACCACACTTTCTTTTAAGTTTGAAAATATAATAATTAAATACAATACAAAATCCCACAAATACTGATATGAACTCTCCCCAAAACCTGGTGTCATTGAGTATATGAGCATCTAATATGAATACAAGTCTGGAAAAATACGGTCTATAATAGTCTAAGACCCAAAATACGGTAAATAAGGAGATAGGGAAGGAGAGACAAGGTCTGCGAAACACGGCAGCTACCTCTGAATCTCTGGAAGATCAACCGTACGAGAGAATCAACACTCGCTATGTCCAAAAGCACCTGGATCTGCACACGAAGTGCAGGGTGTAATATGAGTACAACCAACACAGCAAGTAACAATAATAACTAAGGAACTGAAGATAATGACGAGCTACACAGTTATAGTTCACTTTCAGTAATTCCAGCAAAGAATAGATATACTTTCAAATCCAGCAGTTTAAGTCAAGTCAATTTTATACAGTTCATGTTCATGTAATCCGGATATAGAATATTTTAGAGAATATCACAACAATGACAGATAGCAACTAAATGCAACAACAAATGAAAAGCAAGTACAACCTCTCAAGGAAACAATCACTCAACTCGTCACAACAGCTCAACCACTCGGCTCTCAGCCCTCAGCACTCACAATCAATGGGTACCCCCACTCGCTGGGGGTGTACAGACTCCGGAGGGGCTCCTACAGCCCAAGCGCCATAATCCGCACGGACAACTCACGTGCTGCACGGATAACTCATGTGCTATAATATCCTGAGCGGACAACTCACGTGCCATATATCCTTACCTCACCGACAGGCCCTCGGCGTTACTCAGTCCTCAACCTCTCTAGTCTCTCGGGCTCTCGAAAATCACAAAGATCAGCCCAAACAAAGATAACATAGTGAATCAACAAATATCAAGAAAGACAGAGGTATGACGCACAAGTAAAATTATGACTGAGTACAAGTCAGCAATTAGCAAATAATTCAACAAGTACGCGACCTCTGTGGGTCCCAACAGTACTATCATATAGCCTAAGTATGATTTTTAACATGATTTACAGTCAAATTTCTTCAACACAAAGAGAGCAGATAGGTAACAACAAGTTATTCAACTTTACAGTTTCACGGGACGGACCAAGTCACAATCCCTTCGGTGCACGCCCACATGCCCGTCACCTAGCATGTGCGTCACCTCCAAAATAATCACATACACAAAAATCCGGGTTTTCATACCCTCAGGACCAGATTTATAACTGTTACTTACCTCAAAACGTGAAATTCTTTACTCTACTATACCTTTGCCTCGCAAATCGGCCTCCGAATGCCTCGAATCTAGTCACAAATAATTCGTTTCAGTCAATAAAATTTATTGGAATTAATTCCATATGAAAATACAATATTTCTATAAAAATACGAAATTTAGCTCAAAACCTCGCCCGTGGGGCCCACGTCTCAGAACCCGACAAAAGTTACAAAATCCGAAAGCCCATTCAACCACGAGTCTAACCATACTAATTTTACCAAAATCCGACCTCAACTCAACCTCCAAATCTTCAAATCTTATTTTCAAATCCCCAATTTACACCTCAAAAACATGTAATCTAGTCGGATTATTCGATGATAATTCAATATTATGGAGTAGAAAAGATCACAAGGGACTTACCTATGCACATCTCGGACTCCTCTATTTTTAACATTCTGACCAGGAGTTTTGCAATTGCGGCTCCATTTCCGCATCTGCGGAGCCGCATTTGCGATCAAAGCTCCGCTTCTGCAGAAAAATGACTTAAGCCTGCCTCCGCTTCTGCGATCAAGGGACCGTATCTGCGCTCATCGCAGGTGCGGAATTTCCCTCGCACCTTCGACCACTGCCTCACAGCCCTTTGCCCACATCTGCGCTTGCCAGGCTCGCTTCTGCGAGCTCGCACCTGCGATGGAATTTCCGCAGGTGCGATTGCATCATATGGCAGAAACTTCAGCTTTTTTTTCTAAGTCCGAATTTGATCCGTTAACCATCTGAAACTCACCCGAGGCCCCCGGGAGCTCAACCAAATATACCAACAAGTCCTAAAACATCATGCGAACTTAGTCGAACCTTCAAATCACCTCAAACAATGCTAAAACCATGAATCATACCCCAATTCAAGCCTAATGATCTTCGAAATTTCAAGTTTCTACAAGCGACGCCGGAACCTATCAAATCGCGTCCGATTGACCTCAAATTTTGCACACAAGTCATAAATGACATAACGGAGGTATTCAAATTTTCAGAATCGAATTTCGACCCCGATATGATTCTATACCCGTTCGAGGACGAACGTTTGTTTAAGAGGGGGAGAATGTAACGACCCGGCCGGTCGTTTTGAGTATTATAACCCCGTTCCCCCATTTACTGCTCAATTTATGTCTTACAATTGATTTATGACTTATCGGGTTAGTTGGTTCGGGTCCGGAAGGAATTCGGAGTGAAACGAGACACTTAGTCTCATAATTAAAATTTTAAGTTAGAAAAGTTGACTAGATGTAGACTTAAGTGTAAACGACCTCGAAATTGAATTTTAATGATTTCAATAGCTCCGTATGGTGATTTTGGTCTTAGGAGCGTGTCCGGAAAATTATTTGGAGGTCGGTTGTGGAATTAGGCTTAAAATGGCGAAAGTTAAATTTTTGGGAAGCTTGACGGGACATACTTTCAGAGCATGGATACATGGAACAGTGGATGAACACCTGATATACTAGGTGGCAAGGCAAGTTCATAAGCCACCTCTCCAATTTTCTTAAGTATCTCAAAAGGCCCAATATACCGAGGGGTCAACTTGCCCTTCTTCCCGAACCTCAACACACCCTTCATGGGTGAAATCTTGAGCAGAACCTTCTCCCCAATTATGTAAGTAACATCACGGACCTTCCTGTAGGCATAACTCTTCTGTCTAGACTGCGCCATGCAAAGCCGTTCCTGAATCACTTTGACCTTCTCTAAAGTATCCTGAACCAAGTCAGTACCCAATATTCTAACCTCACCCGGCTCAAACCAACCCACCGGAGACCGACACCGTCTCCCATATAAAGCTTCATACGGAGCCATCTGAATGCTTGTCTGGTAGCTATTATTGTAAGAAAACTCCGCGAGTGGCAGAAATTGATCTCAAGAACCCCCAAAATCAATGACACAAGCGCGTAGCATATCCTCCAATATCTGAATAGTGCGCTCGGAATGTCCATCCGTCTGAGGGTGAAATGTTCTACTCAACTGAACCTGTGTGCCCAATTCTCGCTGCACTGCTCTCCAAAACTGTGAGGTAAACAGCGTACCCCGATCTGAAATGATGGACACTAGCACACCGTGTAGGCGAACAATCTCGCGAATATAAATCCAAACCAACTGCTCTGAAGAATAATTAGTACCAACTGGAATAAAATGCGCAGATTTGGTCAACCGATCTACTATCACTCAAACAACATCAAACATTCTCAAAGTTCGTGGGAGCCCAACTACGAAGTCCATGGTAATACGCTCCCACTTCCACTCCGGAATTTCAAGTCTCTATAGTAATCCTCCCGGTCTCTGATGCTCGTAGTTTACCTGTTGACAATTGAAACACCGAGCTATAAATCCAACTATATCTTTCTTCATTCGCCTCCACCAATAGTGCTGCCTAAAATCCTTATACATCTTCGCGGCGCCTGGATAAATAGAGTACCGCGAACTGTGAGCTTCCTGGAGAATCAGCTCATGCAAACCATCTATATTAGGCACACATAGCCTGCACTGCATCTGTAATACACCGTCATCTGCAATAGTGACTTCCTTGGCATCACCGTGCTAAACCGTGTCCTTAAGGACAAGCAGATGTGGATCATCATATTGGCACTCTTTGATGCGATCATATAAAGAAGACGGAGAAACCACACAAGCCAAAACTCGATTCGTCTCGGAAACATCCAATCTAACAAACTGGTTGGCCAAGGCTTGAACATCCAATGCTAAAGGCCTCTCGGCTACCGGTAAGTATGTTAAGCTACCCAAACTCTCCGCTTTATAACTCAAGGCATCGGCCACTACATTGCCTTTCCGGGATGATAGAGAATGGTGATATCATAATCCTTAAGCAACTATAACCACCTTCGCTGTCACAAATTAAGATCCTTCTGTTTAAATAAATATTGTAGACTCCGATGATCGGTAATAACTTAACACTGGACACCGTACAAGTAATGCCGCCAAATTTCCAAGGCATGAACAATAGCTGCTAACTCAAGATCGTGGACTGGATAATTCTTCTCATGCACCTTTAACTGTCTGGACGCATAGGCAATCACCATATCGTCTTGCATCAGCATTGTGCCGAGACCAATACGCGACGCGTCACAATACATAGTATAAGACTCTTAACCTGTAGGCAACACCAATACTGGAGCTGTAGTCAAAGCTGTTTTGAGCTTCTGAAAGCTCTCTTCACACTCATTCGACTACCTGAACGGAGCACTTTTCTAGGTCAATTTAGTCATAGGCGATGCAATAGACGAGAAACACTCCACGAAGCGATGATAATAACCGGCTAAGCCGAGAAAACTCCGAATCCCAGTAACTGAATATGGCCTGGGCCAATTCTGAACTGCCTCTATTTTCTTCGGATCTACCTTAATTCCTTCACTGGACACTATATGCCCCAAGAATACCACCTAGCTAAGCAGAACTCACACTTAGAGAATTTGGCATAAAGTCTCTCCTCTCTCAGCCTCTGTAATACAATACCCAAGTGTTGTGCATGCTCCTCCTGGCTATGTGAGTATACCAGAATATCATCAATAAATACTACGACAAATAAATCAAGATATGGCTGGAATACACTATTCATCAAATGCATAAATGCTGCTGGGGCATTGGTTAGCCCAAAAAGACATCATAAGAAATTCGTAGTGGCCATAACGAGTTCTGAATGCCATCTTTAGAATATCCGAATCCCGAATTTTCAAATGGTGATACCCCGATCTCAAATCAATTTTGGAGAACACTCTCGCTCCCTGAAGCTGGTCAAATAAGTCATCAATACGTGGCAAAGGATATTTAGTCTTGATTGTAACTTTGTTCAACCGCCTATAATTAATGCACATACGCATAGTACCATCTTTTTTCTTCACAAACAGAACCGGTGTACCCCAAGGTGACACACTAGGCCTAATAAATCCCTTTTCAAGGAGTTCTTGAAGTTGCTCTTTCAATTCTTTTAACTCAGCTGGTGCCATACGATACGGAGGAATAGAAATGGGCTGAGTGCCCTGCACCAAGTCAATACCGAAATCAATATCCCTGTCAGGTGGCATACCTGGCAGGTCTGATGGAAATACATCCGGAAAGTCTGAGTCAATAATAGGAGTATTTGCATAAACATCTCTCACAAAAGCCAAATATGGCAAACATCCCTTTCCAACCATATGTTGGGCCTTCAAATAAGAAATTACCCTGCTAGGAACAAAATCTAGAGAACCTCTCCATTCAACCTTTGGCAACCCCGGCATCGTCAACGTCACAATTTTTGCGTGACAGTCCAGAATAGCATGACATGGAGACAACCAATCCATACCTAGGATTATATCAAAATCAACCCTACCGAGTAATAAGAGATCAACTATGGTCTCCAGTTTCCCAATAGTTACCACACACGACCGATACACACGGTCCACAGTAATAATATCGCCCACCGGTGTAGATACACAAACAAGTGAAACTAAGGACTCACAGGGCATATCCAGATAATGAGCAAAATACGATGATACATATGAATAAGTGGAACCAGGGTCAAACAATATAGAAGCCTCCCTATGGCACACTGAAACAATACATGTGATCACTGCATCTGAGGCAACATCATCTGGCCTAGCAGGAGAAGCATAAAATTGGTCCTGACCGCCACTTGACCGATCTCCCCCTCTTGGGAGACCCCTAGCTGCCTGACCCCCACCCCGAGCTGGCTGGGCGAGTGGTGTAACTGCTGGTGCTGGTGCCGTTAGTTGAGAACTCTGCTGTGGAGCCCCACTCACCTAGGACAATTTCTCTTGAAATGACCCAATTCTCCACACTCGAAACAACCCCTCCTCTAACGGAACTACTGCTCCTAATAACCCAAAGAATTACCTGTAGAAGCCTGAGCGGACGAGGCATGATGAGAATTCTATGCTGGTAGTGCACTGAATGAAGACTGGCCTGAGTGAGCACTGTAAGAACCATGCCTAGCTGATGCACCACGATGAGATGGACGATTCACCTGAGCATGTCTGAAAGAACGATCCCTACCGTAGTAAAACTGACCCCCTAAAGGAACACCACTAAAATCAGCTGAACCACGAGGCCTTTTAGCCTCCTGATCCTTTCTCTATCTGTGGGAATCAACTAGGTAGCATGACGGGCCAATTCTAAAAATCTTATCTCATACTGTGTCATGGACATATCACCCTGACGAAGTTGCTCGAACTACCTACGCAGCTCCTCTCTGCAGAACTGAGGCACGAACTTCTCTAGGAATAGACCGGAGAACTGCTGCCAGGTAAGGGGTGCTGCACCGACCGGCCCACACATCTCGTAAGCCTCCCTCCATCTGAAGGCAACCCTAGAAAACGGAAAAGTAGTGAACGAGACCCCACTGGTCTCTAGAATACCCGATGTCCGAAGTATCCGTTGACACTTATCTAGAAACTCCTGAGCATCCTCTGACTCAGCACCGCTAAATGGTGGAGGTCGAAGCCTCTCAAATCTCTCAAGTCTCCTCTGATCATCATCTGCCATAACAGGAACTACCGGGGCCTGAGCAACTGCAACCGGCTGGGCTGGTGGTGCCCCCGGTATATGAAGTCCCTGTACTACCTGGTCTGGAGTATGGGCAACAGGGGTTTGAGTACCTCCCCGATCTGAGAAGTGGCAGGTGCATCCTGAGCCGAAACCACCTGACCAAGACCAGTGCAAACTGTCAATATGTAGGCCAAAGTCTCCTGAAGACCTAGAATCTCAATAGGCACAGCTGGTGCCTGAGCTGGTCCTGTCGGCTCAGCTATATCTCGAATCTGCTCCTGACCTGGAGCAACTGGTGGTACTATAGGTGCGGGTCTAACCGTGGTACGACCTACACCTCAACCTCTACCTCGGCCCCGGTCTCTACCACGGCCCCGGCCTCTCGCGGCCCTAACTGGTGGCACTGGTGGCTGACCGTCCGATCCGGTAGTACGTGTCCTCACCATCTGTGAGAGAATAGAATAACAAAAATTTAGTTTCCGGAATCAACAAATTCGCACGACAAAATACAAGAAAGTGAAATTTTCCTAAGGGTTCTGCAGCCTCTCAAAGATAAGTATAGACGTCTCCGTACCTATCCACAAGACTCGACTAAACCTGCTCATGACTCATGAGACCGATGTAACCTAGGCTCTGATACCAACTTGTCACGACCCAAAATTCTAACTTGTCGTGATGGAGCCTATCTCGACACTAGGCAAGCCGATAATATCTATAAACCACACTTTCTTTTAAGTTTGAAAATATAATAATTAAATACAATACAAAATCCCACAAAAACTGATACGAACTCTCCCAAAACCTGGTGTCACTGAGTACATGAGTATCTAATATGAATACAAGTCTGAAAAAATACGGTCTATAATAGTCTAAGACCCAAAATATGGTAAGCAAGGAGATAGAGAAGGAGAGACAAGGTCTGCGAAACATGGCAGCTACCACTGAATCTCCGGAAGATCAACTGTAAGAGAGAATTAACACCTGCTATCTCCAGAAGCACCTGGATCTGCACACGAAGTGTAGGGTGTAGTATGAGTACAACCAACTCAGTAATTAACAATAATAACTAAGGAACTGAAGATAATGACGAGCTACACAGTTATAGTTCACTTTCAGTAATTCCAGCAAAGAATAGACATGCTTTCAAATCCAGCAGTTTAAGTCAAGTCAATTTTATACAGTTCATATTCATGTAATCCGGATATAGAATCTTTTAGAGAATTTCACAACAATGACAGATAGAAACTAAATGTAACAACAAATGAAAAGCAAGTACAACCTCTCAGGTCAACAGTCACTCAACTCATCAAAATAGCTCAACCACTCGGCTCTCAGCCCTCAACACTCACACTCAATGGGTACCCATGCTCACTAGGGATGTAAAGACTCCGGAGGGGATCCTACAGCCCAAGCGCCATAATCCACACGGACAACTCATGTGCTGCAGGGATAACTCACGTGTTATAATATCCTGCACGGATAACTCACGTACCATATATCCTTACCTCACCGACAGGCCCTCGGCGTTACTTAGTCCTCCACCTCCCTAGTCTCTCGGGCTCTCGGAAATCACAAAGATCAGCCCAAACAAACATAACATAGTGAATTAACAAATATCAAGAAAGACTAAGGTATGACGCACAAGTAAAATCATGACTGAGTACAAGTCAGCAATTAGCAAATAATTCAATAAGTACGCGACCTCTGTGGGTCCCAACAATACTATCACATAGCCTAAGTATGATTTTTAACATGATTTACAGTCAAATTTCTTCATTACAAAGAGAGCATATAGCTAACAACAAGTTATTCAACTTTACAGTTTCACTTGTAGACCAAGTCACAATCCCTTCGGTGCACGCCCACACGCCCATCACGTAGCATGTGCGTCACCTCCCAAATAATCACATGACACAAAAATCCGGGGTTTCATATCCTCAGGACCAGATTTATAACTGTTACTTACCTCAAAACGTGAAATTCTTTACTCTGCTATGCCTTTGCCTCACAAATCGGCCTCTGAATGCCTCGAATCTAGTCACAAATAATCCGTTTCAGTCAAAATTTATTGGAATTAATTCCATATGAAAATATAATATTTCCATAAAAATACAAAATTTAGCTCAAAATATTACCTGTTGGGCCCACGTCTTGGAACCCGATAAAAGTTACAAAATTCGAAAGCCCATTCAACCACGAGTCTAACCATACTAATTTTACCAAAATCCGACCTCAACTCGACCTCCAAATCTTCAAATCTTATTTTTAAATCCCTAAGTTCAAATCCCCAATTTACACCTCAAAAATATGTAATCTAGTCGGATTATTCGATGATAATTCAATATTATGGAGTGGAAAGGATGACAAGGGACTTACCTCAAAATTACCTGTGATTTCTCGCTCAAAAATCGCCTCACCCGCTTTTGGAAATGTCAAAAATGACAAAATCTCGGACTCCTCTATTTTTAACATTCTGACCAGGAGTTTTGCACCTGCGGCTCCATTTCCACATCTGCGGAGCCGCATCTGAGATCAAAGCTCCGCTTCTGCGGAAAAATCACGTATGCCTGCCTCCGCTTCTGCGATCAAGGGACCCCATCTGCGCTCATCGCAGGTGCGGAATTTCCCTCGCACCTGCGACCATTGCCTCACAGACCTCTGCCCGCATCTGCGCTTGCCAGGCTCGCTTCTGCGAGCTCGCACCTGCGATGGAATTTCCGCAGGTGCGATTGCATCATAAGGCAGAAACTTCAGCTTTTTCTTCTAAGTCCGAATTTGATCCGTTAACCATCCGAAACTCACCCGAGGCTCCCGGGAGCTCAACCAAATATACAAACAAGTCCTAAAACATCACGCGAACTTAGTCGAACCTTCAAATCACCTCAAACAATGCTAAAATCATGAATCATACCCCAATTCAAGCGTAATGAACTATGAAATTTTATGTTTCTACAAACGACGCCGGAACCTATCAAATCGCGTCCGATTGACCTCAAATTTTGCACACAAGTTATAAATGATATAATGGAGGTATTCAAATTTTCAGAATTGGATTTCGACCCCGATATCAAAAAGTTAACCCCCCGTCAAACTTCCCAAAAATTTGACTTTCGCCATTTTAAGCCTAATTTCACTACTGACCTCCAAATAATTTTCTGAACACGCTCCTAAGTCCAAAATCACCATACGGAGCTATTAAAATCATCAAAATTCAATTCTGAGGTCATTTACACATAAGTCTACATCTGGTCAACCTTTTTAACTTAAATTTTCAATTATGAGACTAAGTGTCTCGTTTCACTTCGAATTCCTTCCGGACCCGAATCAACTAACCTGATAAGTCATAAATCAATTGTAAGGTATAAATTGAGTAGTAAATGGGGGAATGGGATTATAATACTCAAAACGACCGGCCGGGTCGTTACATTTAGACTGTACCTATTGAGCTCGTCACTACTTTCAGCCCAAAGGTTAGTCTTGTTACTTATTGAGTACATGGGGTCGGTTGTACTCATACTATACTCTGTACTTCGTGTGCAGATCCAGGTACTTCCGGATACGGTTGCTGCTAGATTTCGAAGTTTTAACTGTTGGAGACTGTCGAGGTAGCTACTTGGCGTCCGCAGACCTTGTCTCTCTTTCCCTTCATTTGTTTATACTGTTCTATATTTTCAGACAGTGTTTTATCAGTCAGACAATGTTATCATTTAGATGCTCATGTACTCAGTGACACTGAATTTTGGTAGTGTATTTGTATCAGTATTTGTGGGATTTTTTCTATTAAATCTAAATATTATATTTTCAAACTTAAAAGCTTATAGTGATTTATTGAGATTATCGACTTGCCTAGTATTGAGATGGGCGCCATCACAACATGTAAATTTTGGTCTGAGACAATGCGTCACTCCCAATACCTCATTTAGTGGCATTGACTTTCTTTCTATTCCTTCTAGGACACTTTCGATTTTACAGATTTTATCAATATTCGAATTTATCAGATTCTTTAAGAACAGATAACTAGTAAAAATTTCCAAGGACATCAAACACTATTGATAC